>NC_134276.1:74937290-75543290 GCF_949628215.1 Phalacrocorax aristotelis | reverse complement strand
AATTTTAATCACAAATAAATCACCAAATAAGAAGCAGAAATCCAAAAGTTTTCAGTGTAAAGTCTTCTTTTTCAGAGTCAAATCTATCCCTTCTAGAACCTGTATGTGGCTCCCCCTGACTCCAGCGTGCTCGCTCCTAATCAGAACAGCCTGAAAACAATGGATTCCTCTGCTGGGGCCTTTTCTTTTCTCCTTCACAAATTCTCTACACATGAAGCAAGATTTTTTTTTTCTGAGCTTGTATGCTCTTTGTAATTGTTTGACTGATTGCTTTTATGAATATATTTGGGTTTACAGATTTTCCACCAATATTCATAATGAGTGTTCCACAGGGCTTTTGCCATTTAGAATTCAAACCCCAGATTGTGTGAGTGGTTATATATGTCACTTGGCATGCTGCTTCTCTCCTCGTTGGATGACATCCCTTTTATAAAAAGAATGGTAGCTTGAGAAGTCTGAAGTTAACTGCATTTAAAAAAAAAAAAAAAAAAACAACAAAAAGGGGCTTTAAGGAGAAAATGATAAGTAGGATTACAAAAATTTTGATTGCACATAAGGGGAAAATATTCCACAGTGAAAGTGGTTATGAATGGGAACAGGCTGCAGAGAGAGGCTGTGCAATTTGTCTGTCCTTGGAGACATTCAAAACGTGACTGGAAAGGCCCTGAGCAGCCTGATCTCACTTGGGAAGTTAGGCCTGCTTGGAGCAGGGGGTTGGACCAATCATCCTCCAGAGGTCCCTTTTGACCTAAATCTGTCCATGACTCTAATCTGTGACTCTATGGCCTCAATATTAATGGAAAAAGAATTGCCAAAATTTGACTGGGCCAAAAGCCTGATGTAGTTAACAGCGGTGTCTACATTTTCCCACATATTCTCTCTGCTTTCCTAGTAGATGCCGCACTCACTACAACGTTTAAGCCAGTTACAACAGAACACATGCCCAGAGCAGATCTTGGGTGTTTTTGTGACTGGCGAGTCTACTGTGGGTTGCACTTTTCTATAGTTTATTACTTTTATTATAGTAATTACAGCAGCTTGTCCTTTAAAGAGCTTTAGGAGAAGTGGAGCATGACCCCAGCTTCTACTACATTAAAAATGGCTTAATCATTCCCAACCACCACAGGAACAAGTAATGGTTAAGGTCAAATGCAGGTTTTGTATGCACTTTGCTCTCTAAAGACCCTCAAGAGTTTGGAAGTTATAATAAATTTTACACCTGCATTACCTCCATCTTTTTATGTTTGTGATCACAGGGCAAAAAGAAAAAAAAAAAAAAAGGAAGAAGAAAGAAAAAGCCAGCTCAGCTCAAACTGTAAGGACTCAAATTCCATCTGTTTTAGCTCATTTTTTCTCTGAGATGTCAGTATTTTTTAAAGACCAACTGTGATAAAACTTATCTTTGATCAACAATTCTGAAAACACTGGCCCTTGGCCAGAACTCATCTGTTTCTCAGTTTGGGCTTAATTCAAAAGTCTCTACTTTTGCATGAACTCTGCCATGAAACTCCTAAAGAACTGCATGCTTCAATGGGAGCAAACCATCCTGTCAGGGTGACAGGCAAATTGTGCTACCCTTGCTACCGAAGTAAGCCCTTTCCTGAAATCAGTCCCAGAGTCTCATCCTCCTGAGCATCCCAAATCTCATTCACTGGGATGAAAGAAAGCCCTATTTGATTAAGAGTGAATTTTAGCCTTAGTAAAGGAGACGTCCTAATCTCTTTCAGTTTTAAACCAGGAAAAATCTGCCCATAGTATGGGCACATTGAGAAGAAAGACTGGCAGCTGACGTTTAGCCAGCTGATGGCATTGTATCAGCAAGTTGGTGTTTTCAAAGAAAAGCCTGTGTACAGACATTTAGCTGCGAGGAATGCAGGTGGTCTGTGTGCTATTTTAGGACTGACAGTGGACCATTGTCCAAAAAGCTTGGAATCACTGGTTAAAACAACCTCCATTACTACAAAGAGAAGGGGGTGTCCATTTAGCACCTCTTCTGAAGAACACAGTATCTGACCAGGAGGTCCAGCCGTCCTTGGTTTACCACTATAATACTGAGTATCAGTCTTAACTCCTGCTCACTCAACATCAAAGAAAGCAACAGAGCTACAAAAAAGGAAAAAGACTCTACCCTTCTTATGCACTCTTGCCCTACCAGGACGTAAATAGTAAGTATAATCTATGCTACCATTGGTCATCTGCAAGAAAGACTGAGAGAAGGCCATTGGGCAAGTAGGGCAATCCCACACAGTATTGTACCAGGGCAGGGTAGCAGAGGAAGGGCTAGCTAGCTGTGAATATTCATTTAGGGGCAGGTTATTAAAGCTATTTAAGCACCTAACCTCCCATTAGAAATAAGCTGTGAGTCATCTGAATTGGTGCATTCAAACCTCAGGAAAACACTGAATGCTTTAATTTATGGCCAACCCCTTATAAACAGAATTGCAGAATTCAGTCTGCAAACATCATCATGAACCAAACCCTACAGAATTCTCACAATTATTACTATTAGGCCAAGTAATCATCTCCAAAGGTAAATGATGGAAGCACTGTTACTTGAGTTATTTAAAGCTCGATTGGACAATTCTTCAGGGAATGTTTTTGGGGGAGAAAGTGGGGACTTTGTTAAGATTAAACTGAGGCTATAAATAGGAAGACATTAATGCAGTGCAGCATTACTGAAACAGCAATGCTGTTTTATGGGTTTTTTATAATCTGAAACTAGGGAAATTCTCACTTCCCACAGCAGTCTCCGCCATCCCCAATTACTCCTATTACATTGACCAGTAATAACACCTTGTGGCTTTTCATTCAGTCTGCAATGCTGTAACTTCTACCTTTCTTCTCATCAGATGTCAGAAACAGGGAGATCTTGTGCCTTTCCTGTGAGCTTGTGTGTGGCTTTTGATTCCAAGGTTTACAGCCCACATGCATTTGGTTGATCCAGTAGGGCTTGGACCCTAACAGCAGAGCAATATGGTAAAAGTAAGTGCAATTAGGCACTTCTGTGCTGTACCTCCAGACTGAGGAATGCATAAGAGCCCCTCCAGTCTCTTCAATGAGGACCAGGTAAAGGTGTGTTACCCATCCATTTAAAAGTAGGCAACATTCCAGTCCATTCTTTAATAGTCTTTGGAAGGTGTCATCTTTTCTTCTGGGTAGCAACATATATTTTGATTCAACTAGCTGGGAGAATAAGTTGAGAATAAGTTAAGAATAAGGTTAACAAGATGGACACCTGGAAATAGTGAGGTGTCTCCTCAGCTTCCTGGCATTGTAAGGATTTACGTGTATGCAAGTGAAGGCAAAGCAGAGGTAGAAAATGTTTCTGGATCATAAAAATCTGTGGTATGTGCCCCCTACCTGAATGTAAAGACATGCACCATGGACAAAGCACTGAAAAGCCAGGCTTTTCAGGCAATATATGCCATCCATAAAGGCAGGATTTCAAGGGAACTCCTACAACAGGAGAGTTTGATGACTTGAGGAAACTGCTC
The DNA here is from genome assembly GCF_949628215.1 of Phalacrocorax aristotelis. Lineage (NCBI taxonomy): Eukaryota > Metazoa > Chordata > Aves > Suliformes > Phalacrocoracidae > Phalacrocorax > Phalacrocorax aristotelis. The sequence goes on along the minus strand of NC_134276.1, from coordinate 75,539,796 downwards.
ATCTATTTTCTCCTGTTTCTGGTTTGGTTTTTTTTAATTTAGGATGACTACTTCCTTTGCCTGACTTCTGTTTGTTTGTTTCAAAAATTACTTTTGCCTTGTCAGTTCAATCGAGAGGCAGTGAAGATTGTGGAAGGTGCTTCTTCATCTGTTGGACTTCTAATTCTGACCCATAGCATCATTACAGGCACCAACGTACAGTACAGTTTATCATTAAAACAAGCCTTTTCTTCAAGTGCGTTCTTCAAATGGGGTTTATGTACCTGTCAGCATGAGCCAGAGTGGTGCATATGTGCACCTCTGAGATCCATAAACCTGATTCTGACTTCACCAAGAAAATGGGATGTGACGCCCAGCGCTATGGGATATTCAATCATTTCTGACCCACCTGCATGCTTGGCTTGTCAAGGCCATGTGATTTTGTTCTCCACCAGCTTCTCACAGCCCCACAAACAGCACTTGGAGTGACAGCTTGCTTTCTTCACCTAGACTTTAGTGTGTGGGTTTAAGACAAAGCTTAGGAAAATGTTCCATAGGCACATGCACTAGAGCTGAGCAGATAGCTTCAATAGGCTGGGTGGCGTTCACACATGCAAGCAAACATACTTGAACACACACAGGAAAACATTCAGCTGGCCTAATTCCCACCCTCCTCTTGCCCACCTTTCTTGTAATGTTGCTATGCTTGTTGCATTTTCCTGCGGGAATAGTGGGTCAGTTGTGTGGACAGGTATGTGAAATACCTACAGGAGTGCTATCAAGAAAATCACTGTTCATGAAAATAAATAATAGTAGCACTTCCGCTCTCCCCATGAATGCATAAGGGGACACATTGTGAAACATGTCAAACCGTTTGCTAGTTCTTGTCTCGGTTCTTGCTATAAGTCCCTGCTGCTTTTTACTGAATACTAGGTCTTTTTAATAGTTAAAAAAATCCTTGGTTCTGTGGCATTCCAGAAAGCACAAGCCAAGCTCAGACCCCTGTTCTAGCGCAGTTAACATCCTTCTTCTGCCTGAGTGACAGTATTTTACTGCAGCTCAAACAGAAGAAAAGCCCAGCTCCCCCGAGCACTGTGACAAGTAGACCTTCAGAGACCAAGGCCCACCCCTTCCTACCACTGCTGTGTGTGGCCTTCGGGCTTAAAAATGCTTTCCTTTTGCCATAGTCACTATTTGTTTTAAGCCAGAATTTTACGCTAGACATTTGCAAAGCAAAATGCTCTTCCAAGTATTGTTTAAACACCCAGGGTGAGGCAGATTCAGTGCACACGATGCTGCGGAAATTCTCTCTGCCCTGTTTCAGCCACTTGCACCCACTGCACACAGAACTGGCAGCATCTCAGCAGCAGACAGCAAGAAATCCCAGGAATCACCCAAAGGGAAGAAATACAGACTTCTCTTTTTTTGGCCCTTCTGAAATAAAACTTCTAAAATGCAAAGACTTGCATTGCACTTCCCCTCAGTCTCATATGTGGTCAAAGTCCTTTCAGTAACAGTAACTCGATTTTAAGTGTAAGAATGCGCAGAGTGCTTCCTGCCCCTGACCTGCACATGCAGGCATGCCACAAGACATTTTCCAAATCTCTCCTGCTGAACCTGGTTTAAAATCAACATTCAGACAAACAGCAGAACACAGGCTACAGTCGCAGTCCACATTAACAGCTTCTTGTTGAAGATAGAACTAGCAGGAAGGCATTTCCCCATTGAAAAGAGGTTAAAAAAAATCACTGTTGCATCTTCTTTGACAGACTCTGAAATGCCGTTGCATGCCCATTCTGATCACTTTTATTTCAGGTGATTTATTTGAAGGATTTCTCAGTTCAGCCAAATACAGGTCCCCAGAAGAAAGCAAACTGTAATAACAGAGAGTTAGCAGGTCCACTCTTATCACAGATTAGTTTTGCCCAATATATTCATTTCTCCATTTCCATTCAGCTATATGGCCACATATCGATTATTTCCCATAGTTCTAATTACATACAATTGCAGCATGGATATTTTCAGAGATGCGATTTCTGCCAGGACAATAGTACAAGGAAAAAGAAATTCACATGACTGTCAAGCTAAAAACATTTAAGTCTCACAAGAACTTATTTAGCACTGGATATTGGTGTCAGCATTCAGTGTCATTGCTATGCTAGGACTTTGAACAGAAAATTGTCTTACAGGACGCTGCATTTGTCAATATCATATGGTCTGGCAAATTTTAAATGTGACCTTTGGAAGGCAAAGGAAGACTTCCGAAAGAACATGTTAGGAAATTGAAGCTCTTCCTGGAGGCTGCCTAGCCTGGTTTATTGTACTGCTAACTCTCATTCCTCTCAGAGGATTTTAATTTGACACTTCTCAGCTATTCACCACTCTTCATCCCATAATTCCTATACAAACCTGAAATTATAAAGTGAAAAAAAACCAAACTTGGGTTTATTTTGTAGTATTTTGTGGTTTAGATTCTTTGTTGCTTTTTATGATACAGTGAAAATCTGTATGACCGGTGACTCCTGTGACAGAGAGCTTCATTTTTTCACAGCGCTGAGCAGTCTAGAAATAAAAGTCAGCCACAAACAAAGGTGCAGTACTTAAGTAAGTCCTAAAAGCTGTTGGCCTTTGAAATAATGTTTCCTACAAAAGCTGTGTAGCAGAAGGTAAACTAACCTGCAGGTGACTGTCCTAATCAGAGCTGTAACAGCAAGGCTGCTTCTGCCATTCAAGCACCCTTCTATTCATTGCATTAAGTCTCTTCTCAATGTGTTTCAGATTAAAAAAATGCCATTGCAAAGCTGCATCTGAGAACAGTAAACACAAATATTAAAAGGGTGCAGAAAGTCTTCTGTAATTACTTGCTTTTTTGTATTACAGTTATTCAATATTTGTGCAGAGCACAAGGCAGAGGAAGGAGCAAGGTGAATACAAGGAACATCATTGCTTCTGTTTAATCAAGAAGTCCAAAGTTCGCACTAAACACTTTTTCTTTTAACTCTTTGAGAAATTAACTCAAGAAAGAACATACTCATGACTCAGGTGAGGTTAAAATCAAGAGGATACTTTCAGTCTCTTTACACCAGTTTGCCAGTAAACACATAAGCATGATGCTTATGTGTTTATGCAGTTAGTAAAAAGGGACCTGATTCACCACTTCTTCCTCTCCTGCAGGCGCTAGTATCTGAGGAAAGCCCCATCAAGTCAGAAAGACAACATACAGTGCACATAACTACTAGAGATGCCAGGCAGCATTAACAGGAGCTCAGGGAGAGATTCAGAGATGAGTTATATCTAAGTAATTAGGAATCTTTATTTCTTGCAACTTTTTATCTCTACCACTTGCCCAGGACTTGTGGACAATATTTTTGCCCTCCCAGGTAATAGGATTTTGGGGGGGGAAAGTAAAGCGAATCATTTTGCTTTTTCCTGAAATCCAATGGGATCCAACGAAGTAAGTCTAACAAACTGCTTGTGTAAAGAACAAGTTCAATGTTATCATGTATTGAAATGCTGATTTAGGTACTGTATCAGTAGATTATACTGTCATCTAGTGGCAACTACTTAACTTGCACCCCAAAATACTGGAGACTAGCCTACAAGGTGCAGATACCTACCAAAGAATTTGCTCTTGAGCAGCTTTCTGAAAGAGCCAAACGATCAAGGACAATTTCAAGGGCTCTCACCATAATAATGGAAGACACAGACATGCATTGCGGACTTGATCCTCCTGCATACTTTGAAAACAAAAGGCCCCTAAAAAACTATCTCAGAAGATACATAAGCCACCTAAACTTATCCTACTTCCTGAATAGTGGAAGGTAAAAACCACGAGCTGAAAGTCAGAGAAAAGCCAGAGCCCTCTATCATGATGCAAAGGAAAACATGCAAGTCCCTAACACACCACATTAGGGACTAGCTGGTGATATTTTACGCTCTTTTATAGGAATGCCTTTTACTGGGATTCACTGACACAAGAATGCATAAAGCCAAATATGAACTTGGAAATAGATTTAGCAATAAGGTCAGGGGGACTTCCAGATGTTCAGTGAACAGAAGTTAATGGAAGGAAAAGAACAAATTCATCACTAGATGAATATGACAAGTGGTTTAAGCGTAATCAAGAACCCACAGGCCTGTTTAAGAGCCACAACTCTAAGTGTACACCCCATTTTAACATAAAACTGCCCATAAAATATGTTATTAAAGGACTGTTAAAGTCAATCTGCTACTGGCAGAACCAGTCAGAAAGAGTGCAATGGCACTGAACTGTTTATCAGGCTAAAGTACTGACCAGTCTGCTCAGAGAAACACCCGATTTAAACATCAAAGCACAAAATTCTCCCCCGTTGCCCCCCCCCTCAAAAAAAAACCATTCTGGATTGGATTTAAGATCAGTGTAAGAAACTAATGCTAATACTATCATAAATACTAATATTTTGGGGTTTTTTAATAATAATAGACACTTTAAAGCAGGTGGAAGAAACAGTAGCTTTCAATTGTGTTATGTCACCAACCAAAGCACATAGGCTGGAGTATTCTGCCATCTCTTATTTTTCTGAAGATTGGTAAAGATATGAAAGAGCCAGAAAAGAAGTCCAAGGAGAAGGAGATGGAAAACAGCAAAGAAACAGCAGATTTAGCTCGAGCAAACACTGAAGGATGGGCCCAGATGCTGACTGAAAGCAAGGAGTGTGGACACAGGTACTGTGTATTGCTTTTCGGTTCATTCTGGTGTCCAGAGATAGGGATGGGTAAGAATTGGGGGAAGTGAGGATGCACAGTCCTGTGGCTGTGACCTTGGCCTGTGACAAAGACCCCCTGCGTCATTCTCCCATGGACATAGCTCTACCCGCCCAGGGAAACAGGCCTTGTACATCCAGATTTGCACCGAAGAAGCTGCTGTTCCTGTGACTACAACACCACAGATTTAACCAACCCTTTTGGACCAGAAGAAGGTTGTGACTCTTACAGTCACATTCTGCCTGCAGTGCTGTGCCAGTGTAACCATAGCTCATGTATAAAGCATCGGTGTAAGAGAAAGAAGACACAAAAAAATTATTTCTAGCCTGCACCAAGAAGGCAGTCTTTCAGAAATGCTGCTGTTGGTTGTTGTTGATTTGGGTTTTTTTTTGAGGCAGATGGTTACACTGTTTTCCCAAACTATTTTATATTCCATTTCTTGCACATCCTGATATTTTGTTCGCTTTTGTGGATTGCTGTGGGAGAGATACTAATATTTGCTGGACTAGACCTTTGGGTTGGACTTGTGCAGATGTCCTGGTTGTGAAGTCATGTGCACTCCATTACCCATCTCCCAAGACATCCAGTTCTCCAGTGAATTATCTTTTTATGGCTGTAACAAGTAAATTTTCTGGCTTTCACAACTCATGAGGAAAGACAGTGTTCCTTAATTTATTTATACTTATATTTTTGTAATTTGCACAAATGAAATGATCTACAGGAAGGGATTCTCAGTAGTATAAATACGTGTTATCACAAAGAACACATTTGTAACAGCATTAAAGAAACTTCAAAACTAAAAAGCATTTTGATTGCAGCAGGCCATTTAATACGCATACCCCTCACTGAAATTAAGCTACATTAGCTAATCAGCGAAGAAATAAGAGAAGCAATATCTTGGTGTGAATTAACAATGCTGGCTCTGAAAGACAGTTAATTGAGATCTGAAACACAGGGAATTACAAACAAAAGATCAAAATATTGAGAATTAGAACATGTTCTGAAGTTCTACAGCACTTCCACTTAACAAAAAATTTCTTATCTTTTAGGTAGAAAGGCATGACCAAAAAAATCAAACACCAAGGGACAAACGCCACAGGATGGCAATTCATTCATCTAACTGTGGCTGTAGCCCAGGTTTACAGAGGAGAAAAGTGAGGGCAAAAGAAGAGGCAATTTTTTTATCCTGTTGTTTCTAAACCTGTATTACCATACGGTTACTGCTACCAGTACTCACTGCCATAGGAGCAGCAGTCTTGAACAAGAATATCCTGTGCTAGGCACTGCACAGGAAGAGACAGGCCTTCCTTAGATGCCGTCCAGGAGACACCAGCTGGATGGAGACACAGACCACTGACTGCAAGGACATACTGAGCTGGCAGGAGGGACCGCAGTATCAGAGCATGGACAGCCCACCACCTCTCTGTGCTTTGAGTCCAGCACTTAACCAAGGATCCTAAAACCCTCCACAATGGGCTAATTGGATGGATTGTCTCCACTTCATAGATGGTAGGGCAATCTCAGCAAAAATACTCTCTGAATAAGCACATGTTTTATAAGTGCAGAGGATGATTACTGTACTGCTTTGAGAGTCCCATGTCAGGGAAGCCTGTGGCACCCCACAGAGGTGCCTTACTGTCCAGATATAATGTTCAGAAACCAAACGCCCTCCAGCATAAGCAGCCGCATGTGCACATGCACATCTCTTCCACGTACTGCACTCTGCCTGGCTCATGACAGAGCAGAGGACTGGCTCGAGCCTGCCCACTCTCAGCCCCTTGCTTTAACTAGTGAAAATGGTAGCTCTACAACACATACCACTGTGCTCTAGGTTTATAGTTTAAGACACATCACTAGATAACTAGATAGCTTCAATTTTAATTGCTGTAACAGTACAGGCATTATATTTCTATTGACCGACTTAATGTTCATTTTGTACGCTTCTATAGTCTTGTATTGATTACACATTGCACTTTTTCATTATTTTTTATATAAAGAACTCTCACCTAGCCACAGCAAAGGGGGAGTTCAGAGACAGAGTAACCCAGATAAAGCAAGAACACAGATAATACAAAACAGATGTAAATTAGGTCGTAAGAACAAAGTAGATATGTTTAACTTTGAAAAACAAAGTTGATATGAAGAATGAGGTAGTAAACATAATGAAAATGAGGTGGCGGGGGGAAGTGGTTAATCCACAACTCAAATAATCTTCACACAGCTAATCAAAAGTTGATTGTCCATATTTACACCTGGAGTAAGCCCCACTGCTGCTCTTCTGACCAAAAATTCCAGTCCCTGGCTTGTGTAGGCCTGGGACTGTAGCAACTAGGGGGGAAAACTGAAATCTGATCTGTCTTGGTGAGGGAGATCCAGTCTCTCATGGGTATAGAGGTTCTCAAATTGTAATTAGTGAAGGTGGAAATCATGACTGGTACCTAATGCTTTGCAGGCCACAGATTTCTAGCAGACCACAGACCTTGGGAGGTGGAAACTAATGGAAAGCAGCTCCCAGCTCCACGTGCATGCTGTACTTTCTTCAAAGCATCCTCACCGATTGCTGGTCTGAGACAAATTCCAGCCTGGCTAAGCAGCCATTTTTGGTGCACTTCTACAAAATCAAGATGTGCTTTAATCCGTCAGAACTTGTCAAGGATAAAATAAAATATCTTTGATTCTCCTGCCACAGCAAACAAGAAATTTTGCCCCACCTCTTCACACTACAGCTATCAGTTCCTCTGTCCTACCAGTGCAGCCACAGATAAGTTTCTGTGCTCTGAGTTTTGTTTTAATACAGAAGTAAAAACAAGAAGATCAGAAAAGCGATGGAGATTTTATGACATTTTGAAAGCTGCTCTGAAAATCTCCCATGCTAAAAAGACATTATGTCCCATCCAAACCCCGGTCCCCAAGGCGATCCCCAGAAAACAAGACCAGTGAAGAAAAGACTTAAGAACATAGTGCCTGTTTTCAATACTGACTGAGAAGGGCAGGGAAAAAGTGCCACAGGACCAGTGAATCTGGAACATTTTAGAGTTGGAGGTTTCTGCTGCAACACAAAAACTTAATTCAAGAGCTCCTTCTGGTTTCTGACAAAAAAAAACTTGTTTATTTCAAGAGGTTTTGGGTGTTCTTGAAGAATCAGATTTATTTATTTGCACTACTGCAAAGAGCTTTAGAGGAAAACTGGAAATGTGCCTGGTGCTGGATAAAATCTCAAAGAATTTACAACTAAAATGGATGGGACAAATGCATTCCAGTTTTACAAACATGAAACCGAAGCCTCAAATTACACTGAGAGCCCATGATAGAGCTCGACATTCAATTTACATTCCTGAACCTGATTTAATGGCTTACCTACAAATATCTTTGTCTTTTAATTGCACCAATTTACTTTATAATTTGCCTCATTCACAAAGGTTATTAAAATTGACAACTGAAAGTAATAACTGACACAGTTTAAAGCATGAAATAGGCGAACAAGCAATGTAATCTTGTGCCCAGCACAGATTCGTCCAGCCTAACTTCTGCTGAAGTTCACTGGTCCAGGAGTTCCTCTTGACTAGGTACCAGCAATGGCCTACAGCCAGCCAAGGGAGACTAAATAGCACTCAGCTGGCTGAGGCTGGCACAAAACTAACATGACCACAATTGTGTGCCAGTATATCAAGACTTGTCCTCATTTGGACAACTTCTCTTACAAGAATGAATTATCTTGAACATAAATATCTTATTTATGAGAAAATTAGTAATGGCAGAGGTGAAGCAGAACCACAGGTGACATTAATACTAGCCATACATATTTAAAATTTACTTTCTTAGTTAATGTGAACACATCATTTATATTAGGAGTCTCAAAATAAGGCATGCTCAAGTCTTTTCAAGTTCCATTACTTTCAGGAAATGCAGAAACAAAGACCAGTTCACATTGCGAATTACACACATCACACTGTTCCTTGTGGCTTGGCTTCTCTGCCCTTTTAACCCGAGTCTGCACTTGCATTGATTGCACTTAGAATCATAGAATCATTAAGGTTGGAAAAGACCTCTAAGATCATCAAGTCCAACCGTCAGCCCAACGTAAATCAGGCCACATCCATACAGAGCTGCCACCCCTCCAGTACATGTCACACAGCCACCCCAGGTCAAAAATCATCCGAGCTGCACATTGCTGGAGGCTGGGAGAGAAAACACCCGTGTGGATGCCCCTCTCACACTTCTGCCCAAGGACCTGCAATCGACCCTGGGCTTAAATGAGCTCCCTTTTTTCAGCAGTGGCCGTAAGCGGATATTTAAAGGAGAGTAAGAGTGGGCCAAGCACATGTGATACTCCCCCACAAGCTCTTCCAACCTCCAACCGTTTTCAGTTCAGGGAACTTCAGCTCAATGTGGTTTGTCAGCCTGGTAACCCCAATGGATTTCTCTTCTTACCCAGTTTACCCTGAAACTCATGTAGAATTTTGGTTCCCACTAACCATTGCACGAACAACGTCCTTCTGTTTGTTTTGAACCTGGCTACGGAGCTACGTGGACCTGCAATCCGACCAAGTACAGCTGCTCTTATATTCTTACACAGACATTTGGTTTGTGAGAGAAAATCTGCAGCTCATACCTAATTTTACCATTAAATGCATGGAAAAGAGCTGGCTGCTTCAAATGGGATTCTCAGCAGCCATCTGTCCCACAGTGTTATCGAAACTAACTGATAGGAAAAACTGGAAGGAAGGGTGTTTAATAAAAACACTGACTTTTCAGGCTAAGGCCGCTAAGGCCCCAGGGAAATGTCTATGTCAGATGAGGATTCATAGCCCTCACGCTTCTGCTCTCTCACCACCTCTGTCATTCCTTTCCAAGCTGCAATAGGCATCAGTTTTGCCTGCTGCAGTACAAGAGGAGGGGCAATTTGGCAATATTGCTGGAGCTGGGATACTAGTGCAGGACAAAGGAAACACTCAAATTCTGCCTAAACCTTCCACAACACTTGCCTCCCAGGAGGGTGCTCCAGCCCCCCAGCAGTAGGTGATTTTGGTGGTGAAGCTCTCTCCAGACATTCAGTCACTGCCTAGACACCGTGACAGAGGGAACTCCAAAAAATTGATGCCTGGTAATGCAAGGGGCTGCTCTGGGCATTCCCCACCCAAGGGATGGGGAGACAGCATTCCAGACCCCCTTCCAAATGCTGCTTCTGTATTTCATACTGAGCACTGTGGGCGAGTGCTCCCATCACTAAAATTCCCAAAGTCTTAGTCATGAGAGAGACACAGAGATGCAGACACATGTCAGGGTGTTTTCAGTCCTCGGCATTCACAGGAGCAGAAGTTCAGGTGTTCATAGTCCACCTGTAAATATGTAGAGCTACTTGAGATGTCCCAGAGTATCTGGCCCAGCCTCCAGCTCTCTCTCCAGAATCTGTGTGTCTGCCATAGGACCTGAGACATGATTGCCAGGCTTCTGCAGACATTTCTGCTATCCACCGAAATGTTTCAAAAGGTATGCAAAGCCTGTGTAGGCAGCTGAGCTGAGTCCTCTTACGCCTTCCTCCGAGTCAGTGGAACTTCACAGTCGATGTTGGACTGCATGAGATCGGGCATAGGATTTGAGGTCTGCACATTGCCTAAAGACATGAATTCTCCTTTAAATGCTCTTTAGGAAACTATAGTCTTCCACAGAGCAAGACCTTGTTGGCTGCCACATCTACATTGAGGGTGTAGGGTAGGTGTCCTGCATAGTTGATGGACTTTCCTCTGCTATGTGGTGTCACTCTGCTAATGAAAGAAACACGGAAAGCACTTTCTGCCTGATGTGGCACATTATGTCTAGGAGTCACACACTGGTATGGCCACAAATCTCATGACGCTGCTTCAATTTTTTTCCTACTCTGATTGCAAGAAGTTTCCTATTGTACTAATAAACTATGTATCTTTAAAGTGAGTTCTTGGAGTAGGGTTACATCCTGATGGTTAGTACTCAGCAGAAGAGCACTATTTTTCTCTAGGGGACAGATGCACCAGAGAGACATGAAGTGATGACCTCATGGAAGTTTTGTTCTAACAAACTTCCAGAATTTAGCTAAGTATATATAAAGGATGGATCTCAGTATTTTGTTACTAACTGGAGATTGATCCTGCCTGTGAAGGACATGAGCTTTCCTGGGGCTGAATTTGCTGTTCAGGATGTTTGCAGGGATTTGTTCTTGCTTCAGAGCTCACAGCTTGATCTGGTCTCTCTGAGGCACGGAGATTTGAGCCAGGCCCTTCCAGTCAAATAATATGTTCCACAGCTACGTATCTTTTAACTGTAACAAGACCCACATCTCCTGCAGAATAGATCATATGATCTCGTTTTAGGCAATCCTGCGAGTAGCAGGGATTTGGACTCGATGATTCTTAAGGGACCCTTCCAACTTGAGATATTCTGTGATTCTATGATTTTCATTACAAATAAAGCATCTGATACATTAAACAGATTTCCTTGATTATGAACCAACTCTTATTCCTACTGATGTCTTTGTTCTTTGTAAGCTGCTGCAAATAGCTTGGACAAACAGGAGGTGGTTTGCCTGGATCATTTACTTTGAATATTTGACATTTGTAATTTACACCGGGTGATCCTTACCTTAGATCAATACTCGGACATTTCTCCTCCTTGATTAGATGATAAAAGTTAATGAGAGAAAAAAGATACAAATAACAACTGTTTACATTAATATTGCATTACACTTGTTACTTACCCCCAAACCCAGACAATAACAAATCCAATGTGATTGACAAGCCACAAAGAGTTTAAGAGGCACACAGCCATTGTGAAATGCATGCTAAGTATAACTAAGTCTTTGCCAAGTCCCTGCATTGCAGCATCCAGGCAGCTCTAGCCTATACTGCCGCGGTGTCTCTAAAAAAATACGGTTATTTGTACACACAATTGAGATTTTTTTATAAGCCACAGGGACACAAAATTGTAAGAGTCTCTTTTTTCCTACCTCTCTTCTTTTCACCTAAAACTTACACTCATTCAGTATATTTCTGCAGAAAATTTACTTAAGATTTTCCTTAAGTACCTTTTTGAATAAGGGCCAAAGATCATAAAATTAAGAACTTAGGACTACAGAAATCAAATTAATAAGCTCGTGTGCCTGGGGGATCATATAAGAAACCACCATAAAATAATAACAACAGTAATGCTCACATATATACGTATATAAGAATATGGGGGGGGGTCCGCGCGTGTGTGTTTGTTTTTATATTTACAGCCTCTCTTGGAAAGGTGCATTACACAATAGATGTTAGTAAAGCATCCATGAAAATTATTTCCAGAAGACACAATAGAGACCATACATGACATACTAGTATTAACAGCTGTCAGCAGTAAGTTCATGCATCAGGTATACTCTCTCTCACATCATGTGCATCTAATGGCAACTGCTTGCGGGAGCGAACACCTAGGGTGTGATGGGCTTTTTGGGAGATACTTGCTGGTACAAAGGAACCACATGAAGGGACCTTCACATTCCTGCGGAGTTAGTCAAAGGCCTCATACAGGGAAACTTATTAGAACCTCTGTTATGCATAATTTAAACTTACAAATAAACACTTCCAGGGTCCTGATCCAGAGCCGTCTGAAACCGTGAAAATGTCCCTTTTCTTTGATGAGCATTGCATTGCCTCTCATTTTTTTGCTAAGTTCACGCCTTAGCTGAAGTCCAGCTCAGCCATCCAATTGTATGATGGCAAACCCCAGCTTCACAGAACTTGTTCATGGCTTCCAGAACTTAATTTTCTAGCTAAAAATGGTAAGACCGTTAGATAGTCATGGCATGGGGTGTTTGCCTTCTGGTTTTTAGAGCCTATAGATCCAAATGCACTGACATCCTATTTCTAAGTTGTTCCTACAGCCCTAAGACTTAGAAATTCATTTTGCTTTTGTTAATGAGAACAGGGTCTTTTGCACAGACACTTGCTCCAAGGATCTAAGGCTTTAAGAAAGACATATTTAGTGAAAGCACAAGGGTTACCTTCTGTTGACTTGTGGTTAACTTGTGTTAACTACGCTAAATAAGGCTGAGCCATAGATCTGGAGGAAATAGTATCACTGAACAGTAAATTGGGCAAAAACTGATTTTCTAAGGAGCGAGAATATTTGCCAAGTCAAATGAACTCTTACAGACTGCTTTAGCAAAAAAAATGTCAAAACACATCTCAACATCTTTTGAGTGAGATGTTTTATTTCAGAAACATTGACACCTTGTATCCTCTTTCTCTGAATAAGACACTGAAATTTCCTATTTGGAAAGGAACTTTTTGCTTACAAATTGATCTGAGCTTCAGAAAGGAGGCATTAGAAAGGCTCAAACAGCCTGATAATTAAACACAAGGAATTGCCTCAAACCAGCTGGTCTTGGCATTGTCTTTTAAAGTAAAATCTTCAAATCTATTGTAACTATTTGCAAGGAAACCTGTAGCTTCTTAGCCATGAGGAGATGGATTACTAGTTTGAAATTATTAGGAAGGACTTGTCTTTCTAAATTTGACTGCCAGTTTTGACAATGTTTCCTCAATGACCTTGAGTACATCACTCAACGTTCTGTGCTTCAGCTTCCTCGTCTATCTACTTGGATTTTACTAGGATTGTATCGAAATCATCTTGTGTCAAGAATATTCATTTACCAGTATGGACTGTCATTTACTTGTCGGTTTATCTGTGACAAGGCTGTCCTGTAATGTCACTGTCATCTTAACTGGGAAAGTAGAGCTGTAGGTGCATTTTTATCCCACTATGGATTATAGGAGTTTGGTTGGTGTGGTTATTTCCAGTACTCTAATCAAGTGATTTTTCGAGTGTGTTTGCATGCATTTCTAAACCGTTCCAGCTCTCTTTTCCCCCTCAGTAGTGCTTCCTTCAAAAATAACTGCACTGAACTGTGAAAAATAATAAAGAGAAATGTCATTGTATGCACAGTGCAGCAGGTGATTCCTGCCCTGATGAGGGAAGGTTTCTCACACGACCTACTCCATGCTCATGCTTTCCTCACAAGGAATTAAAATGAGTTTCCACAACCAAGCTTTAACCACCAGTAAAACACTGACCCGCCAGCACAGGCCGTTACCAGCAAGGCAAAGCAGCTCACACGGAAGCAGGTACTGGTGCCTAATCTGTGCTCTGGGACCTCTCAGAAGTTTTGCAATATCAGTTGCCGGGACTAAGCTCTCAGGAAGGTATTTGCATGCAGCAAGTTTCCAAATTCCCTTTCTCTTCGTATCCTACTCAGTGGCCACTGGCAGCCTCTGGGCTGCTGGGTGGCACCTGGACAGGGACACGTGAGGCCTCTGCTCCCAGGCGACTCGCGTGGGACGCGGCATCGCTGCAGGGCACAGTGGCAGCCCCAACTATTGCCATTTCTCCAGCATTTGCTGACCAAAACTGACCATCTTCCAGCAGCAAGCAAGGAAGGAGCAAGAATATTGGACAATTCCTGGTACCCATAAGTTTCATTTTTTAGCAAATGGAAGCAATCTGGTCCTAAACTTTAAGAACCTGAACAAATGTGCCTGTCTACCTTACACATGGATTATTTTCCCCAATGCAAATCACCTCCAGCTGTATTTGCACTGTTCCTAGGACCAGGGTGTCATGGTTTTAGCTGGGATAGAGTTAATTTTCTTCACTCTAGCTGGCACAGTGCTGTGCTTTGGTCTTAGTATAAAACAATGTTGATAACACACCGATGTTTTCATTGCTGCTGGGTAGCGCTTGTACCAGTCAAGGACTTTTCCAGCTTCCCGTGCTCTGCCGGGTGCACAAGAAGCCGGGAGGGGAGGGGGCACAGCTAAGAGAGCGGATTCAAACTGGCCAAAGGGATATTCCATATCATGTAACATCATGCCCAGTATGTTAACTGGGAGGGGCTGGCCAGGGAATGCAGACAGCAATCGCGGCTCGGGGACTGGCAGCATCAGTCGGCAGGTGGTGAATGGTTGTATTGTGTTTTCCGTTTTTTTTTCCCTTTTTCCCTTTTCCTTTTTATTATATTATCATTATTGGTATTGTTATCATAATCAATATTATTAATATTTTATTCCAATTATTAAACTGTTCTTATCTCAATCCACAAGTTGGGGGTTTTTTTGCTTTTGCTCTTCCGATTCTCTCCCCCATCCCACAGGGGTGGGGGCAGTGAGCGAGCGGCTGCATGGTATTTAGTTGCTGGCTGGGGCTGAACCATGACACAGGGAAACCCTCCAGCTCAGTCCTTTGGGATCTGCCTCAGCTCCCAAGTAAAACAGCCCAGGGACTAGCCTCTCTCACATCCCCACGGTTAAACTCTTTTTCTCCCCAGTCAGGGTGGCCAAGACCGAATCACCTTTTGGGAACAGACCCAGGCAGGTGATGGGCTGCCTGTCAAAGCACCTGGCTGCCCGGCCAAAATCTGTGCCCAGCCTCTTGCTGAGGCTCCAGTCCCTGTACTGCAACCGGAGCATCTTGGAGGCACCAATGAATTTATCTGGAAGGGAAAGCAAGAATAAATGCTGCTACTATCTCAAGGATGGGATGCTGAGACTAGCAGAGCTGAATTACACACCCAGCATTGCAGCATTTGCCTGTGAGAGAGCCAGGCAGAGGGCCAGGGTGCTGCCTGGCCACCTGAGCGCTTTTATCACAGAACTGTCTTCTGAAAATGACGAAGAGCCTCAGTACGCATCCTACAGCCTCTCTAGAGTACAGACGATCATGGCAACACTTCAAAAGCATGAAGGGGTAAATCTTCAGCTGGTGTGAATTCAATTAAGCTACAGCAATGAGTACCAGGAGAGGGTATGACCACACTCACAAACACACACACTCAAAGGATAAACCAAGGGGAAACTCAGGTCACCTGGGGGACCTACCTTGTGCCTGTGGAAAGCAGAGTGGCTCCTAGAGACTGCGTTTTAATAGTGGATTTCATAGCTCAAGGACCATTTACTTCACAGTTTTCTAGTTTACGATGGTGAGCAAGGAATGGAAAAAACTTCCAAGCAAAAGTACATATATGTTTTTTGGGTTCTCATTTGTTAAATACTTCCATTTAAATAATAAGTTTGGCTGAGGGTAAGGTTGTATGTAGCTTCCTGGTTTTTATTCAAATCCAGCAATGACACCTCACAACTTCTTAACTGTAACAGGGCTCCAGTATAGGCTTAGCTGCTTTGCTGGAAAGAACTGGCTTTCATCATCCATCCAAAGATAAGCAAATGCTTTGTTCCTTGAATTGTTCCTGGAAAAGAGGTCAGAAGAAGCATGGACTTCCTTCTCAATCCTAATCCATATTTCTATTTTATTCTTTTTTTCTGTTCAGACTAGTTGCAGATTTTTCTGTTCCTTGCTGTAACATTCACAGAATGTCTTCTATCATCTCATCCTCTTACAGAAATAAAAAGTATGCTTAACTCCAGAGAAGATGAGTTTAGCACAAAAAACCTAAATTTGACTAGCTGTTGTTACATTTGATAATACCTCTTTCAATGCAGGAACCTATTTCTGGAAGAGGGAATATGCCCAGGTTTCCAAACTACTAATACATATTTTTAACAGGGCAGTGTATTTTTTGAGAAGGGCTTTGCTTTCTAAGGTGATACCCTCTGCAATAGTCATATAAACTTAGTTTTAAAGCTGCAAATTTGGCTCCTGTCCTGCTGTAGATGTCCACAGCAAAATTGCAGTTGAATTCTCTGCTAAATGTTCAGCACCTGCCTCCTTTCACCACATGCCAGCACAGACAACCTTTCATTCAAATACTTAAACTGTGTTTATAACCTCCCATATTTTTTCTGGAAATAGCACAGAAGGCTGTTTATCTGCTACAGCTTTTTTTGGATACCTGTAGCTGCACACTGAATATTTGCAGAGTTCTTGTTTGTCACTGCTAGGTACCACCAGGTCTGCACGTATGCTTGCTGAGTTCTGCCTGCTATTATGATACCCAGGTGGTTTTTTAACATAAAAAGACCTTGATTTTAAATAGATTAGAGGAAACCATTTTGATCAAAAGACCAACTTCTGTATTGTACTTTCAAAGAAGTAGGTACAGACAGAGCTTGTTAATTTGAAGCATGAAGTAGCCCCGATCTTCAGAGACTCCATTTCCTATGAAGGCACAGCTCCCAGAGGCGAGTCTTCCATCATTGTTTGTGGTCTGTGCCGGGCCAAATCCCAAAGAGATCAATGGAAGCTCATCTTCATCAACTCTAAGGTTTGTCCTCCACTGATGTGATGAAGTTGATGATAAAACTATCAGAGACAGCCAAGGAAACATAAATGCAGTTGCTGCTGCAGAATGGCAAAAGCAAGACAGATTAATGCCCACGCTGCCACTGCTGCACCCTCCACACCCAGCAGAGAAGATTCTTAAGCAAGAGGGACTTTTCTTTGGATGTTTTGTTTGCCTCAGACTGGCTTAAAGAACATTTTCTCACAACACATGCATCTTTTTTCTTTTTTTTTAAATGGTCATTATCAGAGCAGTACCTCTGCAAGAAAGAGATGTAGTAAGAAAAAAAGACACCTGAAAATTTGTTTTCTTCAGAAATTCAGTATTCTCCAGCACTAACGTTCATCTTCTTATTGGCCTTGAGGAAGCACTCATACGTGCATTTTGGCTAGTTAGGAAAACCAAGCAAGGACTGCCGGGCATTCGAAATGCCTGCGCATCTCTTCCATTACACCAGGATGAATACTGCTCTCTGCTACACACACAGGTCTGGTCGCATTCCCATCGAAGTTAGAGGCAAATGTCCCATTGACTTTAACAGTGCAACACAGGGCCTTTACAAAACAAACAGGGCACCTTTGTATTTCCTACTGAGTATGAAAGAGAAAAACCTGAGTACCAAAGTCTTTGATCAAAAAAGGAAACAAACACCTTTTACAGGCTTTTTAATAACTTTTTCTCCAATAAGAAGAGTAAAGCTGGTCTGAAATTATTATACCTGTTTGAACAGAGAGCATATTTTCTTCCTAGCTAAGCATTATATCATTCAATCTACAGACAGAGATATAATATAAAGTAATAAAGAGGAAACACAACATAAAGTAAGATTCAGACATATTAAATTGCTTAATGAAAACACAAGAGAAAAAGAGTCAGTAGAAAATATGGTTTCCTTTATTGAGAAAAATCCCTTTTCAAATGCTTAATCAATAATAAAGTTCATATTTCCTGACTTGAGATTTTTTTTTTACATTTATTTTTTTTATAAAATTATTAAGTATCTTTAATGAATATAGATTGTAATTTTTCTGCAGCCCGGCCTGGCAGCATCCTGGATAGACTGTTCTCTGCTTAATCTGTTTCCCTTCTGCAGCTGACTGTTCCAAGCAATGCATTTCATAATTTCATTTCAGATCATTCTTGTCGCTGAATTCTATCCAGTAAATGTAAATATACATTTGCAAATGCACCTGGGGAAAAGGAAATCCTCTAGAATCATGCTGCCAGTAATTTGGAGATGAGTCAAATTAACATGGAACATTTGTTATCACTTAACATTTTTACATTCTTGTACTGCAGAGCAGACTGAGGCTGTAAGAGTATTGTACTCAAACCACTAATATTCCTGTTTCCATATTCTTTGACCCTAATTCACTGCCCACAGGCTATTAAATACCTAGAGCCTAGTGACCAGGATGTAAGAATGTAAGACTTCCATCAGCGCATGAGGTCTTAAACCCACCTACTCCACCACCTTCTGCCCAAGTATCCATGGTACAGTATGCTTCTGCACCTTCTTACTCTGTGGGGTGGAATATCAGAATTGTCACTTCAAGTAGCTGTCACCCCTGGAAAGCTGTGGAGTACTCATCTCTCAGGACTCTGCGTGAGCTTTACATTTTCTGCTCAGCAAGGCCAGCTTTCTCCCACTATGGGACTGAAAGCACCTGGTGCCAGCACAGTGTATTTGGGTAAAACCCAAACCTCTGCATGCACTTCCCAAAGGAGGAGGGAGGAAAGGCATGCTGAATCTATAAGATGACCTTAACTGTGGTATCAGCAGGTTTGGAGCCTCCACGGTGCTGGCAATCCTGTAGGACACAGATTCAGTGGCCCTGGGGCCTACGGAGATCACAGAAAGGGAACAGAAAATTCCCAATGCCTGGGGATGCTGGGATGGAGAAGGAGGCCTGAGGTATCTGCAGCGATGGTGCAGGGAAAGAGGTATGGTCTGGGGAGTCCTAAGAGGCAGGCGTGTAGATGGGCAGCAGTCAGGCGTGCCAGGAGACAAGAAGCACCAGCCAGAGTACCTTCTGGGGAAGAAGTGGTGGGCACAGAGCAGGACAGATGCAGGTGGCTCTCAGCCATATGAAGATGTCAAAAAGATAGATCACTCCTGGACTAGACCATTTCTTCTCTCTCTGTTCTATGATCTGACATCAAGACAGCAATCTAGTTCCTCCACATATGTGAGTGCTGCTGCTTTGGACAGAAGGTATCCAGAAAACGAGTCCAGGGCCAGCGCGACACAATGGGTACTTAGGGAAGACGGAGGCCCTTCTGGATTGGCAGCTGACTGCCAGCTGGGAAGCTTCCAGCATGGCATCTATGCTTAGGTTGTACTTATTCTTTGGCAACTAGCCCCAAGTTTAAAAAAAACAAAAGCTTCCATGATGACAACAGCTTCTAGAGGGTGTGTGATCTGCAAATAGCCAGATCTCCACATTCCCCCACCCCAGACCACTGGTGATACAAGCCCACCACGCTCCTTCCCTGAACAATCCCTGTGAGTGGCTCTTGAGAGATCACTAAAAATTATGAATATTGGCTGAGATTCCTTAAACCGCACTTTATAAATAAGGGGTGGGAAATAACAGTGTGCAGCATGCGGTGCCTGGATTGAGCTGCACCCGTGGCCAAGCGGCAGGCAGGTCAGGGGGCTGGAGCCCTCCACGTACCGCGTGTGCCATGCAGCACCGGCTGCAGGGTAGGAGCAGCTCCTGGAGACGCTTTGGATGGTCGTGCTGTGGTGAGAGAAACCACAGAAGGGGGTCAGGCAGACAGAGAGTAATACACCATAGGGTACTGAAGTGATCTTATTTGCATATCCAAGTTAAATTTGGCTAGTTTCTAAGGAGTATCAGTATAGGCAGTATGCACATATCACCTGGAGCATCATCCCCTTCCATTATAAATCTCCAATGATGGTTTATAAACAGAAATGCGGTCAAGCTAGAAATAAGCTGTCACACAAAACGCTGACATCTCTAAATACTAAGAGTATCTGAGATATATTTTTTTCTCATTAAAAATATTGCACTTGTTTTTCTCAGAAGAAGCAGAAGTCATAAGAAAAATCAACATTACGTTACCTAATCTTTCTCATTTTCATTTTTAATTCCCCCAGCATGGGGCTGGGATAGCTCTGCTCCTTTGCACCGAGTGCCATGACAACCAATAGACCCATCAGGTATCTTCATAGCCATTCTGCTTGTTACCTAGGGGAAAATATACGCACCAAACACTCAAACTCTTTTTAAACCTATGAAATATAAATACCTAATACGATTTGACCTAGATAGCCCATTCTAATGTATCTTAACGTCCCAATATAAAAAAAAACAAAAAACAAAAAACCAAAACCCTAAGTGTAAAAACATTTGTATACGTTTTGGAGACTAAGTAAAGTTGCTACTATGAGTTCGTCAGTTGCATTATGTTTTAAGAGAGGATCTCCTTAAATGAAATGCTTTCAAACTGAGAAATGTGAGGAAGGTATTCAAGACTTCAGGTACTAATTCTATGCTATAAATACAAATTTCCACTTAAAGCACTTAGAACATATGTATTTTTATAAGTGAGATACATCTCAAACGTGGATAATTAGTATCCCCAGAGAAAAATGCATTTTAAGTTGCCCTTAGAGCTCTGAGTTTTGCACCCTATTGAAACCTAAAGTGCCCAGGTAAAATACCAGAGCTTGTAACAGTATTAGTCTATGAAGCAAGCTCTAGCTACACACATATTCAACCACAAGTAAGCAAGATAAAGACATATTAATTTCTTGCCACTAGCCATTATACTAACACCACTTATGAATAGGCGCAACCGACTCAACTGCCAGTCTCACATTTCTCTTTCATCTTGCAGTCAATCAATATATGCTAGAAACTTTATGTGATACCAGTGTCCAGTTTGCATTTGATGTGCAAACACCAACAATATACCCAGCTTTACTTCTTGTCCTTGTAAATTGTGTTATCATTTTCATAGATAACCTATTTACAAGTCCTAATGTTTTCCCTAAGAAGCACCATCATTCTGACAGCTGGCCTTTGCAAGTGAACGTAAGATTCTCATCTGAAAAATTACAAAGAGCTGTAAGACCAAGCCTCACACTATTCAGTTGCCTCAAGGCTTTCATTTAATTAGTGCATCTCTATCTCAGCCAAATTTAAATGAACGTATTTCTTGGTAACACAGGAAAAGCCCAGCACTTGCGCCCTCTGACGTAGGTAAAGAAATTCTTTTAAAGATGAAGGGTTTGGGGTTCTGTGACTGATTTCAACTTAATTCAGTTTAATTCTCCTAATCAGTATTTTCCCATTCTACTGCAGCTTCCTCCTCAAATACCTCTCCAGTCTTCTTCCCTCATCTCACTGAATTCCCGAAGCCTTTATTTCATATTTGATTTTATTTTCTTCCCTTAAATGTCTCTCCAAACATCTAATTGCTTTTTCAGTTTCCCAGATAACATCCAGAGATGTTCAAACATTAATGGCTTTGCTTCCAGCTACTGACCAGCCATATAGATCTGTTTGCACACCGCACCACACCATGACTCTCTTCAGAAAAATTGGGTTAATCTCTGTCCCAAACTTCAGTACAAAATCTGTTTGAAATCTGCTGATTTAAACCAGTGTGCCACTAAAAACACAGTCGTCAATGAGAAGCGACCACCTCCGTGACCCTCATGTTTTGACTCATTTGAAACTGTAAGGAAGTCCAAAACAAATTAATTTTGTTTGTAGCTGAGAGACAAATAAAATTCTTTTGGGTGGAGGCTTCCCCATAAACTAACTGCATTAGACTCACTGCCTCCTTTCATCTGGTACCACACTCATTCATCTTTTGCTCAGAAGCAGGAAGAGGAGGCTGCTTCTTCTGCCATCCCTGATTCAGACCACATGAGCTCCAGCGAAGATGCACAAGTTGGCCTGAGGCTGGAATCTGGCCCACAGGATCTGGCGAAATCACTTTTTCTCTGCTTGAGAACAAACTACACTCACAGAAGCGCAGCAGAAAGGAGGACTGTAGGAAAACATAACTGCTTGTACGTGTTTTCCTCTGTGGGATGTTTTATAATCTACTAAATTTTTATTCCTCTGCTTCATGACAGTCTAAGTGGGGGAAAAAAAGATAAACATTTAACTACCATGTGAGAATACTTCTCAAGGTCACCCCAATTATTTATTATTGGGACTTTTTTTTTTTTTTTTTTTTTTTTTTTGGTTTGCAGCTGTTGCAAGAGAATTCCTTTCACTGAAGTATCCCCTGGCTGCAGTTTCCAACAGCAAATCTATTACCCAGAATCGCATATCAAAACTACCAGGTATGCACAGCTGCACCATAGAAATGTAGGTTATCTGCTAATCTCTTGCATGTTATTCCATTTTTTTAAAGTTTAAATGAGCTTTTGAAAGACGAAGATGTGGGTATAACATTGAGAGGAAAAATACATAAAAACAAAACAAACGCAACATATAATGCCTGGTGAAGATATTTCTAAAAAAAGGAACCACAGAAATGAAGCCCCACATACGACCCAGGGTTAATTTCACTCAACTATCTATGAAATACATGCCCATTTTTATGAGGAGAAACAGAAATGCAAGAAGTGTGTTTTCAGCAAATGAGGAAGACTGACTGAAGGATGCACAAGCATCGTTAGCCACAGCCCTTGGAGACCCAAACCAAACAGATCACAGCTCATATGAGAAGTGGGTAAACAGGTTAGAAAATGTAGAAGCCTGACGAACAACAGGACTATGGTCTGACATTGCAGGGGGGTAAAAAGCAAAAGCAAACAAGGACAGTAAGTGATGTCAAGGATATAGAAATCAGCTGCAATTCCTGCACAGGTATGTTCCAGTTCTGGGAATGCTGTATTTTGGGACCAAGTGGGAACTATTTTTGCTGAACCACTGCCTACCAGCTCTGGAATGGCGTTCTCTTCACAGGCTGGCAATATTTCTGAAGGAGCGTGTTGGCAAAAAACCAACGGAAAAAACTGACACGTGGGTAACGTTGCCAGTCCCCTCCTGGCCATCGGCTACCTGCAGCCAAACACCTGCCAGCCTGTACAGCTCCAGCTCTGCATACAGTAGCAACTGTGCTATCTCTACAACAAATTCCTTTCCAGTTCTTTGGCACATGGCAAATCATAGAATCATTAAGGTTGGAAAAGACCTCTAAGATCATCAAGTCTAACCGTCAGCCCAATTTGGTATCTTACTGAGGGCAAACTTACTGAGGGCGCACTCAGACCCCTCATCCAGATCATTGATAAAGATATTAAATAAGACTGGCCCCAAAACTGAGGGCCAGTATATACCAGAATACCTCCTTCTCCTTCGTGCGCCAGTGCTAAAGTTCCAAACAGAAGTTACTTTAATCTATTCAACATGCTGTCCCCTTTCCTACATTGCTGTTGCACTGGGTTACCCTAAGCCCGGGGTCACTCTGCATTTCCTGGCTTGGCAGCCATTAGAGTTAGGCCAGCGCCTGAGCCCTGTTTTACACCTGCTCCTTTAGATAAGATGACCATGTGGGGTTCATGTGAAAATAATTAAATGAGAAACAACTCATCCTCTTTCGAACACACAAAACTGGACTTCTGATCAGAACAATTCCAGGGAACGGACACCTGATGGACCACTTCAGAGTGCAAGAAGTCCTGAGCCAGGCTCTCAGGAGCACACAATGCGACAGAGATGCCAGCCAAGCTTCCCAAACCTTTCAGTCCCAGGTGGGCACTGTAGGAATCCAACGCACTCTTGTGCCATGTTTGCATTTCAAACACCAGTCACGTGTATGCCACCCCCTTCTTCAGTGAACGCAGCCCACAAGAAACCAAGGTATTGACAGAGCTGTTTTCTCGCATCACAGCAGGCCAGCGTTACAGCTTCTCTGACTCTTGCCTTCAGCAAAGCATTTAGCCTACCAGCGAGAACCCTCATTTGGGGTTCAAATGAGGGAAAAAAGGAGGCTTGATACAGTATTTGCTGTATACAACGTATGTGTGAGAGAGAGAGAGAGTCGATTTCTGCTGCATTTAAGGATATAAACTTTGGCACCTGAATTTTCCTCCTCCATCAGCCCATTTTAAACATGTTATTTTCTGTCTGTCTTTATTTCCAGTGCACTATTCCTCTGTCATTCTGACCATCACAAGAATCAATAGATACTAATAGCATTACACGGATGGGGGTGTTAGCCTTGCAATAACTTCTGGAGACACGGACATGTGGCTTATTAATTTATCATATATCTTTGACCGGCTCTTGTCTCCTTTGCCCTCTTACTACCTTCCAGGGCCTCATGCTAAGACTGCACAGCACTGAGAGGCTACAAGGCACATCTTTGTTTTACTTAGAAGTTGTCACGAAAAAGTTTTCTGTTCCTACAGATATGAAATCACCTTTGCTAAATATTATACTAACTCATACAAGGTCTAGGAACGACAAAACTTGCTCCCTGGTTTGTGGGACAGATGTATATGCAATAACATTCCTGCTCAAAAATTCAACAACTAAAACTACTGTGACAATGAGAGTTATGCCACACAGAACATGGAAGACTGCCAGTTTCCCAGTGAGTGTCGGTTCTTTCTCCTAGCCCTGGACGAAGCCAACATAAATGCTGACAAACTATTTACAGTCACATTTACAGTATTTTATTCTGTCTTATAGCACAATGCAGTTAGAAGTGGGGGTGGGGGACAGGACTCTATTACCTTCTTACATGATAAAACAGATGGACTGAGAAGACAAAAATCAAAGAAGATATGTTACTAGATTTTCACATAATAACATTTCACAAGCAACAGTTTTGATATTTAGAAGTATGAACACACTTCTATTCCTACCACAAATGTCTGTGTAAATGAAACCAGCTTATACCAGGAGCCACTGACCGAGAACACCTGCTACTCCTAATAGCAACTGCCTGTTGTATATGCTATTTACTGAACTGTTCCATAAACTGTGTTTATTTCTGTTTATCAAGATTATGTTTACATGAAACTAATTATTCTTAGTCACTAACACATAGACAAGAGAAAAGCCATTTTAAAGACGTGTTAAATAAAACGCTGTTTTGCTTTGTCAGCTCTGGCTGCCTAAATCTGCCCTTACTGTAAGGGTACAGGATCAGGCAGGCTTGTCAGTACAGCACACCAGTGAGAATTAAAATAGTCAACTTCTGAGCTGCCACCAGCAACAGAATGACAACACTCTTCCACATAAATACCGATTTTATTTTTGCTGAAATCTAGACTTCTTGTTTCATGGTATTTTTACAGACTACACTTCATATGCATTATATTACGGGAAGCAGTTATGATGCAAGACTTTTGTTACACTCCCTTTTATAGTTATATTATGAAATAGTGCAAAATGAAAGGAAAACAGTGTTTCAGTAGACCATTGAGACAGCATTGCACTTCAGGAGAAAAAAAACAGTCCAAACCTCTGTTTGTAGCATTCAGAAATCTTTCCTCTGCACAATCGTGGATTTTATTTAGATATTCAGAGTACAGAATATTCTGCTGTAAGAGACACAGATGCCATTTGTTACAGGGAGAAGAGTCTTTTATGAATGCTTGGGTAAGACAGCTTTATGTTCCTCCGACATAGCATTTACCTGATTTGCCAGTATGTATTGCTTCTTCAACTACTTCAAAACCAAAAACAAAAACCAGAGTCATGGTCAGTCAATCACAAGAGTACACACATGTTACTGCCTCACAAGGAGCTGGAAGGATGAAGTTTCTGTTAGAAGAGAATATAATTGAAGTGATAGATTGGAATTGCTAATTTTAACTCTGCCCAGCCCATCCCAAAAAACAGAAAAATTCTCTTGTGATTTGGATATTACTACACAGTTTAAGTAAATGAAAAAGGTGATGACAGAGAGACACACCTCTTTAGATGATAGGAGAGTATTTATATCATGTCATTATCATCTGAGAGAGAGAGCTATCTGATGCATTGGTTTTGATAAGGAGGAGAGACGAGATTCTTCCTTCAGTGAATAGAAAACATGAATATAAACACATTTTGCTTAATTTACAGTTACAAATATACTTGCATGTCTTCTCCTGATAGTTCATGATGCAATTTATAAGCTTCACTTCAGAAACAGCAAGTCGAATATTCCCAGTGAATGTTTATGAATTTTGTAGTGCTGCTGATACAACTTACCACTACAAATATGACCTAGAGTCACTGCAGTGGCAGTATGGGAGGTACACTACGTGCATGGCCTCTGGCATGTGCAGGTGCCAAAGAGGAGGAGAAGCACAAAATTCCTTTCCCTTTTGCAGGCTCACATTGCTCCCATTTCTTAAAAGACAGGATTAGGCATGTGCCAGTTACACCAGCTCCTACAATGTAGGGAAACAAAAGGATCCTTTAGCTGTGGCAGTAATGGGAGATTCTTTATATTTTCCTTTACTCAGAGAAACATTTTGAAAAGTTGTCTTGCAACTGAGGTCAAGGTTGTAAGTGAGGTTAATATAAGTTTCTGCCTGTATTAAGAAGTGAAGACTCATGGGAAATGGAAAGAGTTTTCTATTTCTCTTCCAAAATAAAATTCACCTGGGAGACCTTTGGAGACTCTGGACAAGGACTAGTGCTTCACTCCTTTAATATGGCTAGACGTATCCTGTCTTGTTTCTACGGCATGAAGAGGAATGGGTACCCTGGTAACATCTTAAATTATTTAGAACAAATGAATTTGAAGCTTCCTGATTCATCCTCAGAGGAGTTGTCTGAGGAGTTGTCTAAGGAGTTCAACATTCACAGTTATGTATTTTTAAGCAAAATACTTAAAATTATATCAGTAGCATAGTAGCTGATGGGTGTTTTATGCCCTGTTCATATAAAAGCCCATTCAGCTAACTCTGTTTCAGCCTTTGGGAACAGTAGGAAGGGAGGCTTTAGTTGATGAACTGTGCTGAGTTACCGCTGAGGAATCCCTGCGCATCTCTAGCAATTTCATTTTCATGTTCTTTCTTCAGCAGACAGCAGCATGATCATTAGAGAGTATGAGTTTCCCAAAGCTCAATAGGCTTCTCCTTTCTACATCTAGCAGTAACTTGTCCACAGTAAGCCTTTGTACTTGACTATGGACCCACCAGTATGGCTTTGGTCCAAGTACTTAGTTTAGACTTTCTCATTCTTCTCACACTCGCTGTACTTCTTCTGTCCTGAGAGGATGCTTTAGAAGTCCTACCCTGTACAACATCATCTGGAGTTCAAAACTCAAAGAGTTTTCACGTGCTTCTTACTATTTTCCTTACACTTTCTCCAACCAGAATCTCCCTTCCCATCAGGCAAGGCTGGCAAGTCCACCATCATGGATACGTATTATTCTCAGCTGTATTGTGTCTTTGGCAATCAGATTATGGTAAATAAAAGGTATGGCCTAGAGTGGGTTCTGCTTTGGTTCTTTCTTGCTTGTGAAGCAGGGAAGGAAAGGGATGTTTCTTCTCTCTTCATAAGACCCAGGTACCAAAAGAAATAATTAAGAGTAGAAATTCTGTATCTACCAATCTGATATCTTTTCCAAGAAGACTATTCTGTAATACGCTCATGTAACCCAATTAAATGATTGGATTTCTCTTTTTACATGTATTGCTTTCTTCCTGACTGCAAACTAATCATTGCACTCTACACTTACGCAAAGCAACCTCTTGGACAAATCTTGCTTGAACATTTTACCAAATGTTAGCTGCATTTTAATAAGCCTATGATCCAACAGACAACAAAGTAAACAGGAAAAGCTCTGCTGGAGCCAGACCCTTTCTGGGTTTTTAAGCTGTTTCTGTATGTAAAGTGATTAGTACATGTGTACACATTCATTCATGGGAGAGAACAAGTTTGGATTTAACTGTCAATATGCACATGTGCGTACCACAGAATGCAATTTGTTGTTAATAAAAAAAGCTAATCAACAAGGCTTTATGAGTCTACATTTCATTACAAAAGCTCAACAAACACAAGTGCTGGCTTTCTCCTAATCTGCTCTCACCAAATAATCTCAACATAACTTACTCTATCCACTGAAAGTTTTCCCTGTTTATCAGTTTCAAATTGATCATTCTTTCTTGTTTACTATTGCAATAATGGCTCTGCAGCTGAAAGAAGAGGGTTTTATTCTTAAAAGGTACATAGTCACATTCACGTTAGGATACTTCCCTCATATTATAAAGTTAAAAAAATGGAGAAGGAAACTGTTGGAGGGAGGGGGTTGCCACTCTGCAAATTTCTATTAAATGGAAGAAACAGTTCCACAGAACATGGCTACCCAGTTCTTGCAGTTTCTTCCTGCTTTTATTGCACTTACATTTTACTGAACGGAACTGTCTTCTACTACACCTGCACCTCTATTTGTCCTACTAAAGCAGTACCCTGCTGGTTACACGTTAAGTTTCGCTGAGGTCATTGAAATCTTAATGTTGAACACATCTTACTGAGATTCTGATCCAAAACATACTGAGGTAACTCATGTGTTTCTCTTTCGAGAGTACATTTCACATCACAGTTCCCTGGGCAGGCCCTTTTCCCACCAGGTAGTCTGTTATGCTCTACACCATTTGCACATTTGGCTGTTCAGAAGATGTGTTGCTGACATGTGGGTAGGAAATTACCTTATACCTAAGGCGTACACAGCTGCACACTGCTGGCTAAGGCCACGCTTCCTTAAAGTCAGGGGTGACTCTTCCAGCAATATCAGTGGGAGCTGGAATGGATCCTTCAGTCAGCATACCATGGCCCACAAAACCAACAGTATTTGTAGGCTGCTCAAGTTGAAAACTTCAGAGAGTAAAAAAGATATGTATGACACGTGCTGGCACAGCCATAAAAAATTTTCACCTACTC
The DNA here is from genome assembly GCF_949628215.1 of Phalacrocorax aristotelis. Classification (NCBI taxonomy): domain Eukaryota; kingdom Metazoa; phylum Chordata; class Aves; order Suliformes; family Phalacrocoracidae; genus Phalacrocorax; species Phalacrocorax aristotelis. The sequence goes on along the minus strand of NC_134276.1, from coordinate 75,510,945 downwards.
AAGTGTGTTCCTTCCAGATGTCCCTCTCCAAAAATCTCTATTCTTTGTGGACTTCTCTAAATATCTTGGTAAAATGGCAGCAAATCCAAGAACAGCATTAGAAAGTTCAGTCCCATACTGTTATGCATTTGATGCTTATTTTTCATGAGTCCAGCAGGGGTCATATGAGGGACAGTGACTTTTTTGAATATTTTTTTCCCTCCATTCCCTCAATTCTCCAGGGGCAGCATCACTACAGAGGGACATGGTGGGAGTTGGAATAGCTCCAAGGAGCCCAGCACATCCCCTGGGCTGCCATCCATGATGTGGAGTGGTAAAAAGTGCATCACCCCTTCACTAGTATACAAGCCTTGCTGCAATTTGGCTCTAATGATGCCAGCCTAGGACCTCAGGGATATGCAATTCCATAGGGCGATGATGCTCTGGCAAAGTACCTCATCTTCTGCTTCATCTGTGTAATATTTTCTCCATGGTGAACTACAATAGAGCTGACTTTACTGCCTTACCCATTGGTAACTCCTGACTATTGAATGCTTGATCTCATAATCCTAACACTGTGTGGAAAAGGGTTTTGATATTTAAGAAGTCTCTCCAAAAGTATTTGATTAAGCAGGTCAGTCTCTTAGCTAAATGATATATTTCCTTCACTTTACTACAGGGCAATCATTAGGCTGCATTTTCAAGCATTGTTTTACCATTTAAATGATTTGCCTGCATTCAGCAAACAAATCTGTGCACGCCCTTTAATTGTTTGTCTCTGGCCTTCTACATCATTGGTTTGGCCTTGCAAGTGCAAGGTGGTATCTGGCCTCAGTTCCCATGGAGTTCATCCAAGCCGAGAATCTCCAGCATCCTACAAGAGTGCAAATCATCCTTAGGCCTTCTGTATAGCCCTTCTTCTCCTTTGTTGCCTACATCTTATGGCCTCCGATATTCTTGAAGTGATACCTCTGAAGGGAAGTGAAGGAATTCTATTGTATCTTGACACATTCACAATGTATGTGCAGTTCTGCTTGCCTCTGCCCAACTCGCTTTACTGCATAACCTCTATTTTGCTGCATTCTCAAGAAGTCCACAGTCCATCCAAGGTTAGCTAAAAAATGACGTTCCTCTCTACAGTCCAGGTGGTTGACATTGGTTTTAACTCCCTTTCCCAGCTCTTAGGATTTAATCATCAAATTTCTACAAAAAGTCTACCCCATAGAACTTTATTCCCAAACACTGAGGCTTGAGTTTGTTTTGAAACATCAAGCACATTTCTTTTATTTTACATTTATTCTGATATTATTCTGGGGTAACTTCTTTTAATTCTAATAATCACGTGCTTTAATTTTCTGCACTGTATATATTTTCTTTTGTTCCCATCACCCAAGTAGCTGTTTAATGGTTAGCTATAAATTTGCATCTGTTTGATCTCAGGTGTCTTTCTGCCTAAAGAATTAATGGTGCTTTTGATAATATATACTCCAAAGGTATATTGTTTTGAACAACTCTTCTGACCTACTTGTTTCCATAATGTTTGAGGTTTCTGTCAATGCGATTTCTCTTTATCATTTTTCTTCCCTTCCCTTCACCAGAGGCTGATTTTCTTTTAACAACCTATTTAATTTGAGTTCAGTAAAACTCCCTTTATTTTTTAATTTTCTTAGGTTATTGAAGTCCCCAGATTCCAAAAACATTAACTTTACATTTTGTCAAATAGAAGGAAGTTCAGTAGATTCAAATAGAACCAGACTGAATAATCTTACCTATGTAACGTCCTTTTTCCTTCACTTTGAAAAATTCAGCAACTGTGGATGAAATTCTTGTTCCTGTGATAGGTTGAAAAGAAAATTAAACTAAGTCTTATTTCATTAGATCTGAACTATAAAACTCCTTGTCACTTTTCAAAAAAATAAAAATTATTCAAATCTCTGTTTAAGTAACATGCAGACACTCCTGATCCATCTAGTAAGAATTTTATTTTACAAAGACCCCAATCTTTCAATTCAGTCTGAGCAGAAGAGCCCTTTCACTTCCACTGAAAGCCAGTGAATCTATTAGGCACTAGGCTTACAGAGATTTTTCTGGCACTTAAAAATAGACAGAGCATAATAAGAGTATTAAAAAATTGTATAGAAAGTGAAGTCCCATTGAAATAATTTCATTCCAGCTCATTTCAGTCTCTATAACACAACCCATTATACTTTAAATGAAACAAGCCAACAAAATTGAAGCACAATTTTGTTATACAAAAAAAAAATGCAAGAATAGGGATTTCTGTCCCATGGAACAAAAAACGGCCATTTTGGGCAAGGTTCGAGCCATGCGTTCTAAAGGACTGCTGAATTTGTGGGAAAATGATTAATCCCTATGATCTCTGTCACATGTTCAGAGATGTGCTGAGTACCACATCACTGGTTCTGCTTCCTAGCAATACTGAGTGCCTGTGCTCACGAAGCGGCAAAAGGCCTAATTTCACATCTGCACAGCCAGTACATGCACCAACAGAGAACGAAGGTCATGTTTGCTCAGTTCAGTTTTGTCAATTGAGACTATTTTGTTGAAAGGCAGAATAGCTTCATGGTCAATATGACATGCTTTTAATAATTATATACTATCACAAATACACCGAAAAGTTAACGTTCAGATTCAGGTTATTACACCTGAAGTTTGAAGATTTGCTTTCCAGATTATATCACAGAGACAACTGCATTTGGCTTCAAGAGTAACAACATTTTCAAATTACCTTTCACAGAATATGAGAGCAGTTTCACTAAATTTTAGCTGATATTGGATCCAACCCAAACTCAGAACCGGTACTTGCAGTATGAATTAAGTCCCCCTTAGAATGAAAATATATTTGAACGTTTGGTTATATATGGTACCGTCATTCTAACGAGACAGACTATAAATGGTTATGTAATGATAAACTATTAAAAATGATCACTTGCTAAATAAAGAAAGGTTTCTGTACAGTGATTTCACCTTGGAAAGAACAAATGTTTAGGAAATGACTGCAAACAAAACCGACAAGTACAGGCACAAAATAAGAACCCCTGAGCTAATTTTGTAAATCACTGGGTAATTTACACAGCAAGTTTAGGAAGTTGCTAAATTAGCATTCTAGGATCTCACTGGAAATCTCCTTTCCTCTAAAATTAGCCTCAGCATTAGCTAAAATGCCTTTAACAAGGCTAAAATGCCTTTAACAAGAGGAAACCTATCCAGCAGACACAGGTGTACTGGCAGCAGCGACACCAGCCACGCAGCTGAGAACGGAGCAAGCATCGCGGCTCTTGGCTAAATCAATGCCTGTAGCTGTAATTGTTAATTTTTCAGAGGTGGCCACATTGGACAGGGTCTGGTTTGTTTTATAAGTTCTTGGTATCTACACTAAAATAAATAAAGAGGAACCTAAAAAAAAATAAAGAGAAAAGCAAGCATTTTTATGGCATAACACCACCATGCTTCTACAATTACTCTGCATATTTATCATTCAACATTATGAGTTAAGGAGGGAAAACTGCAGAAGTCCTTATCACAAACCACCTTAGAGGGGAAACGAATTAAAAGTATTTCAGAATTGTTCTTTCTTAACAGGACAATTTTATCTATATAAATTGCTGCAATTAAGCATTCATTCTCTCTCCTGCACCACTGATTAACAAGCTAAAACTGCAATGGTTAAGGCTACAAAGAATTGGACACTCCATATGGTCTTTTACTATCTCTTTGTAAGTGACTGAGAATGTTTTCTGATATGCATTTTTTAAAAAAGTTTAAACTGCTTGACAAATATTTCATTGTCCTCATACAGCTCACTGCTGCCACTTGTTTGGAAAAATGAAAGGTAAGTTGAAAAATGCACCTTTTCCATTTTCATCTCTAATTGAATTCTCTCTTGACCCCCTTATTCCCCATGGCTGTATTTCAGGTTTTGATGATAAGAAAAAGAATTTTGTATTTGGATAATACAATTTTCTCACTTGCCTTCAGCGACCTTCAGCTCAATTGCCTCTCCCCAGAGACACTGTATATTATAGAATTGAATCAAATTCCTTATTCATAGGAAAAAAGTTCCAATTTAATCTGAATATTCAGCATTTTACACTGGTCAGGGTGATGGATGGCAAATTGAAATGCTTTTGGTTCAGGTAATCAAATGGTAGAATTCAGACTTGTATTGAAAAAAATAATGAAGTCTATTCAATATTCTCATAAGGTGCAAAAAAAGCACATTACATGGTAGAACTGGGGCTTTTTCTTATTACCTAACCAATAACATCTCCACTGCAAAAAGTATAGTAAAACATTAAGAATTTATGTAGGTTAGAACATGTGGAAAGCAGCCACCACTGAGGGAGAAGGTGGGCATCTTCTTGAGAGTGCTCAAATGAACGAGTACAAAACTGGGGGAAAACCAGATCTGTGCCCAGTATGTACCTGCAACATTCAATGCTGGCTTACTGAATCCTTTTAACATGTTTTTAAATGCTTTTAAAGAAAGAAACACAGCCTTTTTAATCACTTCAAGTCATTCGATATACTAAACTACTGTAAGGCTTCATTTCCATCCCCAAAAGTTTTGTAATGTAACATTATCAGGCATCTCATTATTTCCAAAGAACTACCGGATTCATTTTGGAAAACTGTCTTGCTGCTTTTGAAGTTCAACCCCAAAACAATTTATTTTAACAACTTCAGCTTGGCACCACCCTACTGACGCAGCATGCCTGGACACTTGGACTTGGACCAGATGTCTCCAGGAAAACAAGAGGATAATGACACTACATAAATATGGTTTGTTTAGAACCTCCATCAACAGCTCCCTTCTTTACTTCTAGAGATGCATGGAATTGTCCTGTTTGGTTTTTTTTTTTAAATACTGTTTTAAAGTTATTTCTTTTCTATTTCTTTGGAGTATTTAAGCCACAAGAAATGCTTAACTGTAGGCATCGCTAGCGCTTAATTAAAATTGCAAAGCAGCAACCTAAATGTTAAGGCACTGTGTTAAAAATGTAGTCCCAGGCTGCCCTTACTGACTGTACTATAACTTGTGCGAAAGGGGAAGCCTCCTCCATGTTTATGCTCTCACCTCACACGTACGCACCTAGTGAACAGCCGCTACCCAGGCCAGGCTGATGAGGCGAACTCCCCGTCAGAGTAACTTCCCCATACCTGGCAGACTTGAGGTGGCCTTCACAACTGCGGGAGAGCATTTTCCCTTCCTCCACATCACAAGCAGCTCACAGCAACAGTGATCAGACTCAGGCTTCCTGGATGCGCTCACTGGGCATTGATTTTCTGTAAGTAACCTGTTGATGGAGTTTACCTTAACAGGTTGTGCAGTTTCACAGCCACAGGGTTCAGATGGGGTGTGAGGCGTGTGGAAAAGTATGCACAGAAGCACCCTCTGGAACAGGGTAAGTGCTCAGACTAGCAAGGATAATGGCTACATTAGAAACATGTACAAGGAGGAGCTCTTGATATCGAACTAACTCTTCCAGTTAAGAAATGCTGGCAGGAAATGGTGAACGCTAGCAAGAACAGTAACTTGTGATCCGCCAGCACAGCCACGGGGGAAGAGCTGAACCTCGACAGACACACAAATATAATCATTTCAGTCAAGCCTCAGATCAAAAAAAAAAGATTGCATTTTTCCAACCTAGCCCTGCAAGAGCAATTTAGGAGCCAAACATTACACGGCATCACTGTATTGGTGTAAGAGCAGTTCTGCAATGGAAGCCACTAACAGGTAGACTGATGAACAAGAAAATAGAGCCCAATTACTGTTCCCAGATCCTTTATCTCTTCAGGACTAGCAGGAATAGAAGTCATTAAAATGCATTTTTAATAGGTTAAAATGAACAGATACCAAATAGATACAGAAAGGAATAGTGTGGTATGTTTTACATAATCAGAAACACAAAAATGAACTTAAGATGTCATAGACCAGGATTTAAGCATCTGATTTTGAAGTAATTCAGGTAGAAGCTTGCACTTTGTCCTGAATAGGATGGGAAATAAGCGCATACTTCTGCCTAACCAATTAGCTGCATTTCAAGGTCTGGAACGCTAAGGACATTTGCTGCATCCGCTTACTTCTGCTGACATTTATTTGGAACTTCTTTTGTGAACACCCCTGTGGGAACATAAAACTGTAAGACACACATGTGAAAGAAATTTGTACAACACAGCAGAAAAGGAAATTAAAAAATGTTTTAATTTTGTTGAAAAGTTGCATTCAGATATTGACCTTTCCAGAAGAGTTCTTAGTATCCTTCCTTGCAGAAGGGTAGGTATGGAGTCAGGACAGTAAGGCTACGTGAGGAGGCGCTTAAAAGTCAGGAAACGCCAGCACTAAAATACTAATACAATCTGGTTTCATGTTACCATGGGGACTATTCCCACAGGCCATATTAGCCTGTGGACACTAAGCCCCTCAGGGGAACCTTCACAACCAAGGGATACCAACAGGCTCTTCTGGAGGGCGGTTCAGATCAGGAACCCAGCTCAAGCCCAGAGAAGTCTGCATCACCCAAATGAATTTAGCCCCTGCAAACGCTCCCCATACATTCAAATTATATTCTTTAGCCTCAATTATTTTCCCTGGGACCATGTGGGACATTATGCAAGCTTTGTCTTCTTTTGGCTTGCACTTTTCTCATTTCCATAATAGTCCAGTATTCTTCTAATGACCCAGATCTTTTATGAGTTCAAATATTGGATCTGTATCTTGGCAGTTGCTGACTGCTGTCACATCCACTCCTCTTTTCAGCTGATGATATTAAAACCTAAACATTAATTACAGGGACTATTTCTCTAACCCTGTCTCTGGGACAGAATAGGTAGTTGGGAACAGTATAGTCCGTCACAGCTGCAGTCTATTTGATAAGTGCTTCTTAAAAGCCAGACTACTTGACTGCTGGGTACACTGTCCCGCTTGATGACTGGGGGAGGTGGGGGCTCTTAAGAGGAGCAGCTTGGCTCAAAGTAGCCATTTGGTAGTGCTCCTCAAGTGCCTTCTTCATGGAGAAGGACAAACAACGTTGTGACAGAGCGCAAAATACTCTATCCCAGCATTTAAAGGGCTTTTGTTCTTCCTCTGTACACTAACTCCAGCGAATGTGGAGGGGAGTGGAGGCTCCCATGTTAGCTGGCACACCATGCATTAGCTGCTGATACGCTGTGTCTGGTTCACTGTGAATGTAAGCCAGCTTGGGTAGCAATTTAATAAAGCAGCTGAAGCTAATGCCATTTTTTGGCACCACATAAGAGAGTTTGTTGTAGGGTCACATTTATGCATATAAAGGGTCATGTAGCAGCAAATTTTCAGGAAATAGTAGACATGCACGTTATTAGACCGAATTGCTGTCTGGCTCCAATATCTGAAATATGTAACCAACTCTTAACCCTAAGTCTCGATGCTCTGATGCACTTAAATCACAAAAACGTGTAGGTTTTTTGTGTTTTAAACTAAGTTTCTGGAGTGGGAAAAGAATATCAAGAATGTAGCACCAGATCCTATACAGAAATACTTGAAGAGCAGTACTGCTGGAATTAGTGCCGCTACTGACACAGTATTTAGATTAATAAACACTTCTCAAAATCTGAGATTGCTTCTAAAATCTTGATTTTTAAAGAAACTAATCTGGGGCTCTTACACTTCTGTTAATCAGAATTTTTGAGCCATTAATTTTATATTTCCAAGTCTTTCTTTGCAACCACAAGGGCTCTTTTTAACATACACATTTAATGGAAGATAATATTATTTCATAATCATGGGACTCTGGAGCTATAGTTTTATAAGAAAAACACTAAATCTTATTAAACCTGTGATAAAATTATTGGTGTTGGCAACCTTGCAGACATATGCCTAGAGCTGCACAGTGTTTTCCTCCTCTAACTACAGTAACTAAAAGGACTTTAATGAGAGCAAAAGAATGTAGCTCTGTCTGCCCAGAATCTTTTGGAATTTTCACTTTTCCCTAATGAAAATGAAAACAAATACTTTTCTTTTTTTCTTCTGTAAGCTTTTATGGACATCTGAACCGACTTTTGTAATGAAGCAGGATTAAGCAAACTCAGGGAAATGATAAATGTGGTTTGTATTAGCGTACTAATTAGCTCATAAATTTAGAAATAGTTAATCTTCTGGTTTTGCTGAATGAAAATAGTGGTCAAATCACAGATCAGATCTTGGAACTGGAGTAATGCAGTGGTGAATTAAAACCCCCAGAGCATAGGTGTCTGATCCCATAGCATTATGAAAACTGGAAATTTTGCTACTGGCTTTGAAGCACATGAGGTGAATTTCAGTTGTAAAATATTACTCAAGCAGCCAGACACTTAACAGATAATAATAAAAAAATGTGATTTATTAGGTGTGTGCTTCTCATTGTGTTGTAACCCAACGATTAACTATATTAATTATTTTTAGTGCACTGAGCTAATTAGAGCACTGGCAGCTAGCATAATCCTATATTTTACTGCAGTTTCCATTTAATGTAATATATATACGTACATAGATATGCAAAGACCATGCCCTAGAAATATACATGTATTTTCAGAAACAGTTCTGGGTGCCAAGTGATAACAACATACTTGCCCATCACACGATTTACATTTCCTTAGAACTGTCAAAGTAGAAAATGCGCAGAGGCACTATCTGTTTTACACTGCCCCCTTGATAATCTGACAAAGACTGCTCTGATGCAACACAGAGAAATATGTATTCTATCCCAAAACAACAAGTTTAGATCTCAGTTCTTCAGACTGGGTCCCAGCCAGGTGCTGGAGATGCAAGAGCCAAGCACCCGGGCATGGTTTATGGTATGGTAGCAGACAAGTAGCTGGCAGACATTGCAGGCTGCTGAATACAATAGCTCAGCATCTCCTCTCCCCTCTAATGGTTGCACCAGGACAAGGTTAGAAGAGAACTGGGCTCAGTAACACTCAACGTGGAGAATGAATAGACTCCCATTCTCACACCCCATAAACATCCTCATGCACACCTTGTTAAACACCACCCTAGAGACTGCATTTCAAGCAGTTTTCCATAAACTCCATGTGACCTGGATACAATGCTAGATAAAACCATCGGATAAAATACAGCACTAGAAGTATGTGAACCTGGGATTAGAAGATCAGGGTGACTTAATGAGGAACCAGCCTTCACATCTGGACTGCTATAAACATTGCCCAATCCCAGGCCCCTGTGGAAAAAAAAATCACACTGATAGTAATTCAGTAAAACGTACAAGAAATGTTCATTGCTAGTCCTGCAGTGATATGCAGTAGGAATTAATCTAAAACCATGATGGCAAACAACTGCTGAACCAATTTTCTTCTTGGGCTTGCAGTGCACCTGCTCATACAGTATCTACATTTTACACTCTCGTTTTTTCTTGCAGAAATGTAAATATTCCCACATTAAACCAACTGCTTCTGTAAAGAGATAGCCAGTGGCAAGGCCTTAGTCTAACTACACGGTGTGGTAAGGAGGAAATAAAATGTGTCTGCAAGTACAGAATGTTTAAATGCCCATACTCATGACACAAACTGGCAAGTTACAAAGCAATCTGTAATTACACCTCTGACTTACTCTTAAGGAGTTGTGCATCAGCAAGCTATTAACCAGATCCTGCATTACTGCAGTATTCCACCTCAGAGTGGTAGGAGACAGAGAAAATTCAAGCCTCAAGCCTCAATATCAGGCGCTTCTGAGAGTACTGCTGGCTGACAAACATGTGCACCAAGTCAGCATTGCTGACATTTTTTTGTCTGCATATGATTCTACTTCGGGAGGCCATGTGATCTGTAGTTCACCATCCTAGCTCTATTTCTGGTAAGCGGCTGCAAGAAAGGATGAAGAGGCATGGTTAGCTGGTATGGGTGCATAGTTTAAGGGATTCCCAGTTATTACCATTTTCTTAGCCTTTCCCTTCATTTTAAGTGAGGCTGCATAAGGCACCCAAAGTCCTCTCCATTCCCCCCAAAATAGTACCAGGACTAGCAATTTTTGTTTGAGTGACAGAATGCTAGACTTTATCTTTCACTAAGTGGAAAGCAACATTTATACTCTCCTGAAGTCTCTCCTGAAGCAGATTTACAAGGAACATCACCTTGGCAGCGCAACCTCAATGAGCCCTTCTCACCAAAATTTTCCATTACGATGACTTAAATAAAAGTGACCGGCTTGTCAGAGATATTCAGCCCACTTGCCTCCAACTAAGTTAGCACATTAGGAAATCAGGACACAGTTATTTTAGTGCTTATATATAGGTTAGAACCAAACTTCAGATGCCTAAATGCGAAATCTGTGAAATGTGTCAGCAAAAGCGGTATAAGAAGCCTGATTAAAACACAATATTCTCCTTAAAGCAACATCCTATGGAGGTACTGTAGTTCTCTTCCCCATAAGACAGGCACATGAAAAGCTCTAGAATATGGACTCATAAAGGTCTTCCAGTGAGCTGCATTTTGATCTCAAGCACGTGTCCCACCTCAACTTCATGCTCTGTGGAACAATGGCGACTCTACTTTTCAGACAGGACGAGACTGCAGCTATCACATTTATCTTACCTAACTTTGGACTTCCAAAATGTGGTTGTGTATACCTCAGATATTAATTGAGAGTCTTATTAATTAGTGGAGTGGAACAGGCCCTTTTAAGTCACGATACATCTGACCTTAGGTTAGATATCTACCTCACGGTAACATTAATTAAGTCCCACAAATGCCACTTTACACCCACAAAGTATAGAGGGAGTGAAGACAACTCTTTCATATCCAGATGCCTAAGCTGTACCTATCCAAGGTTACCAGGGAAGACGTCCATCCCTTGCTGTGAAATGCTGATTGGGAACAGGAATGTTCCCAATGAACATTGATGCCCTGTGTCACCATAACAGTGACAAATAAAGGCAAAGAAGGACTTTGATATTTAGCCGTTAGTGTATATTGGCAGTACTACTAGTGTCACCTTGTGTGTCAAGACTGGTAGAACAACATCAGAAACAAGCTGAACACAATGGAGCCAACAAGAACTGGACGCTAGTGTGGCTCTTCAGTTTCTGCACTGGGGCTAGCACCTCCATGCACTACATGGAGGGAGGTACTGCGCTAAGTGGACATACTAGCTTGGGTGTACTAACCCCACTGGACTGTGTAGTTACACTCAAGCACCCCTGTTATTAATTGGTATGAGTTATACCGATACACTACTCTTGCACTTGTTGAACAGACCCCCGCCTTATCTGAAGAGTAGTCTGCATCTTTTACGACAATGCCAAGTGTGATCCCATCGCTTTAACTTGCGGATATCAGTTGGATATTGCACACTTGGCACTTTTATATTTAATAAGTATTCAACGGACTTTTAAAGAAGCCCATCCTTTAAACAAATGAAAAATTTCACATAAATTGTAACACAGTAGAACAGATTTCTGCTTTCCATACATAAAAAGCAACAAAGAAAAGGTACAGCTTCTCTATGTACCATGCCAGCAAGAACATGGAGGAATTTCAAAAAGGAATTTCAAGTGTCAGTTCTTGGTGAAAGATCTGAACAAAGGGGTTCAATTCAGGCATTTTTCTACTTTTGGCTAAGTTTCTCTACAAACACACATCCCTGAGTAGACAAACTGCTCAGGAGACCTGATCTATCCAGAGACATGCTCCAAGTATCCCTGTCAATTGCAAGCATTAGCATGACCTGGTGATAACGCCCAAAGCACATTCTGTTTAACAGAAGAAATCACAGATTCACAGAATCGCAGAGTCTACATCACAGAAGAGCAGAGTCTGAACAAGATGGCCCAGCACCCTGTCCAGATGACTCTTGAAGGTGTCCAATGTGGCCAAGTCAACCACTTCCCTGGGGAGATTATTCCAGTGGTGACTGTCCTCTGTGAAAAATTTCCCTCTCGTGTCCCATCAGAATCTCCCCAAGAGCAACTTGTGTCCATTCCCCCTTGTCCTCTCCATGTGACTCCGTGTAAAAAGGGAGTCTCCATCTTCTTTGTAACTACCCTTTAAGTACTGGTACATGTTGATGAGATCCCCTCTAAGCCTCCTTTTCTCAAGGCTGAACAGACCCACTTCTCCCAGCCTATCCTCATATGGCAGGCTTCCCAGTCCTTTGATCATCTTGGTGGCCCTTCTCTGGACCCCTTCCAGCTTGACCACATCCTTTTTGTATAGCGGGGACCAGAACTGTACACAGGCACTCCAGGTGTGGCCTGACAAGCACTGAGTAGAGTGGGATAATGACTTCTTTATCTCTGCTGGCGATGCCCTTTTTGATGCAACCCAGCATCCTGTTGGCCTTCTTGGCCGCAGCAGCACACTGTTCGCTCATGTTGAGCTTCCTGTCCACCAGGACCCCAGGTCCCTTTCCACAGAGCTGCTCTCCAGCCAGGTGGATCCCAGTCTGTGCTGCACTCCCGGATTATGTTTTCCCAGGTGCATGATCTTCATAAGGTTCTTGCTGGCCCACTCCTCCAGCCTATCCAGATCTCCCTGCAGAGCAGCTCTCCCTTCTGGAGTGTCTATTTCCCCACTCAACTTGGTGTTGTCAGCAAACTTCATCAGGCTACACTTGATGCCGTTGTCCAGATCACTTATAAAGATGTTGAATAACATTGGGCCCAATATCGATCCCTGGGGGACTCCACTATTGACAGGTTGCCAGTTTGAGAAAGAGCTATTTACCACCACCCTTTGGGTGCGGCCTGTCAGCCAGTTCCCCACCCACTGCACAGACCACTTGTCTAGGCCATAACACATCAATTTCTTCAGGAGGACGCTATGGGGGACCATATCAAAGGCCTTGGAGAAGTCCAGGAAAACAATTTCCACTGCCCGCCCCATGTCAACCAGGCAAGAAATGTGGAACTGATTCCTCTCTCATACCAATGTTGATCATGACAAACTCTAATAGTCAGAATTAGAGTTGCTTTGAATGTACACTAGCAGGCACGAGAGAATACTGCGACTGTGTATATTTCTCAGGTGTTTTTTTTCATTTCTTCTTTCTTATTTCTCCTGTTCCTCTGGGAAATCTCATTGCCAGTTTCAACAAAGGGCATCATCTCTATGCAGATGATATCCAACTCTACAAGTCTGTCAGCTCACTCTCTGATCCCCTTCTTGCCACCTGTCTTCAACATGTCAATCAACAGATGGCTACACCATCACTAAGGAATGCTTCAAAGGCATTCAAAATGTTTTAAAAGTCCTCTTTGTTCCATGTCTGTGGCTCTGCTATCAGTCTTCTTAATTCAGCCCTTCAGTTCTCAGCCAAAAATCTTGCTGCTATCCATAACACAGGGTTTTTATTTTCTTTTCCCCTGCTTTAAAGCTAATTCCAAAATATTTACAGATTTAGCCATACTTTGGCATCTGCTTCCTCTGTATTACACTGAATGCTTTAGTTTAAAATAATGCCATTTTGTCCACTTTGGTTTTCTAAAAACATACTTTCTAAATTTCACCAACCAATGGGCAGGAAAAAGAGTAGTATTCTGCTTTGAAAAATGGAGACACCCTCAAAAACTTTCAACACTCTACAGGTTTTCTTAAATGTAGAATCTCATTTTAGACTTGTGAAAATAGATTTCTGTGTCTGTGGCAGTAAGTCAAAGCCCTCTGATACACTTACAACAGTACTGCTGTTTTTGCCACTAGATAATATTATTTTGAATATTACAAAAAAATAACTGTGTTGATCTGTACTAGATCTCTCTCATGGCATCTATCCTTTCTTATCTGAGTCCTCTCTCCATGCCCCCAGAAATAAGAAAGGAAGTCCATTCCTTCACTTACCCTATTCTAATCCTGCCTGCAAGATTAATCTTGCCTCCTGAAAGGATGTTGTAGCGAGGCAGGTGTTGGTCTCTTCTCCCAAGTTACTAGCGACAGAACGAGAGGAAAAGGCCTCAAGCTGCACCAGGGGAGGTTTAGATTGAATATTAGGAAAAATTTCTTCACTGAAAGAGTGGTCAGGCATTGGAACAGGCTGCCCAGAGTGATGGTGGAGTCACCATCCCTGGAGGTGTTCTGAAAATGTGTAGATGTGGCACTTCAGGGCATGGTTTAGGAGACATGGTAGTGCTGGGCTGACAGTTGGACTTGATAATCCTCGAGGTCTTTTCCAACCTTAATGATTCAATGGTTCTATGATTTTTAGGCCTTTTCTTCAAACTGTAAAAGGTATAATCGCTTGTGCAGCCTCAGTTCCACAGTAGTAACATTTCAAGGATTTGTGATAATAACCTGTCATAAATCTTCGGAGCATCTGTTATAGTAAAGGAAGACTGTAAAAGCAATAAACCAAAGTGAAGTATAGCCATATAAGGAAAACAGAGTAGTGGAAGCAGCTATCTGATGTAAAAACACAGATGACTTGCTGATGTACAAAATACCAAGAAAACTGATTGCTTGGGGGTGAGGATCTTTTATGCAAAATCCCACTGATGTGTCTACCTCAAGAGTCTCGCAGGAGCGCCTGCAAAAGCTGACAACCACAAGTTTCCAGTGTATGTTACCCAGTGCACAAGGGGGCTGCAGATTGGCACACACTGTTCTCTCAATAAAGGGAATCTCTCTTCATTTGCTAGAGCCTCCACTTTCCCTCTCATTTGCAAATCTCTAACAGTAATGGCGACTACAGCAACTGTGGGTGCAAAAACAGTTATTTGTGGTCTCCTTCACCAGGGTTTAGCAGGAGGCACAAGCAACGGTAAGCTCGCGTGCTGTGCCAGCTCCTCGGAAACCAGCCAGCGGAGAGCTCCCCGTCAGCCGCAGGTCACGCACCGAGGCTTTGTCACGGCCACCCCCCACGTCCCTACCGGGGTGGTCCCACGCTGGGGCGGGGGCGAGGGGGACCGGGCCCACCGCCCGCCACGGCGCCGTGAGGAAGCGCTGGCCCCGCCGCGCGGGCTGCTGGGAGGGCAGGGGACGAGGCGGGGAGGGGGAACCACCATCATCACCCTCCGCTGCGACGTCACAACGCACGCCGCGACCGTCGCGTGGCCCCCCGCCTCACGCCCCCCTCGTTACCATAGTGACCATCCACCGCGTCTCCGGCGGGGAGGAAAGGAGGAGCTCTCGCGAGAGGTCGGCGGGCGGGGCGGGGCGGGGCGGGCCGGAAGGAGGCGCGGATTTGAAGGCAGCGGCGGGAGGGGCGGTGAGGTACCGCGCGGGGCAGGTGAGTGGTTGCGGCTGTTGTCCTCGCGGCGTGCTGTGTTGCGCGTTCTGCCCGTGTCCTTCGCATCCCCCCTTGGGGTCGCTGGCGCGGCGCGGAGCCGAGCCCCCTCGCCTCTGAGCTGCCGTGGGGGCGGCGGCTCTTCTTCTGCTCGGGCGCCCTCCAGCCCTCCCCGGGGGAGCAGGTGCCGGCAGGCGTGTGGCGGCGGCTCCCCGTCCCGGCCCCGCTCCCGGGGCGGCATCGCCGCCCCTTTCCCGCCTCCGCTGCCTCGGGCCGGCCTTTCCCCAGAGCCGCTTCCCCCTCCCCCCCGCCCCCGGCGGGGGCGGCTGCGGCTGCGGTGTCCGGCGCGGGTGCGGTCGCTGCCACCTCGCGGCCGCCGTTTTTAAACGGCCGTCGGGAGGCTTTTCTGTCCTGGTCTGCCGCCGCAAGGCCCGGCCGTGTGGCCGGCTGCCCTTCCCGGGGGTGCCCGCTGGTGCGGGGAGGCACCGCCTTGCGTCCCGCCCAGGCAGGTGCCGCCGGGGCTCGCTGGCGCTGCGGCGAGGGCTGGGAGAGCCTTGATTTGCAAAGCTAGTGAAGCAACGTCACCTTCAGTTTCAGCAACGGCATCACTTAGCTCTTAGGTTATTAAGCTTATAAAGGTTTAAAAAACTTAACTAGTGCGGTATTCTAAGGTTTATGGTTCTGCCATGGGATGAAGACTGAACTTTGGTTTTTAATAGTACGTTCATTTGCTAGATGTTGTTTGCTTCCAAATTCAAGTGTTCGTTTTAAGGCTTCTTCAGGAAAACAGTTGCACATCATCTGTGTATGGATCAAATATTGCTAAAGGCTTAAAAAAATATCGGGGAAAGAAGCACAGTGTTTAGTTAAACTGTATGGGGTCACTAAGTAATTTGACTGTGGAGATGATGATGGTAGCTTGGGTTCCATTCTCAGTATTTAGGTCCAGTCCTCTGGCTCTCTTAAAATAAAAATCTCTTTGTTTCAGGTGAGCAACTGAACCTGAATTCATACTATCCCAGTTCTTGAATCACGCTGTGTTTCACTCTGGCTTTTAAAAAAACTGTAAAAGTGAACGTCAAACAGATCAGTTATTAAAATATCAAATGACTGTGTGGTACCAAGTGGGCAGTCAAATCAAATCTTGAGGAAGGATCTCTGTGAATTCAGCTGGGCATCACTTGTACGGGAACACATCTTGTGCCGCAACAGGCAATGCAGGATTTCAAATCAGAAGCACAGACTTCAGAATGAAAATTGAGCTTTTGGTCTTAGCTCTAAATCTCTTGACTGAAAGGCTTGCTTCTTAATTCTTAATTGTACTATCACCAAGGCTTTGCATAAACGGCTTAGACATTTAGTTCTTAGCAGGTTCAATTATAAGTCTTTTCAAGGCTATTTGTCATAATAAACATGTATTTTAATCCATTTTCTTGGAGAACGTTTATTGGATACCTCTTTGAGAAAGTCTGAGCGCAGTTTCTTTCTCTCCGGTCTCTATCACTTACACAGGAGGACTTTAAAAGTCCTCTGACTGATTAATGGCTTACACTTACCAAATGTTGTTGTAGTCACATGTTACCGTGTATCTCGGAACACCTGCCAGTATCTTGAGGGAATAAATATTAAAACTTTGTTAAAACCGTAAGATTTAATAGTAGTATTTTTCTTAACAGGAACCTTGGAGCCTGTGAAACACTGAAAGTCAAGTGTAATCTTAAGCAGATGATTGTCAAACCTTTATTTTGAATTTGATCAAACAAAAAAGGGAAACTGGTAGAAAATGACACCTGGGAAAGTTCTGCAACCTGTACTGAAAATGAAGGTGGATGAACTCTTTCTGTGCTGGTTGAGTCAGCCTGCAACTCAGCTGACACTAAAGGACTTGTTGAGAAGAATCAAGAATGAGGAGAAGACGGAGATTGGTAATGGAGAACCAGGAAATAGTAAAAATGAGAGGTTAGCTGATAAAAATTCCAGTTCCAAGCAATGCATGTTAGGAGATACCAGACTGCCTTTGTCTTTCAGTCCTCCTCAACTTTCTACTACTCTTCCATTGGCAACTCCAGCCGCCCCAAGGAACACCTCTAATAACATTAGAGCAACGCGTCGATCCTCAGGAACCAGAGTAGTAAGTTTGTTTCTTACTTACTAGACCTATTTGTTTAAATGGAAGTGAGTTTTGTGTTTGTGGTATTGGCAAATCATGCAAGTAGTTACATCCCCAACAGGAAGTGTGAGGAGTAGAGTGAAGCAGTAGGACTGAAAAAAGTCAATATCTGTGTGTCATTAGTGCTAATGGCTAGGTGGCCTAAACTTCCAAAAGACTGCCCTTGCTCCTTGCAGCTCAGTTGCTTTTTGTAAGCCATACATGCCTGACACAAAGTGAAAAGTGAATTGTTTTTTATTTCCAATAATTTTTCTGTGAAGAGCAATATTGCCCTTGTTCTTTAAAACTGCAGAGAGGAAGGCATCTTAAAAATTCCATATCCAGTACAGCTGATCAGATTTAGTATATCTACCCTGGTTTCGAGCTATATTTCAAACATCATGCAGTACTGATCTGTGTTGTAACGAATTTACATGTTACGTTTGCTTCAGTGGGTGCAGCACAGATAAGGAAAAATCAAAATGTGATTCTTGCTTTCTGAAATGTTGCCTCTCCTACACAATAAGGTTAGACCAGTATCTGTATTCTTGCATTTCTTCACAGGCATGAACAAACTAGAAGTGGAGGAAAAGCTAGAAGTAGCCTAATAATAATAAAAAAATAATAAAGTAGTTTTCAATAATGTCCTTGTGTCCAGTGTGGGGGAGGGCCTGTATTTAGAGTCAGAGAATGAATGAGAAATAATTGTAAAAGCCCAAACTTGGATAGATAGGTCAGATAGCCATGACTAACCAGGCGTGAAATGCATCTCACACTTTATATTAAAAGAAAAAATCTAACATTCTGTCAGATGTGGTAGTTCACAAAGGCTTTTTAGTTTACTAAATAGATAGCGGTTGCTAGATATCTCTTGTTTAACTTTTACTAGGGGTAACCCGAACCAGGTGTAGATGCTTCAGATGCCACCTTTTCAGTAACAGGCCCGTCCACTGTTTAGTGCAATCTAATTGTGGATAAACCTAAGTCCCTGTGTTTGTCTGCAGTGTTATTTTTATAACATACTGTCTTGACTGAAAATATTCCCTTGTCTAATGATACCAGGCACTATTGTTAGTACAAGACTCAATTTTGGCTCCACTGAATCTGCATGTTAACAAAGTAATTGTTTTGGTACTGCATGCTGCACTCAATGCTTCCTTTCTAAGAAGGTCTTGATTTATAATAGACAATGCCCTCTATGCAAGAATTACATCCCTGCCCCCAACCTGATATTGAACTGAACAGCAAGTTTTAAAAAAATACTCTAATTTCTAGCACTTTTCATAATTTATAAAACCAAAATGGAATAGAAAATGACGTGGTGACTTTGATCTGCCTTATATCAAAGAGTTGAGACATGCTGTTGCTGCTACAGGACTATAAATTCATATTGTTTAATAACACTGGTAAGTTGTAAGTGGTCGTTGCTCTCAGTCACTCTACATACTTTGGTATCTAACTGGTCAAACCTCCTGGTGTCCCAGGGAAGCCTTCTCAGGTTGGTAAGGGTAGAGAGGTTAGTACTTGAGGATGTTTAAGGGAATCAGTTACTTCTTGTCTGTTACTGGTGTCTATTGAAAGTATATACTTACCTTTCAATCCACAGAAGTAGTGATGTGACTACCATTTTGCACTAAAACATTTAATCTTAAGTGTTGCCTTAATTTCATAAATATTAATTTTCAAATCTAGCTTGACAACTTGGAGTCCTTGCTTCTTAGTTTCAAGACATCATGTTTCTAGTCTAAACTTTGTCTAGAATGATTATTATAATAATAGGGACTTGAATTTTACATGTAGTCACTAGCCAGACAGCAGGTCATAACATTGATATTGATTTACTATTTCTTTATGTTCGCACCATTATATTTCCTGTTCTAGTGAAATGGAGAAAGTTAGCAGATGCCCAGTTTATTCTTGGTTAAAAGCAAGCAAAGGGAGAGTTTCCATTAAAAGCCACTGTTACTTGATATACTTGATTGCCAACTAGCGTACTGTAATTCCACTTTGTGTCTTGGTTGATTGCTTTAAGTAGTTCCCGTAAAGAAGAGATTAATGAAGAGTAGCATTATTTACTTAATTGGAATTGTTCATATAGTGCTGAGAGAGAACATAAGTGTTAGGCTGTTGGGGTTTTTTAATTTGTGGTGGGTTTTTTGTGTTTGGGTTTTTTGTCTGTTTTTTATTTGATTTTTGAAATCTAGACAGAACTCTACCATGAAAATTCCTCTTATGGTGTGTTTTAGTGCAAGTGAAAACAAAACAGTGTTTGTTTAGGGGATGGTTTTTTTTTCCTTTAGGGCAGATATTTCCCCTCCACTTGCATGGAGACATACAGAGTATGGTCAGTGTCTGACTGCATCCATTGTACAAACACTGTAATTGCAAAGTCCTGGTCATCTTTGCTACATGGTGCAAAGTACTTGCTAGTGCTCGGTATTTTGCAAGTAGGCTTATGATTTGTATCTATAATGTATTAAAATAACAGAAAATCAGAGGCATAGAAAAATCTCAACATTTAGATCTTGAATATGAGTATATTCTTGTAAAGAAAGGAAATTCTAGAGCTGTAACTTTCAAACTTGAGGAATAGCTGGCATAGCTTTCTTTTAACACTTATCACTACTGTACATGAATTTAACAGTGTTTCTGGCACTCTAGATTATCTTAAACATATGGAGTATACACAATTGTACACTGTTCATCACGTTGTCAGAAATGCCAGGCCTCAAGGCCTAAAAGATGCCGCAGGCAAGATGTTTAATCCTAACCAGCTGGTGTGCAAGGCATCTGGGGAAACAATTCACAGAATTCCCTATGGGCATCCTGGTGGGGGGCGGGGGTGTGGGTACAGAGAGAATGTGATATGATCTGAAGTACTTCAAGGTTATTTTCCATTTCTCCACAGGGTCAACCTTTGATACAAAGGTACTTCTTGGATTGGTTTCTATATATCTCTTGCTTGATAAGCATACTGTTCCTGCTTGTTATCCTGTGACAATTACTAAAACTCATTGGCCTGTATTTCTGTAATTTGTAATTTTTTTATTACTTTATTGTAGTGCTGCATAGCTTTTTTCAACACCACTGTTCTTTCCAAATATTTGTTACTAGTTAGTGAATTCAAATGGAGTGGTACTACTAGAATCCATGTTCATTTAAAAGGAGACTGGAATGAAACCTTTTAACATTGCTCAAACTTCTGTCATAATAACACTTAAGTTGCTTATTGGAACCAATGAATTCTTCTGATTACTTGAATTAAAGGGTGGGTAGGCTCAGACCTGCATCCTTTAGACTAGTGGTGGACTATCTTAATGTTCTGAGGGTGTGCTCTAAGTTGTGTTGGTTTTGGTTTTCTTTTTTTGTCTTGGGGAGGGAGGGACGGGACAATGACTACCTTCTACTAGCAAGGAGAGAAATGGTGCTCGTAAAATGCCAGAGGAGTAAGAGGAATGACAGTGTTTGAATCCTGCCAGCTTTCCTTAAGTAAAAAGTAGTTATTAAGCTTTGATGCTGGCCTTGACCCTTGTCTATATGTTGTCTGCATCTGAGTCACTATCTAGTATACCTTAATTCTAGAAACAATGTTAACTGTGAAGTCTGGGTTATGTAAGTTGTATTAGCATTGCACTGCACACCAGGTTACGCTGCACAGGACTGTGTGGTCTACATATACACTTCCTAACTCTGTATTATGCAAAGCTAGTGTTAATAGTGCCATGTCCCATCACTAGGTGGGGATGATGGTGGACTTGGCTTCTGACTCAAGCCCGTGACTTAAAGGCAGACTGTAAATAACCTGGTATCAAACCAATGTACTCTTATGATGATAACAGGGTACTATAACAGATGTCAGCACTAATGTGTTCACAATAAAGGTCATTCTATGGTGCCAACAAAGAAAGGACAGCTAGAAGTTCATATTAAGGTCTGGAAAGAGTGCAGCTATAGGTGTTCCTAGAAAATCATATTAGTTGCAAATGTGGTGAAATAATAGTAGTAAGCAGAAGCAGCATTGGTAGTATGTTTTGTTTTTCTTAGGCTTTACTATACTGAATAGCTTGGAATAGAAGAATTGTTATCCCAATTAGAGAACCAGCTATTCATCTTATGTATCAATAAGAAACTGAAAGTTATTCACTGTTGTAGCTTTTTGGTAGATTCTTTATTCTAACTGCATCTTGTACTCTGGGACATAAATGTTATACTTTTCTTAGCAATAGTATTAATTCTCTTTATACATTGTGCTTTGTTAGAAGAAGTAGTGCTCTTTTGTCCTCTTTCAAAGTGGCAGTTGCACTTGAAAGATAAGTTAATTCTGTCCTACTGGAAACTCATAAATAATTCTTATATGCTTCATCCAGTCTTAAGAGGTTTTGGCATTTCTAGTGCTGAAAAATCTAATTCAGAATTATACTTGGCTTTCTTCAAATTTAAAATTCACCTCAATCCTGACACTGGATAAAATCAAATATTTGGATGAAATTTATTAATCACAGGCACTCTTTCCTATGTGAGTAACTGTCACTTAAAAGCAAGCAAACAAAAATTGCCCATAGCTGTATGAGATCATCACTTACTTCCAGTCGCTTCTCTTTGCCCAGTCTTTGAAAACATTTAAGCTTAATTATAGCTTTAAATCAGTTGTTTAAACAGTTCATTCTTTTAACAGGTGGTCAATCTGTGAGGAAATAGCTTTCTCTTTCCTTCAGTGATGTTTGAGAACCCATCTTATATTTTTTGAGAATCTCTCCATATGCCCTGCACTTACTCTGTCAGCAAGAAATAAGCTTGAGGCCAAAAGTATGTGTGGGCTTACTTCAGTACAGAACATTTAATGCAGTTCATCCAGTGAACTAGTTTGTCCACTGATAGACCTAGTCAATGACTGCACAGAATTTGTCAGCAAGCACTGTTATGAGAAAAATCTACAAAATACCAATGGTAATATCATATGGCTGAGTCTTGCAAATGTAGAGGCTTTGCACACACAAACTGTCTTGAAAAATTGAATGAAAGTTAGGTAACTTAAGTAGCTGAATTGATTTGAGAATATACCAGTTAAGCACTTTTGTTGTTTTCTCCAGTCCACAACAAATGGTTACTAAATTTAATGTCCTAACTGAGGAGTTATTTACATATTATGCCATTGGGTTGGACTGGATTGGTGTGGTGTTCTTGTCTTCGAGTTAACCAGAGGGTACTAATGTCTCGGTAGATAAGATTAGTTTGTATTCTGTGAACAGCAGATGCAACTTAAAACGGGTCCACAGAAGGCTAACCAATGATCAAAGATGTTTTAATAGTACGTTCTGTTAGATGTACTTCATATTAGATGTGCCCCTTTTGCATAGCAATTGCTATTCTATATAAAAAATAGCTAGAAACTGTTCAGCCACCCATGTACCATTTCTTGACCGCAGGTACTTGCAGGGGTAAAGGGCTCTTAGGGCTATTGGGGTAGGTGCTTAAATAACCTTGCGCATGCTGCTTAGTTTCATTTCATGTGGGACTAGCCTTATGTATTTGTTCTATGCAGATCCTAGAAACTTTGCTAATTTCAGGCAGCAAATGAGACAAGTTGGAAGACTACAAGGAGACTTTCACAACATTTGTAGAATCTATATGCAAGGAGAGTGCAGGGAAAGACCATATGAGTGGGTGACAAGGGAAACATTGCAAAATATCTATAAAATTGACTTGTAAATGTGCCCACAATGAACAACATTTGATTGGACCTTCTTGACAAACCAAGGCTTGCAGAGCTTATGAAATGGCTTGACATGATCTGTTTTCAGAATTCAGCAGAACAAGGAGAACTGTTTCTAAACAGTTTTATTCCTGTAGAAGCTAGATGTGTATTGATAAACAGTTAATATTCTAGTGTCTATAAACATTTCTACTAGGTATGATCATCACTGATATAGCGTAAATAATCTTCATCCTTGTGGCCCACTTCATTGACGAAGAAATAAAGCTAGTTGAAATTAAATAATGTTGAAAGCACTTAATGGGCTAGATTTGTCTTCCATCTACTACTAGTCTTCATGAATAGTCATAATTTACAGCAAATATGTTTTAAAAGTATGTTGTAACTTAATATTTTAACAAAATTGGTGTTCTTCTGTTTGTCTTACTTGCTATTAACACACTAAAGAATACCTCCTAAAATTCTGACTGCTAGCTTATTTATCAAGTGAAAAATTTAAGCTTAGTATTTTAGAAAGATCTTCTAGAATGTTTGAAAAAATATTTAGACTTCACATCAGGACTTGTAGTGATGGAGAATGGAGGAAATTGCTAGTCAAAGCACTGTTGTTGTTCTGGCAATGTATTTGTAGTGTTATACCTCTCTAAGCTGTCTTATTTCTTCATGTGTAATGGTTACCCCTTTAGTTATCTATCGTACTGGAAGCTGAAGTTCAGTTGGTTACCAGTGACCAGCTGCTTTGCTCTGCCTTCTTTCTTTGCGTTGTCCTTTACCGCTGTACCCTGCTTGCAAGTTTGGAAATGCATGTCTTTTCATTTAGCCCTGTACAAACCAGTATAGTTGCTGTTGCCTCTCCATTTCCTGTATCAGCAATGATTTCATACTGATTCATGATCACCACAGTAGCGTTAGTTCAAGAGTAACTCTCTATAGGAGTTCTACCAGATATCCCATTGTTGGTTGGTAAATTACAATTTGCAGTCTTACTGACTTGTAGAACAAGGTCTGTATCTTAAGCTTCCCAATTTGTTGGTTTTGCTTTAAGATCTTTGGGGAGGGAAGTCTCCAGTGAAAGCATAAGCAAGAAGCTGTCCTGCAGCTGTCACTGACTCAATTATTGTCCTGTGATTTTGGGGACTAAATTACATGTCATGTTAGCCTGTGATGCTGGAATTAAAGTAATGGTTGTACTTTCATATACCAGTCATTCTAGTTTTGGAAGTTATGAAATTCCAAGATATAAATGTGGTTTTGAAAGTATTAATTGAAAAATCAGTTCATGTCAAAATGATGAAGTACTGAACAGCTGGTGCAATGTTTAAGTTGCTGGATGGTTATAAAACATTGTCACTCATGTTCTTTATACCAGATTACTCTGTCAACTTTTAAATTAAGGTGACAGTGACACAAGGTAAAAACCACCAATCTAGAAGTTACTAAATATTCAAACTGGCTTGTATGGCTTTGAAAAGTTGCATAATGTATAACATTAGACTCCATTATAAAAGCTCCTGTCTCCTATAGGAAAATTGCAGTGACAGTTCAGGCTAATTCAGAATGATTCTTCATTTCAACCTGTTCTGCTATTCAGAGGCTTACTTTGGTAAAGTTACAAATGTGTATGTTGTCCTCTGGATAGTCTCTGTAACATCATGGTTCATCTAAAATATAAAAACCCAGCATCTTATTAGAGCAGGTGTGACTTTAATTTGTATAATCCACACTAGATATTTTGCTTATGTCTTTCCCTGTTTAATAACCACCTCAGCAGCATCAGTTCTGGTGTACCTAGTTTTCATGATCTGATGAATAGAGTCACCCGAAGGTCATGAAGAGTAAATGGATTCCATCTGTAGAACACCATTCCAATGACTTTTTTCATTAAAACTGTCTATGCTATACACAGATAATAAAATGTAAACTGATAATGTTTTCCTAAAATGGCAGGGAACTTGAGAATTATTCTAAAAAGAATATAAACCATTAACTCTCATCCATTAATGTTCTATAGCGTCTACTGTTGACGCTTGCTGAAGTTAGTCTGCCAGATGCAGTTAGCAATCTAAAAAGGCCCATGCTATGTCTTTGGAGTCCAGGCAGTGTAATCATAGCAAGGTGACATGTATCTTATCTTATAATCTGATAACAGCCCATGGCGTGGTGTACATACATGCCATTCTTTTGGTAATGCGTAGAGAATCTGATCAGCCCATTCTGCTTGGGCTACCAACATGACCATATATCTCTCATCTAACTGGTGTCTGAATGTTCACTGTCATGTCTCCTAAAAATTCTGGATTCTCCCAGCAACTGTGGAAAGAAACTCCAGGCATTGCTCTGTCTAATCCAAGCATACTGGAAAATCTAAATAATCATGAGAGAAGGCATACACATGCAAGACTTCCATGTTTTCCAATTGTTTGCATGTTCTGTGGGGGAGGCATTGCATCCTCAAAGAAAAAAATATGCATCTCGACCCAGATTCACAGGAACTTCCTCCCAAGGCCAAAGGCTCAGTTTCTCCCTGTGCAAGTAGATTTCTGAACTACACAGTGACAACATCTAGCAGTTCATCGGTGTAGCACACAATATTCGAAACACTATCAATAACCTTAAAGCAATAAGTTTGCATAATTAATAGTTGGGTATGAGCATAACAACTTGATTCCTTCTATCATCTAGACATTGTAGGCTTCATCTCCCCTCGGTTTTGTCAGCGTACCACTGAAAAACGGTGACTCTTATCCAAAGGAGAGTTGGGGATGGATAATAATGCTTTGCTATTCTGTTCACATGTACATTGTCCTCTTGCTCTCTTCCCATACAGAGCAGTTAAAAAACAGCAAGTTACTAGCAAAGAAGCAAGTTAGGTAAGTGTCTGAAAAACTGGGAAAATTTGGGATCCCATTAAATCCTTTTCCTTATCCATCAGTATGAGGATGGATAGGTTTCAACCTTGTGCATCCTTATTTCAAGGTAGAGTTAGGGGGTTTGGAAAATGAAAATAAAAATCGGTATTTGTGAATTCAGAATTGAAAAAACTGTATCAGTGGGTTTTTCCTCCAGCCCTGAGTGGGTCACCTTGTTAACAGATGTTAATATTCTTGATTGCTGAGGCAGCTATACGGATAAAAACCAAACTGTTCTTTGCTACTTCCTGTTTATTCTTGTATTCTCCCACTCTCTAGACATTTCATGTTTTATAGTACCTGCTCTACTAAAATTCAAGGTCAGTAAATCTTGCTATGTACTGTAGTCTCCTGAGAAGTAAATGCCTTGTTTGTTGTTCATAATAATGTAAAATAACACACTTGGACAACTGAGGCCTTGGCCCATTGCTGTAAAAAGGTTTCCCCTGCAAGGGCCTTTTTGAAGACTTGAGTGGGAGTTCTAGAATTCCTTCCAAAGAGAAGCACTACCATTCTTCATTCATTTATTTAGACTATGTCAACACTGGATGTTGCTATATATAGTGTTAAGCAGAAAGGTACTGCAGATAGTACCAAGCCTGGCAAAGGTTCTCATTTTGTAAGTCATAAAATCAAATCTGGATGAGATGGGCATTGCCTTCTGATCTTTCCCCTTAGTTTTTACTCAGTACTTTGAACTGCTGTTACAACAGTGATCCACAGGCTGCCACTGGTCTGCAGGATTAAAGATCTGCAGGCTAGTGTAAATAATTTATCTACTCAATGAGCATTGTTTACTGAAGTGCAGTGCTTGCATCTACTGTTATGCAATATGCTTTGCAGAAATTGGGTTAGATTTCTTAAAAGTTCAGTCTGATGGTGGAGCTTTGGTTTGAGTTGGAAACTGAATAATTATCAGATGTCTAATTATTATGCAAATAATGGGGCATATCTAGTTCCAGCATCTTTCAGTAGATCAAAGGCTAGGTATGGACTGTGGTCTAGAAATAACTCCTGATAATATTATATAATGGTGATAGTCTAGTCACAATCTTTTGTGAAGACTGAGGAGTAAAATTAACCCAGCATTTCAGGGATTTTTCTATTGTTTGCTTGTTTTCCCAGTCTAGCAAAGAATTGCTGCTTTCATTTGTCTGTCTTCTCATATATTTACATAATTTCTTCTTTGTCTTTTCTGCCTCATGGTAGCTGTGTTTTATTTAACATTGTTTGCTGTTTGACTTCTCTTTATACATATATATATCTCTTCCTGATTGATTTGCTTGTATTAATAGTGCCTTTTCCCACTTTAAACATTTGAAATACATCTTTAGTACTAAGTTAGCCGTGCTGTTTCATCTTTTTTCTGTGTTGATAAAGATGCCACCTTGCTTTAATTATCTTCTCTTAACTGTACTTTTCTGCCCTTCACTAACCAATTTCTATTGGAAAGGGGTACTCTAGTTTCACAACCCTTTTGTTGGCTGTTGTGGAGATATGATAGTTCTCTTTCCACAGTTAACCCAGGAGCCAGTCTAATTTCTGCCACCATCGCAGGCTGAGGGATTCTGTTAGGTTGCACACTGCTGCCATTGGGCTTGCTCATTCAGCCTTATTTAAACTGTCTCCAAAGGCCAAACAGGGTTTATGTCATCTTGGTTCATGTGCTACTGGGTTGAAGGCTGGACCCGAGCAACTAAAGGCTGAATATATCTTATTACATATTTAACTTAATGCTTGGATGCTTTTTTTGATGACTTGGTCAGTTCCCCATAATCTCTTAAGACTTTAAGTCTACTGTCAGTGTATGCTTCTGACAAGAAATTGCATTTTTGTAGGCAAATGCTTGAGATTTTCTGAGGTATTCTTCAGGTTTCTTTCTTCCATGTTACCCAAAATATTAGTGATCCTCATCTTTGTCTCACTTGAATACTTTTGTGTTACAGCCACATAAATAATACACTGCTGTTGGGTATGTTCAGACCTCTGTTAAAGTGGTAGACTCTTTAACTACAGTCCCTTGAGTCAGATCCATTCATAGTGTGTATCTTTAGCTTTGGAAGGAAGCTCTGAGCATGCATCTTCCCTTCTGTTTATCTAGCTAATAATAAGCTGCCAGGATACGTGAACAGCTTCATGCCTGGCATCCAGCCCCTCACCCAGGAAAGGATTTTGCCATAGCTTTCACTGGACAGAATTCAGATTTAGAATGTAACACTATACCTGAACACTCCTAGTTCAGTCTGGCTTTCCCATTCCCCTGTGGCTAATTCATGACTGAAAAGGTTGAAACTGATCTTAAGGGGTTCTTGACCACATTGCTTTACAAATGGTTCTACCTCCTTAAATGGGGCAATACAAACTGCTTTCTTTTCAGATTGTGAAAAGGAAGTGATTAAAAACTGCCAGTCTACTTACCTTTCACAATGTATTGCAACTAAATGCTGAATTGCAATGTATGAAGAATCTACATGCAACCTGTGAACTTTTGACACAGGTATATAAATGATCACTAGGATTGTAACCAGACTAGTGACAATGGTACTAAAACAACAGTACGTTAATAATGAAATTGACTTAACATCTACCTCAGGCAGCTAAGTAATATTATGACAACAAAATACAGAATATTCAAAATACTGAACATAATATGCTGGTTAAGTGGTTACGGACTGAGCTCCATTTGTAAAAAGAAGGGAAATCTGCAACCATTTCCAAAATGGAGTTCAGAACATTGATTTCTTACTGAGGCTCCTTCAGCAGGTTCAGGTGAATTGGAGCTCCAGTCTTTTAGGTTGGCTCTCCATGTGGCAGTCTCTCATCTTAATGACATACTACAGCCACCTCAAACAGGTCCGTGAGCGTAGTAGTAAATGGGAGCATGTCACTTGGTGAAAAGGGGTGAAAATAGAATGCAATTTAGGTGAGAAGATACCTTTCCTTACTTAAGGCCGATTTTTGCCAAACCTGAAATGCAGTCTGCCTTGCAATACAACCTTCCTGACCTTCCCAAACATTTTGGTCTGGAGTGGGTATCTGTTGTCAGAGCAGGATTCTTCTCCTACTTTAACACCTCAGTCCTTCATCTCAAGTTCCTGGCACGCTGCTGTTGTGTGCTGCATGCCTAGCTCCCCACGGGCTTCCCTGTGGCCCAAGGGTTATCACAGGTTAGTTGATCTGATCTTCCTAAAAGACAGCGAGTAACAGCCAACTTTGCTCAATGCAGTTTGATAGTCTGGTGATGCCAGCCACATTGTGTGACTCTTGCCTCATCAGTTCCTTTCTTGTTCTCCCACTTCATAACAAGTTGCAATGAAGAAACTGGTTGGGAAAACTGGATGGTAAATTAGAACTAAGAAAACAGGCTTTTTGTCATTGTTTACTTTCAAATGGTGCATGATAAACTAAAAAGGATCCAATTCAGACAAATCATGTTGCACTAGTAGTTTTTCAGAGTTTCCTTTTCTTAATCTTATGGCGATATTTACTATGGGGTTTTAATATGTTGTTACATGACAGCATGGCTATGAATGGATGAATAGGGCTAAAGATTATAGATAATACAGTGTGGGGATAACACTAATGCAGTCCAGTAAAAGAAATCTCAAAATTAGTGGCGAAAGAGTTGTTTTAATGTTTCTTGGGCTGTGTACATCTTTTGTAATCAAGAAAGTGGCCTTATTTTAAAGCATGAGGGATGAAAACAGAGTAAGACTGGTCAGATCTTCCTTTTCATGCTGTCTAGTTACTAAACTTGTGCATGACAAGGTACAGAAAAGTAAATGGGCAATATACCAACATCTTAGAGAACTTGGGGGTGCTAAGAGTGTTCACAGCGTGAACTGGAAGAGCAAGAGTTGCCATACCCATAGCTGTAATGGTGATATTTGAAAAAAAAACTTCATCAAAATAGCAATCTTTAGAAAATGCTACTATGTAAAGGTATACCCATTTAAAATGCAAAAACTTCACCAGTTATCAATTAATGTACCTAAAACCATAAAGGAGGAAGGGCAGAAGGTCACTTTAATTTCTACAAAAGCTTATCAGATTTCTGTTTCTGGGAAGAAGATTGCAATGGACTAAAACATGGCCTCACCCCTCCTATAAAATGTATTTGAGATTCAATAAACTGAAAATAATGTTAGCGGAATCTAACTTTAGTGCTGCTGAAATGTGACAGGTATGCGATCTAGTATGTGGATGTTAATGTTTATAAAACTCCTATTTAAGCAAAAAAAAAAATCTGTCAACTTTTTTCAGATTTTGTTACATCATTGGTATGTCTAAGGTAGCTTTTCTGTAAAACATGAATCAAAGCAGCATTTCATTGTGGTAACATTTGCCTCATTTCTTCTGCTGCTGCTCTCTGCCTTGGCATTTGAATGATTAGATTCTTGCAGTAGAGTAACTTGGATCTAGATGAGTATAAAAGAAAAAAAAAATCTGTTTAATGTAACTGTGAGCCACTCTAAAAGTCTGCAGATTTTCCTGTCATTGCCCTCATTTTCTCAGTGTAATAGGGTTTTTGCTAAAGGACTGAAGAGTTAAAAGGAATTTAGTTGCTGTGTAATAAGCCTTATCCTTCAGTGAGGTACTTCATTGAAGCTAGACAGTGAGTGTTTTGTGACAGAAGGAAAAACTGAGGGGGATGGGAGGAGGAGGAAGCTACAAAATGACCACGGCTGGCCTCTCTGCATTCCTCTAAGGCTTGCTTTTTTAAAATTGGAAGCTGCTTTTATAGATGCTCCTCCAAACAAGTTTGTTTTTTTCCATACTGTCCCATTTAGACTTTGGAATGCATGTACGAAAGGGCAGGCCCCCAAAGTGACTTTCCAATCTGTTTTTGCGATTCCAGCCAAGTTGCCTTTAATGTATGGAGGAGGCGAAGTTGAGCTGACTCTCCTATAATATCAGAGAACTCGGGCACAGCTGCTGCTTTAAGTGGCACTGTGTGATAATACAACAGCTCTGCTATTTACTGGGACTCAAGTGCCTGGACTGGCACACAGACATTATATGAAATCCGAAAGCATGAGGATAAAGGAGATTTCTTTGCGGCAAGATCCTGATCTAAGAAAGGAGTTGGCATTGCTAGCTCGAGGATGTGATTTTGTTTTACCTTCTAGATTTAAGAAGAGACTGAAGGCTTTTCAGCAGGTCCAGGTTTGTCTTTCAGTTCTTATGCAATTATTGTTGTCACTTGTACCTTCACAACCACGCAAATTGCAGGAAATACACACAAGTTCTTCCTCAGCTAGCAGAATTTTGATAGTCTGATGTCTGATTTTTCTGTGTTTTAGAAGACTGCAGGTAGTTTTCTGCAAACAAAACATGAGGAGAGTTTACTGAAGTATGTAGTGTAGATAAAGTTCGGTATTTGCACAGCGGCATACGCAGTGGAAAGTTGGCGTGCTTAATGCTGTTAGATTTTTAAAGACTGTTTTCCTTAATCTGCATAATAATTTGCATGCATTTCCCCAGGGTTTTTAATTTACTTTTTATTGAAACAGGACATATAAAATACACTGAAATAGGCTGTAACTTTACTAACTCCAATATAGGATGTTAAACGGTGTGCTTTTATACTTACATGATGACCCTGAATTCCTTTAGATTATGTTTATTTTGGACTTTGTATTTGGATGAGATCAGTTGTTGCTACACGGTCTACGCCTGTGCCCCTGCTGTTTGCAGTAGTGAGTTAAATCCACCATTTTAAAGTGAGCTTGTAATTGAGAATAGAAGCATTTGCAACATATAATTAGAAGGAAAACTTCTTACAGGGTGAATGTTCAAAGACGTTATCTTTTGGGGAAGGGGGGAAGTGTACAACTGTTTTACTGGAGAAACTGAAAATTGGTATTTCCTCAAACATGCTTATATTTAAGGCTTTTGGTGGTATGTGAAAGCATTCACTTTGTCCTTACCTCACCCTCACTTCAAATTCGTGTACTAAAGGTATATGAGTGATAGTATGTGACTTTTTTTACCCTTTTTTAATTAAGGAAAATTTAGCAGTTCAGTAAAAACTACATTATCTTAGGATTGCTGGCTTTTAAAATGATTCTAAATATAGCCTGCTACTTAATTTTGAATTCAGTGCACTAGTGTCCCTTTCAGGTGACCTTCGAGAGAGGGCCTTAGAGCCCTATGACCCTAAAAATGTGATAGCTTTCTGTCTTCTATATTTCAAATTTATTTTGACTGAGCTATATAAGCAATGCTTATTCATTTGTGCAAAGCATAATGCAAGTGCTGACCCTGCTGGTTTATGCCATTCAACATAAACTTGTGAATGAAACTATTTTATGACTTGAATCTTTTGTGCTGAACTGAAGAGAGAAGGAAACTTGTTGACTAGAGACAGAGGACAAGCTAGTATTTGGGCACCTCAGAGCATGAGGCAAGTTTAGTCTAGTCATGGCATCCTGTTGTAAACAAATGCAGTATTACCTTGTGTGTTGCCTCTTGACTTGATGTGCCTCTCATCGAATGCTAGTTGGATCACTTGCACTTTTTCAGGGCATTTGTATGTTGAGCTAGAAAACATAATGTAGT
Source organism: Phalacrocorax aristotelis (assembly GCF_949628215.1). Lineage (NCBI taxonomy): Eukaryota > Metazoa > Chordata > Aves > Suliformes > Phalacrocoracidae > Phalacrocorax > Phalacrocorax aristotelis. The sequence continues at coordinate 75,478,423 of NC_134276.1, read as the reverse complement.
AGGGTAATGCATATCTACTAGCAACTAAGTACTTGAGACAACAGCTTGTCCAATCTGTAGAGTTTTTTCTGGTTTGGCATGCTGCTGGCTATAAACTTACATTGCAGACAATGAACAAACATTTTTTTAATTTTTTAACCAGACTTACACTTCTTGGGTAAATGGCAATTGTAGAATAATATATGTTAACCACTTAATTATGTTACAGACAAAATTCTATGGGCAAAACGGACTTAATAGGAGTATAAAACTAAAATCTGATAGCTGTCTCTGCTCAATTTGACATGAAGTATTTTCTCTGAGGCTCCTTTTTAAAATGATACTTCACTTCAACCTCATGATTTTAAGGAGACCTTTTTGAAAGTACTTTAAAAAAGTGTGCTGGTAACTGTTGGTATAGAAGATGGTGGACATTCTTTATCTGATGCTTCCTGGTAATGTTAATTTCAAGTTGTCCGTGTGGGTTAGGTGCATTTCAAAGAATAGCTATTCATCTTCTACATAATCATTGAGGAAACTCAATGTCGAAATTAAAGACTGCTTAGAGCTTTTGTGGAATAACTTGAAAAATTTTTCTCATTTCAGTTGCTAAGCTTTGTTGCCATTGGAGTTTACGACCTCCTATACCACTGTAATATTGGCTTTCAGACAAAACAGTTCATGAATGTGATGTAAAATTGGAATGCTAAAATCAAGCAGAAATGGAAGCCAATCTGTCTTTTCGATACTTCTACTACACTCATACAATTTTTTGTATCAACACAGTTTCTGTAACTAGTTAAACAAACAGCAGATTCTCCTTAAGAGATTTAGTGCTATTAAAGCTAGCCTTTTAAAAGAAAAAATGAGTAATGGTTGTGAATGAGATAACATGTGGCTCAACATCTGCTCTGAGGTGGTTTGGAGTGACTGAGTCTTCCACAGGTTCTAGGAATTCTAAGGCAGTGGATTTTTGCACAGAGCCATGTAAGTAATCTGTGTGGGTAATCCCCTGTGTTCTGGAAAGGGTGGCTGTTGGAGCATAGCAAATCAAGTTTCATTAAAATCTTTAAATAGACAACCAGTAGTGGGGTGGGTGGCTCTGGAAAGTGGTGGACAGGCTATTTCTCAGTGGTTGCATTCATTAATGAAAACTGATAAAACTGAGCAAAAGGGCTGCAAAGATCAGTTTCTCAAAAGGAAGAATAATACACAACTACTGAAATGTTCTCTATTACTTTGGGGAATTGAATTTTTGAATAGATAACTCTGCACAAAACTCAGTAGAACTTCAGTCTATCTTCTCCTGATGTTGTTTGTAAGAAAGATCATTCTTAGGTAATATAACACCTACAGACTATAGCGAACTGGAAATGCAGCACTTGAAGAGGCACCATGTCTGTCTTGCTCATCAATTTCTCTGAAACTTTGAGAGTTTCTTCTCCCTCCCAATGTCAAATGTACTGGCAACTTAAAGATGCAAACTGAAAAGCTTATTACCTGCTGATAGCTGAGCAGAGTGTTTTAGCCAACAGCTGGTGACGTCCCCTGCCTGCCAGAGCTGGAATATAATCAGCATCATTACCCAGTCTAGGTGAGGAAAATAAGTCTGAAGTTGGAAACAAAATGATAACAGAATAAAATACATCTGTGTACAGTGACATGCTTATACCAATGTAACTCAGTGTTAGCAAAAAATACCTATTTTCCTAGTTTAGCTACTTAGAGGCCACACCACCTTGTAGAACAGTTGAGCTTCTAACTTTAAAATGAGATGTTTTTAAAGTCAAATATGTGCTGAATGTGATGACTTAAAAAAGGGGGGGGGGGGGGGGAATGTCAAATTAACCCGCTGAATGTCAGTGCCAGAACTGAGTGCTGGCGTATTTTCTGATATTTTTAATGCATCATGCCTTTATCTGCTGATACTATTTGGTAATTCCTGTAGTTTTGTGTGTGTCACCTCAGTGTGGAAATGGAGAACTGCTAATTCCATGACCACCTGTTAATGATACTAAATGCTGCTTACGCATGCTATTTATGTCAGCTGTATGAGAACTATTTCTTGAACTTCTACAGTGCCTCACAAGATTGGCTTTCCTTCTGAGTGAAGTAAGTTTAGCCTCTTGATCACTTTTGCACTCCTCTGTTACTGAGATGCTTCATACATACTTGTGGCATGTTCAAGGCAGCAATGAATTCAGAGCCCGTAGGTGCTAATATGTGTTGTGCTGGTGTGTGGTTGTGCTGTACTGCGCTGATTCTTCCAGTCATGAAGATAACATTCCCATTTCTGAGGTAAAATGAATTTTTAAGTGTTGAAATGAGGCAGTTGGTTTTACAATTATAGTCACAGAAGTAGGTTGTGTAACAATTAGAGGTGTCTGGCAGGCCAGCTTTCTTACTAGCATCAATTTTCTAATTTAACATCATTTGGAGACCTTTTAACACCACAGGGGAGGACTTGAAATCCATTTTTACATAATACTTTAACATCAGGCACACAAACACTATTTTTAAAGAATAAAACCCAAGTGTTTGGGGTGGAGGAGGACAGAAATCTCATTCTGACTGTAGTTAATAGTTACACTTGATACCAGTTTTCTGGAACAGATGCCAACATTTAAGATAGAATGAAAATATCTAAGCTGCCTGCTGAGACTGGCTAGTTAAGATGAGAGGTTTTCCATGAACAGTCCACTGCTAATAGTTTGCCAGGTCTTAAGCTCTAGCCTCTTAAAGGAAGCTGTAAGCAAACTGGTAGTTTTTACCACTTCTGCAGTGGAGACTCACAATCCAAGCTTGAAATGTTTGGCTGCCCTATGGTAGCAGCTTCTTTACCTGCTTGTGGCTGGTAGTACATATTTGCATAACTTTATTATTTCTGTAGAAAAGCTAATAGAGTGCAAGTTTATCTTACAGCTTGCTTTACTTGCTTGCATGATTTAAGAGTCTAGATGTCAGTTCCCCCTGCAGCTGTTTTTTGACCTAACAATTCAGACATCGAAGAGTTCTGATTTATTTATTTTTCCCTTGGAATAAAAGGGAATAAACTAAGTTTCACTAGCCTTTTCTCCATTTTAATATACTTCCCATGCCGTTATAATCACTACTGCTACTAATAGTAGATGTTCTATGACTGACTACTTCGTACGCTGGAAAGCCTGAAACAGTTGGGCACATCTTGATATAAAATATCCTTCAACTTTTACAGGGTAAGTGGGATATGAGATTGTTTTTGCAGTTGTCCAAATCAGAATTTGTTGGGATGTTGTCAGACAAGAAGTTGACAGAATACTTGCTCCAGCTGTTGACTTTGCAGCTCAGTAACAAGGCTGAGATTGTTGATATTTTTCTTGTTTGAATGGGTTTTTCCTAAGCTCAGCTGCACTGAGTGGTTGAAAATTGCTTTGCTGTAAACACAGAAAGATGAGAAGTTATTGCAGAGCTTAAGAATTAAGTGGATGTCTGTCTTCGCCCTATTTGTTACTTTTGATGTTGAACTGGTGGCCTGTCCTGACAAGGACTGTTTCTTGTAGAAGAATATTAGAATTGCCTCAGGTGTAACTGACTGTCAGTTTTTCCCCCATTAAAATGGTGTTCTGGCACATGTGACTACTTTGCAGGTAGTGAGTCCCAGTCTGGTCCGTTGGCTGAGTACAATCAAAATGATCATGTACTAGGAGCATCTTACCAGCTTGTCTCCTGAAAACAGTTGGGGTAATAGAATACACTGGTAAAGAACAGGAGTACTGATTCAACCTACAATCAGAGTATTTTCCGAGAAAGCTGCATCTATACGACAAACTGGATATATTAGATCTGGGATACTTGATCTGATACAATTCATAAAATGGAGGCTGTTTGACAACAACTCACAGCTGGTGACTAATATTTTTGCACCACTTATGTCTTATCACAAAATGTAGAAGTTGCCTTTCACAGGGTAGATTTTTCTGAAGAATCTTTTCTTTTTTCATTTTATAATCTGTAGCTTTTTCCTTTTGTAAATCAACAGGGCATGTGGAGGGTAAAAGTTTTGTTAGCAAATAAAGCACGTTACTGACAGACATGCATGTAATATGTAAAGGTCTCTTGCGCTTATGGCTTTGAGGGGGAGGTAACTACTTCGTCCTTTTCCATTCCATCCTCACCCCGGGGCACTTCTGAATAAATCATTAAACTGTTTAACTGTGTAACTGGGACTTCTTTGCTGAAGCTCTATGTGACTGTACAAAACACCAAACAGATGAGCTGGTTTTGGAGGTGTTTCTAGAGCAATAATATATTTGCAATAGTGTCCTCCAGTTTCCAGCATGATTTGTCTGTCAGTTATACCAAACTGCAAATCAAGAGAATCCTGGTATTACCAAAATCAGAGTTGTAGAACTTGGGTAAGAGATCTGCTAGTGCAGCACATATATTACTGACAGTGAGGAGATTAGGAAGCATGTGCTATAATGGTTAGGTATCATGCAGAAAAGTGATGCTAATTTATCTTGGATGGAGAGTTCAATCTTCACTAAACTAGTGAAAATCAGTTTTTGACCATTTGAAAACTTGCCAGTGTTTGGTTCCTTGTTGCATGCTATTTTGTATGTGTGCATGTAGTACGACTTTTCTGTGGTGACTGCACATGCTTTTAGTTGAATGTGTTTTTAATTTTATTATGCAATGTGGTGTGTATGGTATGTATTTCATCATTTTGTGTGGAAGCTTTTCCTGGATGCTGCTACCTACCATCTCCTCCTACATGAGAAATAGTACACTATCCCAAATCGGTTTGCACAGATGGTCCAAAGTTTGCATGCTCTGCTGAAATACAGAGGCTTCAGGGGCTTTCTCTTGAGGCTTATTTTGGCTGTTTAAATATGGCTTCGTTAAGTTAAAGGGGAAAAGAGTTAGAGTTGTGCCACTGTTAAAGAATTCTTTCAAAAAAATTTTTTTAGCTTTAGTAATACTTTCAGGACTATCTGGTGATGGCCCTTACCACAGCAATTTCACTCAAACTGGGTGGGATGCTTCTTTCCCTAGCTATCATGCAATTAAGAGTAGCTAGCTGAACAACTACTTACTCTGCTGTCTTGAGACTTAAAATAAGGGGTGAAATTAGCTTCAACCAGCAAACAACTAACAAAATATTTTTTTATCTCAAAATCAGAGGTTACCATACAAACAGTATTTCAGTGACAAAATAGACCTGAATTTTTTGTTAAGCTGAATTTTCAAACATTAAAATGAAGGTAGATCCTTATCCCTGCCTCTTGGTAGCCAGGGATGCTGTAGAAGGATTGATGCTTTACTGTTGAAGTTGATTTTTTTTTTGCTAGCAACATGGACCACATTACTAGTAGAGTTACTGGATGATTAAAACAAACAAACAAAAAAAAACAAACATGCAAATCAACTAACTCTGAACTTTCTATTTGTAGTTTGACTGCTGGTTGCCAAACCAGGAAGGGATTTGCCTAACTTAGGTTGTCAGTGGATGGAAGAGGGAACAGATCAGTTAGATTCACCATTTGCTTTATCTCAGTTTACAGTAACATTTTCTGCACTATGAGCTTCTGAACACAATAAGCTTGACTTACAGTTGAACCAACTATACAAGAGGTTTCCATCCTTAGAGCTGTTTTATATGCTCATAGCAAATAAATTGAATGTACATATTAGGCCATGGAACACTAGTTTAATCCCCATCATATTCCTCTGAGTACTTCTACAAGTTGTGGTGCAAGTCTAGGGTCTTCCTTAGCCTTCACTTTTACTGTTGTAACCTCAGAAAGGATCCTGGGCTCCTGACTGCTCTGAACTTCACTGAATCTCTCTTGATTTGCTCATGGAATTGCTGCTTGCTGGAACACGTCAATCCCAGAAACTTGGGGCACTTGACTACTGCCAAAATAGGACAGAGCAACAAATGGCTCCATTTCTAGAATAAAGTTGGTTTAGCATTGAGGATTATCATTTGCATTAATCACAAGACCAAATGACCACAGACTTTTGTAAAGAAATAGCCTTGAGAGTAAACTGCCAAGAACATGCATAAGTGGGATGAGAATGATAGCAGACAATCTGTGTAAAACTGAGACGAGTGTACAACCTGGTGCATAGGCAGGAGACGCAGACATGTTTGGTTGGAATTTGAAGGTGAAAAAGGAATTGCGAACTGGAACACCAACTGCCTTGTGAGGGTTGCTGAACCCTGCTCCCATGTGTTAATTCAGGTGACCAGTATGTATAAAATCAGAAACAATGTAGCTTGAATCACTTTCTCTTCTAGTGGTATATGGCTAGAACTTTATGGAAAAGTGTATTTATTTTTCTGTTTCCTTCCCCTCATTATAGGACAAATTTTAAGTGACTGCAGCCTGAACTGATATCAATTAAGGCTAACAGCAAAAGTAAGCTAGTCTGAAACTGCATCAGTGTTAAAATTAATAGATGTTTATCTCTTACTGTGGAAAAAGGAGCATGTATGATAAAATTAGTCTCTATAGTACATCCAAAAACAGCTGCCAGACAGTGACTGAAGGATAGCAAACTGAAGTCCAGGACAGGGAGCAGCAACTGGGACTAAAAGGTTTGCCTGAGGAAAGACTTATGCTAAGAACAAGTGTTGGGGTATATATGCATAGTTTCATTCTCTGTAGGTGTGTCTCTGAGCTTGATCATTCACATATGTTTTAACTTTCTGACTAAGCTAGGTAAGATGAATCAGGATCTTAGCATGGTTTTAAGTTTAATGAAGTCTTATTTCAAACAAATCTGCCACAGTATTCCTCTAATCTTCCTGGTATTGGCATCAGAACCATGTTGCTTCTAAATGGAATCAACTGTGTGGATTGGATGAGGACAAATAGTGTTTTTTTAGCTTTGCTTTTTAGCTGTCTTGGTGACATGAGGCAGTTCACCATACTGTTTCACTATCGCTAATACTGACAGACGGGTTGGTAAACTGTATGCAGGAGTAGGGGAAGATGCAGGTGAACTGTGGTATAGCTTGCCTTATGCCATGCTGTGAAACTTCATTATTAAGATTTCAGATTAAATTACTGTTTTCAAGCTATTTTTCAGGGAAACAGCTAGGTTTTAGAGAAATCTAATTTGGAAAAAAAAAATAATTTTGAAAGCTTTAAGTTGACAGAGGATCATCTTTCATAGAGGAAAGAATACTGTTAAGCATATGAAGCTGTATGGGAAATGGTACAGTCAGTGAACTCTTGCGGTAATAAATCTGTCGTCTTAGTTTGGCTAGAAAGAGGCTAATGAAGAGCATAAAGAAATGATGATTTCTCCTCGTTCTCTGTAACTGAAGTAACTGGAATTCTGAATGTCTACCACAAGGTCAGGAGAGCTGGTGTTACAGAAGAGGTGTTTCTCTGGGCTTGTCATGAGGGAAGTTCTGGTAGTAAGCTTGCTTTACCCATGATGAAGGAGGCTTTTGAAGGCACTTTAACCTGCCAAAGTATTTGAGGTGTTGGAACAGATTTTTTTAATTAATGTCTTTTTCCTTCCCGATGAGACTGAACCTGCTTCTAGACAATAGTAGCATAAATCCATTACCTGGTGTTTTCAAGATTTAAGTTCCATAAAACTACTGATCCTGTCACCTGATTATCTAGAGGGAAATGTTGAGTTTCACAGCACAATCAAATCCATAGTAAGTTAGAGAAGAAATATTCCTGAGACTATTGGTCAGGCTTGGACTGATGGCTGTGAAAAGAACAGACAGGAAGGTTGGTCAGGTGCTCCTTTTAAGCCTGCTTACTGATAACACTTTCTTACATTCACAATTACTATTTCATTTTGATAGACTGTAGGGCACCTTGTATTCTGTAAGAACTGACTTGAGTTTAATAAAGGAGAGGCTTTTCATATAAAAAATAAAATAGTGTAGCATAAGCTTTGAATTTTCAAGTTCATGTGCTAAACATGCTTGAGTCTCGTCACTACCATCCTGTTGCCCTTTGGGTCTCTGTGTTGACTTTTATTTTCTATTGTGTATCAGGGAACTTGATGGCCAATCTGCTTTTGTTGTTGAGTGATTTATAGGCATTGTACATGGGTGGTTGCAGGGGTATTAGGATTTAAAAGGCTGAATAGTGTACCTCTGCAGAAAATCCTCTTAGTTTATCAGGCACTCTGTTTTACCCAGGTAACATTAGCATGAAGGATGATATATAAGAATAGAAGACCCCAGCTACTGGAGAACTAGATTAATTCGTGCATTGCGCATTTGAAAAGTAGTGTAACATTCCTTTTTTTTAATTCCCTGGTTAAAAATACTAAGGATTTGAACCAATTTTACCTATTTGATAGGTAAAAATCTCTTTATAGTATTTTCAGTATTTAATAAAATTTTTTGTTTGGAATTGTGGTATACCACTTCTTAGTAAAAACTTAATGTGAAGTTGGCTCTAAATGTAAGATAGAAGGTTTTTGGGTCCTATTGTCTTGACCCTGTTGTATGTATTCTGTTGACTTTTTTCTAATATGGACATCCTTATGGAAATTCATGTCAAATAATACAGCAAGAGCTGAACACTAACTCTGTAAATGTATTTTAAATGTTGGGGTGGTTTTTTTTAGAGAAACAGGTATAACAAATGTTGGTGTCTGTCAGATATTAGAAAGCATCAGCATCTCTGAATGAAGTTATCTTTTTCTGTAGTCATGTCAAAACAATGCAAATATCTAATCAGTTCAATAAGCTTGTGTCCTAATGCTAAGTTGTGTAAAAGATATTACATTCATAACTCTATCTACCTTGTTTCCTTTTCCAGCAAGTCCTTTTTAAGGTTGCACTCGCTTGCATTTGAACCCACATATTCAACCCCTCTGTGGGGTTCAGCACTTCTGGGTGGTAGTCTCTATGTGCAGATGTAGATCTAGACTTGACTGAGTATGCAGTCTTAAAATATCTGGGAACGACCACCACCTTACTCTTTATTTCAGAAGTATATCCTGTAGTTGAACGACTCCATCATAGTGGCAGCTCTTTCAGTTGAGAGAGAGGGAAAAGGGCACCTCATTTGAAAATCTGTGTTGTCTTCATTTTTTTATTAGAACCAAGTTAGTGCTGAGTGCAACTCATCTGTTGGTAGATATAAGGCAACTATCAAGCAAGAAGACCAAACTTCTCTTTGGAGTGAGGTGTATCCATGTTCTCTAGCACTTACTAATATATTGCTGTATTGGAATTACAATAATGGTTTCATTTTCCATTCACTGGCAGCAGCTGGAAAAGTATCTGGAGAGCTGCAAAATAAAATGGGAAATTTTCGCTTTGAACAGTGAACCCCATTGAGATATAAATTTCCACTTCCTCCTTTGTAAAACTTAAAGCAAAGAAGTGTTGGATAACTGTGGACAGGTTGTATACGTCAGGAATGAAAACTGGTTACATATTAAAGGTTTTCTTGAATTCTCTTATAGACAAATCTTACATAAGTCTGTTTACATTATTAGAAGCAAGGAATTTTCAAGGAGTCCTCACTTCCCATCTCTTACGTAAAACTTAAACTGCAGTGGTGACTTTACAATACAGTTACAGATTCTGGACTTTACATATGCTTATTGCAAAGGTTATTGTACCATTCAGTCCTGATGCTGCAGCACACATCTGCTTGTATGAGTTATTTACTATTTGTTGTGCTATTTCTTGGCAAGATACAGTGAAAATCTTCACATACCAAAGCAGTCTCTTTTCTCAGTTTAGCTTACTGGTACCAGTATTAAAGGTTCTAACTTAAAGCCATAGTAAAATACAGCTCACTTTCTAAGTGTTAAATTGACCACTGAAATGGAATAGTTGTGTAAAAAGAACAACGGACTGTTGTAGGTTTTCAATTCAAAGGTTTGATGTTAGCAGTTCTTCTTAATGAAGAAATTCTGTGGTTAAAGTTACAATTAATTTTAGAACAGCTTAATCTCACACGATTAGTGCATTTTAATTGCCCTGAAATAACAGAACTTACTTTTCATCAGCTATATAGGATGTGCATATACAGAAGTAACTAGCTGAATTTATGAAAGTAGTGGAGCTTTCAGAGCCGTTTTAGTATCACACATTGCTTCATTTGAGTGTGTACAGTGGAGCAGCCGTTGTACAAGGAGCCTTTCGGTTGTCGGATGGCATTCAGGGTGAGAGAAGAGGAGAATCGCTGGCCCTTCTTGGGAAGGTGAGGGAGAGACAGGAGATGTAACACTGACTTTATAGTGCATTAATTAGAGCTGATAGTTTTGGATGACCTGTTTCTTTCTTTGGTACAGGCTCTTATCGCTCTGTTGACTGACATTAACAGTACAATTCAGTTGTCCTATTGCAAGTTGCTAGTGGCATTTAAGAAACATTAGTGTGGTCAGAACATGCGCGCAGCAGATGCAGAGTGAGAGCTGTGCTCTGAGCTGGCTGCTGGATACCATGTGGAATATTCAAGGACATTTTGGGTTGTGCCCTAGGTGGTATTCTCACTAGAAGCCTGTATGTAGGCACCAAATCTATCGGAAATGATTGTGAAGTGATCATACACTTTCTAATGCTAATGAAGCATTTTTATAGTTTCTTCTTTCACTGACTTTGAGAAACCAGCATGTAGAAATAGGCAACATCTTTCAATATAGGGAGAGTTATTTTGTCTTGCAGTGAGAGGTTTGTATTCTATACTTAGGTTTAGAGTTGAATGAATATACTGTCTTACAGATTAAACACTTTTACACTAAGCATGCTGAATCCAAAGTCATGCTTGAACATAGCATTTTTATCTTAGAAAAATATCTTTTTTACCTATATGTCTGTCTTCAGTTCTGAATCTATAGCTTAACTTCTTCCTCATAATCATGGTCTGGAACATGTTTACAACAGATAAAAAGATGAAAAATAAATAAATACCCTTTATTGTATAACTGTCTTAAATAGCACCAAAGGAAGTTACAGATACTAGCATGGGTCTTACTACAAATCCTGAACTGAGATCCGCACGTGCATTTAAGAACAGCTTTTAAGCTGGGCTAGTGGAAGTCATTTATTGTGTACTCTGGGGTATGTGAAGTAAACTAGTAGATTCTGAGAAAATATAAAGTTTCTGATGAACAAATAGTTCTGTTGATAGCTTCTCTTCTTCTTTTGGGACCTCTTCCAATGTAGTCTTCCCGCTGCCTCGACCTTTCCTTCTAAAAGAAGTTTTTTAAATCTGAGGCTCTAAATTTTCCTAGCTGTGGATTTTCAAAATGCTTTGTCTGTCTATACTAAGGTTTCCTGAAGTACTGATTTACTTCATGTTACCTGAAATGTTCAGGGGACGTTAGTAGTCCATAATTGACACTTAGCCTCTCTCAGATGAGGCACACCTCGTCGGGCACCCCTGAGAACTGGAACTCCTGCTGCTTCGGTGGCAATTTGAGCAGCTCATGTGGGAGTGGCTGTCTAGGCAGATCTTGTAAATGGGGAAAAGGGGAAGGAAAATAAAATAACCTTACTGTTTGGAATGAATGTAAGAGTTTGATTTTATTTTTTTTTTAAGTAAAAGATGGTTTGATTGCCAGTGCTCAAAAGCATGCTAGCTATCCGACTGTGTGGTACTAGTCCAAAGGTCTTTAGGCTGGTTTTGCATACAGTTAACTGCTAGGGCTTTACTCAAGTGCTGATGCTGGGTTTCTAAAATAAAACAAGGTGTTAATCCAATCATATACGCTATTTGTAGGGCTGGTGGTAGTGTTACTTAGAGAATAAAATGTTTCTGTCTTTAGACTTCCAAACTTTTGGGAAATATATGGTTGGAAGGGATTTTTGGTGCCTGGTGGTACTTTTGTTCTAAGCTCATGCCTTTTTAGTGGGACCACTAAACTAATGATAAGGTGTCAAATGTTGGCATTTACAGGATTATTAGAAAATGACAGACATTGAGTTTAAGTGTCACAGATTCAAGGTAACTTATTTCTCTGTGAAATAAAACTTGTAGCTCCATTGAGGTAATTCTGCAGCTGTGAACAGGAATGCTGGCTCAAAAAAATGCAGAGGAGGAGAAAGATGTTAATTCAGGCTTTTTTTAGCATGTGTAGCATTCCAGTGAAGGCTCCTGGGTTGGAACCCTGCAAATTAAAATCTGCTGTCCATAAGCATCTAGCTCTTTCACTGACTTAAGGGAAGATTTTGATTGTGGTAGGAAAGCTGTGTATCTTTACAGGCACTTTGACAAAGGTCATAAGGAGTAAAATGAAGGTTGGGGTTTTTGGGTGGGTTTTTTTTTTGGTTTTGGGTTCCCCCCCTTAGTTCTGGTTGGAAATGAGAGATGGAATTCAGGGTCTTGAACATATTTAACACTAGGAAGAGCCACCTTATAGCATTAACCATTGTTTTTACATTTGAACAGTGGCCTTGAGATTAGACTTCCTGTTTAATTGCTAGTTTGAGTTGCCACATAACTGTCGTTATTTTGCTTATCATCTTTGTTTCTCTGCCTTACTGGACTTTATTTTGGAAACTAAGTACAAGGTAAATTCTTCCTTACTGAAGCTAAATGCATTTAAATAACTAATTACTGGCCATCTATATTTTTTTTAGTAGTGTGGTATACCACAAATTCTTGAGAAACAGATTTCTAAGCTTTCATGCCATAATCATGCATAGTTTACCAGAAAAATCCCTCTGCAGGAATCATTTATTCCATTATAAAATCTGGCATTTTTTTAGGATCGGAAAACCCCCAAACCATCTTCACTGTAACTAAATTAAATAGGTCGGTGGTTTGTAACAAAGTTGTCATGCTTATTTGAAAGCTTTGAAGCTGTAAAACTAAAAATATTTCATGACCTGTCTGTTAAGCTAGAAGTTGAAGTTTTTTCTTCTGAAACTGATAATACAACGTGAATTATTTCAGATATCTCCAAGAAGCTGTCTAGTGTATTAATCATGAAACTTGATATATTGAAGACTGTGAAGTTGTTTTTATTAAATTTTTATTATCCTAGAAATCTTTTTCCAAATGATAGTGTTTTTGAAATTTATTTTCTAGTGTGCTCTCTTTCTTAAAGAGCTTATTCAGCCTATTATCAGAATTCTTTCTGAAGGTGTGTTGTAACATAATACCAAGAGATTCAAGTCACCCAAGGATGACTGTTATATGTGATTTCACTGTACCTGACTGTCAAATGTGTATTTATCTATTTAGGTTCAGACAAAGAAGGAAGAAACTTTGCCACCATCACTTAGTCAAAACATTCCAACTTTCTATTTTCCTCGAGGATGTCCTAAGGAAAAAGTGAATATAGATGCTGTGATTGCCAAAATTGAGAGAACTTTCTCTGAGTTTCCAAATGAGAGGGCAACGTTAGAAGACATGGGGAAGGTTGCAAAGGTGAGACCTTGCTGTCTCTGCTTTTAGTACTGTACACCTATGGAAAGGAAATAGGAGTTCTCTGTACTTTGTTTTCTTGCATTATGTGTTTTCATCTTCTAAAAGGTAGTACCATTAAGATATCATAGTCAACACTGACAGCACAGCTGTGTGTGGAAATCTTTGTTAGCTGTGTCTCAAATGGCCCTACATTTTGCTTACAAAAAGAAACAAACATTAAAACAAAACTTGAACTATGGTTGGGTTTTTTTTAGTTGAATAAACAACCAAATACTGAAGGGCACATTGTATGTTGTTCTGCGTTCTGATTTGACCAACCGACTTAAGGCAAAAGCACTGTTAATACGCATTCTGTTTTCAGGCATCCACACTGTTTTTTTTCTCATTTGGCAGTCTCAGAACTTCCATTGTAGAGACATTGAAAAACAGAATGGCTTGGTAACTTGAGATTATAGCCCTCTAGTTATTATTGAAGAGCTAATTCAGAGTTACAGTAGAGTGACAAAATACTGAGCTTAGCAGCAAATATATCTTAATTTCTGTGTAACGGACAATAAGCTAGTTAAATTAAACTTCCATTTCCATTTTGCCATATTGAATTAACACTTGAAATATTGCCAAGACCATGACTTGCAGTGATGAGTCTCAGGTGTTCTCATCCTTGTTCCTGTCACTTTGCATTTAAAGTCCAGGGTCTCGAAAATAGAAGCAAAGACTTTTAACAAGAGCAGGGCTGCAGGTTCAGAAACTCCTTGTTCGCCTCACCAGAAGTATTTAACTGCTAAACTGAATGATAGGATTCCTGCCTTCCACAGCTCCTTTCCACATAGAAATGATGAGAGGTAGAAGAGACCCTCCTTCTCAGCACCTACAGTTCTCAGTCACCTACAATTCAGCGATGAAAGGGTCTCTCTTGAAGCATAGGAAAAAGCCTCTCATTCAGAGGACTGTATTCATCAAACTCACTTTTTCTTATTTTTTAAAGTACTGGTTAAACTGTTGCATGAGAAGTAACTGTCCTTTTGCTGCAGGGACCTTAAACGTCTTGCAGTATTCACAATCTTATTTGAGATCCACATGAGATTCTCAGAGGTGCTGGCATGTCTGGCTACTCCGAGTCATAGTCAGTTTTAGGTGAGAGAGGGAGACTTAACTGTTACAACTGAGGCAGCTTGGAGCAGACAGAAGCATCACTGTAGGTATATGTGGGAGCATTGAAGTCGTGAAGGTGTAACTGTTGGGTATACTGAAGCAAGATACTGCTGCTCAGGGCAGGCTAGCTTGCTACTTAGAATTGGATAGAAGATGTGCCTACATACTATGCAAGGATGCAGATGAGTTGAGCCATCCTCTGAGCCGGACAAACATAAACTTGCTCCAGTTCAGAAGTTGTATAACTGTGCTGTCTTGAGCTCAGCTTAAAGATATTCAGCCTTTTAGCAAAGCTTATTAGCATGGACTGTGTTCAGCCGCTTGGAGCATGGACAGAGCAGGCATGTAACTGTGTTCATCTATCAGGAACGCTGCAAGTTGCCCTATGTTTTGCTTTCCACTTCTGGATTTCAGCCTAAAGCAGTTGCATAAAATTAATTATTTTGGAAGGTGGAGTTGGTTTCAGAAACAGTTAAAAAAAATCTGTGCCTTAAGCTTTTCTTCTTTAGAGTTTGAAAAATTTTACGAGATTTATAAATGAGGGAGTAACCCTCAGATAAGCAATCAATGAACTGACTTGATGTATACTTTAATTCTAGGCTTGTGAATGCCCACTTTACTGGAAAGGTCCTTTGTTTTATTGTGCTGGAGGTGAACGAACAGGATATGTGTCAGTTCATAAATTTGTTGCAATGTGGCGGAAGTAAGTAGATTACTTTTTTAGAAGTACTGCATTTTTTAATTGAAACGTGATATTTTAAACTCTGACTGGGTTCCAATCCATAAAGGGGAGTAAAACACTTTCCCATAATCAACCATTGACAACAAATTTGTATCTGGGAAAATGTAAATCATTGCTTTAACATAAACAAACAAATCTTTATTTACAGTGTTTATAGATTTTTAAAGTGTTTGGCAAATGACTGGCTGTTTATGGGAAAGAGGAAACTGTGGCCCGAACTTGTACGTGCCACTTCTGGACAAAAAGGTTTTTCTTCTTTCTAGTGCTCCTTCCAGTTCTAACTGAAAAATGTCCTTTCATGTAATCAATAACATGGTGTACCCACCTCCATTAGTGTAAATGTACAAGACAGTACTGCTTTGATATGTCCACTTGGACTGTAGTTTGACATTCGAAATTGGCTTTTGGATTAAATGTCGTTGTTGCAATTTCTTAGGCCTTGCTCTAGGGTGTCCGTACAAGGTAGTATGAGCAATTTTCTGTGTAGAGTACTAAATGGAAATATTTCTATTTCAGAATACTTCAGACCTGCTACGATGATGCTGCAAAGTTTGTTCATCTTCTAATGAACCCTGGATGCAACTACTTGGTGCAAGAAGACTTCATTCCTTTTTTACAAGTAAATTGCAACTGAAACTAGTTCTCGAAACACAACAAAATTATAAGCTGGCAAAGCCCTGGGGTTTTTTTGTGGGTTTTATTTTGGTTGAGCTAAACATACTTTTCATGGGCTTCATTAAAGTTGATTGATAATATTTTATGTAAGTCACTTTGTACTGTCCCCTGAGATGCTAGTGAGTGACTTACTTTACAATTAATCATATAAGATGAGCTCTTTAAGAGCTACAGTAAGATGCATGGATTGAAAATTTCTTGTAGGAATACCACATATATCAGACTCCTTATGGTTTAGAAAAACAGCTGAAGTTATTTAAGTCAAGGAGGCCCTTTGGCAGGCAAAGGAGAAGTGGCGTGTGAGTTCAAGACCTAATACAATCTCTGTCAAAGAGCAGCAAACACCACCTTTACTAATGAATTAATAAAACCTAAATTGGCTTTTACTGAATCAGTCAGCCACAAAATTACAAGCTACAATGATCAGCAGTGTTCAAAGTCTTCATGCCACCTAAAATACAGGAAAGCTTTTGTTTGTCTTCTTTAAAAGATAATTTTATTTTTAAAAAGTCAGCAGTGTTATTTACATGAAATATGTTCTAAACGCAGTTATCATTAATGATTGTAGTAGTTTATTTGAACTGTTTTGGTTAAGGAAGTAGATGTGCTGTTTTGTGCTATTGCTTTATATAGTCACTAACGAATACCGTTTGGGATATTGCTATTCCTTTTTTTTTGTAGGATGTGGTGAATAGTCATCCTGGCCTATCATTTTTAAAAGAAGCATCTGAATTTCATTCTCGGTACATTACCACAGTAAGTGACTTTTATTTGGAAAAGCTATTTCTTGTTAACCAAGTAGGAAAATTGAAATTAAGTCAATATGTATAAGCATCTTTGTCCCTAGAGAAAAGCTGAGTATGCTGTCAGTCTTCATTTCTGCATAACTAGAAATCTTGTGAAGACTCAATTTCTTAAGGATCATAGTTTTGCTTAGAATTTGTAAGAAATTGCTGAACTTAATACTAATTGTAATAATGTAAGAGAAGTTAATGAACAGTCTGCTCTTTGTTTGATATCTTAAGCACTTGGTTGTGGCAATAGACTGTACTCAATACAATCTTGACCTTATTCTGGGTTTAATTAAATGGAATTTTGAATGAAAGGTCTATAGTAATGTGATTATGTTCAGTATTAAGTAAAAAAAAGGTAATATTGAAGCTGCTTGCTACTGTCCTCTCTGGGGATTTTTTCTTTCTAAGTAGGTTTTATACACGAAGAGTTCCATTTCTCTCTTCCTAGGGTTATGGGACTGAAGTATTCTTTCTGTACCTAAGGGAAAAATAAGTGACATTAAATTGTCTCAGCTGTAGACTAGACAGCTGATTCCACTGAAGTCTCAAAAGATGAAAATTCTTCAAAATGACCTTCGGTTCACTTCCTTTGTGCAAGTGAAAAATAGCTTAATGAATATTTTCCAACAAAAACTGTGCAGAGTTGATTGTCCTTTTATCCAGCTTATAGTTTGACCCAGACCAAAACTGTAGAAGCTTTTTTGAAAGCATTTCATTTTTGTTCCTCATATCCTTCTTAGAGACTACCAGCTTATCAAATATGTCCTGCTGCATTACGTTTTGCTGCTTCTTACAATGATTCTGTGAGCTCCCAGAACTTTCTTGTCAGATGTGACTGAAGGAAACGTTCTGCCTGAGAGTAGTCTTCTTTCTTAACGGATTCTGGGTTGTATCAAAGCCTGCTCTGCTTAAACTTGTGAAAGCTTGCTGCCTGTCCTGAAGGACTGTAGAAGGGAAAAGGTCCTACCCTTTCCAGTTACTTTTCTTTGGAGGAACAGCTTACTTGAATAAGACCAGAGTCTAGCAATATTGAATAAACTAGTGCTGGCCACTAACCAAATTTAGTGTAGTCTTCTACAGAAATCAGTGTTTAACCAAAAATCCCCAAAGTAAACTAGTGTTGCTATGAATATAGCAACAAGGGTTGGAATACTATTCTGCAGATCAAGAAGTGACAGGACCACTCTCTACCCTTGTCATATTTTAGGATGGAGTAACTGTTGCCCAATACAGTCTTCTAAAGTTCTGTCCTGCAAATTTTAGTAATAATTATAGATGATTTTCTCTAAGGTGAAATAAGGCACTTCATACCTGTATTCAATGTTTTATCTTGCTAAATGAAGCTTTATCTATATTGTGTAAGCACTGCAGTTAAGATTTAATGTCTGTTCATGCACACTTGCAGTTACAAATTAAATGATCCATTCTTCTGCTGTGTTTGTATATACATACGTGTGTACCTATATGTATGTATGCATACACTACCTACAGTGAAGCAAGTGTCTTGTAAGTGTTCTTCACCCATGGAGGCAATCTGTTCTGTCTGCTAGGCTATGGTATAGG
This sequence comes from Phalacrocorax aristotelis, assembly GCF_949628215.1. NCBI lineage: Eukaryota > Metazoa > Chordata > Aves > Suliformes > Phalacrocoracidae > Phalacrocorax > Phalacrocorax aristotelis. The sequence goes on along the minus strand of NC_134276.1, from coordinate 75,460,160 downwards.
TTGGCTGGTCAGTCTAGTGGTAAGGTTCGGTATATATGTCCAAGATAGAGCTGAAATATTAAAAACACTTGCCCTGACAAATGAGATATATACATAACATACTTGCAGATTAAATGTAGTATCTGAACTATGAATTCTTGAAATTGTAATCTCTATTGCACCATTTCCTCTTCATTCTGACAAACCACTGTGCAGCATAGTAAAGGAGGCAATTCTCTGACAATTTGCGTAACTCTGCTTTGATTCACTTTAGAAAACCATTTTTTAAGTCTGTTCTCAGTTGTCTTTAGCAAACATTCAATTTTGTTTTTATTTTTAGACTAGTTAAATGTATAACAGATGAGATAATGACATGCAGATGGATTAAGTTGCAAAGCTAAGGCAAAACCTTTTTAGAAAATATTGCTTTGTAGTATAAGCCAAAAATAGGCCTTCCCTAAACTCACAATTAGAATTGAGCTAATTAAGTTTCAGAAGTAGGCGAGTCTATTCTCCTTTCTGGACTTATTGAACCAGCTGTTCTTTTTCAAAGTAAGAGCTGCAGAGCTCACTGCAAGCTACAGTTTAAGCTTTATTTTTACATGTTATGAATAAATTACTTTTCTATTTGTAATTTAGAAATGATTGGTTTGTTTAAACTATCGATTTACTGCAGTTGAAGTCTGAAGTGATTAAAAACTTAAATAATAAAGTCTTAGTTTGGAAGAGGTTTTATTTGGGGAACAAGGATTCCTAAAGAGATGGTTCTTTTAGATAGTAACTACTGTGCTGCAAATGAAATGCTACACATGCAATATTTGGTCTTGCTAATTAAGCAGGTATAATCAATCTCTAATTAAGCAATTATAGTTCATAATGTTTTGGTGTTTTTTTTTGTCTGCTGTATTAGTGGTGAATGACTAACTTGTATATCTGGCTGACTTAAGTCAAACTATTTGGGGTGAATACTGAATTCAGTTAAGAAACAGGGAAAACATATTTTGGTCTTATGTTTATAAACTAAAACTAAGAAAATTTTGCTGAATGGATGAGTTTACCAAAACAATGTACATGTAAAACTGATTTAAACAAAGGTGTTGGATACTCAACTGGATTTGTTTCTGGTTCCAATATCAGTTATGGCACAAGAACTAGTCATCTTTCTTGCATAGGTGGTATTTTTTTGATCTTCAGTTAGAAAACATTTATGTACTACTCCTAATACTATGAACGGGCTTTTTCAAGTAACATTAAATAGAATAAAATAAAATGGGGAAAAACTTACTTCCTGCAGGTGCAGAGAGAATATTTCTGTCGAATGTTGATTTGTTGTATTTGCAGACTTCCGAAGGAGCAACATCCCCCGTACTCTGATCCTTAAGGAGTCCCAATTACATTTCTGTAACTTCATTTATGAAGTAAAATATTCTTATAGTAAATATAGGTCTTTAAATCTGAAGTAAGGAGATATATTAATAGTTTTATTAAATGATATCCTATAGTTCTGGAAGACTGGGAAGCGGTGACCTTGCCAATAGACATATTTGGATAGCACACAAGTATTCAGCAACTTTATTGTGTGAGATACAGGTACTGCAGCATTGAAAGAAGGCTTATCAGGATGAGTTTAGGTATAGATTTAGAAATGATTTGGTAATATGACATAAGAGAAGCATCAACCGGCTAAGTAATGAGAAGACTAGAAATAGGGGAAAGACGGAGTTCTGTAATGCAGCTCAGCTAAGACTTACCTTTGACTAATGTTTGGGAGGGTATTTAGTTAGCATGCCTAAGATCATCTTTCCATTTTCTGTTTCTTGCAGGTTATACAGAGAATATTTTATACAGTAAATAGGTCCTGGTCCGGGAAAATAACTTGTAACGAGCTCAGGAAAAGCAACTTTTTACAGGTACATAATATCTAAAATTTTGCTCGATAGGTGTTTCTACAAGTTTAAAAAACTGTATTAACTAAATGCTTAAGGGAGTAACATAAGTAGCATTTCTTCCTTTTTCCAAAAACTAGTGATGGATCAATTGCATTGATTCTCATACACTAGAATGTTTAAAAGTCGTCATTTAACTAGAGCTGTAGCAGTCTGGATCATCTCCTAATTCTTCTGTGGACACATTAGGTTTCTACCACCTGTGTTCAGTCTTTGCTGTCATGCTGCATGGAGTGTACTGCCTCTGAAGATAATTGTTCCACTGAAAAGGTGTTAGATATTAACTTGGTTATGAGAACTCAGATCATTCAAGAAATGTCTTAAAAAGTCTTTAATGTGTTCTATTTATCGTTCTGATAATAGAATGTGGCATTATTGGAAGAAGAAGCTGATATTAACCAGCTGACAGAGTACTTCTCATATGAACATTTTTATGTTATCTATTGCAAATTTTGGGAGCTGGATACAGACCATGACCTCTATATTGATCGGAAGGATTTAGCTCGACATAATGATCATGGTATGACAAATTACACACCTTTGTTTACATGTATTAAATGACCTGTAAACTTTCATTCGAGGAAGCGGTTAACTGCCAAGGCCAGTGTTCATGAGGCTGTTGGTATAGCTGATCCTGTTGACTCAGCGACATAAAGCAGGGCAAGTAATCTGTGACACTGCTTTGTGTTTAGCAATACCAAATTTGAGGAAAATTCTGATTATGAATTCTGCTCTTGGCAAAGAAGTAGAAGAGAAAATAAGTTTCTAAGTGTGTAGGCTTGATCTAAAAGGAAAAAATGACTTAAGTCTTGGTATATGGCTGCATTTGGCCATTTTGGGTTGTTATCTTGGAATCAATCCATTTTACTGATATTGTTTAAGTAGCATGGCTCTTATGGCAAGGTATGCAAAGAGTAGAAAAGAAAGGCAAACATACATTCAGGCACTCTGCTTATTTTAAATTCTTGTTAGCTGCAGTACATCTTGTTTTAATACTATTTAGCAGCTTTCTATTTTCTGCACTCAATATACAATGACTGTCATCCTGTAGTCTTGCGCAATTTTACCTACTTTAAATATTTTGTCTTGTATGGAACTACTGGGGGGTTTTTTGGATGCTTTGTGTCCATTGTCATCTTAAAATTACTCCCTTGAGGACTGGAAAGCTTACTTAAGCACAAAGCGATTATGGAATATTATCCCACAGTGAAAAGAATAAACACAGTTCTAATTGCTTCTGAAAACTTGCCTACTGAAGTCTGATGACACTTTAGGACACTGAGGAAGGAGAGCTGCTTTCACCTGAGTGGTTGCTCTTCTGCCTTAGTGCACTAGAAGGGAAGCAGAACTGATACAGTGCTACTTGCAATTTAGTTTTGCATCCTTTAAACCATGGAATATTGGTTAACGCTTAACAGCTGCTGCTTAATGAGAACTAGAATAAATAAGAACATAAAATGGATATGATTACGCAACTTTAGACTTCTATTTCTCACATGTCAAAATTAGATAATCTGGTTTCATCAGTCCCTTCCTTTTGTACTGTCACTGGTCTAAAATTAGGCTAGATCAAACACTTGTTCAACCTTCTCAACAACATACTTTAATACTTTCTTACAACTTCAGTGTTTCAAAAGTAGGTAAGAAGAAACAGCAGCACATTGCCTGAAACAAATTTGTTATCCTACAGTTCTGGGGATAAATATTAAGTAGGGACTAGTGACCTTACTAGAATAATATGGTGATAGCATCACCGTAAGTACATAAAACAGATGAACTATTTGAATGGTTATAACCCGCTGCTTTACCAGTATTCCTACAATGCTGAAAAAATATTTCAGAGCTAGAATAATGAGAAGTAATTCTTCTGAGAGATTGGTATCATATGCTGCTTTGAGTACCATCCTCAAATTCTTCAGGATAAACTGAATATCCTTTACAGAGTTAGTGCTCAGTTAAGACATGTCTCTAAAATCCCTGAAGTGGTTTCAAAATAGAAGCATGGATCAGAACCGTGTCAGAAATAGACCTGTGTCAGAATCAGTTGGGTATGCTCATTATGTGTGAACATGCCAATTCTATTTTGGCTCTTTGCCAAAACCAAGGTCATATAAAATGTAATGGCACTTGAAAACATGATTTACTTTTCAAATAACTGGTAAATGCAGTCTTATTAATCAGCCAATTTTATTACTTTTATTACACTATTATTTCTGTATCAAGTCTGAATTCAAAGCTGGTTCTAGCTTTGCTTTGGAGACTCTTAAGTGATCATTTCCAAGAGGATTCAAAGGGATTAATGAGCACTACACTTGGTCTTTCTCACAGATGTGTATATATGAGGGTTCCAGTAAACTCTTCAACGAGACAATATAAAGCAAAAATAACTTGCATATAATTGACACTATTTTAAACCTTTTTTCACAGCAATTTCAAATAGGATGATAGAGCGGATCTTCTCAGGAGCTGTAACAAGGTACTTCCTTTGTATGCTGATCTAAATGCAATTTAGCATTTGCATCTTATGTGACAGTCCCAGAAAAAAATACCTTCCCCTTGAAATGGAGCAGTGAGTTTCAAGATTTAGTATAGTAGTTTAAACTGTAGTAGTACTAGAATGCTCTTGGAACATTTGGCTTAGTCCAAGTTCTTTATTCTCCTTTCTTTATCCATACAAACACTTGCCCTTGGATATATTGTGTGGCTTAGCAGGGATGGGAATGAGGAAGGGAAGAAATATTGGCATTGTTGTTTTTCCATCCCTCAAACCTGTAAAATTTTCAAAGGGAATCTGGCTTTTAGTGCTATTTGTAAAATCAATGCTTATTGCATCAGCAAACTTAAAAAAAAGTCTCCAGTTGAGTTAATTCATGTTTTTGACAGTCATTCTTCATTTTTCCCACTTGGATTTACACTTCTGTCTATTTATGGCATTTTACTCTTTTTTTGAAACATTTTGCAAGCACAATATCTGCAGCTAGAAAGTGACTGATAAAGAGCAAAAGCTGAAATTTGTGAAATGTCAGTTGGCAGGCATATGTCTAGAGCTTACCCCTTTATGCGAGTGTTTTGGGCAAGACAAAACATAAACCATATTTTTCTAGACATCTTGAAGATAAAACAAAAAATTGATTTATTTTAGGAATGAAATGTAATATACCTAGGAACTGCCTACCTGACATTTTACTAGGCAGGTTGACCGTGTGTCTTCAGAACGTATTTGGATCCTGTGTTCTGTGGTGTAATAGTAGAAACAGACATTTATGTTCTTGCCATGAACATTTACTTCCTGAATGTTTTTATTTCATTTTTATGTTCATATTTCCACTCCAATGCTTCTAGCTAGTGGAGTTCTGTACAGTTTTAAGTTCTCATCCCTTCTACCTGAACAGAAATTCTAAAAAGCATGTGTGTGTTTATATTTTTAGAAACAAATTGAGATATCTCTTCTGTTAACAGTTAAGCGGTCGTATTGCTGCCCAGGAAGGAAAGCTGTAAGTCCTTCTGGACAGAGTGCTACCTTCTTCTTTACCCATCATAGTAGAAACAGAACAGAGCACACAAGCTCCGTATCCTAAAAGATCAAAGTAGTCTGTGACAAGTCATCTGGTGAACACTGCATCATTTAGGAGTAAATAAGCAGTTAATAGCACCAAGGAAAATAATCCTTAATTTTGGTTAGTAAAAGCCAGGCGTTTTAAAATAAATTTTCTGTCTGTCTTCTCATTGGCCTTCAAGAGGTAGAAAAGCACAAAAAGATGGGAAAATTAGCTATGCTGATTTTGTCTGGTTTTTAATATCTGAAGAGGACAAGAAGACTCCAACTAGGTAAGAATGAATTTGTGTTTTAACAAAAGTAAAGACTGACTTTAGTTTCTCAGTCCTTAAACAGGGACCAGTGATGCTGAGCTAGAACTCTGATGGAAGAAGCTAAACTATAAAATCTTGAGTAGAAGACTTGCGCAGTTCATTGTATCATTCTCATTTCTCAGTGTCTCCTACTGTTGCTGCTGTAAAACTCTATTTTAATGATTTTTAAGAGGCTAATTAAATGCTATTGTTCCATATGCTCTGTGTGGCCTACTCACATAAGGGTATAGATAAAGGAAATGGCAGTTTTTCATGATGCCAGTGACTGGGAAACTATACAGCTTGCATTAGCTGTAGGATATTGATAAGAAACCTGTTGTGTGATGTGTCACTGGCTTGTTCAATATGAAGAAAGAACTTGGGTTTTGATGCACAATTCAATTTTTCATTGGCTCCCTTGGGTTTTTATGTAAAGCCACGTGTTTGTCATCTCCCTCACCCATCCACAGCTAACAGGTGTTTTTCAAGTGCAGTAATGTATGGCGTAACAAATACCAGAAACTCTTAACACAGTAGGTGTTTAATGACTTGCTATGGCATTATGGAATGTAATCTTAGGTCTAGTTTTGCATCTGTAAGTAGCATAGCCTTTAAAACAGGCAATGTAAATTCTTAGAATTCTGTAATCGCTTTGAGTAAACAGTTCTTTGCTATTAATTACTGACTTTCAGCATTGAATACTGGTTTCGCTGCATGGATCTTGATGGGGATGGTGCTTTGTCCATGTACGAATTGGAGTATTTTTATGAAGAACAGTGCCAAAAGTTAGATAACATGGCCATAGAGCCTTTGCCATTTGAAGACTGTTTGTGTCAGATGCTGGATCTTGTGAAGCCACAACATGAAGGTAATAAAATCCTTTTCTATCTGTAACTTCTGTTTCTCTGGATTTAGAGTTGGTGCACCTTTAAGAGCACTCAGTTGATCATACAAAGAATATGCCTTTAAGTTGTCTTTTCTCTAAAGTCTCTTAGTGCTTATTAATTTAATGGTCTTCCAACGGCAGTCCGGCATTCATTTTCATACTAAAATTTAATATGCTGCTTTAAAATTCCTTGTAGACTTTTATTTTCGTCTTGTAGCCATGTTTAGTCTTAAATGAAATATTGTCACTATCTGGCTGAGGTGATGCTCTCAAAGCTCTTGACTGTTCTCTTCGCTTGCCTCTTACCTGTTCCAGTACTGATTTAATTGAGATTTCTTCAGAGGGAACAGTTTCTAAACAGCGTTTGTCTCTGTAGATCACTAATGACTTACTTTAGGTTACAAGGCTAAGCTGCCCTTAGGAAATCCATATCAATGTCAAAGGGTTTAAAAATAACTGAATACTAAACTGTTCTTAGCTTTTGGCTATTTTCTGTATTCATTTGAACCTTCATAGACCTGCATTCTACCCTCCTGCATTTTACTTGTGTGGTCTTCAGCCAATGAAACCTGAGTTTACATTTTACACCTGAAAAAAAAAAAAGAAAAAAAAACTCAAGCTGGTAAAACCATTGTAGCCGTGATGGATTAGTCTTCAGGGATTTGTTGAACTCAACACCACTGAGGTCTCAACACTTTACCACAGTTAATGCTAATAACCCTTATTGTGGCTATACTTTTTAACATGAATTTCAGTGTGTAAAATGACTTGTCATACAGTCTGGTTGCTATTGTACAATCTGTACAATAGACTCTGCATTGCAACAACTGTAGAACTTGCCTGTCTGCTCTTCAAGTGATTGATAGGAGTAGCAACCTCCTCCGCATATCCTAATGTTTGCTATTTTTATGGTAAAAGAAAATTGTTGACAATCTTATTTAACGCTTTTGTTTAGCCAATGTAATGTGCTAGTGTTTCACATTTAGATACTTCTAGATGAAGCACTGAGTCTTTCTTGCTTGAATTTCAAGTATCACTTTAGTTGAGTGTCAGAGGGTGGTTCTGTTCACTGTATATAAAATTATGGTTAGAGAATCAATAATAGTTTTGCTTATTGCCCACCTTCTTTCTAGTATGAAGAATATTTAAATTACAAGAAACTTAATTTTATTTTAAAAAGGCAGTTGTCTTTTGAGACAATTTTTTGCATGCTAAGGGAATTGAAATAGCTCAAAACTAGAACTTAAAGCTTCATGTTCCTATTTAAACCAGGTTAATACAGATTTGCTGGGTGAAAAACACATTCCTAAAGGCAGGTGAAAAAATTTGTAAATTAAAAAGGACTGTTAAGTATGTTTTGGCTGGAAGCTCAAGCCTAGATATCAGTGAAATAAAGTGTTAGACCAGCACTGTATAGTGCATGAGGGGTGGGGGGCGCATTTGAGATGAGGTGGAGTAAGCTCCAAGGAAAGCATTTCCTATATGGTTGCCTACGATAGTCTCCCAAGCTTAGGGGTTCCCTTCCAGTCTGGGACATGATGCTTTTGAAAGACAGACATTGGCAATAATATTTCTGTTCTGCATTTCAAATGAAACAAGATTGATGTATCTGTTCTGTATCATGAAGATGACAAAAGGAGACTGTGGAACACAACCAAGATTAGAATTATTTAGGGCAATGAAAATGAAAACAAATTGTGAAGGGTTGATGGTTTGGTTTTTTTAATATAAAAACTGGGTGGTGTTTGAAAGGTGGATTAAGAAAAATTCTTCTGCCACTTTCCTATACAGAACTAGCAGTATAAAATGACATTTCACTTTAGATTCAAAACAGAAGAAGGCGCTTCCATACATTTATGGTTAAATTACAATACAGGTTGCTACAGGGTGCTCTGTGTACCAAAAGGCAAATTCTTTAATTTGTGGAGACCTGAATTTAATTTTCTCAATTTCATTCTCTTTTTGTTGATCTTTAAGAGACAATGTAGGCATCTACCTGTGTGTTAGGCTTATGAGCTCCCATTGCAATAAATGGAAACTGAAGCTCAAACCAATGAACCAAATATAGGTGTCTAACTTAAACTGGGAGCTTATATAACTGGGACTCAAATCAGTTGCTTGGTTGTGGAGAGTTGCTGCCACTTGAGATGGCCCAATACACCAGACATCTGTGTGGGTCTGACAGATATGACACAGGTGCCATGAGGGGTTTATGTCATTCTGGAGCACCAGCTATAAGCCAGGCAGAATACATTAAGGCACTTCAGATGGCGGCAGACGCAAGTGTGGTGACCACTTCAAAATGGGATTCAGATTTTGCTTCCCTCTGATGTCCTTGAGTTATACTTTGTTAGAGGGCGGGACAGAACGTCAAGGAAATACTGTTCTAAGTCTGGCTCTTACTGAACTCTTCCATAACGTCTGCAGTTAGCCCATCTTTGACGACAGAAGGCTGGCTGTATTTGAGGTGAATCAATAACGGGGAGTTTAAGGATTGCCATCTGTTGTTCCTTGTATGTCTGGTATTTTTCAGTCTTTCTGCCGAAGCTTAGTATTTAACTTAGAAATAAGGTAACGTTTCTGAGCAACCTGACAAATACTTCTAACACTGAATGAATCAATTGATTTGAGTCTTTAAGGTATCACTTTATAAAAAACAAACAAAAGACCTCTGAGCATTTAGCTTTTCTCTCAAGCAGTAAATATTGATCAGGCTGGACAAGTGTGGCAAATTAGTCTCTATGAAAAATTCAGTTATGAAGCACAGTCACACACTGTCATCTTTGTCATATGTTTCGTCTTTTCAAGTCAGGGAGGAGAAAGGGCTGCTGCCAGAGGAGATGCCTACCTGCTACTCAAACACTTCTTGGGAAGGAATGGCTAGCTCACTGGAGATTTCTGTCTCCTGAGGAAGCTTATTCAATTAACTTAAATGATCTTCTAACAGCTAAGCGAGGTAGACTGCATCTCGCTCCAACATACTGAAGGGCAGTAGGAAAACGGCTAAAGCAAGTAACAAATCTGAAACACTTAAGTTCTGTCCACTTTGAAGGACACTTCTCTAGGTGTGTATTTCATCTATTCACTTCCCTCCCATTGCGTTGAGCATCAGTGGCAAATGTTCTTGAGCATAATGATGACTTAACTTTTGAATAACATTCCTTCTTTTTGGAGAAAGGATAGTTTCAGCTTTAAATATCTTATCTCGTGATCTTCGTTACAGGAAAAATTACTCTGCATGATTTAAAGCGTTGCAAGTTGACAAATGTGTTTTTTGATACTTTTTTCAACATTGAAAAATACCTTGACCATGAACAGAAGGATCAGTTTTCTGTGTTGCGGGTGAGTATGAAGCTTTAAAAGTTTCTTTAGCTACATGCTCAACAATTAATAAGTTTTTGTGTAACTTGAAATGTGATTGTTCAGGATGGTGAAGGTGAAAGCCAAGAGGTCTCTGACTGGGAGAAGTATGCTGCTGAAGAGTATGACATCTTGGTGGCAGAAGAGGCGGCAAGTGACCAGTGGAATGACGGGTAAGAAATGTAACAGGAGAGCTGGTGCGAATCCTCTCTAACGTAGAGCCTCACCATTGCTATCATCCTTCATGCTATTTTTGTAGAATGCTGCTGTTTGCCATGTTTAGCCATGTGCTCAGTGAGGGAGGAAGAACCTCGCTTGTATCTTGAATTAAATATTCCTTTACAGTTTGTGATCATATTGGCTTTGTCAAAGAAAAGGTCCCACTCCAAATTTTGGGAGGAGAGAAGATTTGAAAAAGTTTCAATTCTAAACAAAATACAGTGTTACTTCTTGTAGCTTCTTCTTAAATGGATGAAGAGCTTCATTAAGAACTTTTTGGGGGAAAAATTGTCACTTCAGAACTCAAAATTATATCAGCTTACAAGTGGTTTTTCACAGTTCTGTAAGAGTAAATAAGGTAAGAAATCTTGCTGTTTCAAAATCACTCCTCTACTTCTGCTGTGTAGCTTCCAAAACCTCTTGGATTCCAAGTCCCAGATTTGCTGTTCATTGTTTTTCTTATTTAAAAAGATAAGGAAAACAAGTATAAATTCAAACTTGTTTTAGGCCTTAAATTGATAGAACTGTTTAGAGAACACATATTTTTCTGCACTTCCTACCTCAATATTCATTCCTGCATTTCCTACATCAAAGCTGCTCTCTACAACTTCCTGAGGAGGGGACGTGGAGAGGGAGGTGCTGAGCTCCTCTCCCTGGGATCCAGTGACAGGACCCACGAGAACGGCCCAAAGCTGCATCAGGGCAGGTGCAGACTTGACATTAGGAAGCATTTCTTTACCGAGAGGGTGGTCAAACACTGGAACAGGCTTCCTAGAGAGGTGGTCGATGCCCCAAGCCTGTCATTGGACAATGCCCTTAATAACATGCTTTAGTTTGGTCAGCTCTGAAGTGGTCAGACAGTTGGACCGGATGATTGTTGTAGGTCCCTTCTGACTGAAATGGTCTAGTCTATTCTAATACTCTGAGTTTATTGTTTAGACTAAATTATTTTACATTTCTGTATTTCCCACTTCTTCCCCTCAAGATGTCTGCTCTTGGTGAAGATAAAAAGCTGCAAAATTCGCAGCCAGTATTCTTGGGGTCAGATCACTTCATTTCTAAAAAAAATGTGTTCAAGGTGTACTAGAAACCATGCTCCTATGGCTGTACACAGAAAGTGGACAAAATAGAAACCAAACTACAAAATGCTTTTTAAGTTAAACTTTCAGCTTATATTTTAAAATATATCTTAAATTTTCACTCTTCAGTAAATTTCTAACAGGTCTTGGACACTTAGTTTTTCAGGTGCTTCCATGAAGGTTGCTCTCCATGGTAGAGGCACAGTCACCTTTATATTTCCATACAACTACAGCTTAAGTAATACAGATAATATTGTGGAACTAATGGTGTATAAAGCAGAATCCCAATAACCTTAAAACTTGGGGGGAAAAAAAAGCACCTTCGCTGTGTAAATACGCTCCTTAAGGAAAGGCAGTGTGTTAGTGTAAGAATAATGTAGTGGAGCACGCTGGGATGTGGAGGAGAGATGATGTATGACGCTTAAAAACATTGAGTTTCTCATTTCTTTTGAGCCTGGTGTTTGTAAATTCGGGCGACTCTGGTTGTAGGTTGCCCCTGCTTCTGGCATTAGCGGATTTATGACAGACCTAGTAGGAAAAACCATGATAACTAAAAATATTGCACAGCCCAAAAAATCATGCATTTTATTTAATTACTTTCTGCATCCCTAGTTGGGTTTGCATAGGCCTTAGCTTCACTGTTGGCCCTCCGCACAGAAGGATGAAAGCTTTTATCCAAGAGTTCCTGAAGTTTTCGTGCTTTGTTTCCTTGGAGTATGGTTTGTAATGCTCACTGTCTCCTCTCCATTAACTACCGCTTTGTAATTTGTCAGTGTTTCAAGATTCTTACATATGGTTGTGTATATGATGTATTTGGATTGCCTGAATAGAAACAAACATGTTATGCTTCATCTTACTGATTTCTGCCTACCTTTATATCAGAAACTTGTGAAGGCTGCATTTAAACGGCTGAATTGAGATTATTTAAAAAAAAAAAAAAAAGCAAAGTTAGGGTGTCTTCCAAATACTTTACCAGATAAGCAATGGAATCTAAGTTGTGAGCAAATAAATGACAACCTAAAGAGAAGGAAAGTATTCTGATCTGGCTCAGACAGGCATTGACAAATGTGACGTAAAGTTTGAATGCTTTCTAAAAGTGAAGGTCAGCAAAAGTGTCTTCAAAACTCAATACAAAAGTAGGACTGTCCAAATCTTTCTTTCCTACAAATTTCCTGAAGAATGAACCTTATTTTCTATTGCTGAAGCTGAGAGAAATACAGGACTACTAAAAGTTTTGTGGCTGCTGTTAGAGTCTAATGAACAAAAACATAGACAAAAATTAATTATGAGTATTTTAAGTTACTGTGTTGTGCGAAAGACTTCCTTAAAATCACTTACTGTACTTAGAGGGTTGTAACGCCTGCCCGAGCTGCAGTGGCTGTTTGACAATCCAGTGTAATTTTTTTATTATCTCTAAGGTAAATAGTTTTCCTGTCGTTCCTATGAAAGCAGTTGATCTGAATCTTGGGAGTAGTATACAGAAATCTCGAACTAGGCTGATTTCTTTGCATTCACATGAGCATTAGAAATGCAAGGAGGGCAGGGGAAAAAAAGGGACTTTTCAGAGGTGTTGGTGCTGTGTGGTTACATTTTCATAAAAACCTCTGTGCTGGGAAGTAGCAGTAGACTTTCTAATACTGTGAGAAGTAACTCAAATAACTTTAGTGCCCAAATGTGTAAAACTGGGAGAGCGCTTTTCCTTAAATATCTTGGAAAGGAGTAAAAATGATATTCCGTGAGACCACTGGAGCTTTGGAAGAGAGTGGGATTTTCATTTGGTCCGATAATATTTGAATAACAATCTTCAGAGCATGGGATGGATGGATGGAACCTACAAATAGTGTGAGATCCTCATGCTGTCATTTTTAATGACTGGAAAAGCTACTGTCATGCCTCTGTATCAGCATGCAATAAACAAATCCAAAAGGTGCATTCAAGACGTTGCTGTTCAGAAAAGAAAAAAATCTATCCCAAAAAGGTGGAATTAATGGTGTAGAAGACTATAAATTACAGGTTTGTGAGCCAAAACTGTTGTTATGGTAGAATGTGCATCTTTCTCCCAAATCCTTGGTTAGAGATGTGTATCTCAGTCAAGTAACTCTTAGGGTGCCTTTTGTTTCCTGTTCAAATCAGTGGTGAACTTGTGGGAGAATCCCAGTGTGTTCTGTTGACCTCCTGTGCCCTGACAGATGCTCACACAATTGAGGCTTTAATACCCCTGGGAAGGATGAAACGACAAAAAACGAACCAGGAACTACTTGGCACTCAGTGCTTTATCTTTACCTGATGATGTTATCAAAGCATCTTTTGTTAATTTCTTTTACTGAAAATGGTGGTGAAGCGACTTAATATGTTGACTAGGTTTCTCCCTGAAGTGTTTCAACAGGATTGCGTTCACAACTGAAAATGCTGTTCTTCTTCCCACCTCTGCTATAAATGCTACTCTGTTTCAGTCTTCATAGTGGATTCTTAATATTTAACTCTCTGCCTCGTGGCGTTCTCTGAAAGAATACTTCCGATAACTACCTAATGCCACTGTAGTGTCACATTTGAAGAACGGACACCGCAGAGTCTAAAGCTCGTTCTTTGCCTAGTCTTGTTAAGTAGATGGAAATAATCACCTGCGAGATGAGATTCAGTTGCACTTGGGAAGATGTGCAGGAACCCGAGTCAACCTAGCCCAGGAAACGGTCAGTTCTTTAATCTGACATCCAGAGATTTATGTTGAATTTTTTTAAACAGCTATCAATTACAGATTGATCCCACCTAAACGGTGCTGAAACACATATTTTTAAATATCAGCCTTCAGCAGCTTGAGTTAGTTAAGCATTACATTATCCATCTGTTCATCTTCGCAATCGGCAGGAGGTTATCCGTAATTGTAAACAAGCGGCTTTTGCTTCCTAGTGTCTGCTTTAAATACACAGTTGGTTGCTATCACCTCCTCATGCCCGTGTGCATTTGAATAACTCTTTCAGTATTCTTTCTCTTTGTATCTACTACAGGTGTGGTTTGTTCTTCCTAATTCAGCCTAACTTCAGTCGTCTTGGAAAGAACTGGAAGGGTTTCTGTCAAGCACTTAAGTCTTGAATTTGACTATTTCTAACTTAGGAGCAGTCGCCCGCTAGAGCAGTACGTGCTTTGAACCCTTTCAGTGAAGCTGCGTATCTCACTAGTGTGAGTTCTGCACGCGATGGGAGAATAAGCCAGCTTAAATTCAAGTAATTATTACAGAAACCTAGTGCTGCTTCTGCTTGCAGGTTTCTTTACTGTAAATACCAAATACCGGAAATCATGCCCTTCCTGCAGGTGCCTTGTTAGGGTTCGAACACTTGGGTGCTTCCTAACATTGTGAGACTCATTTTTGGTTTTTTGCCCATTCCTAGGTATGAAGCAGAACTGAATCCTGAAGACCATCAGAAGGCCAACGTCCTAAAGTATCAAATGGAGAAAAGACCGTTTTTTGAAATGCCTTCCCATCTGGCCGATGTAGACTTGGATGAATACGACTACGAAGAGGACTTTGAGTAGCGGTTACTTACGGTCAGCACTTGCAGGAGAGAAGGGACAGTCTGCAGCAGGTCTGCTACACACCTATACTTTTCAGTGGGGTTTGTTTCCAGGAAGTCAGCTTAGTTTTGTGCTCAAAATATTTAATCACTACACTACCTTTTAAATAAAAGAAGCGTATTTGTATGGAATGATGAAACTTTTTGTACTTATTCCTTAGTCTACAGTTTGTAAAATAGATAAAAATATTTATTTACAGATGTTGCATAATTCCTTTTTGGAAGAGTAACAATATTTGACTTTAGAGAAAAGTAATCTATTGTTTGAGAACTGTATAATTCTTTTTAAGTTGGTGTGTGGTGCACTGACCATCTCCATCCGCATGTGAACGGCTGTTCCTGCCCTGGTGTGGGAGGTACAGGGACAAGTTTCACCTGGCCAGCGCTGCTTATCCGCTCCCAGACGGCCCTGGGGTTTTTATGCCTCGGCAAGGGAGAGACGCGACTGTGGGGGCACGATTTGGCTCTCATTTACAAATAGTTCCATTTGATGAGCTGAGCACATCAGTGCACAAGGAAAGCGAACGCCTGAGACGAGTTGCTTCTCTTCTCTGTAGTCCTTGTTTGCCCCAACTTTAATTTTGCCTGCCCTTTTAAACTTCAGTCTTTTCATTGATGTTCATTATAGATTATTTAATAATGAAGTCTGTTTTAGTGTTCATACTTGATCCCAAATGAGTGTGTTCATTCATGTAGAAGGAACCAATTTTTTTTTAAAATCCTTTGTATAAGTGGTACTTGATCAGTGATGTGCACTAATTTGTTGTGGGCATTCAGTGCTTTTGTCTGTCCCCCCTTTCAGTTGTTTGCTATTGACACATTCCATGGATCTTCATCAGTGTCACAGCAGCTTGAAATTGTTGCCTCACTCTTACTGTTAAACAGATTTTGTTGGAGAGAAAAAAAATGTATAAAAAGATGTAAGTTATTTTTTGGTTGCAGTGTAGATCTATTAAAAATGTTTAGATATTATGTTTGTATTTTCAAATAAAGATTTTCATACATGTAATTTAATGGTTCTAATTATGTTATGCACTGCACACAATTAACTTCCTATGATTAAAGAACCATTTAGGCCAGGATGGGTTACACGTGAATGCAGTCTTGGTTTGATAATTACACCAAGCTGCATTTTCAAAGCAATTAAGCTCTACGAGGTTTTTCTTCATCCAGAAGACAGGGTTGCTGGACAGCCGGAAGTGGCACAGAGCAATCCATTGCAGGGAGCGACCTACACACCTCTATCTTAGGGATGAGTGGCATTGCTTATCAGCTGTACCAGGGCAAATCTAGTCCTTTCAATGCCATTCAAAGGACTCTTAAGAATAAAATCAGGGTTGATTATTCAAATTTTAATGGAAACTCATCAGTGTCAAACTTCTAGCGCTGGTGAGATACCTTTCACTATGTGTCCCCAGTTTAGAGTTTTTCAACAGCCAAGACAGAGCCTTTCGGTTGAGCTCTGTCCCCCAAGGTGCTGTGGGAAAGGATGGCCAGCTGCCTTTCTAGAAGCTGATCCTGAAGATCTGCTGCTGTTCAAGAGGTGGGGGCTCGCTGCTTTTCCCTGCCTGAAACCCTTCAGCTAGATGGACACACACCACCCCTCCCACACCCCACTTAGAAACAGGGCTTGTAACTGGCAGGTACAGCCAAGGGCTTTCTCCTCACGCACCACCTTTTCTCCATGGAACAGCGTGAGCTGCGGTGCCAGGAACGGCGCTGCAGCGGAGCCTGTTGCTGCTTTGTGAAACACAAAGTGCCTCTTAAATCCTGCTCCCTATTATAGTTTTGATAACCACGGGCCTGTTTTCCTAAAGGATGTGCGCAGCTCTAGTATAGAGCAATTTATGGTGGTATTGGGTAAGGGCCTTTTCTTGCAATACGCGAATTACAAAGTCTACTGAACTTCCCCCCAGAAGAATAATTCCCAGCCCTACTCCTTCATTACAAGAATTAGAGCATCTGCATGTTTGATGTGGTCCCAGGAGTTAAGTGTTTTCTTAGTCTAAGTCCAGCTGTAGTCTGCCTGCCTGGTAAGTGCTTGGGTCTAGAGCCACGGATCCAGATGGACGAGAACATCGCTGTCACAGACCAGGTGTAGGGGAGTCACAAGGGACGTGAGAGCAAGCCGAGCAGGGTGAGAGGTGGCATTAGCTTGTGGAGCGCTACCTCTCCCCACACGTTAGCCTACTGCATACTTACCTACACGAAATGCAACATAATGGTTTTATGATTGCCTGGGAGCCGTTCTTGGCTTTCGCTTCCGTGTTCACGGGAGGTCGCTCGTCAGCCTGGCAAGTAACGGGGCAAAGCACAAGGCCAGCAGCACTGCTGCTCGTCTGGCTCCAGACACGGTGTGGGAATAGCACTTGCATGTCCAGCACAAATGGGTAGCAATGGTTATGTAGTTTATTTTACACAGTTACAATCCAAAATATATATACACACACATCTATAAAATAAAGGTGAGTGATAGGGTTAATGCAGTGTACAATCCCATACAGCAGTGGCAAAGGGTCAGGAAAAGCAGCCAACACACACCAGCCTCCAAAACACTCTTGAGTAAAGAACAGTTCCCAATTCTTAATGGGAATACTTGTTCTGAAGGGCCATATTTACAGCCTATTTACATTGTCTTTTCAGGCTTTATATTTTCCAAGTAAATACCACATGATCACTGTGCATGAAGGATTTCTTCCGGGGAAAATACTCAGTCAACTGGTCCACTGTTTCTTTCTTTGTTATGTAGAAGCCTTGCCGCAGGTCTCCTGGGAACATGTCCTGACCCCCCGCCACAGACCACTAACGCCATCGCTGTAAGCGCTAGAATTTAGAAATACTTTTGGAGGATTTGATCCAGGTTTTCCATCTCCCAGGCACGAAATGGCACTGCCACTCCACCGGCCATCACCCAGCAGGTCACAGCTCGGCCAGGCTCCTTCCTCCCTGGGGTCAGGTGCAAGGAAACAAGTAGATCTCCATCTTGGCTAGCTCAAATGGTAAAGGGTACATCCAGCAGCACGCTGCCCCCGCTGATCTGAGCAAGCTTGTCTCGTCTAGTTTACAGAGTCTTTGACTCAGTATTTGTCAATACCCCGATTCCAATCCGTAGGTTGGGAATTGTTCCAAGGCCGCATCGAGGACCAGGACACAGCAGAGTAACGAAGTGCGTAACGCCGACAACCTCAGAAGTGCAACAGCCAAATCAGTAACACCACGAACAGCAACGTGGAGCAAGCAACCGCAGTGCTAGTAACTGGCCCTGGGTGGAGGCCTACGGGCAGCGGTTTGACTTGATCCGTACCTCCTGCTCTGCCTTGGTTGATGCCATCGTAACCCTGCTTTCCGTTAAACAGTTTGCAGGAAAAAATAGTAGCGTGTTCGTCACTTCCATTTATCCTCTCAGCTTCTTAACTAACTGTCCTACACCAGAAGGGAAAAAAGATTAAGTCAGTCTCATACTATCAAGAAAACATAAGAGCACGTAAGGCATCAGAATAAAAGCGTAGCCTCTAGCCATTTAGCAGCTTGGCTGTAGCTGGCCCTTGGAAAGCATTATATTTAGCGTCCACAAAAGGAAAGAAGCATTTCTACACCACAAGGAGCCCAGAAAAGGCATTAAAGGGAAAGGCCACATGCTAGATAAGTAAGTAGTGCATTTTTTTGTATGGCTTCAATCTTGGTCCGCAGATTCAAATTCTTTTATTATCTGTCTTCAGTAGGAGCTGTTGCAAGCATGTGGTTCAAACAGTCTACTTTTTAAAAGGCATACAACTGGAAGAAAAGATAGAAGTCCCTTTTTCCTTCTAGTCCTCTTAAAAAAAATTCTAAAAAGGAGAAAAGGAAAAACAGAAACAAAAAACCAAGCCAACCCCACCACTCAAATATGCAAAGAAACCATTTCTTCAACTTCACAGGTAAAATTCATTTAAAAAGTCAAAAATCAGACAAGTCTTCAAATGTGGCTCTTTTAGATCCCAGAAGATCCCAGATAACCAGAGCCACTGGAAATGAAGGGGTTGCCTAAACCACTGCAAAAAAAAGAAAAACCCGGCTGCCCAACACAGGGTTTACATTCTGGTAGAAGTTCAGAGAGCAGGGGGAAATACAGGAGAAAAACCTGCAGGACCCGCTCAGCCCCTTGCAACGGCTGACACAGCAAACCCTTAGAGGCTGGGAGGGATGTGAAAGGCTACAGCAAAGGAAACCTCGTGGCCTCTTCTTATTTTTTCCCCCTTTCAGTACAGTCACCGCTGCAAGACCCCCGGTGTACAACAGCCTGTCTGAGTCCTTCGCTCTGCCGTCCCAAAGGGCTGAAAGCCCTCCCCTGCTGCAAGTATCCATGCCAGGGCTGAGCTGAGACCCAGGCAGACAGCTGCCGGTTTGCCAAACTATTATCTGATCCCAAAGGCAACCGGTGCCCACAAGACAAGCCCCAGGCTACGCTGGCTGCCACTCCAAGCCCACAACGTTCGCATGCTTCCCTTCAAATCCCCAGCTGGTCCGGGGACAATTTAATCTCCCCAACAGCCTTGACTGGAAAAGGGCAAGAAACAAGGGACGCTCCAGCGAGAGCCCCGGGCTGACCAGTGATCAGACACATTCCGAGTCTTTCGATCTAAAGAGCACAATGCAAACACCATTCTGAAGCAGACATTCCCTGCAAGCCATGCAGCAGTGCCATCTCTGCAATGTGTCAGTAACACGAAGCAACTGCAGCAAATGGCTCTTAATCAAGGAGCTTCACAGGATGGGAAAAAAGGAAACTGGATCCTCCTCTTAATGCATCCTAACTGGTGTTCAATGTACCTAAGGATGTCTTAGATGCTACAATAAGAATTGCCTTAAAAATGCTGATTGAGCTGAAGGAGGAGACTACAGCTGGAAAGGGAAGAGGGGAGAACCCCTTTTCTCAGCCCAAACGGGGCCACAAAAGAGCAGCCCCTTTGCTCCTAGATGGGTACTCACAAGATTCTGAACTCACATTCCCCCACCTCAACTACAGCTGTCCTCAGAGCTGGAAAACACGATCTGGAATTACCTGGTCTGCACCAATGACATCAACATCGACATCTTCAGTTGTGTCTTCTGCTTGACCCCTCTCTGAGACATCTTCTGTCTTAACTTCATCTTTGCTGCAAAAAAAAAAAAAACCAAACCACACACCTAAGTCCTGAGAAACTTTATAAGAGAGGCTGCACATTGCACAAGTGTGCTCAAGGCAGAGTAGTTCACATATTAAGATCTGCTGCCGAGATACCCATGCAAGGCAGCCCAAAGTTTCTGGCCCAGTATTTCCCAGGTATGAAAGAGGTTATGCTCTGAGGAATTTCCAACAAAGCCATTCAGAAACAAAACATTCATTTAAACAGGGGCTACCTTCATGTTTAATACAGTTTTGTTCATTTTTATTTGTATTTACCATGTCCATCCAACAAGTGTCCCAAAACCTGGAAAAGCACGCGTCTTTCTGGGATTTGTATTTCATCTTTTAACCTACCAATATGGGAAATGGCACCTAACACCTCAATAAATGAACTGTATTAAAGGAAAGTATCCCAGCTGAACACTTTGAGTGCTTTACAGAGCTCAGAAGTAGCCTCCAGACTCCCCAGTTCTGCAACACCTCTCTTCCATCCAAGTTCTGTGGGGTTTCACTCAGGCATGTCTGCGTGCTGCACACAGACATACACCTCTTTAGAAGAAAGTCACCAGTTACACAGTACTTAACAGCAGATCTGCAGAGACAAGAATCCTCTTTCATTTGCAGAGATGCAGAAAATACTCAGCATCTGGCTACAGCAAACAGCCAGGGAGCAACCAACACCATAGCCCTCTGATCCGGACCAGAGATAAGGGAATTGGGACCAGGAACCCTCCTCCTTGCTTGTCTTTTCCTCTGCACAGTCAAAATTAGTCCAAGAAGGCACGGAAGCCCTGTGACAGTGGGGGACAATCAGGCTGAAGCAGCAAATGTAGATATCAGACTGAGGAAACAAGTACAACCTGTCCTTGAGACACAGCCCGTAAGAAAGACAGGAGGGGCACACACCCGGTGCCCTTTGCCCACAGGAGTATTACAAAAAACAGAACCAGAGGTGGACAGAGAGACCCCAGCTGCCAGTACCAGGACAAGCAAAGGAGCTTGTTAAGACATAAAACTCTCACCAGTATCTTCTCCGCAGCCCTCCTGGACAAAGGAATGGCAAATGTTCCTGCAAGTGCATCTCTCGAGATTTTAGCTTCTTTCTGCTTTTCCCTGTGGCAGAGGCAAGCTGGGAAGCACACTGCAGGTCTGGGGCTTTGAGTGCTGCTTCAGTCTGGCTGGTTTCAGGCAAAGACCCTGTAACAGACAGTAAACAGGTTTGTTCTTCAGCCTCACCCTCACAGGTCTCCAGAGGACATTTCCAACATGCTCCCCACAGCAGTAAAGCAACAGGTCCAAGCTCAAAGAGGGATTTGGAGCAAAGCATTCATTTATTGAAGGAACCAGCTAAAAGTCACATAAAAGACAATCAATTTAATTTGCCCACTGGTCATTTTTGCAACGTAGATTTATGATCTTGGCCCCAGTCCATAAGTGCTATCAGTACTGCTGAGTCTACCTAACCCTCAAGAAAGGAGGGCCTTTGGGACACAAAGGAACAAGGTGACCTGAAGGCAGGTCACTGAAAAGAAAACTTCTGAGAAAGGGTGAGAGAGATAAAGTACGCTCTGGAAAAATTCCCTTCCTCCACATACAACTGCACATGTCCACAGCACTTAGCATTTTTACTGGCAATTGTTTTCATCATGGCTTTTCTACATTTAGTTAAGTCCCACCATATCCATGCAGTGAATACCTCATCATGGATTGGAAGTCCATGAGAGCTGCTGAAGTCCCGATGCAGCCTACCTAACTGTAACTCTTCTAAGTTAGGAGCATCATCTTACAGGCTCCCTAGAAATTCAACTGAAAGAAAGATCCCAGATGACTTGGCCCAGATCATCTGGGCTGAAGAGCTGAATCGACTTCTGGAAACATCTCTCTTATCTCAATTATCTACAGGGCCTAAAGCAACAACGCTCTTAACAATTGAAAGCAATGAACCAAGTCTCAATGGCACAGATGAATGCCAGATCTCAGTACAGAGCAGAATTCAAGATTATCTGAATTCAACTCACACGAAGTCTCCAGACCAACCTTCCTGCTACAGAGGGATGCAGAGGCCTTTAAAACAACAAAGCTGAAGGCAAAAGCCACAGTTCAAATTGGAAAGCCCACAACACCCAGCACACTGTGGTACTGCTAATGTAAAGCGTGAAATGCATTTTTGCTGGGACAAAGCAAATACCGCTGATCCAGAACAGGGAAGTTTTCATACCATTAGACAATTTCCTTTTAAAAGAAGACGGCTTAGATGTGCCCACAGGGGACCACTCTCCTGAACTGCCGAGGACAGAGCTCTCCTCATCTTCATTTGCCAGTAAAGAGTTTCTGTACCAAATCAACGGCTGCCATTCATCTCCTCTGCAAGGCAGTGGTTCTGCTATATACCTCTGTAAGTAACCGTACCTGGAGAAAACCAAAAGCAAGAGTAAGAAAACTCAGTATCTTTCCCCTCAATTTCTAGGGAAGCTATTGCTAGAACGGCATTTTCCCTTTACTCTCCAAAGGTGCAGACAGAACTGTCAAAGAAAAAGAAAGGGCATCCCTTTCCTCAGAAATACCTGACAGCTCTGAAATAGCTGAATTTTTAAAATGTAAAAAGCTAAAAGAGTGATTCAATTGTAGCATTAGAGCAATGCTTGATTAACAGGAATTACAGAATTACATCAGTGACTAGAAAGAATTTCCTGTGCAGGAAAAGTCACTGCCAGTTGCTGCTGCCAGGATCAGTCTGAACGGAGCAGAACTCTGCGAGGATGCAGCCCTTCTCCTGGCCCTCTTCTGCCTCATGGACTGCAACGCAAAGGAGACCCCAGGCAATAGATGCCCCTTGTGATTCAACAGTACAGCAGGTCAGGAAATGGGATGCTTATGCCACGAGTGCCTGTTTTATCACAGTTTAAAAAAAGAACCAATAAACCCACTTTTCTATAATATCATCTCAAACTCAATCCAATTCTCTCAGGTTCCCAGTAAAATCTCAAGTGTCTGCAAGAAGCAGCTAACAGCTCTGCAGTTATGACAACACACTGGTCCAAAGCCCTTTTCTGCCTGATTTGATCCAGAGACTTGACATGGGGCCTCCCTGAATCCCAGGTAAAGCTATCACCTTTTCTGGAGCAAAGAGGTCTCCTTCAAACATTCTTTTTGAAAAACAGGACATTCCTGACAAAGCCTTTCTGACCCATTCCTGCTTCCCAACAGTAAGAGAAGAAAACCAAAGACTGACGCAGAATTAGAAACTGGATACTCACTACATTTCAGCTACAGCTCATCACTTTAAAATCAAGCCCAGCGTTGTTAAAACAGAGCCCACCTTAGCAAATACCCGAAGTGACAGTTTTAACGCTAGCCTGTACAGTACATTATTCTTGCTTTGATTAGGAGTATGGCCTGGAAAATATCAGACATTTCATTTGCTTTGCAAAACAAGAAAACCGGTGCTAGGAGGAGGTTAGGGTAAGCACTGACTCCGAAACAATTAGAGTCCTGGACTCCAGGGGCCCCAGGGATCAAGCAACCCTGGTAATGGAATTTGCTGGTTTCAAACAAGCATGTATTGTAACTACCGTTTTAGGGCCTAATCCAACTGCTATCAATGTCAATGGAAAGACTCCTAGTGATGCAGGAATCAGGCCCTTCATGCAGCTTGTTATTCAGTAATTCATTTCTTGTGTGCATTTTGTGGCACAGAGCAATTGACAAGTCAGATATTTTACTGCTACAGCCTGGGCAATTACAGGGGAGGAGGTTAAAATCCATATACTTTGATGGTGTTGAAATATACTCCTTTCTAACAAATGCCCATATTCTGTATCTCATCTGTTACAGGTACGTTCACATATGCTAACATACAGACCTGGACATCAATCCTATGATTAATAATAAAAATGAAAATAACCAGATGTTTATTTCTAAAAGTTCATGTTGACCTAAAACATTCCATTCAGTAATTTATGACGGAGCTAAACCTAAATATTTCTAAGAGGAAATATAATCTCCAGCCCCTGCAAGGCATTTTAGGCCTCCGAGAATAGAAACTGTTACTCTGGAAACATGGTCTGAATGTAGTTGTGGATAAAATGGCCATTTCCCCCCTTGCGAATTTTATTGTTTCCCATTTGTTCCTAGCAGCAGTGGGAAGCTCCAAAGCAGTAAGAACTGAAGTAAAAGAGCATTCCCTGCTAGGTTCCGTATTTCCCGCAAAAGTTCTCTATGAATAAACCTACCGGAATGTATCTAATACATTCTAATCTAATTCTAATTCTATCTAATACATATCTAATACATTCAGGAATATACTTCTGGAATACATCCTCTCGTCAAGAAGTTAAATATAGACCTGGGAAAAAAATTATCAGGATTTAGCTTTAAATCTGCCCATATCAACAACAAATTATCTTCCTCTTGTTTCATTAAAAATTACTCCTTGGAGGTAAACGAAATTACAAAGTCTTTCAAGGATGGATTAACAGAAATCTACGTATTACACAAGTGCCACCACACAGATGATAACAGCTCTTTAAAATCCAGACAACATGGACAGAGTTGTACAGAAACTGTACAAAACAGGGCCTGGAGCCCCTCTCCTACAAGGGCAGGCTGAGAGAGTTGGGGTTGTTCAGCCTGGAGAAGGGAAGGCTGCGGGGAGACCTTATTGTGGCCTTCCAGTACTTAAAGGGGGCTTACAAGAAAGATGGGGTGGGACTTTTGATCAGGGCATGTAGTGATAGGACATGGGGTAATGGTTTCAAAATGACAGAGGGTAGATTTAGGTTAGATATTAGGAAAAAATTCTTTACTGTGAGGGTGGTGAGGCACTAGAACAGGTTGCCCAGACAAGTTGTGGAGGCCCATCCCTGGAAGTGTTGAAGGCCAGGCTGGATGGGGCTCTGAGCAACCTCATCTGGTAGAAGGTGGCAGGGAGGTTGGACTAGGTGATCTTTAAGGTCCCACCCAACCCAAACCCTTCTATGATTCTATGAAACCAATTCTAGTCATAGATTTCAAAGATTCTCTCCAAGAAAAATGCAAGAATAGAAAGGGAAGTTATCACTACCCATAGATTATTCCCTTTAGATCTACCAGGGGTCATAATCAGTATATGCCAAATATTTTTCTTCTGTATTTTGCATTTGGGGTTTGACTTCATTTTTTTAATACATTGTGTGGATAGCTGGTAACTGTTAATACATTGTGTTTGTCATGTAAAGTAACAGAAAGTAGACATTTTACCACTCTTGACCCTTGTTATATAAAAACTGTTTGATGACACACACACCCCCATGGAAGTTAACCTCCCATTTAAGACAAAGTGACACAGGAGCAAACAAGTTACACAGGCCTCAGCAAGATGTGATGGTTGGGGTTTTTTCCATTTCTGCTGACTTCCTCTGCAAAGTGGAACTCTTCTTGTCAGGTACTGGAGTGATTTGCTCAGAAATTCAAAAGGCAGATGAGTCTTAATGTTTCATCTGACATTTCCATGTCTTCAAATATGGTCTCAGGAAAATGGAAATACCTGTTATATATTTTGCAATAGTTTTTACAGTATCTGTTAATAGAAGACAGAAGTGCAGAGATCCAGATCCAAAATAAGCAGCACTGACTAGGGAAGTAATGACCAAGGTCAAGAAGGAAGAACGTTACTCCCTTCTCAAAAATGACTGGAGTTGCGGCAGGTGAAGAAGGGAATAAAAAGACATAATCATACACCTCTGTTCAGATGCATAATGCCCCATGATGCCAAAATACAGCTATCATTCTTATACTATTAAATGTAAATATTTAAGTCACTGTAAAACATGGGCCCAACTGGATCACAGCATATTCTCCTGTAAGTAGTAACTTCTTGAATTTAGATGTCCGCATTATGAATAGCATCATGTATATTTCTATTCCAAATATATTCCATGGAACTCACATACTTGAGTCCTGAGGCTGCGGAATTAAATCATTACAAAATAACAATTGGGCACTATCTGTTCCTCAGTCTTCTCTGCTTTACTTTTCTGTTCAGAAAAGCGTTCTTACTGCTCCACTAGCCAGTCAAGTTGCAAATCTCTTCAAACAAGTTAACATTGCCTTTGCTTTAGAAGAATTGCCGTATGTGGCCACAACTATGTCCAAACAAGGTCTAGAATGCATACTGCACATACAATCTGAAATAACTACTACTACAAAATTCAACAAGTGTCTCTCACACTAACAGCCTCAGGGGCAGACTGATTTCAAAGGTTCTGTGAAAAGCCCTTGAGCAACTTCTGCAACACTGAAGGTCAAGTGTCCCAAGTACAGGGATACACAAAACACAAACTGTGTATGACAGCGTACGAGAACTTAACTTACACTAGTCTTTTGTCTGGCTTTAGCAGCTTGTTGGAAAACTCACTGATGATTGATAGAAAGCTCAAGTTAGGAGGCAAGCATTTGCCATCTACTCCAGTAGCTCCTCGAAAAGCAAATTCAATCCCTTCCCTATTGGAAGAAAAAAAAAAAAAAAAAAAGAGTAATAAACCAGACAACTAACAAAAGCAATGACCATAGACAAAGTGATGTTACGTGGCACATACTTGTGTATCATGGCTACAGATTCCCTAGACTTCACTTGGTCCCAGCCAAATGTCAGTGAAAAGCGACGAGCAAGTTCTTTCATATTTGTGAAGGAAGCAGAAGAGAAGTCCACACTGCTACTGCTGTCTTGGCTTTCTGCATGTGTTTGGAACAGCTGCAAAAGAAGTCTCAGATAAGCAACCGTATGCAATCCTACAGGCAAACAAAACACCAGGAGGACACAGAGACAGGCAGAGTAAACAACAGTTAGCTTACACAGACAGAAGCCTTACGAAAGAGCAGTTAAGTCATGTGCTTCAGAAGCACACAACTGGAACAACAACCAGGAACTGATAGAAAAGATGCTGTTGTGCTTAACAGATAGACACAAATTAAAAAATAATTTTAAAAAATGATGTGCATAAATAGACAACCAATTCCTGAAGATGATGGCTCCACTGACCCCGTCTCCCGTTGGGACTTCTGAATCAAAAGCCCAAGAGGCCTAATTTGCTTGAGAGGCTTTCAGAATATCAGAATGTAGATACAAAGCAGCAAGTTTGGCAGCAACGTAGTCCAATTTCTGAGAGTGAAACTGGGTCAAATGCGTGTCTCAAGCCCAATTAACTCTGTTTTGGGATTTCTTCCTCACAGAACATGGAGGTAGCTTGTTGTCTTCAACCTGTTAACTTTCAAGGTCAAGCAAAGGCCAAAAAGGGTCTGTTGTCTATGTGATACCTAAACACAAAGTCCTGACTATGTCAGCAGAATATATGTAGCCAAATGCTGCTTAGCCTCATCTAAGCTCAGATTTCAGGGGCTAGTTCACAGATCTAAGTCCCTGGCAATGCCTATGAAATAAGCAAAGCTCATGTATCAGTACCCCCTGGGAGGAGCCTGCCCTGTGGCTTACAGCGTGACTCTAAGCTAGAAGCAGCTCTGGTCATGGGCAGAGCTGGCAAAAGCAGCTGCTAGAACAGCTAACTGGCCTCATCAGTCAGCAGCTGCAAAAGCCCCTTCAGAAGAGCTGCACCCCGCTTTCTTACAGAAAAAACACTGAAAATACTGGGGATTAGAGCTGGCCAGCCACAGAATAATATCCTTAACCTTTGTTATAGTTCACAGACACCTACCATGTCCCAAGAAACACTCCATAATCTCACATCAGTCCTAACACACTGTGCATTTGAAGATTAAAAACAAGACAAAAAATCGTGCACAAAATTACATTTTAAAACAGATGTAATGATTTGAAAGGAGTTTTAATTGCGACACGCAACACCAACATATACATAGAAAGTACCGGCAAGGAAACAATTTCTTCCACTAGGTTTTTTAATTAATTTGAATATTTATGGCAAGGTAGGTAAAAAACTCCAATATTAATAAAGCTGTCGTAAGAGACATACCTGCTGCAGACAGAGAATCAGTGTCTTGGCACTCTGAATTTTGTTATTGTGCCTCATCCTGCTTAATGTTTCTTTAATTATGTCTCCAAAATCATTATAGGTCTATTAACAACAAAACAAATGAGAATTATCATTCCCTCCTTTAGCACTGGGAGTAAGCAAAACACATGACTCCGTTTATGTCACACAAGAAGTTCCTAAAACAGTCCCAATACCAGAACACCCAAGCTAAAAGATGAAAACTGGACTTTTTATATTATTTCATATGTAACGCAACGATATGCTCCTTTAAGAGCAACGTGAGGATTACAGTTACACTGAAATTGTTAAGCATTCATTATAAAAAAGGAACAAAGCCTCCTTCGGGAGAGAAATAGAGTTTGCTGTATTTAACCAATGCTTGCCTTGGGCACGATGAAGTAAAGAACAAGATCCACATTCAGGTATTTCCAAAGTCCTGTTAGTTGACTCAAGGCAACTGCCCGCTCTGTGCTGTTTCAGCCTCCTGAGACCCACTTCAGAGTGGCTGAAGCTCTACCAGCTGTCAAAGCACAGGGACCCATGTGAAATCTAGGCCATCTGCATATGGACTGTGTGAGCTGTGATGGAAGCTGACCACTTCAATGTGAGAATCTCTACAGTTAAAACACTCTCCCAGCCTTATATAAACTGCTTCTCTGCAATGGCCTCTCTGAAGAAGCTGAGGAGCAGATGTTCAGACAGACATACCCTCTAGTCAATTTTCAGTTACTTTGTCTGCAGACCAGACAAATCTCTCCTCTTTAGGAGAGGTTTGTCCCACTCTTGCTTGATTTTATAGTCCTTTTGTGATTATACAGGGATTCTGAGCCATAAGACTATTAACCCCACATCTGTGACAAACACTGGAGTCACTTTCGAAAACTAAAATGCACTGACAGGCAAAGAAACCTTATCTAAAACATTACCTTCACATAATACTTATAGACCTCGGCAGCCGCAGTCATCTCTACCACATTATACACTATTAACTTGCAATATGCTGCAAGAAGACTCCGCTTTTTGTGCAAGTCGTCAAGTTTGCAACTTTCATCCTTTCTCTCCTCCTCGTCTGTCAGGTCTAGGGAAACAAAGGCAGTGAAGTTTTTTTCGACTACTTTATTCAAGATATCTTAGTGAACCAACTTTCATCCAAACAGCACAGACTCAGCTGTTCTGTCAACATGCTAGGCCACAGATGCTAGCATTTATTCCTGTGTACATCAGAAAACACAGGTTTATTTCCATTTCAGAGCTTGCAGTTGATGACAGTGAAAACGAGTTATTTGCACGGTCTTCTACTCTGGTCTATCACAGGGCTTTCACACTTCTACTAGTCAGAATCTTCTTGTACAACACTGCTCACAACTATAGAACAGAACCAAACAGAGCGCAGAATTAAAGGCACAAACACACTGAAAGGAAGAGACCAGACAAATTGCAACCACATTTTTTTTCTTAGAATAGCACAGATGCTAGAAAACCAGCACATACCTCATCAGAAACCCTACAAGAGTTTCCATACCATGTCAACAGGAGAAGAGTTCAGGTGAAACTCTCCAAGTGGTTATCAACAAGAGTGAAAGAAATAAGTAATTTCATGTAATTAAGAACACATTAAGTCTCTAGAACATGAGTTAATTACTAGCTGGATAATTTGTGGAAAACAAATACTCTCAAGAGTCTTCCAGCACGGCTGTGAAGGTGCTTGGGGAGAGCTGCTTGCAGCAGGAGAGCTGAGATACTCCCTTTCCTGCTGTGCATGTAACCTACCAACTGCCAAAAGGCTTCAGTCTTTGACCTATAACTTTGATGTGGGCTGTTTCTGCCTCTAGGATGACTGTGGGCCTGGAAACAAACATAAGGCAAGTGACCAATCAGAAGTATCTGCAAATTAGAGTTAAAACTAAAATGGAGCGGCCACCAGCTGTGCACACAGACAAGCACACTCACACAGCATGACAGAATCACTCATTCAGGATGGAATCTGCAATGGGATGACAAGGATCCTTTAAGGAGGACTGTGAAATTGAAAGCATCATACAAAATGGGTTTGAAACAGATCTCAGGCCATCGAACCCAAAACAGGATCCACTTTATCAGTTTCAGATATATAACATATGCAACCTGAAACATAACCTGCTTCAAAAACTCCCATGACTAGCATACTACAACCTACTTAAGCAATCTTTTCTATTGTACGTCTACCTTTACTGTTAAGGGTTCTCCTCTACTATCTCCCTTGTTGCAGTTTAGGCCCATCTCTTCTTGCATATACACTGTGACCTGGATAAGCGTGCTGCCCAAAACTGAACACAGAGCTCCATCTGAACAGCTGAAGGTCAAAAGTTTGACACAATAACCTAGAACACTGCTTGGTTTTTCAAAGCATGACACTTGAACTTGGCCTCAAAACCACAATGAATCTATTTTCAGAACACTCACAAAAGAAACCAGCCTTCACAATAACAGCCTCAATTTGTCATCTGAACTTGTTTGAAAAAGGCAATAGAGCAACAAGTATGTAGCTGTTTCCCACAAAATCTGACCCACACTCCCCAAATCAAAATCCACTAGTCCTTTATTCCAACGGCTTAGAAGTGTCCATGCGTTGACGGGGTCACACTGTAACACTGCAAGACCTTCCACAGAGGTGGCTAGCACCATCTTCTCTGCCATCAAGATCAGTCTACAAAATACTTTTATATTCTCTCCCATCCCTGCATTACATCAGCCCTTCCTACCTACGAGTAAATTGGCAGCTGTTTCCTGTGGTTGATCCACAGTAGATACAGATCAGTGCACCACAGGTGAGCCACTCTGCTTGTAAAGGGGCCCAACCAAAAAAACCCCAACACCCCACTCCCCCCCGGGGGAAAAAATAGATCAGTCCCTTTTCCTGATATCTTCAGCGCAGACAACAAATGACAGCAAAAGTGGTAGACTGTCTCTCCAATCATGAAGATGTCTAACCTTTGCTCTCCTCTTCTTCCTCTATGAAAACATGTTCCTGGATAAACAAAAGCAGTTTTTCCTGAAGCGATGTGTTAGGAAGATAATCCAGAAGTCCGACTGCTTCTTCATTATTATTTGAATCCTGATGACTCAAAATCAGCAACCAGTCACAGAGTATCATGAAAGCCTGTATCAAGCAAAGAAAGCCAAAAAAGAATTGAGAGACCATGTCACTTTTCATGCCAACTCCACCATGTGCCTCCACCAAACACCGCAAGTCACGATCTAGCTTCTATCCCACTTTTTCTTTGCAAGCTGGAAATTTCCATTTGCCCCAACCTGTGATAAAATTCCACAGCTAAGCCCTTCCAGAACTTTTACCTTAGGATATAGTAGAGACAAGTATCATACCTGAACACCACCTAGATTTTCAAACTTCCATGGGAAGGAAGAGCAGCTCTATTATGCTATAATAACTTTCCTTTAACACGTAAATCACTGGACAATTTCTCTGATTTTGTTATTTTTGAAGTAATATACATAGCAAGGCACTAATAAAGCAATGATAGCAACCAGTACACTGATCAGTCAAATCAGAAAACACAATGATTATCAACTGGCAGACAGAGTCATGCAGACTCAGGCCTTGATTCTGCAGATGGACCCACGCAGACACATATCTGTGCTTGATTAAAGCACTAACTTTGGTAGCATTTTAACTAACATAACTTTAATTTTCCTTTAAAATAAACAGTCGGAGATCGGTTTTTTAAAGCGATATTTCTCTGCTAAGAGATGAAAAACAGCAAAAATCAGTAAAGGAAAGAAAGGCAGGCATTTAAAAGGAGGACTGAGCATGAATGCCAGTGAAGTGATAGAGAAACACAAACCTTTTCTCTTACATCTTTTTCCTTATGGTGGAGGAAGCACGTGCAAATCTGACTGAAACGCCTCAGCTCTCTTTGTAGTGCAACAAGAGTCTCCTAAAAATGTATTTAGGAAAAGTGACAAGACAAAGATATTAGGGACTATCATTCAAAAGAGAATTACAGAACAAACAACAGTTGCATCTTTCTTCCACTGATACTATTCATTTAAGATAGCACAGCTGATGACATTATGAAAGAAGCTGACATCTCACAGTAGCAACAGCTAACTAGCTATGAATAACTTTAAAACCATGTCTTGTTTTCAGGCATGGTATCTGGGATAGAAAGGTCAAACCATAAAAATATATACTTCCCCCCCAGTCTGGTACAGAAATATGACAATACTAGTAGGACATGTGCATCTGTCACACTTGCTGAGGCTAGTGGTACTCAACAAGTCACAAACCCTTTGTTTCTCCACTTATAGGATGGGCAGGTCTAATAGCGCGTAATCCCTCATACAGCCCTCCAAGCAACTATAAAATTTGCAGAATTCACTTCAGCTTATCCTTATAAAGCAGTGTTAACTATTTCCACTTTAGAGATGGAAGCAGAGTCTGAAAAACTCTGGTCCATCCCACCTAACTTTCAATGTGAAATGCCTTCTGGAGTTGCTCTTCTCTCTCTTCCCTCTGTTGACTACAGAGGGAATGCAGCTTAACTACGCTAACTCAGGAGCTCAGAAACTTAGACATCTCTGTTTGTTAAAATGAATCCAGCAAGAGAAACTATCTGATTTGCCCACAGCCACACAAAAGATTTTCTGACCCTTCACTAGGTCCCAGCTATTGCACTGCACGGAGCTTTGAGCAGTCAATAGAAGAGGAATGCCCTTATAGGAGGGCTGGATTTCATGCTATGCGACTGTATCTTTATAAGAAAGGGGATCCATCCCAGGGCATGCTAAGAAGCAGCACAGGGGGAGGCAAAACATTGCCTTAACAGTTCTGGTGGAGGAGGGGGGTGGGGGAAGAAAGAGTCCTAGAGCTGCTGTCCAGGAAATGTTCCTTTTTGCTCTTGGAACTTCTCTCTCTGCCAACATCCAGATTTGGCCCTGCAGAGTGGGCCGTAACACTGTGCTTCCAATCAGAATCTGCTCCCATAGGAAAGGTCAAATTAAAAAATGTGCTGCCCCGTTATCAGTCAAGCTAACGGTGTCTGGACTGAAAGGCAGAACATATTAAAGCAGTGAGAGATGTGGACATCCACACAGGAATGGAACGGGACGGGAATAGATAGTGAATCAGTCACCAAACGGGTAACCTCCCAGCTAGCATTTCTCACACAAAACAAATGTCCATGTCAGTGTCCTGTTCTGTACACACAGGAACACCAGGGGAAGGGGACAGAATGATAGAAGCAGCAGCACTCAGTGTAGTCAGAAATCACCACAAAGAGGAGCTGCACAGGTACACATTCACGCATGAACCACAGCATAAAAGAGTTTTCCTCTCTGGTGTCTTAAACCATACTGTCTTCTGAAATACCTGCCGGAGCTTGGCACTATATAAAAGCAATTAAGAAAGTATGCAGTCAGCCGATGAGAAAATTACCACTTTCCTCAAACTTTCTGCCAGAAATATATAAGTAAAACAAGAAAATGGAAACAAAACAAAGCAACAGGACTCCCTGGGTTATTCACTGAATGTTCTTTGATGCTTAAAACAAGAAAACAACAAACTGTTTGGCAGTGGAACAAGTTCCTTATCTCCATCAAGCCCCAGGAATTTGATGCACATGTTTTGCAGTAAAAATAGAGGTGAACCATTGTTCACTTACTCTCCTGTGGACTGAAAAAGCATGAACACTTTTTAAAAAAACAGAGGGCAAGACAGAGAGAAAATGCCTCAACTCTACTTGGTTTCCTCAAGAAAACACACAAATTATCTTCCTGGAAAACTTGTTTTCTTCTAGCAATCTGAGTCTGAGAATAGAAAAGCAACTTAAACTTCTAGAAGGACAACTCTGGGTTTGCAAAATTACGTGGAGTGGCCAACCTTGGGAGAATTTTCCGAAACTGCAGCTAGTTGCCACAGGAGAGAAAAATACGTGCACTGGAGAGCTGGCAGGATCATCTGCAAATAAAAACACATGTCCTTTTTTTACATGAAAGGCTCAACAGGAAAAATCTTAGGACTAAACAAAGCATCCAAGCCTGACATTCTGCACGCTGCTTGCATGATCATTTCTGCACTGTAAAGTATTTAGACCCTCAAAATAAACTTAATAGGTTTACATAGAAGAAAATGCTGCCCACTGAGAAACTTCATTACTAAGGTGCTGCTTCTGCAGAATTCTGACATCTTGATGAGTTCAATGGGAAGTAACCATGTATTAAAAAGGGTGTTCACAGAGCCTAACTTCAGCTTAGCTTCTCAGGATTTCTCTACAATCTCCTCCAGAGGGTAACTCAGAGCAGAAGCCAAACCTTGGTGCTCTGATGCTCCATCTAAAGAAGTCCACCTCTACTCACTGGCTGCAGGCTCTCTCTACCCAGCTAAATTTAACCCCTTTCCAAATAACCTCAAGTTCACTCCTGAAAACCAGGGCTGATTAACATCCATGACTGCTAGAGTACTTCACCTTGTAATACCAGGATATACACCTCCATCTTGGCACCGCCAGTGTTTGAGTTGAGGCAACCAGACAACCAAACGGCTGCAGTTGAGACAACTGGCAATTACAAACCATCTTCACCAAGAGTCAATCTGCAAGCAACAGGTCCAAAGTATACCAATTTCCGGTTACATGCCGTCTATAAGGGGCTCCTCACAGTCCCAACAATTTCATAGGTACTGAGAGAAAGACTGTGCCATCAGTGGGAAGTACGGAGCATGACAAAGGATCAATCCAGATGTCAGATGACTATCAAAGTTTTGGACCATCTCCAAAGTAAAAGAATCTGTGGCATAAATTTAGCGATTCCAATAATGTTACACCAAAGACAGCCTCAGTTTCCCAGATTGAGAAATGGAAACAGTATCTTCCTGCCTCATAGGACACTGATATATAAGATTATTTAATATTTCCTAAATTTTCCGTACTTTCAACAAGAAAAACCTCTTTCAGTGTTAATTATTAGCAACTCACCAGAACAGGCAAACTCCCATGTTCCATTTCAAACACCAGCAACTTTAAAGTCTTGTCATACAGGTTCCACTTGGTGAGATCATGGGTACTGCAAGTGAAAAAGGAACAACAATCATACACTAAGCAAGAAATGACATCTCACCTGACCAAACAAGTTAAATGTATCCTATTTTTGCCTTCATCTGTTGTACAGCAATAACTTTAAAATGACTAATTATTAATTATGAGGCGGGGGAAATGAAATTAATTTTTTCATGATCTAACGCTGCAACCTTTAGTCCGTAGCTTTACAGTCTGCATTCCTACCACAAAACTGCAGTGTCGTGAGGAGAGGAAAAAGAAGTTTGAGCTCTGTACATTTTCCTACACTCTGTCCTCACTAAGCGCCAAAAAAGGTCTAAAGAATAATTTCCCCACCCCACTTTAAAAGCATTTCTAATACTCTTGAGTGTTTGCAACTCAATGTTAGACTTCTCTTTGCAGAAAAAGAGCAGCCCTAGCACACAGGATAAGTAAAAGACACACTGAGAAGAAGGCCCCATTCCCCCACCCTCCATCTTACATGATAATTTACTTTGTGAACAATCCCTGGAGAACCAAGCTTTTAAGAAATCCATCTTTTAACAAAGGAAGATCAAGTAAACTAAAACAAACAAAGCAGATTACATCTGCTGGGGAAAAAGACTGCATTCACTATACCCTCTTCAGACAGACAACCAGTGTTGACAGTAAGGCAGTGCAAAAGCATCCAGCTAGGAGGGAGGCACCAAAGAGAGGATCTCTGTCATCCCAACTCTGTAGCACACGCTTCCTAGCCACATTAGGGCTGATGCTCCAACCTCAGTAAGAAGCCCCAAAAGAATTCCATATCCAAGAGTACTGTTGTGTTAAGAAGAAACTAAACCTTGCAGCACCTCTCATATGGATCATTTTCATTCTTTGGAGAAAAATCTTATTAAACCCAACAAACAAGAGCAATTCTCACTTTGCACCTGTTAGGTCAACACTTAAGTATATGGGGAAGTAGACAATGTAAATAAACATCTCACTTATGAAAAGCTGCCACCCTTCTCAAAGCAGACTGCATCCGGGAAGTTTCTCCTGCATCCGTACAAAATCCTTCTTCCTAAATTATGAAAGTTTGGGAAAGAGAAAGGAATTAGCCAGTGTGGAGCAAGGTAACTGCTACGTTCTCTTCCCAGCCAAGCCAAACGCTTGAATTACTCTCCACTAGCCCTCCCCAGTCCTTTCACCTTTAACCACGCTACTCATGTCTTCCTCTACAGTAAAAAGAAAACAACACGCTGACTGCACAGAAACTTTGTATAAGGAAATGAACCTGTCGCTAATAAACCCACAGCAGCCTCCCTACGCTACAGTATTGCTAACACAGGGTAAAAAGTAGCCATTAGGCTAACACAGAAGTGCTAACCCTCAGACTCACAGGCCATTCACGGACCCTCACACAGTTGTTAGGGTTCTCTGGAAAGCTAACTGTTCACATGGCGCTGACTCTCCTTGCTTCCAGCTGCTAGATCACATTCAAAGATAGCTAAAAATATATTAAATACTTTCCCATAGATGCAATTGCTGTAGTTTCCACAAGTATACTACGTGATTATGGGAGATGGTATATACAACCAGGAATTAGAAGGGAGGGGTTCCAGGAGAAAATCTCTTTATTTAGATATGGATCACGCTACGAAGGAGTTGAAGAATCCCTGGTCTAGCACTTATCTTGTTTCTCATAAGTACACATTCTCCCACATTGACATAAATATCTATTTAAGACCAACAAAATAAATCCAATCTGAGGTTAGGGGATTTTTTGGCTTGACACATTTTACAATATCCCAGTGTCCAATAAAAACCTGCCAGTGTTAACTCTCATACCATGGCGTGACACCTGTTCATGACGGCACAGTTGATCAGATCAGCTGCGGGCTTCTGTTGTTCAGTTCAGCCAGCAAGCTATTCATATCACCACCAGCTGTTTCTGCTTTTTAGAACTAATGAAAAACTTTGAGGGAGACTTTGCAGTCCTCCTTCAAGGGGAAAGCCATCGTTTCAAAGACCCCAAAGTCATACAGTATGCATTTCAGACTGCTGGGTTGATTTTTTTTTCTTTCCTAGTACTACCTCTACAGCCAAAGTGGCATCCTGTGTACAGTCAAATACGTAGAAGTACAAAATTATACCTTTTTGGGAACAGTCTCAGCACTTCTTAGTTGATCTTGCGCATAGTATCTTTGGCACAGTAAAGGAGCAACTATGGAGTTTAGGTCACTAATATTCAGAATACATAAAATGACGTGGTGCTGGTTTGGACTACCTAGCTTATTATTTTCCCCACTCTATTCTCACCAAAGTACATCTGCTTCACTAAAATGTAAACAGTTGATCTTTTCAGAGGTGAAAACCCACCTCTGAAAGCTCTGCTCCCCTCAAGAAGAGAAACAGCAGGAAAAAATAGTTTTGTATCCCCCTTAATTTTTTTGTCTTCTTTTTTCATAGGGGTACAGTCTGGTTATCTCCACAATGAGTCACACTTGCCTTTTCCCAGAAGCCATCTAGTAGCTGGTTAAGCTGTCCCATCAACTCATCTATCAGTTCAGTTCGGGCATGATCCACCTGGCTGTAGATGGCAATGTCTTCACTGCAGAGGATAGAGTAAGTCCTGGAGGAAGCCTCAAGAACAGACATGTCAGAGTGTTTGGCCACAATGTCTTTTATCCCTCTCAGCAAAGCATCCAAATGCTGCAAGTGATAAAAGGGATATTATAGGAAAATTGTACAAAACCCACATATGATTTAGATACATTTCACTAGGCCCATATATCTCTACAGGTCATACAGCCAACATGAAACAAATGTCAGTCTAGGGAGCAACAGAGCAGGATTAGAGGGTACAACTTTTTTTCTGAGTTCAGAGGTCTTTTTCATTATTATTGTCTCTGGATCTTCCTAAATAATGAAGCAAGTGCTTTAAGTTCTACTTTAGCAATACAGGTTTGGCACTCCATAAAAATAAAGACAAAGGTAAGGAATAAAAAATGCCTTTCCAAAGGACAGGGGTGTCTCCAAACAACGGAAGTTGTCTTCCTCAGCAGCAGAGGATGGAGAGCGTTTCAGATCACATCAGCAACTGGTCTTCACTCTTAGTGAGAGGAGGCAACTTCTGCTATCTAATGACCCTCTCTCTCCCAGTTAACGTTTTGTGCTGAAATTAACCTAGGAGTGTTCGCCAAACGTTACCTCCCTGTAAACATTCCTGCTTAAGAATACATTATGCTATTTCAAGGATTTCATTTATCTGTTTCTGACCACCCCTCTCCCATCAGCAGATATACTATCTCCATTCTTATCTTTCAGTAACTATCATTCCCCAGCAGCTGGGAGTCAGTCTTCAAGGAGAATGAAACCTATTCTGTAGTAAACTCCTGGGAGGCACCAGCTTAGACACATGGCATAACCCACCCTCTCTCCACCCAACCATGAAAAACCCAGGGTCAGGCCTACCGCATGAAACCACAGATCATTCAGCCACAGCATACCAGAACTGGAAAAGCACTAAGGCTTTTCTTTGGCAGATCCAAATAAAGCAAAGCCCGAGTGAGACCACCTTCTTCAAGGTATGGGACCATTTCTTTATATTTCAACAGTCTCCTGCTTGTTCCAAGTCACACTAAACTCTGTACATTGCCACATAAATTTAGTACATTCCATATGAACCGACTACCCCAATTTCTATTCACCTTCTCTAGGTGTCCCGTACTGTAAACATCTAAATCGTAATACTGAGGAATCTGCAGAAGATTTGCCACTTTTTGTGCATCTGTTGAATACTGCAGAGAAAAAACAGGATATGAGTACACTGTAGGAATTTTAATGAAATATTTAACGTGCACTCACAGAGCAGCTGTTAGTTACCTTTGCCAAGAGCTGAGGAAGCACCATAATAAAGTGTTCAGTAATTTTGGTACAATCTTCCAATTGTATTTTCTTCTCTTTTACTGACAGAATCTGCAGATAAAGCATTTTGTTTCAATTATAAAATCTCTTAGATTTGAGAGGAGTTTTACATGTAACCCAAGGTTAATTCACATGCCTTTGTCTAAAGCATATCAAGCTAAGATAAAGATACTTTTTCATGGAAACAAACAGATGCTTTTTTTTTTTTGTTAACCTTAAATTAGATGCAAACCGCTGAACAGCTATATCTTCTGGATAAAATGCTCACCATTTGTCAATAATATGCTTCAACTGGCTTTCCTCTAATGCTGATCTCCTTCAACATCCACTACTAATAAGATCTAGAGGTCAAAAGACACTGTGTCATTTCATAAAAATAAGCCATTTTATTTCCGAAGACATACCTACCACTAGGAACACGCTGTCTGGTAAAGCACATAAGGCAAAGAAAATGTGATTATAGGACAATAAATAAGACTAAAATGCACTGACTTTTTTGGCTGCGCCTCTGCCCACTGGAGGATGACCTTCAGCTGCTTCTCTAACGGTTGCGAGGATAATTTCAATGAGAGCACTTTCATGGGCATCACTCAGTGCTGTAAGTAAATCAGTCTCCTTTCAGCATCACACAAAAGAAAAATGAAGATGCAGCAACAGCTAATGTAAAGCCTACTCATTTATCTGAGCAACTGTGGAAGGACACTACAGAAAGAAAGATGCAGTGTTGCTAAATAAACACCTAGAGAGTGTTTGATTTAATTGGAAGAAAATTATTTTCTACATTTACTGAATGCAAAAGCAATTATTCCTCTCATGGGTAAACTTTCTAGGGCAGTTGGGCTCCCAAAACCACAGGCAGCTTTAACAAGACCTACTCCTACTGACTACTATCTCATTTAGGAAAAAGCTGCTTCTTTGAGTACCAAAATACTTCAACTCACTGGGTCTACAAACTTTGATTTCAATCAAACAACCATCTCCAGTTCTTCTACTACAACTACTATTATTTAAGTTCACTTTAAAATACTTCTACAAAAAAAAA
Organism: Phalacrocorax aristotelis; assembly: GCF_949628215.1. Taxonomy (NCBI): domain Eukaryota; kingdom Metazoa; phylum Chordata; class Aves; order Suliformes; family Phalacrocoracidae; genus Phalacrocorax; species Phalacrocorax aristotelis. The sequence continues at coordinate 75,420,157 of NC_134276.1, read as the reverse complement.
TCCTCTAGAGTGTTAGATGTCTATGAACTCAGCACATCGCTCATTTTCTTTTCAGACGTGAACAACAGCCAGACAATACTGCACTCAATTAATAATTTTAGTTTCTTAAGTTTTGGACAAACAAAACAAGTGAATGTTACATAAGTGTTATGGCTCAATTATGCAAGTATTCTTGCAAAGTTTCTAAACTAACATTACATAAATACAGAGCACTGAATAAAACAAATACGTTGATACAAATATCACATTGACAGTGCATTGAGTTGCATCTGCTTTGTGGCCCTTGGGGACCACAATTTGGGCTCAAAGGGTATTGCTGTATGGAATGATCCTAAAGCAGCTGAAGGAACAGTTCAAAAAACAGTATCAAGAGATTCATCATCCAGTAAAAACTAAGGTCTTTGCTTACCCACCTTCTCCACCGTCTTCAGTATTTTTTAATAGAAGAGTGGTCATGCACTCCCAGTCCTTCAGGAATTTGCCTGCCCAGTCCCACAAGCTGTCTATGAGGTATGCAACATGTTTGTGTAGCTATGGATTAAAAACACAAGCTTATAGAAACAAATACATAGTTAAAAGGAATACAGTTTCATATGTTCCTCTCCCTTTTTCCAATTACAAAGCTTTGTCATTCACACATATATTCACACACAGTATTCCAACATAATTAGTTTGAGGCTAATGAACATTTAATCACCATGTCTTCAGTCTGATACAAAGCAGGAAAGTGGGGGAGGAAAAGCAGGAAAAAAGCTTTTTTCTTTTTAGGGTACCTTTCCTTTGTAATTTAAGTAATCTCTTTAACACTAGCTTCTATATAAACTTGCTGTTATACTGCTGATCCTAACAACTAAAAATCCAACCTTGGGACTAGAAACGAATCAACATTTTAAGCAATGTCTGGGATATGCTTTGTAGGAAGACTCAAACATGCCATGTCTGAGACATTTTGGCCAGACATAGGTCTGCACAACTGCAAAAGCCAAATAGTGAAGTACTGCACTTAAGCTGATAAAATTCTCAGCAAAACTACACCGTTCTTAGTCAGCATAGAGCCACGGTACAGCACCCCATATCTGCCTGCAGACACAGACATGTACCAAAAAACCCTCACTCAGTGGCATTAGTCTTTCAGGTTGTTTTCAGAAGCTGCTTCAGCACTGATTCTCTCCTTTAGCATAGCTGTAAACTAGTTTTAATACAACAGAACAGAAACATCTGCATTAAAAACTCATCCTAGAAAGGGACAACATCCCAAACACCAAACATTTCAGAGCTCACCATCAGAAACAGCTTTCAAAAGGAAGCCAATAGTTGATTATGCAACACTGGATTTAAAAGGCTTACTGCAGGGACTATTCTCCTCACCTCACTCTCCAGGAAAAAACGTATTAATCTTTTCAGCTGGTCAGTACTCGCCCCAAACTTCCCTCCTCCTTTGGGCTGAACTTCTTCATCTCCCTCATGACTGAGCAGCCTGCCAACAGAAAAGGAAGTCAGTCCAGTTCTGCCACATTTTCCTTATGCTGATTTGCCAGTATAATGCTAATTCTGTCAAGATCCCAAGGACTGTATTTCTAAATGTCTACTTATTTATTCCAAATGACATTAGACTTTTTTTATCAGATGAAAGGAAACTAGATTAGATTGTTTTCCATTATGAGAGATCTGCTATCCCTATGGACGCAGAGACTATTCCCGACAGTTTCACAGGTACCCTGCCAGCTTTCTGGACAACAGATGAGATTACACTACGCTGAACATATAATGAGGTAGGCATTTGCTCATGCTTGAAAAGGGGCTTGCTGTAGGCTGGATTTAAACCTTTACAGTGTAGAGATACTACTACCCGACCATCATCCACATCACGGTATGTTTTGGAACTGAAGCTTCTTAAAGACAGCATAGTATCTTTTATTTGTAAGAGGCAATTCACTCAACTTCACAAATACGGTGGAAAAACTGTTCTTCCTCTTCTGCCTAAAGTATGAAGCACAATATCACACTTCAATTTCCATCTCCCTCTTTATCCAAAATGATTGTGACTGTACTGCTCACAAAAAGTACTCATCCCAAGATAAATACAGGAATGCCATCCCCACAGATTCATGGAAATCCAAATAGCTTGGATTTAAGAGCAGGACCACACTACTCAATGTCAGTAAAAGCTTATACTTTCAGAAAGTGCTTCCGCTGTCGTAATTTATGCCGGCTAAGCAAATAAATTAAAAATGCAGACATTAAGGAGATTTCATGCAAACCAAGGGGGGGCGGGGGGGAGAAGCACAGGTATTACATATATGTGTGTGTGTGTATATGTATATATATAAACTACTACCAGTATGACCAAGAAAAGGAGGGTGTCACTAACATCTCTATCACACTAGAACAAACACTTCTATACTGGCAAAAGTGTCAAGTGTCACAGCGAAGAACTGGGCAAATAACAAGGATGAGGTTTACAGGGTCAAAGTGTCCATGCTGCACTGGGAAGCTGGATAGAAAAAGTCATCAGGGCAACCACTTCAGTGGCAAAAAGCATCAGTGTTGAGAGGAAAACCACCTGATTTATCATAGAATATTAGAACCAACACAAAAGACTAGTAAGAGTAGCAGATGTGATAGAAGACTCATCAAAACAGAAATTTATCTTCATTTGTGTTTCTGTTGGACTTGGCTCCACAAACCCCAGAATGTCAGCAGTTCAGCTAGTTAGGAAGAGACAGCTAGGAAGAGATTCTGCACGCGTGAGAAACACAAATCATTATTATTTCTGAATTTTTCCCCACAAAAGTCTTGCCAAAATATTTTTATTTTCATTCCTCTTTGTAAGGCAAAATTACTTCTCTCAGCCGTAGAGACAGAATATTTATTTCTTCTCTTTTTAGCGTGCCAACTCCATTCACTTCGTGCAACCATTGTTATAAGAGGCCCATTTATAAGAGTTACTCCTGGGGAAGATAAACCCTGTACTTCATTAACCCGACAGAAAACTGGGAGGGCTTTTTAATCTGCTGCATCTCTCATTATTCAAAGCCTTTACAATGTATAAGGCAACTTCCAAAGGGAGGAGGCCATTTTTGTGATTAATTACCAAAGCTACGGAAATCCAGCAGATACCAGGTGATAAATTAGCTTGTAAGAAGCAAAGCAACAGGAAAAGAAAGTAGAGAGGAAGTATGCTCTCAACATAGCATGGCATCTGTGGATCAGTCAGTTGTTTCATATTCTCTGTGTTAGTCTTACAACTCTTCTCATGCCTCTTAGGCCAGGGCTGTGCAGGGGAAAAAACGACTACCCCCAGGCAGCATTTCTCTTCTGATTCAGCAGAAAAAAGCACATCTGCTATCCTTGTGGTGCACACTTCAGGCAGAAAAATGAATGCTTAATGTCCCTCTTAAGTAAATCCACCTTCATTCTGAAACAAATGAGAATATACAAGAAGTAGGCAGACAGGCAGAGATACCTTTTATAAAGGAATTCCCCAGCTGCTACTGCAAGTGGACGGTGTGCGGTATAAACAAACTGGTATAACGTTTCACAGTCTTCAGCTGATAATGCATCCTCACAGTTCCTAGGCAAAAATAACAATGGAAGTTATAGTTCAGGTTTATCTGCACAGAATATTATGAATGCTATGTCCAGCTTTTACTAGACCTGATTCTCCATAGCTGTGCAACTTGTTTACACAGCTAAATTTTTGTAGGACATGTCTACAAATGCTATCAAAGAAAACTGGTAGCATTCTTTTACCTGCTTTGTAGAGAAACAGAGGTCTGTGCAAGCCATGACGAATCAGGCCCACTGAGTGGACATGAACATTAATTTAAACTATAATTAAGGTTAATTATTGGTCACGGTAAAGAGTAAGAGTAATAAAATAGAAAATCATGCCTCCACTTTATGCTTAGATATTCCTGAAAGATAATATAGAAGCTGCCTTCATTTTGCAGTACAAATTCTTTTTAAATTGTTTATTACAGTATTTTAAAACCTACATTCTATTGCACTACGCTTATACAGAGTCACATGTAATAAGAAATCAAACCATATTCTTGACAGCATGCTTTTGACTGTGACCTATCTGCGCAAACACACTCAAAGTCACAATTTTTTCCCCACACAGCTACACATCTTGAGAATACCACATGCCAGCTCTATGGGAGATAGAAATGGTATTCATATGAACCTTTTACAAACAGGAAACTGAAGCATCAAGGTTGAATAACACACCAAAGAGATACCAGAGGAGTGAAGCCCAAAGCAAGGGTTACAGTTTCAAAATGCCTGCTCTTTACTACTATAGCAATGTCATTGGACATTGCTTCAGGGAATGAAAGAGCAACATATGAAATCCTTACACTTTCTACAGCCAGGTGAGGGGAAAGGGTTTTATTTATTACTGGACTCAATCCTCAGTTTAAACAGTAACAGTTTAAAACCATCTACAGCTGTGGTCCAATACCTTCTCTAAAACTGAGGATTCATGCCCTTTGTTTGCTGGGACTGATGTCTTACAAAAACTAGCAGCCCTTCCTGCGTTTGCCTGTTTGTCTCCAAACCCATTGCATCCTTTAGCATCCTCACAAGTCACAAAGCCCCAAAACATCCTCCAACCTGACTGAAAAAAAGTGAGCTCACATTAGGTGAAAGTGTCACTGGATTGTCCATTGCAAATATTTTTAGCGCTGTCTGGGACTTAAAATCAGTAGAGGAAAACAAAAAAGAAACAAAAACCAGACAGCACTCACTTCTCAAAGCCAATAGCTTCTCATTTATAGTTGATACCTCATTTTAGCTTTACAATGTATTTACTCATGTATCACTAGAATTTTTCACATTTTTTCCAAGGTTGCTTACAGTGGTCACTGGAACTGTAAAAAGGTCTTTAAATGGAAGTGCTGACGTTGTGTCTCCAAAAGTGATGGGTCAATCTTGCAAGAGAATGCTTGCCCTCAACCAAAAAGAAAAGCTGCCTTACATACTTCAGGCAGGTTTTGGTGGCCTCATAACCTGCAGTTCCCTTGAGTATATAGCTGCAGTAATAGGACATATAGAAAGTGATCTGAGTATATATATCGTGAAATTGGCATAGAGGGAAACATTTATGGCACTCCTATTCAGCCATCTATGGAATTGGGGAAATAGAGTAAAAATGTGTTTATTGAGGTTAAACAGTAAGAAACTGGAAGACACAACCTGGGGCCTTAGAGTATATGAATAAGCACTGGTTTGTCCTGTGAAGCCATGAATGAAGTATCAAATTTACTATACTTCTACAAGTTTAAAAAGTGAGAGTAAAACAAAGACTGTCAACAAATTGCACTTACAGGAGTAAGAATCATGATATAGCAAGTCTTTATATTAAAAGGCTGTGGGAGATTTACTGAAATAAACTAGCAGTCTGACAAGGTTTCTTTCATTCTTTTTAATGTCGATCTATTATTTAGTTCTTCTAAAGCACTAGTTTCTTTGAAGCTGCCCTTGTCATTTTCTCTCTATATTTTTTTAAAAAACTGTGGACAGCTTGAAAAGGAAGAAATTTCTCTACAAACATACTGTTTTCTACAGTGGGACAACAAAGAATCACACAACGGCTGAGGATGGACAGCACCTCTAGAGATCATCCAGACCAACCCCCTGCTCAGAAGAGGATCAGCTAGAGCAGGTTGCTGAAGGTTGTGTCCAGGCAGGTTTTGAATATCTACAAAGTCAGAGACTCCACAACTTCTCTGGCAACCTGCTCCAGTATTGGACAACCCCCACAGTAAACAACTTTTTTCTTAATCTTAAATGGAATTCCCTGTACGAACATGCCAGTCAAATGTACACATTTTTTTAGACTTGAATTTTTTATTCTTTATATTTCAGGTTTTGTCTTCTTAGCACATTTATGGAAACGGTGAATGCAACACCTGTGTGTGTCTATTTAAAAAAGAATTCCTTGCCTAAATTGTTTGGATAGCTCGAAAAGCTCAGGAACACGCCTGCCGTCTCTTTGGGTAGAATTTAACGACTCTGCCTTTCCAGTAGAAATGAAACTGTCTTTCCCTAGAAATTTCTTTTCCTTCGGAAATGACATGGGGGTCCTGGTGGGCACCAAGTTGAACATGAGCCACCAAAGTGCACCTGCACCAAAGAAGGCTAATAGTATTCTGGGCTGCATTAGGAGGCGTGTTGCCAGCAGGTTGAGGGAGGTGATCCTTCCCCTCTGCTCAGCACTGGTGAGGCCACACCTGGAATAATGGGTCCCGTTCCGGGCTTCCCAGTACAAGACACAGACATACTGGAGAGAGTCCAACGAAGGGCCATGAGGATGATTAAGGGACTGATTGTCTCTCCTATGAGGTAAGGCTGAGATTGCTGGGACTGTTCAGCCTGAAGAAAAGGCGGCTCGGGGGGAATGTGTGTAAGTACCTGAAGGAAGGGTGCAAAGAAGATGGAGCCAGGCTCTGCTCAGTGACAGGACCAGAGGTGACAGGCACAAAGTGAAACACAGGAGGTTCCCTCTGAACATCAGAAAACACGTTTTTACTCTTGAGGGTGACCAAGCACTGTCAGAGGCTGCCCAGAGAGGCTGTGGAGTCTCCATCACTGGAGATATTCAAAAGCTGTCTGGACATGGTCCTGGGCAACCAGCTCTACGTGGCCCTGCCTGAGCAGAAGGGTTGGAGCAGATGACCTCCAGAGGTCACTTCTAGCCTCAGCCATTCTGTGACTCTGAAATCCCAACCTCCTTGTTTTTAACTTTGTCTTCAAAGAGGCTAGGAATTTGCTCCGGTTACATTAATCTACAGCAATGTTATTTCCTCCCTCCTCAGGACAAGAGTAGGTCAGATGCGATAGCTTTGGCCATGTATGAAGCACTCCCTAATAGCACAGAGGAGGGGAAAGCAACCCAATTTCTTTGCAGCACAGGCTGACAGACACTCATGACTCCACTTGAGGTTTTTTTAATTTTTTGAATGGGAGGGAATACCTGTATGCACTACTACTACTTTTCATGTACTGCTTAACCACTACTGTCTGTGATACAATGAGGTTTATACTCCTAACTCTCACTCAAATGAGTGCTATGGGGTTTTACTTGCCTCGGGAAGTAGCAGCACTTTACTACACCTGCTACCACTACCACTAATACTACCACAGTAAATGGGTGCCTTTCTTTTTTACATACATAAGCCAAACATCAAACATTCAAAGAATACTTCAAATACAGCAATAATACTGCTGCAAATTTACAGCCCTCAGGATGCCAAGCAACAGATAAAGGTTAAGCCAGAAGTGCCTGCCAGTGTTTAGATGCCTAAAAATAAACAGGCGTGGCCTTCCACATACCAATGTCATGACACACCATTTTCTCTGCACTTCAGCGTGAACATGTCATGAAGAAGAAGGTGGGACTACTCTAAGGGGAGATCACAGACCCATTTTGTTCTGCATATGGCACCAGTTGAAAAATTTGATAGCTTGCTTTTTGTTCCATTTTACTGTACGCAAGAGACATGACTGCTGGAGTCACCTCTCTTGGTCTGTGCTATTGCTTATGCCAAGGATAATCATCAAAATCATAACAGTAGAATAAATATGCACTTAATGTACTTTTCAAAGTCTTGCTACCTTATTCTTTTTTTGTTTTAATGGCTGTGCAGGGGAAGATCTGTCACACATTATGGGGACATTGGTAATCCAACATAAAGTATCTCAGTTTTAAAAAAAATATGTTATTTTTGCATTTAATATTAATTCAAGTTAAACATCCAAATTTACAAATACTTCATAAAACATTATTCATGCACTGAGCACCATAAACCAAAAATACATGTTGAAAGTACTCTAATGTCTGAGATAAAATTTTTAAGTAGAAAAATCAGCTAATCTGTTATGTCCCTCTTTCTACCCTGCTGTCACTGCAGGTATTTCAAGATGATACCTTGGTGATCAGTGCCAACATTGGTTGCCACTACAATATAACAAGAGTCCTTTCACACCTACTTTAAAATAGGATTAGCATGTTGCAATACACTGTGATTATATGATTATGCTGAGACAGAGTGCAGGAAGATGCACAGTAGGCAGATGCTGTATGGTATGCTGGTTTGGTTAAGAAACATGACTGCAGGAGACATGTAAGTCTTATTTTTTCTTGTTACATCTTCAGACTGGAAAGATAAGATTTCAGAATAGATCTCAAGGTTCTTGAACAGAGATGCATGGTGGAAGAAAATTGCTGATGGTAACTTCCAAGAAAGCATAAGCCTGAGAGGACGGAAAAGAGAAGAAGATAGGGGAGAAAGCATATGCATTTGTTCCTTTTTGGTCTTTTGCTTTTGTTTTGTTTGGAGTAGGCTTGACAAAGGACTGCCATAACTCCACCTTTTTATAATAGCGTTTAAGCCTTCAATAAACTTCACTGTTTCTTCTGCACAGTGGCTTGTCTGAATAACCTTGCTAGATACAGTGCATTTGCCTACCAAATGTCAATTTCTCCTCCAATGTCCACGGCTTCGCTATGAAATAACGCTACAGAATCACAGAGTTCAACTCTCTGCTGACACTGAAGTACTGAGAAGTACTTCTATCTACACCTACCACAAGAACTAGTAAGAAATATTTTATTATTTGCAACGGCATCCTTTGCCAAATCCAGTTTTCAAGCTTCTTCTTCAAGTTTGTTAAGTGTAGCCCCTCCCTCTCCAAACTAAAGCATCCTTCTCGGTCTAGTTGAGAATCGGAAGGGAGACTAAGATTTTTAAGCACAACAGTGATGAACCCCTACTTGACTTGGGCCTCCTGTGCTAAGCAGGACACTGGGAACTTACAAGCCTCAGTTTCTTGACTTTTAAGTTGGATTATCTCTACTGACCAATGTCAAAGCACTGTGGTGAGAATTAATGTATTTATCAGCTCCATTAAATAGTTTTTAAACTCTTTCAGTGAAGTCCTCAACAAGTGCAATATACTCACAGTTCTCACTAAGGCAGCTCTTCCAGATTTCAAACTTGAGAGTTCTGTGTTTAAAACTCAGTTTAATTTCTAGTTACATTTAACTAATGTAATACAAAGTAGTTTTCCCCTTTGCTATTTATATATTCAAGCAATTGTAGATTTGTGCCCCTACCTGCACTACTGGTAACCTTTCCTCATTCATCTACTACAGTTACCTAACTACTTTTGCTGCTCTTTTCCAAAATGCCTCTACTCTTAGGCTGTTGAGCACGCAAAATTGAACAGAATTGTCTGGCTGTAGGCACACTAAACTAATTTGCCTCCTAAAGGGCAATGTTTTCAGTAAGATTCCTTGGGGTCTCATGGTCACTCATGTTTTCTTCCTCCTTATTTCCTTCCTAGTTCTATTCCCTCTCAGATCCTTTGCAACATTAATGCTAACAATTATGCATAATTCAGTAGCATTAATAATTTCTATTATGCTAAGTCTCATAGGCTCATTTCAGTTTCAGGATCGCATCATGCTGTGTAAAAATAGAAATCTACTAGCCCAAAGACCTTGGCATTCAATTGAGACAACATGCAACAAACAAGAAGAAAAATAGCTCACAGAGATAGACAAGATGAAAATACAAACAAGGATTTGAAAAAAACAGGTATATGCACAGCAAGAGGGTTTTGAATCAGCACTGGAATTCTTTTTTTTAATAATGCAACACATCTAAGTGAATTGAAAAGATCAGTGTTTTCACTGCCTCTCTAGCTAGCAAGAGAGAGAATGTAAAGGCCAGCATGCCAGTTTTGTGGGCCAGTAGTACACAGAGTTGTCAATGTATATTCCATGGGACTGGAATGCAGCGATGGTTAAGAGATGGTCAAAGCTGTTACTAACATACATGGAGCACAGCTCCACTGCAACCATAAAACATCAGAAAAATAATTAATTGGTAATGAGGTCTTGCTACTGTACTCACCCAAAAGACAATTATGAAATCCAGTAAAAGAGAGTTACTGATATAGTAAAGTTTCCCCAAGAAAGTCACAGAGCACCCAATGGACTAACTGGAGGAAAAAAGTTACTGCTGGCCTTGCTTCTTGCCGACTCATGCCATGAAACAACAAAAGATTGATTCCAAGATTAGAGACATGCTCTAAAGGTCAGTACCTGACCAGTTAAGATTACATTCCTTGTTAAAAATAATCCATGATTTCAAATCAAATACAGGGAGTTCATGAGACAGAGGTTCTTGCCAGTAGCTTTAAAAACAGAAACTTGATCTGAAAGGTCTTTCAAGTCTCACTAAAAATGCAAGTTGGGCAACTAGAAATCAGTTGCCAGATTTCCAGATGACAAAAATGAGCCATCCACAGAGAAGTCAATATGGTATGACAAAAGTGGCAAAAAAAATTTGTTTACATCAGCACATACAAGTAGAAGTGCCATTTATATAAGCCATCATTTATTATTCTTTAAAGGCAGGGGAGTTGCTGTCCCCAAACCCATTTCATGCTTTACTACATATATCAAGTGGCATTACTGCTCAATATCCAGACACTGGTTTTGAGCTATGAGACACACCTATCTGAGACACAATAGCCCTGAGATTTCTTTGCTCCTGCAATGCCAGCAGAAAGTCCTTTCTGACACTGTTGCAGGTACTGAGGTATAGCTCAGCTTTTCCCTTGCTGGAAAAGCATCTTGGTGCAGACTCTTACTAAGAAGTCTGGACACGTGACTGTCTGCATTCTCTTCGCACACATTTTATAGGGTGGTCAGTATTACTCTTATCAAAGAGAAGAGTTGTCATTGAATTTGCTTGTTGAGTCCCCGGTTCCTACTTTCATCACTCCAATAATTAAGCCAAATGAACAGGGCTCAGGGCAACTGGGGAGGAAAGGAACATGGCTATGCAACAGATGAGCAAAAAGAAAGAGAAGCATGTATTTGCTAGGCCTCTGCACTGCCTAATTAAGAACAATTTCAAAATGTATTCATTTTACTTATGAAAGCTACATTTTATGATGGAAAAATGTCACTCAGAAAACTTTAGAAGGCATTTATTCACATTGGAAATCATATTTAAGAAAAATTAGGAAAAAATTGCTTCTGAGAGAAAGAAACATTGATCAAACTTTCATAGCTGCAGCTTGCATGAATGAGACCACGATCCTTTATAGTAAAGCCAGAGGTGATAAACAGCTGCAGTGCCAATATAGCACTTGTTAGTTCACGTACAGAACAAGGGCAGCCATAACTGGTGTACAGCATCTTTGTACTTCAACAATGGTGTGCTGCTCCTCCTAGCACAGGGACACGTTATGCAGATAGACACAGCATTGTGCTTTGTTCCAATAGCTACACACCATGGAGAACCAGGGGGTGTAGAAATGGATGTCATAAACACAGAAACAATATAACCCTAGCTACTACTAGGGAGGCCAAAACAATGGTACTCCCTTCAAAAAAGCATACTACGTTCACAGCATCATATGCTGTTCTGATGTGAGTGTTGAAGCAGGTCTAGAGAAACGCCACTCAGATCAATGGAGTGTGAAATGAGATAGGAGCCCAGACTATAAAGCAGCACTTCAATATACAAACGTACTTGAAATTTAATGTAAATACCTACAACACTGTATTATTTGGTCCATTAAGGTCTACATCTTCATCTATCAATGACCAACACTTCAGGCTTAAACGGAAAAGCAAATCCCACAAGGCTACTGGACAATGTGCCATGCTGTACGTGGAAGTAAGCACCTGCATCAGCAGAATTCAACTTATACTCTCAGACAGAAGAGACACTTATTGAGTCCTAACATCTCAACTGTATTAACAATGAAATGCAGTGGGGTTTTTATTCTCATTTTGCATCGAAAAAGAGGGACAGAACATTTGTTCTTCACATATTTTGCAAATAAAGCCATTTCTAAAATAAACATGCTGCTTGAGAATGTATCAGAATAGGATTCATATTTCTGTAACATTAGTCTACTTTTCCCCCACACTTCCAGCTTGCCATTATCCTAACAAATCTATGGCTGGCGAGTAGTTTCCCAAGAAAACAACTCCTCTGTTAGTTTTCCACTTCAGCAAAACCAAGATATCATACACTTGCTCATTTCCTGTCAGTCAGTCTGCTGTGGGCTCAACAGCTCCCAGGGTCTCTGCCATGGAGCCAAGAATCTGGAAGCCCAAATTCTAGCAACAGCCTCAAAGCTCAAGGCTTCCTACATCAGATGGGGAGAAAGGAAAGATGGCAGAGTTCCCTGAGCTCCTGGTCAAGGCCTGGCAACCCTGGGACAGAAGATAGGGTAGGGACCCCATCTTTGGTGGGGACTTCCCCCAAGACAGGTAGATGCTCTGTTTGAGAAAAGCCAACATGAAAATGTGGAATTTCCTTTCAGAGGGAAATATAAAGATATAAAAATGTAGTTTTCATACTGAATCTCAGCACAAGGGTTTTCTTAATATTGGTATTTCCCACTGAAAGAAAATGCCATGTCTTGAGCAGCTTTAACTGTAACTCATATCCTGCCAGGAGCAACTGTTTCCCAGCACATAACTGATTACAGGAAGATTCATCAGGATTGTATCTGGATCTTGTTGCCATTAAAACAATACAGTAAATTAAAAAAGAAATTATTTACTGTGACATAAGCATCAAGAGTTTCATGGCTTGAACTGCTACTTCATGGTCCTTGTCCAGAGGCATGGACACAATTCGATCCTAATGGATGTAAAATGACAATAAAAAGATGTAACATGGTTTGTTCTCAATAAACATAATTTTGCTACAGCTAGATCATCTACACTAGTAGAGCAGAGATTTATTTTTATTTCAGCAGCTATTTCCTAAGAGACACAAAGCAACTTGATTACTACCAAGTAGTTCCCCAGCCCCTGAAAATTAACAGCATGTTAATTTTTTAACTGAATTAATCATGCAGTAATATGATTTTTTTTTAATAATGTAATGTATGCGTTCACAAGAAATCAACTACAGTCTACAAATTAAAAGTGACTGACAACTTGTTTCTAAGATGGTACTACTGGCACTTCAGTACGTTAAATGAAGGTAAGCCTCAAATTACAAGCATTATATAATCAGTTTCTCCCATCAAAAATAAACTGCTTCCACCTACACATTAGAGAAGCCAGTGCCTTGCTGGAAAGACAATTAGGACTTGAGTCCTAAAGGTACTTCATGGAATAGCAGCAGTATTCCTGACCCCCAGAATTCACACTATCGTAACTTGGTACACATGCAAACACCTCAGAAAAGAGTGGAAATACTCCTGTCCTATGTATCCAAGAACTCACAACTCCTCAGTGCGGCCTACATCTTTAAGCCATACTAAACCTTTGGACTTGCTTTGTTTGGGACTAACAGCTTTCTCACTTCACATATAATTTCTAAATCTCTAGATTCATTTTACTTTGCACCTTCCTGTTTCTCACAACCCAGCTGCAAGGTCCATGAATCCTGAGTTTGAACACTTGAGGGTAACAGAGGGAGCACATGAAACTCCCACTTGTGGGAAATGGATTGCTGGTTATATGATTACATTCTGCATCACTGAGAAAGCATAATTTAAAACTTTGAAAGATTCCAGATCAGTCTGTATTTTGTGTGTGGCTGTTTGGGTTTTTCATTTACAGGAGAAGGAGGTGTTGTGTTTGGGTTGGATTTTTTTGATTGGTGGGATGGAGTTTGCGACAACCCATTTATAGAGCATCCTCCACACACAGGGAGACTGCAGTACAGGCAGATGGGAGCTGTTTCTTCAGTCTGTGCATACCAATCCTGCAGTTGCTTACACAGCTTACAGCAACCTTCCTTTCACCAGAAAGATAAAGGACTACCACAAAACTGTTTAAAACAGGGGTTAAATAGTCAAATTTCAATCTGAATAATTTATTCTTAAGATACCAATATTAATCTATTTCCTGTTCTTTGAGGATGTGCTGTAGGTATTTTTCACTACTAGCAACTGCTTTGACAAACAGGTAAACCCTGCACCCATTGCAAAAAGAACATGAATTATCACCACATGCAGGCATTGATTATGTACTGATTCAGAGGGACTGATGTAACAATCACAGCACTCTGAGTTTTCTTATTCAAATACCAGAAAGGCCTAGCCCCACTGGGATAAGAGTAGCTGACGAAATCATTACCAAGGGCAGAATTAAAAAAGTAAAGGGCTTACTTCTTAAATGAGTCAGGATGTTGGAATATGATAAAGGCAGTGTGCAGGGTCAGTGCAGTCACAGAACAATTACAGTATATCACCTGACTTGTTCAGAAAGGAGATAAGGCATCCCTCTTCAAGATTCAGATCCACTGACATGGTGGATCAACAGAGAATTATTCCCACATCAGAGTGATATATGGTCAGCCAGTCCAGTATCTACAAGGTTAACCCCTTATCAGCAGCAGCAGCAAAAAAAAAAAAAAAAAAAAAAAAAAGGACCTTAGAGTATGAAATTCTTTGTCATCTCCCAAAGATTCTGTAAAAAATCTGGGCCACTCTGGACGAATGGTGGAGATAACTGATCACAGTGCATGCTAACACCGTTTTGTGCATGAACTGAAGTGAAACAGAAAATTCCATAGAAACAGAGGGAAACATCTCTTCAAAACTCCTTCATCCACTCAGTCAAGCAGGCTGCTTCTGCAGTACTCTAACCTTCTGTCAGTCAAGAGAGTGGGGAAATCAGCTCTGATCAAAACATCAGACCCTGTGTATACACCCAAACCAGACTTAAGAAAATAGCAAACAGTAATCTATTTACCTTGAATCTGCTAGTAAAGAGATCCATCCTAGAAGCAAGTTCTTTTCTGCTATAAATTCCCTGCAGTCCCAGAAGACACTTCAACCGCACTTCAGCTTGCTACAAGACAAAGAGAAATCAGCTAACAGTAAAAAACATATATCTTTGATGTTATTCACTATTGGCATTTATATTACATAAATTGGAGTTCTTTGTGGGTGCCTACAGCAGACTACCCAAATACTGCCTCATTTTTTTTACTAGTGATACCAGCACCATTTTGTGTGTACACACATGCATCACACTCTCTCTCTCTCTCTCTCTCACACACACACACAGAGCCTCCAGTGAGCCAAACTTAAAGGTGACATCAGTTTGTATTAGGCTCCCTAAGAGCCAAAGAAACTCTCACAGACCTTACAGTTAATAAAAGCAACAGAATGCAAAAGATGAAGGAATTGTGCTATTCACCTGTTAAAGATAAGCAAAGACAAAAGTATGGATGACCTACTTAATACAATCAGCACCCTCCCATACATCAGACTGTTTGCTTCCTTTCAACATTTGAGTCGGATGGTCACTAAACACTGACAAGGACTCCAAGAAATTCTGGTCCAGTGAAAATTCCCAGAGGAAGGGGTACACCTCAGAAATGCACTAGTTTATCATTGTGAATTCTCACAGACACAGAGTCAAATATTACTCTTTGTCCCTATTTCTGTTTTACACTAGAACACTGTATTTTAATCATTCTAAGAAGAGAAGGATTGCTTTGAATTTGGCCTAATTAGTTAACTTAGGCAAAATATATTTATCCCTGCAAGGTGTTATTTCATACTCACATACATTAGTACTGCTGCTTCATAGATGCCTCAAAAAGAGGATTTTTCCTTACCCCGCTTTTATATTACCTTATGCATATTGCTAAAGCTTTCAGATGACAAAGCTTTAAATGTCATTAAGAAAGTAATTTTGAGGATCCAACACAGAAAAATCACTTTGCTCTGTAAACTTATAATGCTAAGAATATCGGCAGAGACACTTAAATGAACTGCGGGCTTTGATTCAGTCTCTTCCTATTTCTTCCTTAATTCTTCTTGCTAACAATAGCACTAAGAACAATCAAGGAAACCCAAGAAAGGAGACCACCTACACATAGGCTCTCCATGACTACAAGTTCCTGTTCACCTGCTTAGATGGAAGGCGAAGGACAATTCCCAGTAGCAGGCTTTGACTGACAGTTTTACATAAGGCAGCTCTTTGATAGAAATATAAAATGAAAGATCAACAGGTGACAATGAGTACTGCTCTCTGATCTGCCCATGACACACCAGCAATACATATTCTATACTGTACTTTAAAATTAAAGGCCTTATCTGAGAAAGAGACTGTTGCCTACACCTGCTGCCTCCTATAGCCACAAGGGTCCACAGCACAGACCTCAATCACAAACAGTCCCGATTTGGTACCCATCACGGCACACTGGCACAAACTCAGCTCAGCCAACGTACTGCAGTCCTGGCTTCAGTTGCCCTCAGTATTTTATCAAGAGGCTTTGCCTGTGAATAGGGACTACATTTATGCTTGGGGAAAAGAAAAAAAAAGAAAAAAGAGGAAAAAAATAGTCTGTGATGGCTTGTTGGATGGTCATATAGACCCTTTCAATTTCCTGAAATTTGGCAGGACAGGACTGGTCAGGACACAGAATTTCATTTCAACAGCAAGTTCCTGCTTCCACAGGGTATCTTTCGGTGCTTTTCATAGTCTAATAAGAAAACCTCAACAGCTTGCCCTGAAGTTCCAGACAAGGCTAGTCCAAAACGGTCGGAGGTCCCAAGTGTGCACCTCCGTTGCATTTGCCTTCCTGTCTGCTAGTTCTGCCTTCTAGTTTTCCCTTCCTTATTCTTCACTGCCTTGATTCTTCTGGTCTGTAACTCTGAACTTTTTACACAGCACTTCCCTTCAGCACCTGCTGCTCAGATCAGCACTGATTTGATTGGATCTGGATGCTGGTTTAGTAGCCATATATTCCCTTGGAAGAACACTAGTGCCTTTGAGCACAAGTCAGGTGCCAGGGTTTCACAAATGCACTGATAGGTGACTGAGCTTACATATAACATTGTCCAACTGCACACAGCTGTCAGTTTTAGTATCAACTGTTGCTTCGTCTTCAAAAGTAAAAAGTTAAATTATTTCTAGCACATGAACATAAACTACTTGCAAAATGTATCTCTATAGCACTGTTCCACAACCCTTTCTGTGCCAGAGATCCTCTTATCCAATTTTGAGCATATTACCACTGAATTTAGAGCATCTTCCAGCACCTAGGAAATAACCTTTCACATAAAAATATGATGTTTTACATAAGGGTATAATGGCAAAATGGTATCTCATGGGGAAGAAAGAATTATTATATTCAAATAAGAGGCTTTGAAGACAAAAATGTTAATTTTATACTTATTTCCCCCTCCCCTCTCCACTTTAAAGCCTCCCAAATGACTGAACTTAATCTCTGTTTAGATCACTGTAGATGATCCTGGCCAGGTTTTCCCTCACTGTTAGAATACTTTTGTGGTTGTTCCACTCTGGGGCCTAAATTATTTGGCAAACTTCTCTATGTTATATTCTAAAAGAAAATTGGCTCTGGGAGATATCAGTTTCTTGCCGCCCACCCCCAACAAGATGGGATGGAAATGCTTATTAAGGAGGAGTAGTGGGAAATAACATTCAGATGTATATAAAAGCACTGCTGCCCCTGTTGCTGCCAAAAATGCCCTGCTCTCATTTTGGAATTGGGCAATTTAACAGTGGCTGCAAATCACAAAGCACAGCCGGGACTGCAACCACCAGTAGTGGCACACTACCAGGTCTCGGCCGAATGTGGAATACAGAAGATTTCTCACTTATCTCACTCTGCTTGCATCTTCATTGCTTTCCGATAATAAGCTTTAGAAAACAACCATTTCCAGTTCCCAAGAAATGACACTGGATGAGCTATGTGCATTAATCAGAGATACCAGCTGTTAATTTTCACTGTACAGCACTGGGAATGAAGACGCATCATCTTCAAAAATGACTTTTTCTTTTGAGAATTCTCCCAACTTAACATATACTAAAAAGATATTCTGATCAGATGAAATTTATGCAGGAAAAGACGACAGCTCTTGATAGATTTGTTGTTCTAAAAATCTAAATGCTACCTTTACAGTAATGGCACAACGCAGGGAAGTAAGAGGCTTTGTGCTCCCCCTCCTGTCTCTGTGGTAAACTACAATTTTATTCACAGAACACAAACGTTACCTAAAGCTGCACAAAACTGAGGATGATTAAGAATTTATACAGAAGCTACATACACGTTAAAAGGTGGCCTACAGAAGTACAGCCTGCCAACTTTGGTAATTAGCCACTCACTATAAGTATTCCTATCCCCCTAAAATTTCTCATGCATTTTAGAAGCATGAGAAAAAGCATAGTTTTGAGTTACTGTTTTCTTTCGGGTTTGGGTTTTTTTGCTTTGGTGGGTTTTTTTTTGTTGTTGTTGTTTTTTAAATGTGCCTCTACCCAAAAGTAAAAACAAACCTACTATAAGGAAAAGGAGAAAACCCTTTGGGAAATGACTGGCCTTTCTGTAAGTATTTTCTATATCCATTTAATTCCAAATGAGAAATGCAATATTGAAGACTATTTCACTATAGGCAATATTTATTTGTTTGTTTTTATAAAATAAAGCAAAATTTTAAATGTAGCCATCAAAACTAAAAGCAGAATTTCAGTCAACATTTAACACTGCCTGTGCCCAAAGGATATAGGCCATTTTACAATTCAGTAATAGCTCCCGATTCAGTCACATAGCAAAATAACTGCACACACACTGCTACAGAACTGGAAAAGAATGTCCTTTGTTATTTAGTGCTAGCTGTTTAGGCTTTAGAAATAAAACCTGAAATGGGAAAGAAAGTAAATTCTTTTTCATACCACCACAGTCTTAAATATCTACTCTGAATATCTTACATGTTAGGATTCTTAAAAAAAAAAAATTAAAATTTTGAAGACCTTCCCATCTACTGCTCCTAATAAGAAAAATTAAAACCTTACCTTATCATACAGCATCCACCCAATGTATTTTAAGTAGCTATCATTTAAAAAAGCATCTGGGTATATTTTAATCCAGCTGCCAATTTCCTCAATGCAAGTTGCTCGAATCTCAGGGATCACATCACTGTGAAATTATAAAATTGTAATATTTATATATTTAAAATGCCTAATATATATTAATTATATTATTTGCAACATTTTTATTTTCTGGAATTGCAGAAGCAGGTATAATCAAAAATAGTACAAGTATCTTCATATTAGTGTTCTAAGTTAGCCTTCAATTGCCAGTTAGGCCACTTTTAGCTACAAATGTTTCATGCAATAATTATTTTGTAATTCTGGGTGTCTTCTCAATCACAAATGCACTGCTCTATAGCCAGCAGGAAGAACTTAAGAAACATAGAGGAGAGGTCCTTTCATAAGGTCCTTTCAAATACTTTAAAATAATTTAACTGCTACACTTTCCTTGACACCATTAGCGCCTCTAGGATGTTTAACTTGACTCTGGAATCTGAACAATCTGAACCTGATTTTTTGGGGAATGCAGATACGCACATCACAGCTTTATTTTTATTCTTACCGGTAACGGTTTAGAAACATCCCTTTGAAAATAGCATTCATCATGTTCTGTATTTCTACAAGCTTGTGCTCATACTGAAATACAAAGAGAACTGAATGTTAATATTGATCCCACAATTCACTACACAGGAAAAAGTTGCGTCTGTGAACTTACAAAACTACTATTTGTACTGTGGTACAAATTGCTAGCGTTTACGCATGGTATCAACATAAAATGAGTAATCTGTATCTACACTAGCAATTGGCCTTTTTGTAGCTACATCCTGATGAAAGGTTTATCAGATACCAACTGCTAGCCTGGATAACAAGGTACTTGTTTGATATAGTGAGTCTTGAACTATCGATATACAGAAAAATACAGCACAACTATTAATTCTTCACTATACTGTATTATTATATGAGCTTATATAATATATATTATATATGTGTATATATAATATATTATATTTTATATATATTATATACAGGTCTAAATTATATTTTAATGCACTGTAAACAGAGATGGAAGAAAGGCAGACAACAGAATTTTCAAGATGCACCTATTCCACAACGAGCATTTATTTTAACCGAGCCCTGAAAATCTAGTTTTGAGCTTCTGGAAATCTAAGTCATTTAATAAAAACATCCTCTCATCAACAGCATCAGGAAGGGTGACAAGTTTGGGTTTTCACCCCAACGCACACATTTCCTCTGTTTTTCCCATAACCCTGGTTCACCCACCCTTCTTCCCACAAAAAAAAAAAAAAAAAAAAAAAGAGGGGGTCATTGCTATAACAGAGAAGTCCATGGACATCCAAAGCTCAGAACAAAGGTAACTGATTCTAAGGTCAGGACAGAAGGAACTGCGCTTGATGGTGATACATCAAGTCACCTCCACCCTCAAGCCACAATTATTTCTTACAGTTACAGGCCTGACTTGGGGAGCTGATAAAGAGTTCTCTGGCTGAGCAGGGAAGAAACAACAGAAACTGAACAGCAAGAAAGATACAGGTCGTACCTGAAGTTACAACCATTTTTACAACGCATTACTTAGATGGAGATGACAGCTATCCTGTGTCCTTTTTCATTCATTGAAATTCAGTTCAAGTACTAACATTTTGGCCTGTTATTTGTATAAACATATGCAAAACTGCACTCCCAGAACACCAGAGCTACTGATGCAATTACATGTGTGTGTTAAATCCATATTTGTGTAGATAAAGGGCTAATGATGCCAATTTAGAGAAGCAATTAGTAGGACAGACATCGCAAGTTAACAGTACATAGGGCAGTTATTACCTGAGTCATTTTTGTACCACTTAATCTAGCCAGTCACAACCGCTCTGCACCATCCATTAGATAAACATATAAATTTCAAAGAACTGCAGTGACCCAAAAGCAAGCTGTCAGCAATCCCTCTTTTTACATCTTCACACGTCTCCAATACAAGACACCTGCCTAACCTCTTTCCTTTTTCTTTCCAGCTGGTCAAGTCTGTAATTGGTCCTCTTGCCACCTATCCTCTTCTTCTCCACCTCATATAATCTTTGAGCGTTGTGCTTGTTGACATCAAGGTTCAGATGTACGCTTACAATTGCTGTCAGAAGTTTCATTGCTAAAAACGAAACAAACCCAACATATTTAGCTCAGCTCAGAGATATGTAGCATAAATATATTCACCACTTTACCACAGAAAGGATATGGTTAGCCAAATACAGTTTATTATCCAAAATACAAACACTACTAGATTACAGTAATCTATTTTAAAATACAGTGTTTTATTTTAAAGGCAGACAATGATCAAAAAGGGAAAATTTAGTTATATTACTGGTGATTTACAACTCTTGGCCAGAGTTCTAGTCAGAGTAGTAATTTACTGGGCAACTCTCTACTTAGTTTATGTAATTTTGATTTTTCTGCAAAAGAATTCAGAGTTGTGGAACAGGTAATTTCCAGTAACCGGAAAAAAAAAGCCCAACAAACAAAAAACTCAGCAGTGAAGCTGGCCCAAAAGAGGCCGGGAATCTTAAATTTTACTTGAATTGACAAAAATTCATGTTCCTCTAAGGATCACTAGATGGTCTGCATAGATTTCAAGTGGGTTTTTTGAGCCTTCAAAGCAAATAGTGTACTTTAGAACAAATTATACTTTAAGTGCACTTTGCATGGTAAAGAGGGTATTTACTGGCTTTAGGGGAAAAAAAATGTAGTAGTTTTAGTATCATCATACTGTATGAAACAAAAATGTGTAAAAAGCAATGTTCTTTTTAACACAGGTATCACAAGAATAGCAGCTCTCCAAAGGAAGTTTTATCAGATGAAGCATTTAATGCAACCTCATCACATTAATTAGTGGAGGGAGGAAAATAAAAAAAATAGAAAACTGACTGTGAAAAATCAGTTACTGAAAAAAAAAACCAAAAAATAATCAGAACACAGTGTAATTCTAAAGTTAGTCATGTCAGGCATTCAAGAAAATCTCTTTAGAAAGAAAAAATTGGTCTAGATCTATCATATCTAAAGAATCCAAGTTCCACTGAGATACACATGGGAACAAATAATTTATATTACAGTAACATATATTAGGAGGAAGGCACCATCAATGCATAAGAGAACTGTTCCAGTAAAGACAGCTTTTCAATTTTGAGCAGTTTTGTTTGTACGCAAGTCAACAAAACTCAGGATCTACAGCAACTCCATGAGTCATTTTACCTGCCAAAGTGCTTGTGTGTCTAAATGCTCTGACCATGGAGTCTGCTAAGCCTGTAAGCAGTGAGATGATCGTGTCCATCAAGTAGCTATCATACAGGATGCTGCACTGACACTGTTGGACAAGCACTGCAATGAATTCACAGAAATTGGCCTTGAACTTCTTCCAATAGGGTCCTGTTCTGATCAGCGGGTAGTCTTCGTTGTCCTGCACAAGAAAGAAAAGTCAAGAGAAAACACACTAATTAGTTTTGTTTGTGGACACCATTTACAACTCTCCCACTGAATATCAGAGAGAGTTTTGCCGACAGTCAGCTTCACCTCAGCCCCACCGTGACTACTTTCACCGTTATTACTCCCAAGGAGGGACAAGCAAACACAGAGACAAACTAGCTTCATTAGAGCTACACTGTCATCATAGCTCACATCTGAAAAGAATGTATGTGAGGCAGCTGTGAACGGACAGGTGGGAGAGGGCATGTGAAGCCACAGCATTGTAAATAATTTTCACTGGCATAAACCATGAGCACCCCTGGCCTCTTCTACTTCCTCACAGGTAGTAGTGCTTCCCCACTTCCTCGTCCTTCCTGTTCCTGCAAGTGCGCGGTAAAATCCCAGAGGAAACTGAAGTGACGGAAAAGTGAAAACAAGCTACTGTAGTGTAAGCAGGATGGGACTGTTTCCCTCAGAAGCACTGCCAGCGTAAGGAGTTTATCAGGCTACAGCTTAATGACAAATACTGAGTCATTCACCTATACTACCAGCACCTACGTCTCTGAAAACCTCCACAGAAACAGTAAGTAGGCAATACCTTTGACATTATGCAAAAAGCAAGTTACAATAAAACCACATGAGCATTCACAGTACAGTTGATACTGCCAGGAAGAACGCAGACAGATGGCAGATCAAATGACTTCTCACGCAAAATGGTGCACCCCATGTGAAGAGCACGCTAGGAAGACTTTGTAGATGGCAACCTCAGGCAGGGTGAACATTTATTTCATTTGTACCTCACAGATCCCAGGAATGGCTCTGAATATGAATTAGCATCTTGGTAAGTTTCCAGTTGTGGACAGAGCCAGGGAACTCCAAAACTTCATTCATTATGGAAAACTTCATCCTGAACGCACGCCACTACTCAGCTAGTCCTTCACTATTGGTCAGACACCTTCTCAGATGTATTCTAATATACAGCTTCACACCCAGAGCAACCTTGTCTACTTAAGAAGTCCACTTCATGCTCTTCTCTTGTAACTTTGCTTCCAAAGCACAGGACACACAGCTTTCTTGAAAAATAAATGCGAACACAGACTGATCTTAGGAATGCCTGCAACCCAAAGCACAATGGGCATTTGGAATTTGTGATGTATTCCTGATCAGGTTCTAAGAGTCAGCTCAGAGCCTAACAGTAGTAGCAAGTGCCACGACAGAAAGGGAAGTACCCAGCATGCCCCATTTAATGCTCCTTGATCATGACACAGACAATAGAAAGAAAACCTACAACTTCAGGAAATACCTACTTTATTATAGTAACTTACTCCTCAATCTGAAAAGCAGCACAAATACAGGAAGACATCTCACTTTCTAACAGTATTTCTACTGTCCATGTTTATCGTATTGGGGTACTGTTTGATGGTAACATACATACTGTAAATATACAGACAGCACAATGGGCACACCACCTAAATTCAGGCACCTAACCTGGGATTCCCTTAGATTTCCTGCTTAACCAGTAGAGAGAAGCAACTCTACTTCCAGAAACCAAGTCAGATTAAGCATTTTAACAGTGCCTTTAACAGTTCTTCCAGAAAACTATTCAAATCACTCAACTGAAGCTCCTGCTTTGACTCATCCTGGAAATGCTTCTTTCTTTCATACGGAGTCTACGGAAAGAGAGGAAAGTCAAAGTGAAGTGCCAACAAGGAGTTAAGATGAATTCCCCACAATGCTGCAAGTGTTGTATGGGAAGAGGCATCACAGAAAAGCTGTTTCTGTTCTCAAAATATTCTTCCAATCAAACATTCATGCTTGCAAGGGAGAGTTTTGATGAAACAAGCCTTTGAACAAATCTGTCTGCCAAAACCTCTACGTGCATACATGTGCGCGCACATATGCATGCATGCGCACACATGTATGTGTGTAGAGCTTGCTGGAAGGGATGGGGAATGCTCTTGAACACCACTGCAACTTGATATATGCCAGTCTGTTCAAAACAATGATGTCCCTTTGACATCAATCGCGAGAAACGGGCACTTGAAAAGTACGAGTGTGTTCACGCAAACTAGAGGTCTAAAAGACCAGATAAAGCAGACCTCAGAAGTGCATGATTATCTCCATTCGCTATCGCTCTGTTTAAGATGACTTGTTCTGATGTGTTCACCTACACTGGAAACAGGAAATACAGCCACAGAAAATGCTATACTACAGTTGCAGAGAACTACAAGAGTCCTACCTTGTCCACTGGCCAAGTAACTGTCAGGATCCAAGGATAGGCTATGAATTTCTTGTACTGCAACCCAGTTTCCTGTAACGCACGAGACAAAATTTTAAAAGCTTTTTGATGGAACGGCACACAATTCATAAAGACAAAAGCATCACAAACCATGCATCACATTCAAAAGGCTATTGAAACTTAAGAGAATTTGTATTACAGGTGGCTCATACCACCTGCATGCATTTAATCCAATGCATTAAACAAAATCTAATTCTCATCTCAGTATTTTTATTTATAACCAATGATAGAATAAAAACACCCTTTTATATAAAACCTGCGTTTCCTTGCTACAAGTAACAGACAACTTATTTTTAAAATTTATAAGCAAACATACACAAGGTACGATCTTCATTATTAATTCTAAGATATGGCTCCAACATTTAGTAGCTAGGCACTGTAAAACATCTAAACTCTAGAAAACCATTCTGAGCTTTTCAAATTATAGAGAAACATTTTCATCACTAGAGTGACTTGATTCAGAGATATTTCCTCAACTCTGCAACTATTCCAAGACAAAAGGCATGAAATCTATGGTTCTTTATTAGGCTTGGTGAAGCACAAGTGTTGCTATCCCCATCTGGCTGTACAGTTATGCATTAAACTTAACCCATCCGTTGCTAAACATTCCAGCAACAAAATGGGAGAGGGAAGGAAACCTACAGAAGAACAAACAACTGCAAGAAATAAAATGCCACATACAGGAAGAAACACAGAAGAGAGAAAAAGAATAGTCTAAGAAAGAGGGGAAACAAAAAGCAGTGGTCCTAAAGACAAACCTGTCTCTCCACTGAGGAATACTGTGGCCAACAAGAAGGGAATAAATGCCTCAATGACCATATTAAAGTCATTCTCTGCTCCCAACAACAGTACAATAATTCACAGGATCACAGAAAGACTGAAATTGAGAAGAACTCTTTGAGATCATCTAATCCTACCCCACCTGCTCAAGCGGGGTCAGCCAGAGCAGGCTGCTCAGTGCCAGACATGACCAGTACTCCCTGCTCCCAACCCCTGGTAAAGTGGTTAGCATAACTGATGCTAACAGCAGTTCTCTGTGACCAAGCAGGTCATGTATTTGTTTCCTTTCCCTTGTTATCAGGCCCTGAAGGTCCTGTGAACCAAGTAGACAAACCAAACAGATTTCTTCTTCCCCTCCCTACTAGCCTCAAGGTTCCTGGGCGCCAGGCCGATTACTCCCTTCCTCACTGGCCTTGAAGGTCCCAGGCACCCAGCCAACCAGGCAGTAGAGATGACCCCATCACAGAACAGGGAAGAATCACTGCACCCAGAGCTCTGTCCATAAAATCAAGTGGTTGCAAAGCCTAAGTGGGGAGCTCAGACCAGAGCTGCTGCTGGACAGTGAGACCCGTGACCCTCCAGTGGCAGGGACGTCTCCACCGTCATCTGCTTCCTCCAAGGATTGAGTGACTCGTAGTCTTTTACATAATTTTCAAGTCTTTATTACGATTGCTATATTGATACAGCAAACCACATATTAAGATTTGACCCGATCTGCAGAGGGCCCACATGATGAGAAATTACGAGTTAAATTGTATGACAGACACTGTATTACTCAGGTGATTACAAATCGTAAGCTGCATAAGATTTTCATACTATGCTAGTATATTGATTCTGCATGTAGAAACTCTGTGCCATTCTAATCATAAATTCTGTGCTATACTAATCACAAATCCTGTTAAGAAAATAAAGCTTTAGTTGTAACTATAACTAGTGCCATCACCATTCTGCCACAGATCCCTAAAAGAACCTGTCTGTCCCCTCAGTGCCAGGTGACACTGTGTGCAGTCAGCTTTGTAATATCTTCCCAAATGGATGGAGACTCCACAACATCTCTGGGTTGTTCCACTGTTTGCTTCACAGTAAAAGTGTTTTCTTGCATTCAGGTGAAGTTTCATACATTTCAGTTTGTGCCCATTGCCCATCTTGGCTTGCCTTTGTGCTCACTGTCTTCCTGGGCACCTCTGAGTGGAGTCTGGCTTACTCTTCCTCATTCAGTCCCATCAGACATTTTTATATATGAATTAGATCCCTCTGAGCCACCTTCTTCCCAGACTGAAAAGGCTCAACTCTCTCAGCCTCTCCTCATATGAGAGATCATTAATCATCTCTATGGCCCTTCGCTGGACTCACTCTAATAAACCCATCTCCCTCTTGTACTGGAAAGCCTAGAACTTGACTCAGCACTGCCAATGTGGTCTCACTAGTATGAGTAGAGAGGAAGCATCACCTCCCGTGACCTGCTGGCAATGCTCTGCCTAATGCAGCTCAGGAGGTTGTTGGTCACCTTTGCTGAGAGGGTGCAATGTTCATCTTGTCATCCACAAGAACACCAAGATCATACCCTGCAGAACTGCTTTCCACCCAGTCAGCTTCCAATGTGTAGTGGTGCATGGGGTTATTCCTCCCCAGGTTCATGGGGTTTCCTGTTGTAGAACTTAATGAGATTCCCCTCTGCCCAAATCTCCAGTCCGGTAAGGTCCCTCTGAACAGCAGGGCAACCACCTGGTCTAGCAGCTATGCCTCCCAGTTTTGTATCATCTGCAAACTTGCTAAAAGTACACTCTGCCCTATTATCTAGGTCATTATTCAAGATGTTAAACAGTATTGGCCCAAATATCAAACCCTGAGGTACACTATTAGGGACCAGCCTCCAAGTGGACTTTGTGCCACTGATCACAACCCCATGGGCCTGGTTGTTCTGTCAGTTTTCAGTCCACTTAGCTAACTCATACTTCATCAGCTCGTCTATGAGGATGTTATGGGAGACAGCGTTAAGTCTTAGTGAAGCCAACATAAACAATATCTGCAGCTCCCTCCACATCCACCAAGTTAGTCACTGTTATAGTAGGCTATCAGGTTGGTTAAGCACAATTTCCCCTTTGTAAATCCATGCTGACTACTCCTGATCATCTTCCTGTCCTTCGTGTGCTTGGACAGTATTTCCAGAATTAGTTGCTTCATCACCTTCCCAGGGATCAAGGTGAGGCTGACCAGCCTGAGTTCCTCAGATCCTCCTCCTTGCCCTTCTTGAAAACAGGAGTGACATTTGCTTCTTTTGAGTCTTCAGGAATCTCTCCCAGTTGCCACAACCTCTCAAAGATAATCAAAAGGGGCCTCGCAGTGACATCAGCCAGCTCTCTCAGCACTCCTGGGTACAGTCTCTCAGACCACATGGTCTTATGTATGTTCAGTCCGTTTAAGTGTTCCCTAACCTGATCCTCCTCCATGGAGGGTAAGTAGTCTTTGCTCCAGACTTTCCCTCTGGTATCAGGGACCTGGTATTTCTGAAAGCCAGCTTTACCAGTAAAGACTGAGGCAAAGACAGCATTGAGTACCTCAGGCTCTTCTGTGTCCTTTGTCACCAGGACCCCTGCCTCATTTAGCAGTGGGCCCATGTTTTCCTTGGTCTTCCTTTTGCTGTTGATATATTTGTAGAATCTTTTCTTGTTGCCCTTCACATTTCTTGCCAGACTCAATTTTACTAACATTTCCCACTAACACCAGCGAGAAGTTTGGGAGGAAGCATCGGTACTTGGATATAGCATTGCAGTTAATTAATTGAACAGTAACGCAATGATTAAATCACTGAAATGAGCAAGACTGAAGAACTACATAAAATCCTTAATTTTCCAATCCTCTGAATGCTAGAAACAAACAATATAAGTCAAAAGACAAGATGAGGTACTCTGGCAGATATCTGGTAATATTCTCCACTCTCATTACTACTTTCACTACCTTTATAATTTGTTTCCATAAAAATATTTTTGAAATCACAACAGTCCTATATGACACTACTTCTCAACTAACTTAATCACTAAGTTGCATTTCCATCTTATTTATGAAAAAGATGAGAAATCGCTACACGCAAAAAGAAACACGGACAGGAAACAACTCACTCTAAAATAAAAAACTACTTTGCTCTTGCTCTATCTTAGTTCTGCTTTAAAAGAAATTAGTTTAATCCTCAATTATTTTTTCAATCACCTAATAACCATGGCTAACAAAA
Source organism: Phalacrocorax aristotelis (assembly GCF_949628215.1). Lineage (NCBI taxonomy): Eukaryota > Metazoa > Chordata > Aves > Suliformes > Phalacrocoracidae > Phalacrocorax > Phalacrocorax aristotelis. Next base: position 75,391,546 of record NC_134276.1, on the reverse strand, counting down.
ATGGTCGCTTCAGTCATTTTTTTTTCTCTATTAATGCTGGCTTAATACTAGTCATAACATATCAAGATTAAATTAAACAAGCTGACAGATACTGTCTTTAAAAATATTTAATTCTGTATAAATAATTTTAGGATGATTTTTAGAGTCAGTTTATCTGAAAAAGACAAAGAGAATTTCAGAATTTACCAGATTTAGAATTTAAGAAAAAACAACAGAAAAAAACACCAGAGACACAGAGTATCTAACACAGGGATCATCAGTTGGTATTTTCATAGAATCATAGACTGGTTTGGGTTGGAAGGGACCTTTTGAGGTCATCTAGTCCAAGCCCCCTGCAGTGAGCAGGGACATCTTCAACTAGATCAGGTTGCTCAGAGCCCCATCCAGCCTGGCCTTGAATGTTTCCAGGAATGGGGCATCCACCACCCCTCTGGGCAACCTGTGCTAGCACTTCACCACCCTCATCGTAAAAAATTTCTTCCTTACATCTAGGTTAAAGTTACCCTCTTCTAGTCTATACCTATTACCCCTTGTCCTGTAGCAACAGGCCCTACTAAAAAGTTTGTTCCCGTTTTTCTTATAAGCCCCCTTTATGTACTAAAAGGCAGCAATAATGTCTCCCCGCAGTCTTCTCTTCTCCAGGCTGAGCAACCCCAACTCTCTCCGCCTGTCCTCATAGGAGAGGTGCTCCATCCCTCCAACCATTTTTGTGGCCCTCCTCTGGACCCACTCCAACAGGTCCATGTCTTTCCCATGTTGGGGGCCCCAGAGCTGGATGCAGCACTCCAGGTGGGGTCTCACGAGAGCAGAGCAGAGGGGCAGAATCACCTCCCTCGACCTGCTGGCCACGCTGCTTTTGATGTAGTTCAGAATGTGGTTGGCTTTCTGGGCTGCAAGGGCACATTGCTGGGTCACATCCAGCTTTTCATCCACCAGCACCCCCAGTCCCCCTGCTCTCAATATCTTCATCCCCCAGCCTGTATTGATACTGGAGATTGCCTGGACCCAGGTGCAGGACCTTGCAATTGGCCTTATTGAACTTCATGAGGTTCACAAAGGCCCACTTCTCGAGCTTGTCCAGGTCCTTCTGGATGGCATCCCGACATGTCAACCACACCACTCAGCTTGATGTCATCTGCAAACTTGCCAAGGGTGCACTCAATCCCACTGTCTATGTCAGTGATGAAGATATTAAACAGTACTGGTCCCAGTACAGGCCCCTGAGGGATACCGCTTGTCACCAATCTCCATCTGGACATTGAGCTATTGACCACTACCCTCTGGATGTGACCATACAACTGATTCCTCATTCACTGAGCAGTCCACCCACCAAATCCATATCTCCCCAGTTTAGAGAGAAGGATGTTGCTGGGGACTGTGTCAAAGGACTTACAGAAGTCCACATAGATGATATCCACAGCTCTTCCCTTGTCCACTAATTTAGTCACTCCATTATAGAAAGCCACTAGGTTATTCAGGCAGGACTGGCCCTTGGTGAAGCCTTGCTGGCTCCTCTAATCACCTCCCTGTCCTCCATGTGCCTTAGCATCGCTTCTAGGAGGACCTGTTCCATGATCTTCCCAGGCACAGAGGTGAGGCTGACAGGCTGGTAGCTCCCTGGGTCCTCCTTTCTACCCTTTTTAAAAATGGGTGCAACGTTTCCCTTTTTCCAGTCCCCAGGGACTTCACCTGGTTGACATGACTTTTCAAATATCATGGAGAGTGGCTTGGCAACTACATCAGCCAATTCCCTCAGGACTCGGGGACGCATCTCATCAGGTCCCTCAGACTTGCATATGTCCCGGTTCCTCAGGTGGCCATGCACCTGATCTTCCTTTACAGTGGGAAGGACTTTACTCCCCTAATCCCTGCCTTGCAGTCCATTCACTCAAGAGCTGGGGGGGAAGTTGCCAGCAAAGACTGAGGCAAAAAAGTTGTTGAGTACCTCAGCCTTCTTCTCATCCATTGTTACCAGTTTCCCAGTCATGTTCATCACAGGGAGTACCCTTTCTTTTACCTTCCTTTTCTGGCTGACATACCTGTAGAAGCCCTTCTTGTTATTCTTTGTGTCCCTTTTTTTTTCCCCCCCATCAGTAAAACGTTTCACTAGAGTAGCGTGTCAAAACACTGCCCCAAAGCCAAAGTTACTTTGTTCTTGCAGCATGCAGAATACATCTTCTAAGGCAACTGTAGAACCTTCCTTTTTGCCCACCAGGACAGGCAGAAAGGTTACAGTGCTGTAACACGTCCAGGCTGATGATAACAATAATCACATCTTTGTACCTTCCAGAGCACCTACCCTATTGCAAGTGCTATTCAGGGCTAATTTAGTTGGGAGAGAAGCGCCAGATTACTAATTCATATGGCCAGACACATATCGGATCATTTCTGTCAAAAATTAGCCCAAGTGCTACTACACTTCTAAAATGAAGAAAACCGTGTTGGCAAATTGATTCTCTGTGGGATTTTCTACAGCAGCTGGTCTTTGAGAGATGCCCAATTAAAGCAAGGCTGCAAGGCTGATGGCTGTGGCTTGACAAATCAATTCAGAGGTGGCAAATACAGAAAAAAAAAAGCACAGAAGCAACTGCGAAAGCACTGACTGCAGAAAATTTGATGTTGTCATAATTAGCCAAGGAGCAGTCAAATAGAGAAACAGTATTGTAAAGCTATGCATTTTTCTTAACAATCCTCAAGAAATGTGATATTCACTGTTGTTTTCATAATGATCAAAAAATCAGAAATGCATTTTTATTCTTACATATGACATAATACAGTTATAAAAATTCATATGGTCAGTAAAACAGAAGAAAAAGATTCAACTAAAAATATCAGCTAAAAAATATCTTTGAATTAGCTCATCAGTAATCCACAATAGTATTTTTTAAAGGACCTAGCAACCAAATAACAAAGGAACCATTTACCTGCTGCAATGCAAGGTTATATTTACCTCTATAAAGTTGCTATCAAAAGAACTCCTAAGAGAAAGCCAGATTCAGGAAGACCACAGTTATATAGCCCTAATAAAACTCTGAAAATAAAAGTGACTTACAAAAAAAGTATGCTCCTGCTGCTGAAATTAGTCACTACAACACCAAATTTCTCTTGTGAAAAAGAGGATTATTTTCCTAAATTATGGAAATGGGACAGCTCCTGATAAGCAGCAGGAACTCTGTCCAGGTCGGCTGTTAGGGTAGAGCCTATTGTTTATACAAAAAAGGCATGCAAAGTCAAAGCTGTGCCTACCTCATCGAAGTTCTCTGTCATTTTTCGCATGACGTCCTTCTTGTGCAAACTTTGAAACATCTCTGCTGTCACCATGCCTAGAAGATTAACATTTTAAAAAGAAGAACTACCAACAACTGTATTACATTCATCAAGTCCAAACCACAGTAAAGAATTAATTTAGAAACACTCAGAAAGGGGGACTCTGTGTTATCTCTGTTTACGCTGCTATGGGCCATATATGTATAGGGAGACACAAACTCATTTATAGTAGAAAATACTGATGAACGAGAACTGAAATTCACATTAAAGAAATCTGCCCTGTGCTGCCTGGCAGGGCTATTTTCTCTGTCCACTCACTTACTTCAAGGATTTACTAAAATTTTGCCCACTGCAAGTCAAAGACCCCAAAACATTTCCCATAAGAGAAGGCATGTTAGTTCAAGGGCCTGAAAAAAAATTTGACGTGTAAAAGGTACTTTCTAGCTGCTAAGAGACACTCAGAAGTTTCAAACTAACAGAATAGTCGTCTTAAAACTCTACCTTGCCATCCTGAAGCATTTCACTAGCAGACTGTCCCCAGAAGTAACTGTATCTCAACGTTTGTTTTGAAATAGACAGCTTCACAACCCTCTGGTAAAAGTAACCGCAATGAGGCAAGACATTGCTTTTCTAGCTTAATCTGCTAGATGTTCATTTTCAAGCAAAGATACTAGCAAAACAAAAGATCCTGGACTGAATTTTAATTAGAATGGTCATCAAAACTATCTTCCCTATGTGGGGATCCTGCAAAGTGATGTGAGACGCCACTTCAGAAACCTGACCTTGCAAACCATGTTCGAATACAACTCAGAGTTGGTATGCTGTAAACACAGAGTCAAAGAATTTAAACAGCAACGTTCTTTAATATTAGTCCTGCCCAGCTGGCATTTGTCTTAACAGACAGTACAGATTATAAGTACATGACTTACTGGAGAGAAAAATTCCATTTTATAAAGCACACTTCAGACTACTCTCACTCACAGATAATGGAAAGGGCTACTAAGAGGGTAAATTACCTTGACAGCCTGAGCACTGAATGAAGAAGTTGATCAGATCTAGAAGTGCCACATTCCTGTCCTGTTTGTATGCTTCAATCCAGTCATCTACTACAGACTAGAAAAGATTAAAGAAACTCATTAGCCAGGAGCTGAACACAGAATGCTACACTCCACTGAGGACATCCATAATCAAGGCACAAACTAACATTGTTCCATCTCCATTAAATTATAAAAATGAGCATAAACTCCACACTATTTTGTTCCATTTCTAATAGTACATGCAAAAAAGACTCTTTCTGGGGCAAAATGAAGTCTTGAACTGCTCATTCACAAGTTCTGCTCTAGGCAATGTTGCCATTCACAGATGCTTTGCTCCCTGTTAACAGGGAAAATAACCACAGCTTTAATAAACTTAATATACAAAAAACAAAATGTCATCCTCCTAACTTCTCGCCAGCACTAAGGTAACAGCTTCATTTTAAAAAACAAACAAAAAAAACAACCAAACAAAAAAAACCCCAAACATTTAACCTCTGCACCAACTAATCATTAATATTAATTCAATATTAAATTAATGTTAGCAATTGTTCCTGGGAGTTCTAGTCTTCTCTAGCACCCGATTTGTGCAGTAGGCTGAAACAGTTCACTTAAGCTAAAGCACAACTCCAAATTTCATTTCTAGGGCAGTACAGCCTACAGCCTGTATGTGACACAGGCCCATTGGGATAAGCCATCCATGCTTCAACCCACCTGTAGTGCCACACAGATCTAATGAATTCTAGCAGCAGCAGCCTGGACTCGAACTGCTGCCTTTCCAAACCCTTCACATCACGCTTTGCACAGCAGAAGCCGAGCTCTTCAGGGAGCTCTACTGAAGTGAACACAGCTGCAGCATGGCAAAAATACATCCACACAAACAGCCTAGAAAAACTAAGGTCTCGCATCCAAAATATAAATGTACTTTCCATGTTGACACACACGCACTTTGCTTACGGACACTACATACTGGAGACGTATGCATAATCCTGTATAAAAATATTTCGGACTCTGGATTTTAATCCTTCATACACATATACAAACATAATATACACGTGTGCTTAGAGTATGGGGAGGTAGGCTTCCTCACATGAAAGAAAGTTGCTTACTATATAGATGCACTGGGAACCTGACTATTACGCAAACTGCTGTCAAACTGCATCAGAATGCAGATAAAAGAAAAATACCAAAAGGCAAGCACCCAGAAAAAAAATGGCCTGATTTTCAGAATCCTGACCAAGCAAAATTTTCTACTGATGAACCTTTTCTGTATTTTTAATGTAATTCTCTTTTCATTTGTTCAGACATTGCTTTTGGAAGGCTGGTTTAGGTACACATTTCCTTCCCCTTTTTAAATATGACAGCTACTTTTTCACTGATTTCTTGAAGATGCATTCTTTTCAAGACCCATGCTCATAACAGTTTTCCAGTCAAACATGCTTCTTCCCCACCTATGCCAAAAGAGAACAAAATTTCAATGCTCCGGAGTACTAATAACTGAAATAACCACTGTTTATCCATATCTTGCCTCCACGAACTCCTCCTGGAATTCAGAGCTAGAAATACCTGCATGGCCTGCTTCCCCATGCTAACCACATCAAACAAGGTAACTGCCTCAACCACTTTGCCATTCTGCAGCTGGCTCACTCTTCTGCAACTGGAGGAATTTCTCCTTATGTTTTCACACTGTTCTCGGACCTTCCGTTTCTCCCTCTGAAACGAGTCAAGCAAAGAAAGCATGTGAGAAAACATGACACATAACAGCCATTCACAGATACATGAATTATCCCCTGATAAACAAGTTTATTTTACTCTCATTTGTAATGATTTCCCCAGGGTGTTAACTTTTAAGTTTCAAGGACACTGATAAAGCCTTATCAAACACAACCATACTAGAAGGGGATGAAAGAAAGGATTTACCAGTTTGAATTTTTTTCTCAACAATGAGTCATAAGCATAGGAAGGTATAACAGGAAAGAAGCTTCTGGATAGTTGTGTACTAACCAGGAGGCATTTTTCAGTGGCAGGTGTAATTTCTGAAGAATAGACAGCAAGCACATCTTACACATCTTTTCACAACCTGCAAATTAACATCAGCTGCACACAATGCACAGATAAGGAAGAACAGGTGAAATGAACTGACTGCTGGCTCTGATGCCAATGGAATTTGGGGGTCAAGCTGCATCCAGAGACTAAATTTTAGATGCACTGTATTGTGAGTGTTTTACATAATACTCAAATTTGTAACAATTCAATGAGACAGAAAATAAATTCCATAATTTAAAAAAAAAATATTTCATTTAAAAATCAACTTACTGGTGTTTTCAGGTTGCCATTTCTCACACATCTGCCATTCTGCACGGCAGACTCAGGCACAGTCTCATCATGGACAGCATTCTCTCTGAAGCATAACAAACATGTTGAAAAGGTTAGCAGTGAGAACACAGAACTACACACTTCAGTACAAACAACAGAAGAAAATAAGAGCATAGATATGTATTTTAATACTTCTAATGAATTGTTTGGAAGTTATGCCATTTTGTTACTAAAAACCAAACAGCTAACTTTAAAAGTACAACAGAAATTTGGGGCCTTTTTCAAACTGTTGGCTTTCCTGTGAGATACACAGATAATCAGAAAAACTAGCAGAACCATCGAAGATATCAAGGGAGTAGAAAGTAAATGAGACAGAAAGCTGGTGTTGACTTAAGGCAGCCTTTGTTGACTTAAGAGCTTTGCACCATGAGTCAAGAACAGGAGTATACATTCACTTTGTGGGCGCTTGCACAAAACAAGGTAACAACATTTGATGGGTCTACAACTTAAAATGAGAGGATGGAACTGTTTTACTTTGTCTATAAAACATGCTGAGGAAAAAAGACACACATGAAATTTCATTTGCAGGTCATTGCTAATATGATGGAGGAATGATTTTATAAATAAAGGTGCACCTTCTGGGAGATCTGAAGCCATACATTTATCTGCAATGAAATCATGCCACTTTTCATCATTCCCAATGCTAACAATATGCTTTGCCAAAGGTCATGTCTGAGCAGGCGAGCTGGATCCCACTTGTGCAGCAGGTCCAGTACTGGTAGCTGGCTGCTATGGCCTCCTTTTATACTACGGTGGCCAGGACATGAAGCCAGTTGACTTGTACTACAAGAAGGCACAAAAAGAAAGTAAATATGAGAGTGTACAGTTACGTTCATTTTCGTGATACTGCTGCAACAAGAGAGTGTACTAACACAAATGACCACTTCACAAACTAAAAAAGCCAGTGTACTACACTGTCAGATACAGTCAACTCTCCAATATCCAGTGTTGGCTAACCCAGATGAAGAATTAACTGTGCTACAGATGCAGCGCCAGCTCAGCTCCAGCTAGGTTTATCAATGCCAGATAAGCACTGTTCTTCTTGTCCTTCCCAAGACCATTTCAGTTAGGCATTGCCTCTACAAAGCAAACCTTGAGGCTGAATAGCATCAACTGCAGGATCAAGGTCCTGGTGTTATTTCATTAGTGAGAGCAGACAGAAGTTTTTATTTAAACATGTCTTTTTTTACTTTTTGAATCTATCAGGACACTCCACCGTAAACGATGTAGAATTAGGCTTCCAAAGACTCCTATAAAAATTTATATAAAATTATATAAGAATATATCAAATTTCTAAATACAATTTTGCAAATTCTTAACTTCCCTACAGAGAAAGTCCCATGAAAGTTAAATTCAATTAATGTCTTGTCATAGAAAAGTTCAAAATGTGGCACAGCATTTGACAGATGGAAGCCAAGAAAATAATTCGGGATGAACCAATCCTTGCATCAGTTGCCTGGACTTCTGCATGTTATAGAAATGAGAGGGATGAACTATAGTTCACAACTGAGTCAGCACACTACTAGCAATAGTTTGCAAAAGTTTTCAGATGTTTTGTTTGATTTGTGTTTGCGAGCCACAGAGACTAAGTATCTCAAGCACCACCAGAGACCTCCTAGTTGAAAAGAACAAGCAGCAAGAGAGAGCAATATGGATTCCTTTCCCGATGCCAGCTAGCTCTTCCCAGATTCTTCTACAGACCACAAATCAACAAAAAGAATCCAAACGTGTTTGTCAAGGAGTTGCTTCTCCTATGTGATTAAATCCTTTCACTCTTGATTTCAAAGCGGACTGCAACAATACAGGGCTGGACTAACGTGTTCTTACTTGCACTGCTTCACTACTACTACAACTCAGATGCCAGCCATCATCATGGTAACATGTGTTACCTGTTTCTGCATTACACCTCAACATAACACTCAATGCAACCTCAAACAGTTTTCCTGAATGGTTTGCATGTACTATTTAGCAACTTATTCCACCCCATAATGACAATAAATGTATTTCATTTGGTTACAGCAAGTATAATTGAGTCCAAGTTGAATTAAAACATTTAAATAACAAAAAAATCACAACTGCTGCAGGACAGTTCAGTCAAGTACTTGTCTGATCACGTCCTGCTTTTAATATCTCTGTCTACAGTATACTTCTTTGAAGCTTTTACTTATGCAACTCTTTCCCAAGAACATCCTGAAGGATGGCACTACAGATGGTATCTACTGGGCCTGTGCTACTTTTCAGCTTATGCCAGGCAAAATATACCTGTGGCAAAAGGGGCTCAACAAAGCAAGTGAATGCATGGTATATGGAACAGCATCCTTACCAAAGCTCAGCAAAACCTGCAAGAATGAGAAGGCTGTTGATCTACAGCTTCCTCATGTTGAGCTAACACCACCAAGTAAAACAACATATCTGTGATGAAACCAGTTAGAGCAACTTCTGTGCACACACTAAGCACCTGTCTTAAACACACAACAAATGTAACTAAATACTAATACAAAAAAGCCACTTAGTTCCTGAAGTGTTTTGGTAACCAGTGCACCACAGCCCATAGCCATGCTACAGTAAGCAACGTGCTACAACAGACAACCTACACAAACACAGAGTTTGGGGGTTTTTTTAAATCCAGAAACTATCAATACTCATGTTTCTCCTTTTCATGTTGTTTTTTTTTTCCTTTTAATAATGATGTTGCCAGCAAGGCTGATGATAAGGCAGGTACTTAAACATTTGCAGGAGCTAGACCAGAACCTAGAAACTGAACCCCAAGAAAGCACTCAGAAATTAAATGAGATATTTTAATGGAGTTTTTATCTGCACAACTAAGTTTCTGTTGAAGAAACTGTTAAAAGAATTAAGGCGCCCTCTATTCTTCTTGAGCAAAATAGGAACCACTGCACCTAGCTGAGGATGGCACGTGATCACTTCTGCAGCGACCCTCACGCATAACTCCATTTAACACCTTTTCAACTATAGGACTGCAACCATAAGTTTGACAAATTTTGAACTAGTTACTTTTTTTGCTCCCCTCTGTTACACTGCACCATACTGAGCATTTTTTTGCATACCTAAAATCACTGCCTCACGCACTGGTAAGAAACAGTTCTCAGCCATTTACTTTGCTTCCATCAGCAATCCGTAAGAAAGCATAGGTAGAATTCCATTCCTACCTGATCCTAATTGTCACCTTTATAGCCTGTTACATATGGCTCATAGACTCATTTTTACCTCGCATTCCTGCCACAATATGGTCCTGTCACTAGCAGTTGAAGTATTACTGATGAGGTAAGAACACCTGAAGTAGGAAGGAAGAAAATTCCTTCGTCTCGTCCTCAAACACAATACTATTGTGAGAATTTCTTAATTCAGTTTTCTCATCTTAAGAAACATTTAGAGCAGATTTAGTGACTCATACTGTTAAAGAGGTAGCTTTCTTTTTAAAAGAGCTAACATATTCCTTTGGCTATGTAAAAGGAATAATTAATCTATGTTATTGGAAGAATCCTACCTGTAGATTTTTAAAATTATAAATTTCAATACAACTGCTTCATCTTTTAGAAGCAACATAAGAAGCTCAGCTAAACAATTGCCAGGTGCATTCCTGACATTTCTGAAACTAAGAGGCTGACTCCAGATGAAACACACTGGAAAGGACATATGGGAAGCTGTATTAACTGTCATCATGGACTAAGAGGAATACATCTCTCAGCTTTCATTAACGCTTAATGAAGCAAAAGACCTGGAGCAGACTTGCTCAGAAGGTGACAGGATCAGCAAAGACTGGGCTGCCATAAGTTCAAAGCATGCAATACTGGATATCTAAAAAGCCTCGCTCCTTGAAACTAGATAAGATGTGCCCAAATGTTTTAGCTTTAACTTTTATTTATTTATATCTGCTCTAGTACAAGTAGAACTTCTAAATACCATTCTGTAAACAATGATATGAACAGATTTGGTTTATAGACCGCCTCAACTGATGACTGAAAAAATATATTATGAAGGGGAGAAGACTTGATATACCCTGATAAAAAGAGCAATAGACAAGCAATGCCCCCTTCAATGCCAACAGTGAGACTACAGATTACTTAGGACTCTTCCCTGTCAGCATCCCCAAATTCACCACAGAAGCGAACACATGCACTGATTATGAATCTGCCTATTTTTTTTTTTTCAAAGTAGGTTCATTTGCACTGTAGCAAATAAGGCACAGAGAAGCTTGTAAGGCCAAGGCTCTGTCAATCAGCAAAGAACACTACATTAACAAAATGCTAGACCATACGTAAAAGGGAATAAAACGGAGATGTTAGTAACGAGACACAGCGCATAGCAAATCCCTTTTTACTTCCCTCCCACCCAAAATGACACATTGTAGACTGCCCCGCTACCCACCAGACACAAATTCAAGGGACAGCGCCCTGATCTACCAACAAATTTGACAAGACAACATGCGCCAGGTCTTACTTTTGGCTGGGAAGGTTACTGGCTGCGTTGGGCTCGGCTATCATTTCCGCTACATTATTTCAGTGGCGCAGGCAGCAAGCTAACGCGGTCAGCATCGCTTCTCAGGAAACTTCAACAAGGTCGGTAAAATACTTAACAAAGCTTTGGCTCTCGCAGGTGAAACAGCAGCCAAAAGCTGTGAAGAAAAGAAAAGAAGAAAGGAGTTAATTCTAGGCAGACCCCTTAAAACCAAGTCAGGAAGTCCCCCCAAAAAAAAAATACAGGCAGGGGATGCAATTTTTCGAGAGAAATTAATGCAAAGAGGAGAAATCGGAGGCGGGACCGCTGCAGCTGCCAGAGGCCCTGACCAGGCTGGGCGTACAAAGCCGCCCGCCCTCACGGAGCCGCCCGGCCCGCTTACCTCACCCTTCTCCCCCTCGGGCAGACCCCCGCACCGCCGAGCCGCCTCATGGGCATCGCCGCCGCCCCGACGGCACGGGACGAGACGGGACGGGACGGGCAGCGGCGGGAGGGCGGGCGGGCAGCGGCGGGAGGGCGGGCGGGCCGGGACACGGACCCTCGCCCACCTGTACACACAGACGAACGGCTGCGGGCTGGGGGACACGGCGTCGGCGGCAGGGAGGGAGCGGGACGATGGGCGCGCGCTGCGCGGGAGCCGCCACTCACCTGCCTCGCGGACGCGCACCCCACCCCCGAGCGCGCGCCGACCAACACCCACCGTCAATCACGGCCGATCCCCCCTCCCCAGACGCCGCCCGGCCTATCAGAGACGGGGATGACCGTCACGTGGCCCACAACGGCAGGTGGGCGGGGCGGGCTCGCCGTGCGCCGGTGCCCTCGGGGCTTCCGTAGCGGTGGGTGGGAGGCGGTAGCCGGTAGCGGCTCCTCCCGCTGCCGTGCCCGGGGTGAGTGGGTGGCGGGACGAGTTGCGGCGCTGCTGGACGCCGCGCCATGGGGCCCGGCCGCCTCTCGCCGTCCCTTCTGCCGCGCTGCTGGCGGGCGGCGGCGGCGGCTCTCGGCGCGTGCCGGTGCCGTGGCGGGCCGTTCTCCGCCCGGCCGCTGACCGCCGCCGCTCGCCTGCGGGCTCCCCAGCGGCCGCCGGGCAGGGGCGAGCCGCCGCGGGCGGGCGGCGGAGCGCGGTGGAAGGGGGTGGCGGATGCCGGCGGGGATGAAGAAGCAGAAGAAGAGGATGAGGATGAGGATGATGTGGAGGAGCTGCTGGGCCCCTCCCCGCTGGCCGTGGAGGCCGGCGCGCAGCGGGTGGCCGTGGTGCAGCCGGCGGTCAAGTGGGGCCCGAAGAAGTCGCCGCTGACGAGGGGTGCGTGGCCGCGTGGGGGCGGTGGGCCCTCGCGGTGCTGCCCGCCGGGCCCCGCTCCGCCTCCCCCCGCCCGCTTCGCTCCCGGCGCCTCCTCTTGCAGGCCCTGGGGACCGGGGGCGGTGGGGCCGGGGGCGCGGAGCAGGCCTACCATTACGGTGGTAAAACTGCGAAATACAAACTCAGAGTAGATAAAAGGTCTAGGTCGGTGTTTTCTTTGATAACTTTATATGGAGATCGGTGCTTTGACTTGTAAATCACGCTAACTTTGGGTCTTGGACAGCAAAACCACTTGGTGCGTAGAGCGTGTAGCTTTCTTCGCAGGCAGCCCGGTTTCCCCTGTGTTCGCCAGATGTGCATAGCCTTCAGCCTGGGCCAGAGGCCTTCAGCCTCAGGCCTGCCCAGAAGTTGGCTGAAGAGCAGGAATAGTCTCCTGTCCACGGTAGAGAGCATGGTGAAGATGAGGTCTTGTGTAATTAAGTCCCCTCATGGAATGCCTTTTTGTAGTTGTTTAGGGATGCAGTTGCCAATAATTCCTTTATAAGGACCTTAATTAACATGGCGATTTTCAGATTTCCCTCAGAAATCCTTACAGCTAGCTAATACATATACGTTAATCATGCATACTTAAGATGCATGATGAACTTCGCTTGATGTTTCTCCAATTACACAGCGTAATAGAAAGGATTGAGCATTTTGTAAGTTAGTTTTATATATATATGTCAATTCATGTGTCATAATCTTTCTTATATTCAAGTTTATTATGCAATGAACCTAAATATTTAGTTTTATTAGTGCTGCTAATTATAGCAAATAGCTGCTTTGCAGAATATAGTTGGTAACATTTTTGGAATTTACATTAGCATTCCCATTTTACAACTGAAAAAAAATGAAGGCACCTTTCTGTCCAGACATACAAACGAATAGCAGTGGTCCCTTTCCATTTATTTAGGCCCTCCAGATGAAGAGCCTGAAGTCTGAACAAATATTTTGGAATGATTGTTGAAACACCACAGGTTCAACAGGAAATCTGTGCATTTTACAAGAGGCAGTAATGATATGAGGAGAAAGAGGATCATGGTTATCTTTAAAAACATATTACCAAGGTAACCTATTTAATATATCTGTTACGTTTTGCTATCTAGAGAAACGTGACAAATCTTTTCATAAGAGAGAATCCTATTCCTGTTTGGCAAATCAAAACTGGATCTACTGATCTGATACACCTATGTAGTCTTTCTCACTTCACAAAGTCCTCAAAAAACACTGCTTTGCCATGTAGATGGTTGGGGTTTTTTTAAGAAAAAGTGACTGATGAGCCAGAATACAGGATTGGAATCTGCTGGTTTTAGCAAGTCATAAATCAGTGTAGGTTCTTTATGAATAAGAACCAGTAAGTTAGCAGCAGGATATGCCATATTAGTAATGCTTTAAATACTGCCGCAGAGCACCAAGGTATTAATCATGTGGTTTTGTGCTCATCTAAAATAACAGAATTTATTTACCAACTAGTTAGTCATTTCTCTTGTTGAGGCAAAAAGCCTGGTAATTTCTTTGCTGATGATACAATTAAAAATTATTCTAAATCACCAATGGAAGTAATTTGTGCTGGCAGAAAGATGCTTTGTGCAGTAAAATTGTATCAAACTAGTTTAATTATTCTGATTAGACCTAAGATGTTTTGCTCCTTGCGCTACTGCTTAAAATACATACCCTAGTGGAATTTCAGTGTAGCTTATTCTTTCCCTGTTAATGCACGATCGTAGTTATTGGAAATCTGAGGAAAGTTATGTTGGTATATTATAATCTTCTTTTTTTTTTTTTTTTTTTTTTTGGTCTTCCTAAAGCTGAATTACAGATTGCTGAAGCTGTTGCTCTTGTAGATACTCTTCAGAACTGGACAGTTTTAGACAAAATAATTCTTCCTACCAAAAATCCTGACAAGAAGTTTATTTTTGGCAAAGGAAACTTTGAGGTTTTGACAGGTAAGGACTGAGATTTTTCAGCAGTGCATCATTCTAAATGGAAGACTTCTGCAGCTGAACTGGTCACGGATAGGTATGAAAGCTGAGGAGAGAGAGTATTTGGTTCATACGTCATGCAGGTTTGCAAACAAACCTCAAAGATTTTTTTTAAGGTTAAAAAAGCAACACAGAATAGAGATAAACCATGCTTTTTGAAAATATGTGAGGCAACTTAATCCCTGCGTTTATGTAGTTGACATAAGTAAAACCGGCAGCTGGTTTACATACTACTAAGTTAGTGCAAATACAGCTGTTCTGTGAACAAAGAATATGATGCCATTTGATATTTTATGAGCATATTCTGCTCAATGCAAAATGGTTTTATATTCTGTATATTTTAAAAAGATAATTGATATTTAACACTGTATTTTGTAATGGTTGTCCATCTTTTAGAAAAGATTAAAAAATTGCCCCATGTGACAGCTGTCTTCTTGAATGTGGAAAGAATATCTTCACTAACAAAGGTAATTAAATATAATATCAAATTATATTGTTTGCATCAGTATTGTTCAGAAGCTTTTGATGTTACGAGAAGTAGGGTCGGTTATGACTCTGAATTTGCCAGTGGTAATGTGTAAAGCCCCCTGGACTGAGTTTCGTTGAAAGGAAACTTAATTCCTATATCATTTGTCCAGTTGGTGTATGTTTCCAGCTCTCGTGCATGAAACTTCCCAGCAGCCTAACAGCCATTTAGTATAGACTCTGCTCCTGCATTTGCCACTGGCTCCTCTTAAAATGTTGGAAAAGTTACTGAAGGTCTTTTTCACGAAATGGAGGTGATAACACAACTTTTCTTATGAAGAATGCCAACATGTTGGATTAGCTATATCCACATCTTTCTACACCTATATGGATAGTGTATTTATTTTCCAGTAGTTCTGTGGATGCTGTCTTGTATTTTGAATGAGGTGTAAATTCAGAGCAAGCTTATGTTAAAATATTTTAAATATTTAAGCATTCATTCCTAACCCTTAAAAATAAACCCTATTTTAAATGGACAGACTATGTTGAGGGAAGGAGCGTGCTTCACTTTTTTTTTTTAACACTGGCAGTAAAACAACTGGTGCATGAACTATAGATGATCCTTGAAATGCTTAGACAAACAAATAAATACTTCTTGGGTTTTTTGCAGGTACAGCACCATGCAGGGTGTAAATTGCATGCAAACTCTGCGAGCAAACACTAATGCTTTGGTGGTAGTTTTGAATGCTTTCCCTAACTATAAAATGAACAGAGATGGTAAATATCTCTAATGGATACTTATCTCAAGCACTTCAATTTATCGATGAAATGGAAGTTGAAAATGTTTCATTTCATTTTCCTTGTTTTTATTCCCTACTTTTAGTACTAGATTGGCTAAAAAAAATTCATTTTGGAAATCTAGATCTTAAGAGTAATTTAACAGGGTTGATTCAAGAAAGTGTTTGAGAATGTGTATAAACACAAGTATTCCAGATTTTAGAGATGGCAGAGAGGGAACTACTGAATACTTCACATGTCTTTTGCTGAATTAGAGCAAGGGGGGGATGTCTGGTTTTCAGTTGGTTGGTTGGGGTTTTTAACTATTTATTTCATGAAAAGCT
Source organism: Phalacrocorax aristotelis (assembly GCF_949628215.1). Lineage (NCBI taxonomy): Eukaryota > Metazoa > Chordata > Aves > Suliformes > Phalacrocoracidae > Phalacrocorax > Phalacrocorax aristotelis. The sequence goes on along the minus strand of NC_134276.1, from coordinate 75,375,486 downwards.
GGTTATGAAATATTTTTCCTGCCTTCTTCTCTTTCTACTTTTTTTTTCATTTCGGTTATCTTTTTTTTTTCTTTTCCTATATTATCCCTATCTTTTCCCATACCAGCATTTCATAATTATTTTTTTGCAAGGACTTAACCACTGAGACTTTTGATTCAGAGATATGCTGTAAGAGCCGTTGTCAGAATCCATTAAAGGAAATGGGAGGGTTCTTGCTGAATTTGATGGACCTAGACATAAAGTTCTACCTTCTAAACTCTCTTTTCACTTTTCTTCATGGCCAACAAAATTTTGCCATTGTGTGCTTGTAATTGTTACCTATCCATTGCAATGGAATCCTGGGATCCTCTGAGTTCAAGTGTCCATCAGCTAACTGTAACTGTAGTGCTGTGTAGGAACTGATCTACTGATGCTGTGGGGGACAGAAAACATCAAGGTTATTTTGTCTTACATGGCTAAAGAGAGAGCTAGAAGATGCCTGGGGCGTGAAAGTCTTTGACAGATACACAGTTGTACTTCACATTTTTCGCTGTAATGCCCGGACCAAAGAAGCAAAACTGCAGATAGCATTGGCTGAAATTCCACTCCGCAGGTACCTAAAGCTGTGCAAATCTCATACTGATGTTTACATGTTTTAGTGGCTGTTTCTTTACAGTAACAAAAACAGTAATACTGTACTGTAAAGAAAAATGGCACTGTTTGAGTGGTTGCATAGTATGCTCAATGATTGATTAGAGCATAGGAATATTTGCTTTGATGTCATTGTTTTAAGCTTCTGCAATGCCAACAGACAAAACCAGAAAGTGTTCAATAGGTAATCTTACAAAATATATTTTTCATTAAAAGGTCTTACTTCTTTCTAATGTGGAAGATGGATTGCAAGTATGTGTAAGATTTGGATATGTGCGTCCCATATATAATATTGATGGGCTTAATAAGGAAAGCCATAAACAGGGAAGATTAAAAGCATTAATTAGTATCTGAATTTTCCATATTTCTACATTACTTGGAATAGAAATATTTGTACATGGAAGTTGGTGTGGTTGTGTGGCATCTTTGGTGCTCTGAAATTTCAGAATAGTCGTTTATCATTTGCTAGGAGAGTTGCATGATTTTTCAAACCACAGTTGAGGAGTTAGGAAAATCTGGATATTTATTTTTTTTGCCAGGCTTCTCGCCACAAGCAGGTTTTATTTAGAGCTCTCATTTAGTGGTTTTATTTGTACTATTAGAATATCATATTTGTTAGGCATTTTAGGATAGCTTGATTAATGAAAATTGCTTCTAATGAACTTATTCCACTGCCAGGTCAAATCTAAAAAATGAGGTGTCTCAGCTAGATCAGCAGAGAGGTGGATCAAGATACATCATGGGCTCAGGTAAAGTCTAAATATTCTCATGAATTAGAGGAAGTTTTTTCTCCATAACCTTTAAACAAATTTAATTGCATCATATTTGGAAGAGGCTGGGAGGAAAAACTGTTTGTGTTCTACATCTAATTAAGTGAATGTACAAAGATTTATTGGAAAGTAACTTCAGTAACTTTCCGAAAGTTTTGGTCTGTACTGGCTCAGTAAGTAGCCGTGGACAGAGTATTTGCTGCCACAGGGGTTTATCATAAGTGTACATGGTTATTCTGGAATGCTTAGCATATATTTTAATAATTACTTATCACTCTGACTCTTTTCTTTGGCAAGAATACATAGTTTTAGTTGCTTATCATAGCATATCAAAGAATCATTGCCCAAATCACTTGGATTTCCAAATGCACAGCATCACTTTGTTTACTGTTTCTCTTGTAGGCTATTCTGCAAGTTATTCATTTGTATTTTTCAGGTGAAACATTCATGGAGACACAGAATCGTATCTTGAAAGAAAGAGAACTTAAAATTAGGAATGCACTGGAGAAACTAAGAAGAAAAAGGTCTTTACTTAGAACTCAGCGCAGAAAATGCGAGTTCCCGACTATCTCAGTAATGGGCTATACTAATTGTGGTAAGCAAAAACTCATGAAATTGTAACAGGAAAGACCTTACATTGTCTAATTTTTAATTAGAAATGCTAGCCAGAATCTCATTTCAGTGTGAATAGGCTTTGTATTTTAATCAGTTTATAAATTGTGTAATGAATATATGTCAATTAGGATATAATTAGGAAAGCAAATGATGCTGCTTGTAGTCAGATTTTTTTTTTTAACAGCCTTGAAGACTGTAAGAAACGCCTTTGGAGAAATGCCGAGCACCTGTTGTGCCGAAAAGATTTTACATACAGTGCTGAAGACTCTGCTGCTAGTGTCCCTTTAGATGAATCTTTCTTGCTTGATGAGAATGGGTAGAGAAAAGTATATGGGTGTGTAGGTCACTGTGAAGGCTTGAGGCATAGGGGGAAGATTCAGGAGAGTTGGCAGTTGGTCTGAGAAATGTGCTTAAGAAGCACAGTAGCTTTTCATTCATTAAAGTGTAGTGTTCTGAAATGTGTTCGTAAGAGAATCTAAAGCTAAAGGGTTTTTTTCTATTCTTTTTTTTATAGCTTATACAAGTAAGTTGGACTAGAGACTTTTTTCAGGTTACAATATCTTGAGACTGATTAATTTCCTTATGCAACGTCTTTATAAAAACAAACCTTGCCCTAATTTTGTTATCAGTTACATACTCAAAGATTTGGATTACACTGTATTTTTTTTTCTCAAATGTCATACTTCCATACTTTTAAAAGTGAAGATTCAGCAAAATATATATATTACAATTTTGTACACATAATTGAAATACTTCAACTAGGGTACTGGACATTTTAGTGCTATTTCACAGCATTTGACTAAATGCTGTGAAATAGTCATCAAGTTAAATAAATGTCTCTAGTATTACATTCATGAGCAAATACCCAATAAAAGCATAAAAATAATAAGCTACATATTAGTGCTTCTGTTTAATGTTGGGTTTAACAAGTGAATATTGAATTGGTTTATTTGACAACAGAAGCACTGAGGAGTGCCTAAGTCTATGCTTCCTAATGCTGTCATGGCAGCGCTCTCCAGACAGTCTTAGAGGTGAGAGATGTGGGTAGGTCATTTTGCAGGTCAGTTCAGTCTTTGATCATCTTGTGATTTTGCAGCATAGCTCCCAGATGTGGCCTTAAATCCAATTCCAAGTTATAAAAGACTGTCTTTGGATTTCCTAACATCATATAGATAACTAATCACAGGCTAGATATAAATTAGTGAAATATGAAAAGATATGTTATATCATACAACTCACCTGAGCCTTGAAATTAAATTTTTACTTGAAACAAGCCATTAAAAGCTTGTCCCTTTTTTCTTTAATTAGGAAAAACTACCTTGATCAAAGCCTTAACTGGGGAAGCAGGACTTCAACCCAGAGATCAGCTGTTTGCCACTCTTGATATTACAGCCCATGGTGGCTATCTGCCCTCGCATATGGCAGTTATTTATGTCGACACTATTGGGTTTCTGACTGATCTTCCACATAATCTGATTGAGTCCTTTTTTGCTACATTAGAAGAAGTGGCTTACTCAGTAAGTATTTGACTATGAAAATTGAAAAAATCAAATTAATTTCCTTTTAGCTAATCCTCGCTCCCTCAAAACAGGGGAAGTTAATTGGCATGCTGTTCTTCATGAAGTATCTGGCTTACTGTAGTAGTCTCTTAAGGTAATCTTGCCATAAGCCAATTTTTACATTATGCAGAATGTATAGAAATGAAGAGATTTCAGAAATAGTTTATTTGGAGTTATGTGTCCTTTTCCATGATATGTAAACCAGATAAATCAGATTTTGCTGATCAAATATACCAGTAATAGTATTTCAGGAGCTAAAAATAAGTAGAACCTTCTGCATTTTGAATGTAAAAATATAATCACAAGTTATATGGGGTTTTTCCCCCATTTTTGAAACCATTTTTCAGCCATTATGTTTCTAAAACTTTTTTTGAGTTCACTTTCTCTAGCATTTTTGAAGCCTTATTGTTACACATTTTGGTATTGAAAAATCCCATCAGTTATTATTTGAAATCTGAATTCTGTAACTAGCTTGATTGACAGAGTTAATTTCAGGGTTGTTGGAGGCAATTCCTATTCACTGTGAAGTGAAAGACTAAGCCACACAGGTTTTCTTCCGTCATGATACAAAGACCAGTACTGGTTTAATACTGTTTTCGTAGTTCATTTTACAGTGTTAACCCGCCAGTGTATTATTATCTAAAGGACAGGAAAGTATCTTCTATGAATTAGCAATGAAAAAATAGTATAATATCTCTACAACATGGTCACTGGTGTGTTTCATTAGTAACTGTCTTGTGTATTGATGCTTGCTAGGATCTGATAGTTCATGTGAGAGATATTACTCATCCAGAAACCGTCCTCCAGAAAGCAACTGTTCTGTCAGTTCTGAAGAATCTTAATCTTCCCAGCCATTTATTGGACTCAATGGTAGAAGTTCATAACAAAGTGGATTTGATAGAAAGGTAAGCAGGAGATGCTAAGTGTACTTAAATGTTTCTTATAGTCTGGAAGCTTTTGAACTCTTAGTCCAGAAAAGAGCTCCCACACCTCTGAATACATTTAGTAGTGTTTCTCAATCTTTTACATATGTAACTATGGTCTTAAAAATAATTCATTAACTCTTGATTACAAAAGAAATCACTTGAGTCATACAAGAAGTGGCCTCTGTAGGAAGCTGCCAGTGTAAAGTAACACAGTTAAATTGCCCACGCTTGGAATATTTTCACGACCTAACCTTCATGAGCAAATGTGCTAGCAATTGTTATCTTTCAGGTATAAACCCACTGAAGAAAATGCTTTAGCCATTTCTGCTCTGCATGGGCATGGCTTAGAAAAGCTGAAAGAAGAAATAGAGAAAAAAATTTTGACAGCAACAGGGAAGAAGATTCTGACAGTTAACATCAGCTTAGAGGGACCTCAGCTAAGGTAAATAACTCTGAATTGTAAGAAGGACTCAGAGAAATATTAAACTCTTAGTCTTGCGTGTCTTAAAATCTCCAAATCATCATACTGATTTTAATCTGCATTAAGAATTACAGGGATAATTATCAAAGTTCTCTGACCTGTTGAGAAAAAATATCCCTGTTAGATACCCTGGAGACTGCGTCTGAAAGAGCCCTTCACAGAGTTCCATGTGTTAGTACAGTAAAACATACTTCCTGAAAGACGATGCCACTGGTCCTGGAGCCAGTTTTCTGATAAAACCACAAATCTGAAAGACTTATGAAAACACTGTACCCTCCTTCCAAACAGCAAGTAGCAAATGAAAAGTTAAGTACTTAATCTTTTAAAGTGTTAAACTACCTAGGTTGGAACATGTTGACCTAAAACAAAGATCACATTTTATGCAGTGTGTCATAACTTTAAGATGCTAATACGCTTTTACTTCTACAGTTGGCTTTATAAAGAAGCAACAGTTCAGGAAGTAGAAGTCATGCCTGAAGATGGCACAGCTAGAGTGAAGGTGATAATCGGCAGTTCTGCTTTTGGCAAATACAGAAGCCTCTTTCCTAACAGTAAGATTTTGTTGCCATGAAACTGCATCCTTCTCTAGGAAAAGAAACTGCTCGCATTAAGAGGATGTGAAATGAAGTTAAGGACCTGGTATCCTGGGTGTTGAAGAGTGTGTTTCTTCCCCAGTTGATGTTTTTGGCACACTTTAGAAATGGACACTGTTTCAGAAAACATCTGGAAACAAGAGCTTCGAGCTTCATTCTGTCAGCAAGTGCAAGGACAGCACTAAATTTTAACATTAAAACAGTTGTTGGCTATAAGCTGTGGATCCTAAACACGTGGAAATCACTGGATGGCATCTGAATTAACCTTCAGGAAAGTACCAAGTTTCTTACATAAATGAAGATTTTTGTTATTTTTTAGAATAGAATAATAATTAAGGTCCTTGGAAAATGAAAGTTCGGGAGCAACACATTGTTGGCTTGTGTATACAGAACACAGATAGGTTCATGCATTCTGCTTCAATACATTTTTAAGTAAAATAACTGCCGTGTCTTACTGCACTGGAAAAAAACCCCATAGATTTGTATGTTTAAAGTAATAAATAAAGGTAACTCTATGGGTAAAAGATGCTCACAGCTTTCTTGCCTACATTAATTTGTCCCCAGTACCTATTACTACACCAGTTTTTAAAGAGAAAACATGTAATGTATGGCAAATGTGGATTTTGTGTGAAATTATTTCACAAAGGAAAAAAAACCCGAAACCTGATCCATTACCTGAGTTATAAATTACTACTGGGAACCAATAAACCAATCAGTATCACAGAAAGTAGAAGCAAAACTATTTCAGTCCATATTACACAAAGAGATCAAGTTTTATTAGAGCAACAAGACCCTTGAGGGTACAAAAGATACGCAGAAAAACATTCTGAGTGTGTAACATAACACTTCATGCAGGTAGTGACTAAAAAAATAATCAAACTGAGTGACTGCTCAGTACGAAGTACAGAGGTAAGAACAAGGACAAAAAGCACTGTAAAGAAGCATTTAGAAAGTCTTTTTTATAAATTGAATGTTTGGGGCTTTTACGCCTGTTTTCTGCAACTGCAAGAGCTTGCATGAGGAGGTAGCATCTTAGCTTTCACACTGAGAAGTCTAGGGTGAGTGTGATCTGATGTCAAGTAGCAGTCCATTTCAAACTTCTGCAAATACCTACTGCAAACGTGACATCCTGCCAGCCATTTGAACCCAGCTTTTGCATATAAAGTGCGTCTAAAAAGTGAGGTATATTGATAAAGCTGCATAGTGAACTTTATACAATGCCTATTTTTGTTTTAGTCCTGATGCTTGCCATTTCTTTTACCTTCACGATCATCTGTTATTGCACAGTTCATTTGAAAAAATAGGAAAATAGGATTAATATGCAATGGCAAACAACCTAAAACCGTTAGCTTTTACATAAGCAAAAAATACTTATTGAGAGAAAAAACAGCTATAGAGCTACTAAAATAAGAAAATAAAAGACCGGTTGTGAAACCCCACATGAGCATGACAGGAGCAAAGCATCTGTATGTTTAGAGCACTTTGAGTTTAGAGAAGGGATTTGTTTCTTTTGTATTTATTTTCAGTGTAAAGCATATTTTGGCAACACCTAATAAAACAATTTCATTACAAAGACAAAACTGTCTGGGGCCTAGTTTTGGTGTCTTCATCACTGCAGAACTGGCATGAGTCATGAAAATAATTGTTCAGATACACATACCTCTAACAATTCCGAAAGAATTTTGTGACTGCCGTGTTGGTAGAGTGGCTCACAACTGATACGCAGCCCACAACAACAATACAGCTGCTTCTAGATCGCTGATGTTAATGATGTGTTGGTGTATATATAAAAATCATGTGAAATACAATTGTCCATACAGTATCTTTGATATATCAGAGTATTTTTAAACTGTTCCTTATTTAACACAAACTATGCAAACAGTTTCACAGTGATATAAAACACTGAGAATTGTGGTTGCAAGTAGTCCAGAATATCTTTACAATTATAAGTAAAATCTTATCACAAAGTAATTCGTGCAACTACTGACACATTTCTCCTTACTCATATTTAAGATAAAATAGGATTACTTGTTCTTGTGACTTTCCAGGTTGCCAACTGCTGCAGGATCTAAGCACCTCCAAGTAAATTATACCATCGTGCTCTAGAGACTTCAGCCAGGTCTGCCTGCCCTCCTTTCTGTGAAAAGGCCTTGAAACTCTGGTGATGTTGAGAGCACTTTTCTGTGGTTGGTTGTTTTTTTTGTTTTGTTTTTTAACTGAGTCTTTAAAACATCCCTGGTTTAAGTTAACTGGACCTTTATGGGATCCAGGATGTTTAAACCAGGACACATTAAATGCAGACAGCGCCTTTTCAGCTTTCCACAGAAGCTGAGAATGAAATGCTATTTGTTCCAGCACCTTTACTTTGACACGGTAACGGAGGATTAATTTTTGTGTTAAGGTCTATCACGTCTTTGACAAAATCATCGTTTTGTATGAAGTCTCCAGCAATGATGTTAATACATTCTTTATTTGGTCCCGGATACTGCTTCTTTATCCAGATTTTCAAGCATGGAAGACTCCGGAGTGTCATTTTCTTCAACGATCCAAATGGGTGTACGAGAATATACCTTAAATTTTCAGTCAGGTTAATCCCTGCTACAAAAAATTTTTCTGAAACAAAAATCAGAAGGTGACACATTAAATATTCCTTTGAGGAGAACAGAAACGGCTCAGCATTGCATTAACTCCAGATATCCTCTGGGAATCATTAAAATGCTAACTTTACAGTCTTTCTGTATCATTTCATATCCCTAGAACTGTTCAGTAGGCTGTCTCCCCTTGTTGCAACTGCGTGCTGGAGTAAATAGTTACTGAACCAGGCTCAGTTATTGAACCGTTGCAGTTTAGCTAAATTTATCTAAATTATTCTTTGCAGACTAAAGGTTCTCCACAGACTAGTCCTCCTTTGTAAATTGTTTGTTTCTGTCAGGGTTGCTTCCAAATGCGTAGCCTTCCCCCATGACAGGCAGGAACGCAGGGTGCCCCTATGCGAGCGGTTTCCTTTGGCTGGGAGAGGTGTGCTTTTGAAGCAATTTTCCCCTTCGTCACCTCATGCATGCACCTCACAGAGCTGCGTCAGAGGTTAGGAACTGAATTTCTTTCAGCTCAGACTACACCAGCATGCTTGAGTGCTGCTATTTCCTGATGTAGCTACAGCCTTCACGCGCTGGCCTTGTAGGGGTTTCCTTTCACAAGAAGGCTAGCAGAATGCATTTCCCTCTGCAGCAGCGCTGCCTAAAGCAGCAAGCACTGGGTTGAGGATTCAGTCTCCTACCCATGCGGCAGGCGTGAAAGCACCAGCAAGCCGGTCTGTGCTGAGGGATTCTTTTCCACGGCATCACGCCAGTGAAGCAGCTGCCACAATTTATATCATCTGTGCATGTATATACACTGATGCATGCATTTGCCCCAAAGATGACCGTTGCCCTCATCCATGGGCAGGCAGAGCACTCAGCAACACGGGCCTGTCGCATGCACAGAGCATGCACAACGTGGTTATATCCCGTAACGCTACAATGGCCCAACTTCCTATTTGTTTTGCGTTGCTGTACGTGCCCCTTGTTCCCTCCGAGCGACTCCCTGCGCCTACCTGGACGGCCCATCTGCTTCATGTGCTCTAAGTAATGGATAAGAGCACGAGTTGCAGTTTTGTTTCCCCACCAGTATGGGATCGCAGGCCACAGCTCACAGTGCTCTACCACCTCTGCGTCCTCTTCGTACGAGACTATAAGCTGATGGCCGCGCTGCCACAAGGTCCGCAGCGTTGGCACCACCTAAGAGGAAGCGTGACCAGGTTGAAGTCAACAAGAGAGCAGTGTTCCCAAAGTTCAAATACTGACGTGTGGCATTGCCTTGGTAAAGAGGCACAGATGCAGTTCAAATAAAGCTTTTAAGCGTGCAGCCCAATAGGTCGTTGGCTGGGTTACAAGCTGCAGGGGCAATAGGAGCCTGGGAACTTTAGCAGATTCCTCCTTTCCTCAAACAATTCAACTATGGTAAAGTACATAAAGTACACAGGCCTTACACCTGTGTAGCACAAAATCATCCCCATGTCAGCCCTCGTGCACATGCCCCTGCTGAAAATCTGTTGGGAGAGGAAGACGCAGGCCATTTGGTGAAAGGAAGTAGGAGGGGGGCAAAGCCCTACACCCAGCTGTAGGAATACAGAAACAGACAAGCAGAAATAATTTTAGCAAATGCACCACTTCAATCCGAATCTGTCACTGTAGCCATCAAAATCGAACAGCTTAAGACTTGGTAAGGCTAAACGTAAGTCTTCAAGAGAGATGTTAATTCTGATTTCTCTCAGTGGAAAGTTTCTGAAATTCGGGTGCCCCAGATGTTTTGAATTGAGAGAGGGAGAAACTGGTGTCAGAAACTTCTTGGACAGACAGATGGGCTGAAACAGATCTGTAAAATTTAAGTGTTTCAATATGAAATTACATTTTCAAATCCTCAAAAGTTACTATCAGATAGAATCGAGGCCCTCTGACTAGTTTTATTCGCAAAAACAATGTATTTAACAGGTATTGGTTTTTTAAGGATGTTGTGGTTAAAAGCTATGTCTGTTGCTTGTGAAAAGGAAATGGTGGCTTTTTGATATTCCAGTTAACTTATTAATTACAATAAAAGCGAAAGGCAGTTGAAAATGTTTTATGTAAATCTTTGAAGAGAGCCCAGGGTTGAATGAACATGGGAATCCCTCTTACTTCATCCAAGAAAGAGAGAGCGCAAGCCCCAATTAGGTCAGAAAATACTGCAAAATTAAGACACAAGCTACTCAAACTACAAAAATCTGTGTCTGACAGAAGCCTTTGCTTTACTCCAGCTGCCTTTCTGAAGTTGAAACCTCTTAGGGGGAAAAAAAAAAGTGTGGGATAATAGCCAAGAAAAAAGCTATCAGAAATGTGTACATGAGCACAGGTGCTTATTTTGCAAACAAAACAGAAGTGAAACTGTAGATGTCTAACAAGGGATTTTTAAACCCTAGTAATCCAGATCAAAGGAATATACCCTGAATAGTTAAGGCAATTAAAATTTTACACGCAATGTAATGTTGTCATGCTGCGGCCTGTGCCAGTACTACATACAGACCTCTGCTTAGCAGCTGCTTCATAAATACTTTGATGCTTACTTTTCTACAACAGAGTTGCAGTCTTGAGAGACAGTAGACACCAGATTATAGCAGAATAAGTGAGCAAGCACTTTGTTATTTGATATTAAATCTAAATCTGTGAGCCTGAAAACCCCCAGATCTACCTAACCTGCAAGAGTATCACTTGCAAAAATGCTGAGATCCATTGTGGTGGTCACAGACCCCAGAGAAATACAGTCTTTCTGCTTGAGGACACAACTCGGAAATATTCTTCTTTCTTCAGTCAGGTCATCTCAAACCGTTCATCACGTTTGTTCAACAAACTATCATCAGCAGCTTGCCCCTTTTGCAATTAATAACTTTTTTCTTTTTAAGAGCTGGCCACGAGTCTGAAAGTAAATTTCACCATCATCTCCAGTATTGCTCTGCTCATCCACGACTTATGCACTCGAGTTATTTGGGGAAACAATAAAACAGTGTCACCCATGTCTCTAGTTATTCAGCTGAGGCCTGAATATTCAGAATCCCCTAGTTTTGCTGAGAATTGTTCTATTTTAACTCTGCTGTACAAAATGCTTTGAAATGGTAATACTCACCCTGTTACTGATACACCAGCTTCAAAGGCTGAATTCAAATCGCAAACAGGGTCATCATTATCCTGTACCCCTCACATCTCCAGAGAAAACCCTCTGTTCCTGTGCATCTTTGAAATGTTAATTGTTTAACTACTAAAAGCTCCCACACCTCATAAAAAAAGAGGAAGCTAAAAATCTCAACTTCTAAAATTTAGCAATCAAATATTTTCTAATTATTTAAATTAAGGCTTTTCTGGAGGTTTGGGTGACTGAAAGCGTATTAGACTGGTTGGAAGGTCAGCTCCAGCTCACATCCAGGAAAGAAAGTCAGTGCCACCAGAAATGCACTGAGGGCAGCGATGCTATTAAAAGGGACCTCAACAGACTGGAGGCATGGGCTGACAGAAACCTCGTGAAGCTCAACAAAGGCAAGCACAAAGTCCTGAATGGACTAACCCCATGGATCAGGACAGGCTGGGGGCAGCTGGCTAGAAAGCTACTTTGCAGAAAAGGACCTGGTGGTCGCAGTGGACACCAAGCTGAACATAAGCCAGCAGTGCGCCCACGTGGCAAAGGCCAACTGCAATCTGGGCTGTATTAGTAAAGGCACAGACAGCAAGTCAAAAGAAGGGGTTCTTCCCTTCTATTCAGCAGTTGTGGGCCTGCACCTCAAGTACTGTCTCCAGCTGAGGCTTCCCCAGTAAAAAAACAGTCACTGACTTTTTTTGTGCTGGAGTGAGTCCAGACACATGCAACCAAAGCAAGGAGAGGCTGGAGCATGACACGCAAGGATGGGCTGAGAGAGCTGGGTCTGTTCAGCATGCAGAAGACAAGACTATGGACAGGTCTTACTGCTGTCTACAAATACCAAACAGGCAGATGTGGAGAAGACTCCTCAGATATGTATAGCAAAAGGATGAAAGTCAGAAGACACAAGTTAGAGCAAGAGAGATTCTGATCAGATAGGTAAGGAAAACGTTTACTGTGAGAGTGGTCAAATGTTGGACCAGGCCACATAGAAGGGTTGTGGAATCACCATCCCTGGAGATAGTCAAGAATGGACAGGACACAGCCCAATGTAACTTTGAAGTTGGTTCTGCTTTGCATGGTGGGGTTGGACCAGATGACCTCCAGAGGTCACTTCCAACCTAAACTATTATAAATAGCATAAAAATTTATTTATAATTTTTGCTGTGAAAAGGCAGAAAATGGATTATTTAAATTCTATAAAAATAGTATGGACTATATTTATAACAAACACAAGAACCCTTTTTTTTTTTTTTAATCAAAACTCAGACAGGACAGTAGATGACAGTTATATCCCTACCGTTGTCCCACAACTCAACAGACATGACAAATTTAATTCCCTCCCACACACTGCGGAATGTAAGTTTGCTTTATGTCCTCAATTTTATTAGGCAAAGGCCTATCTCTGGTGCAGTAAATGTTACTTTTCCTAGGTTAACAATACAGTGCAAGTAGAATATAACTAAAGATTTGGAATGAAAGATCTCACCATACTATATCATTCTTAAAAAACTAGAAAAAAAAGATATCATACTTACATTTCTGGGACACAGTTTACACTGGAAAATCTCTTTTATACAGGCAATAAGGTGACAGTGAAGTTTCTTGGTTAATCCATCAAAATTCCTGCAGGCTAAGATAACAACCTCCTGAGGATGAGTTTCCAACCACCTTAACACTTCCCACAGAATATCCTAGAAAAGAGAGTCGCAGCAACTTAGAAAATCATCTATGCTATGCAGGGGAAAGGACATAAAACAAACAAAGCATTGATGGTGAGGGAGACTCGCAATCACAATAATGAAAATCAGTGTAGGTTTCTGGAGGGTGGCCATCTAACCGCCCACAGGGTGGTCCAGAGAGATGGACCCCAGGAAAAACTTCTTTCTGCAGGTCTGTGCTGGTTTGCTCTGGGTATGCGTCTAGCACACTACACTTAACAGCTTTGTATTTTGATAATATCCATGAATCTCCTACTGCCTAGAAGCAGGTTAGCAGTAAACCATCTCCCCAGGCTTCTTTAAGGACAAACAGTGCATTAGTGGCAAACTGAAAAACGGGAAAGTTCTGCACTTGCCTAAACATAACAGGACCCATTTTCCCCATTTGTTATGGGCAATGACAATTTCTTGAAGACCTCGTATAATTAGCGGGGTAGTCAGGCACTACATCTGTTTATGTGAGCAAGCCAGTCACCGTGAAATCTCAACACGTGAAGAGTTCAGGCTCACGAGCATGAAACTGAAATTTAGCCAGTTCGTCTACAAATGAAAAGCTGGGTTAACTGGCTATGCGTGGCTGTACAGGTCACTGCAAATGGAAAGAAGATGTAAACTACTCCACAGTGATAGAGCACATGCAAAGAAAAATTATAGTAGTTTATTCACAGCATCTGACAGTAATTTGATCATGGGATCCAGACTTGAGTCTGTCTGACTGTCTCGCTTGCAGTTGCTAAAACTAACTTCTATCCCTGCTGATTTTCTCTAGTTTGAAGTCCTCACATTAGGAAAACAAATAACCTACTGAGAAAACCTTGGGCCAGCATCTTCAGATTATGATGGCTTTTAAATAAAAGAAACGTCACTGTTTTTATAGCCATCCCAAAGGTAAGGACAGTACCTGTACAGTAACAGTTGTGTAAACCATATGCACAAAGTACAAATTCATGGACGGATCATTAGCTTTGTGGGCAATCCTGAAATCCAGATATCTAACTCCGGCCTCAAGTTGCTCCACTACTGTCAGTACCTGAAAGGGGAAACAGAAGACAAAGGTCCTGAGAGCTTGGATGAGATTTGTTTCTTTAGTTTAGAAAGCTGAAAAAGGTGTGTGAAGTTAGCCTTATGATACTTTTCACAGGTCTTTCATCTTTAAAAATGGCACTATATGGCACCAAGTTGCAACTTTGAAGTATTTTACTGTCTGTCAAGAAGGATCCCAATTTCCCCATGGCATATACTGCAGGTGCAGATTAGATTAGTTTCAGACGTCTTCCCTTGTTGGGTTCTGAAAGTTAAAGATCCATTAGCCTGTGCCTAAATACATGATCGTTCTTCACAAGACTATTCGTATGAACAAAAATTGCAGGATCAGCACCTTAGAAATGCTGTATTTATTTTATTAGATCAAAGAATTTACCACGGTTGTCTCTGTGGAGCTCACTCATCCTCAACAAAAGGAAAAACAAAAATAGAAAAAAGTACTGGCTATTGTTCTTTTTCATGATAAAGTATCTTTAAAAGTTTGAATTAACCTGTAGAAGTCCTACAAAACAGATATCCTCCTCTATTTCCACTTCCCTCAGACCTCTTCTACTGGATTTAAGGGCTGAATGGAATAGGTGACAAAGCTGAGTTTCTGGGGCAATAAGTCCCAGATGATATGTCTCTCATCTATATCAAGGCTCTCGTTGCATAAGAAAAGAGAAGCAATTTATTTAAATACATTTAAACACTAATTTGCCTCAGTGCCACCTGCTACAGACAACACTTTTAGGTTTCAGAAAGCTTACACTGTACTGATGTAGGGCAGAAAGGATTCAAAAAACCTAAATAAATACAAGGCATTGCACCCGACTGACCACATTTGTAGCTTTAAGGCTGAGACAGAGCTTGAGACACATGGCAGGATGCTCACCCTGCCTAGCTTTGACCATCTGACTTTCTGTTCTTAGGATGGCAATTTAACCTCCCCAGGCTGTGCCTGAGCTGCAGGGCTGGGGAGCAGCCCAGCCCCGCATGCCCCGGGGTGCGGGTGGTGTGGTGCCTCGGGCCAGCAGCTCCCTCTGTGCTTGCTTGGTCTTCGCCAGGCTGAAGCAGCTGAAGGAGTGGTCCGTGCCCAAGTCCCACCTTTACTTGGAGCATGGTGGAGATGGGAATGTGTATGGCTGTAAGTCATATATAACCTTTGTGGCCAAAAGACCACCAGATGAAATAGCTGCTCTGAACTGCCCTTTGGATGAATTAATTTCTTTCTGTTGACTGCATGGGAAAACTAGACAGATTAGACTAACTAGTCAGCTCAGTTTGGGTATTGAAATAGATAGCGGGAACATTGCCCCTCCAAGGGCAAAACGTAAGTCTTGGGGAGCAATGCTGGTCAGTGCTGCAATCTCACACCAGACATCCAGGGCATGAGTGGAAGTTACACACCTGACATCAGCCATTGCGCAGGAAAGATTTAGGCCTCTAGACTGACACCAATTACAGCCAGGGCTCAAGCCAGGCACCACCTCCTAGGCACCGGGCCATCCAGGAACCTGTGGGTCCTACCATCGGTAGGGATCCCTGATATCTGTTCTGGATACCAATGAGCAGAGTAACCTCCTGACAAAGATAACTCGAGCACCACAGAGCTAAGAAGGGGCAGGATTGCAGCTGTGCCTCTTTTCCATCAGTGCCGGGCCACTCCTGCCCAGCATGCTGGGTTCGGACCAGAAAACTAATATAAAGATGTAAGGAGCTTATTTGTCACCAACAGGGTCACTTCACTGGCCAGCAACCCACAAGTTAGGGGTATCTAATTCTTTCATTGGCTTAAGTCCCAAAGCAAAAAGCAGCTCAAGACAAGGCACTGTGCTAAGCAAGTGCCTTTCCACATCAACTCATCACTTCCATTACATATTCGATATCTGGTAGTGCCTAAGATTCCAGTTTGCCAGGGCTGCTCACACAACAAAGGAAGCCTAGGCATATTTATTGCCATTTATCAATTATTCAGTTTTAATTCCCTAATAATTAACCACTTCTTCGATAAGAACAGAAGTAGAAAGGCTTTTGGTACCTCTTGATGCCAGGAAAGACTGTTCTTTAGAGAAATTTTCAAAAGCTCTAGCTTAAATCATGATCCCCAATTTTGTCTTGAGCGTACGGTTGTGAGGAACAAAGAGATAACTACTAGCTTAATATTTAGGCATTTAAAAAAATTAACTAAACCTTATGCGAGGGACCACACCTTCGTACTCTTAATCATTACGGAAAAAAAAAATTCCCTTCAACAAGATTTTTGTCTCTGCTGCTGGGTGAAACACGCAGTATAGATGGGGAAAACAACTGACACCTCACAACAGTGAGAGTAAAACTGGCAAGCATTACCTTCTGAGCAAAGTGCAAGAGAAAAACCTCTTTTGATTATAGTAATATTAAATGTTATTTATAACAATAAACATGTGAAAAAGAGGATGAGTTTCTAGTACCAAGTGGTCAGCTTTAAGCAACATCTTTGTCTATGTATCATCGCTGCCTCACTTACATGTGTTTTCCCCACAAAAAAAAGATCCGGTATCTATGGCACCTATATCATACCCCAGTGTGCTAGTTTTGGAAGGGATAGAGTTAATTTACTTCACAGTAGCTCGTTCAGGGCTATATTTTGTTGTGTGCTGAAAACAGTGTTGGTAATATAGAGATGTTTTCATTATTGCTGAGCAGTGCTTACACAGAGCCAAGGCCTTTTCTGCCTCTCACCCCACCCCACCAGCGAGCAGGCTGGGGCTGCACAAGGAGTTGGGAGGGGGCACAGCTGGGACAGCTGACCCCAACTGACCAAAGGGACATTCCACACCATATGACATCATGCTCAGTACGTAAAGCTGGGAGAAGAAGAAGGAAGGGAGCGACGTTCGGAGGGATGATGTTTGTCTTCCCAAGTAACTGTTACATGTGATGGAGCCCTGCTTTCCTGGAGATGGCTGAACACCTGCCTGCCCGTGGGAAGTGGTGATTGAATTCCTTGTTTTGCTTTGCTTGTGTGTGGCTTTTGCTTTACCTATTAAACTGTCTTTATCTCAAACCATGGGTTTTCTCACTTTTACCCTTCTGACTCTCTTCCCCATCCCACCAGAGGGGAGTGAGCGAGCAGCTGGGTGGTGCTTAGTGGCCAGCTGGGGTTAAACCATGACACCCAAGCACGGTATCTCATGAAAGATTTCTGGGCAGCAGACTCTTCTTTCATTGCTCACAGGAGAGCATGACCACTCTCAACACTGCAGCACAAGCTTCAACTTTGCCCAGGCGTGACGAGAATGCTAGACAACAGTTACCTGTGTTGTAGACCACTTCATGATAATAGGGTGCACAATGCAGGGTATACATTTGTTTAAGAACTTCACCAGCTTGGATTCATTGCCACTAACAGCAGAGTTTTTATCCAAGCAGTAGGTCATAGTGTCATGACTTCCTGTAGAATACAAAAATAAATGTACAGAAAATGTCATTTCTTAACTGCTCAAGACCACAATACACGGTTACATTGTGTGCGCACACGTGACATGCCACCCCATTTCCAAATCACACGCCTATTTGTCTGACAGCCTATGTAGTTATGGCAAAAAGGTGGGCTTTTCTACAGAGATTGCTCACCTGACATTAATAAGCTTCGTGTGAAATCCTCATGAAGGGAAGGCATCAAGACTTTTCAATAAAGCAGCCCCCATCTAAACTACACATCATTGTTGTTTGCCTCAAACCACAATAAAATGGCCTGCTTCAAACAGCATCTTACACTGAAATAATTATCTTGATGTGAAAACCCACTTTTTCCAGGGAATAAATAGCTGAAGGCTGAATTTGTCTAGAATTCGTCCTGTTTTCAGAGCTGTCCAAATGCAGGATTTCATACTCCAATCCTGTCATCTCCGCACAGGGAAATATGACTGAAAGGAGAAATTAATATTTTTACACCTTTGACTGGACCAATTCCTAACTTGGCACTCTAAGCATTTATCTCTTAAATATTTGGCAAAAATATCCTCCCAAACTAAACATCCACATCACCTACAAAAACAAGGTAAGACATGGGCACTTTAAGGTTTCAGAGGCAAATCCAAGTCTAAGTTTACATGTGATAGATGAACAAGACCCACCTTTCATGGACTTCAAAAATTACCGGACTCCTTCCAGCACAGGGAATTGCACAGGGGCAGGCTAAGCATCAGGGCCAAGTACAGCCTGCCCAAATACTTGACTTCTTTGAAGTCTGAATAAACCTGACACGTCTTGCATCGTGTTTAGATGAAACTCTGTTGCAACTCACAGTTTCTTCAGGACAGGCAACCAGCAATTTTGCTAGCTTTTTTCTGTTCCATTATTTCTTCTAATTTTATAAAGCATCAATAAGAAAAGCTAACAACTCAGTGAAGCGACTTGCTGGGATCTCTACAGAGTATCTGCAAGGAATTTGCATATCATTTTGGGTTTTTTAAGTCTTCTGTTAAACAGATTGTTCACTGGTGCTAGGAACTGTGTTCTTGAATGGTCAGTCTTACTGGTGCCAATGGCAGTATTTCTAGTAGCCAAAGAAAAAGGACAAGATTGCATTTGAAATAAAGAAAATTATTTGAAACTGTCAATAATAGTTTAATGTCTCACTCATTTTTTTCACCTTTTAAAATCACATTTCTGTCCAGTTTTCTGCTTTAAAGACTCAAACCAAGCTCACGGCAGATGGAAGATCGATAATGAGGGCATGCAATCAAAGAAGTTTGTCTTACAAGATGTAAGACTCAAGCCATTAAATACCCATGGACCAAATCCAAGTCTGAGAAGTGAACAGGATTCCATCAATGGGCATTGCATCTATTGATGCCAATCAGCAAACGGATAGTAACCTTTCATTTAGCAGTCATCTTGCGACGTCAGTGAGTTACAGTAATGAAAGGAAGATGGGTATATCCGTGATGGAAAGATAGTGACATAGCACCAAATCAGGTAGCTTCAGAGATTAAAGCAACACTTCCTCAGAAGCACTGTGCTGAACCTGGTACAAACACAACCCTAATTACTGAAACTTGCCTCTGTCTCCTCATCATGCTTTCAGAATGCACTCTCTCATGATTCTTGCATGCCTTGTTGTCTTCTCTATCTGAGATAAGCTTCCGCTTCCAGACTGGGATTCTCCCAGTCATTGCTCCCTCTGAAAACCTGCCTGAGCTGTCTTGACCTGCTTTTGTTCTAACCTGGGCTAGACCAGTTTTGTAGGTCAGCTGGACAGCCACCAAAATCTTCCAAGCTAGTAGCCTGCAATGCTCTGTAAAAGTCCTCCAATGTTTGCTGAAATGGGCTCATCTTCAACTATTCTTTTCCTCATGCCTGTTCTCCATGCAGGCATATTCACAAGAACAACAAACATTCACAAGAATAACAAGATCACAGTTAAGAGAAGAGCCAGGAGTTCAAAGGCACGCATCAGCAGGTTTCCAGATTTCTACAGCATCCAAGAAACACCACTGTGAAAGCTTTTTAGAAACAACATCATTCCTTTTCCACCAAAAAATACCCACAGAGCATGCTACTCACTTTTTGAAGTATTTTTGCAAGAGAAACAAAAAAGAAAGAAAAAGGGGGGAAAAAAGAGAGGAGAATATTACCTTTTTTATTCTGTCATAAGGTAGATAATTATTTTCTTCTGCTGATGGTAAAATAAGAAATCTAGGTGTGTGGGTTTTTTTATAACATCTGTCCTGGGGTCCTTTTACATAGACATTATCCAAAACAGAGGTGTGTTTGTTTTGAAGTTAACATCAATTTGAATTACACAGCCAGGAAGTCACCATGAAACATATTTCTGAAATAAGTTAATGAAACTCCACACTCCATTAGCTCACAAAAGACAGGAAAAACAATCCACCATGGTTCACGGGTCCTCCCAGAGCTCCACCCATTGAAGACAAGACTCCTCACTGTCTCTAAATACATGTCTTTGCTAAGTTACCTATGATCCTGTAGCCTACCTAAAACATTCATCTACACCCTGTGCTGCTTTCCACCCAAACTACCTGTTGCATCTACAGGTGTGAGAGAAAACATGAGCTAGACTTTTCTTCAGTACTATTTTCATTGTGGAGGCAAAGGGAATCACTTAGGAGCTGACAGTCTTCCAGTGCTTCCCCACGTGCCAGTGCAAACAGGTGCTCCCATAACTTCTTTGGACAGAAGGAGAAAAAAAATCTATTCAAGGCAGCAGAGAGAAGCAGTAATATGACTACAGAAAGGCTAATGATACACAGGTCTGAATATAGTACCAATGAGGACACCAGCTATAGCGCAGCTGTATTTACCCATAATAGGATAAATCCAGTTTTTGTAAGCAGGGTCATGCAGAAAAGTCACATTCTACATTAATAAAAATATGTTAATTAAAAGTCTCCATCCTCCTTTTTTCATACCTTCACAGCATCTTTTAAACAGTACAAAGAAACAAATAATAATTAAAATGTTACTTCTTTCCTTTTGGATCCATTTTATTATGTAGGAAGTGACAAGAACAAATCAGGAAAATCTCACCATTGCCCAGATAAGCAAATGTTCAGATTATTAACACTGATCTGACAAGATGATGCACAAAGACTGCAAAAAGTCCCTCTTTCTTTCCTTCCTTCAAAATAAAAATCCCTTTCCCCCCTCCACTCCAAGAAACGCCAAACATCACAGACCGAGAGTATTCACATGCATGTACATGTCACACAAGCCCTCCCCCAAGCCCTTCTCCCACACACTGACCCAAATAATAAAGGTAGCCATCCTCAAATGGGGCAAACAGGATGTCCTAATGCTTAAATGACACACTAACAAAAGAGCGGAGAATGAAAATTAATCTTTACCTGGAAGTGCTAAGTTATAGAGTGGAATATCCCAGAGCTTCTCTGGTAATTGTGACATCCATTGACCGTTTTCATGGCACACGTGAACGGAGGTTTGCAAAGGGCCTTCCATTAGGGCCTGCTCCAGGACTTTATAGGGTGTTCTGGGAGGGAAAAATAAAAGAAAAATTCCATATACTGTGGTCAAATTAATGCCACAGCATCTGTGCAGAAAGGATTTATACCCTTCTCTCAAGTAGTTGCAGCAAAATGTTAAGAGCTTCCAAGCCACAACATACACTGCTTTTGATAGCATAGTCTCCCAGCACAATGCCAAGGGAGGGTTCCTGCTTCAGGCTTGTAAATTGACCAACTGAAAGAAGAAATAGAGCCAAGACAAATATGTTCAACTTCATTGGTATGGAGAAATGTCTACATCTACATTGGCTATTGCAACATCATGAGGAGAAACATACCTTCAGTGTGAAACAACATCCGTTCCCTGAGCCTTTGCAGCCCTGAGAGCATGGCAGCAGGACTGATGGCAGGGCCAAGACAGAGTGTGGGTCTGCAATCCTCAAGTCCCTGGAGAACAATTCCCTTGAAGCATCAATTTAGCCGTCACAACAATGCATCTATGAAAAGCTTTGACAAAGATGTCAGGACATGGGATTTTCAGGTCATGCTGACTTCTGGGGTCAAAGAGGAAAACTTTAATCTTCTTATCCCATTTTGAAAAGACCTCTTGATGTCTGTTCTTATCACCCCTGCTGAGCCCATAATCACAAGTACTTCAGTTTGGCCAGAGCTTCCTGAAAACTACTCTGGAACTGTTCTTCTTGGACACAAGCCTCTCTGGGATCTTCTGCAAAATTTGCAATGGTCATGCAAGAGTGCCAGTGGATGAAACCCAGCTGAGAAATCATGGTCATCACCAGGGCCCACTAGAGTTACCCTGATCATTTTTCATTTTAAGTTCTCCTGGATGATGCAAAACATGAAGATGAGCTCTCCATGCCTTTTGTTTTGTTGTTTTGTTTTTTTTTTTTTCCCCTAGGATGTTCATGAAGTTCAGGTGGTGTTTCTGGGATGAAAGCCTTCCTTCTTCTCACTGTTTTCAAGGCTTTATCTATTTTTTCACAGCTGTGTAGTGGGACACTTTCTTTTAGATCATGGCACAGTGATGACCTATATTAGTATCACACCTTCCTTTTTAATCATTTAAAAAAACCAAACTGTCACTGTGAATGATTCCTTCTTGTCTGCTACAGCAATAGCAGTCAGATACGTATTTGTGCAGGTTTTGTGCTCTGTAGACATCCTCACTGGTCCCTTTTGCTGCATCTCAGCACATTCATTCCTGAGATTGCTTCTCCCCAAAGTATTCTTTGGGTTGCTTTTGGGAGGCTGTTGGTTTTGGCGGATTTACTGTTTATATGAAGAACATTTCTTTAAACATGGTGCAATAGTTTTGTGGGTTTTTTTGTCAGTCTCATAGGGTCATCTGAAAGGCAACTTTAGGAATTGCATTCCTAAGTTTTATGTCCATACTGCACATAACAGATACAATCTGCTTTTATATCTGCCAACGCATGTACCATCACTCTTCCAGCCTGCCTTGCTGTGCCTTCAGTGTGGCTTTGAATTGATCTCTCTGAGTATGGCCACCCCACTTAAGATAAGAACAAGACCGTGTCAGGTGAGGGAAATGCCCAGCCACCCCTGGCACGGTGAGAGGGGCTGCACATGTCCCATGTGTAACCTGGGGCTTTCCTCCTGGGGAAGAGCAGCTACCTCTTACGTTATCCATACACACAAGGCCATTGTATAAGCAAGAAAGAAGTGGTTTAAACCCTCTCTTGTTCCCTTTGTCTCCTTATTTAACAAAAAACCAAACGGGTATTTGATGGTTGTAGTGCAAAGTTGAGAGGAAAGATCCCATTAATTTGTTTAGAAAAAAAAGAAAAGGTGCAGATCTTCTTTGTACCAGTACTTAAGGAGTAGCTACAAAGAAAATGGAGACTCCCTTTTTACACGGAGTCACATGGAGAGGACAAGGGGGAATGGACACAAGTTGCTCTTGGGGAGATTCCGATTGGACACAAGAGGGAAATTTGTCACACTGAGGACAGGCACCATTGGAATAATCTCCCCAGGGAAGGGGTTGACTCGGCCACGTTGGACACCTTCAAGAGTCGTCTGGACAGGGTGCTGGGCCATCTTGTCTAGACTGTGCTCTTCCCAGAAAGTTTGGACTGGATGGTCCCTGAGGTCCTTTCCAACCTGTGATTCTGTGATTCTTGTCCTGCATAAGCAAATAGCCTCTATATGCCACATCTGGTATTCTTATTCTTGGAAAGAAGTTCAGATCTCAGGCAGATCAACTCATCCATCCTCTGGCTCTGCAATTTAACATGCCGAGCTTCTGCCTCCTGCAGACCCCTTGCTCAGACAACAGATGTCTGTGGCTAATCTTCTCCCCTTTTGCTGTGTTTCATGCTTCCTCAGACTGTACACCACTGCTCATCCAGGGCTTCTCTGCTCTAGTCTTTGTACCATGATGTAGCATCATGTACTTTGTACTCTGATGTAGCATCAGCATGGGCAGGGGTTGCAGATGCTTAAACCGACATTGCTATTTAGTAGTTGCAAAAGACTAGATAGTCCTTCTCCTTCCCCAGCTCTGAAGCTGACAGAAGCTGTGAGGATGCAACACCAGCATATGGCAGCACTTATTCAGGTCCTAGACCAGAAACCTAACTATTAACACTGCTTTTCCTCTTTTCCTTGGGATCCACAGCTCCCTTTCCAGAGCCTTTGGGGTTGTCTAATTCCCCAAAGCCACCCACACCCCCCAAGGGCAGGCATGCGGCCCCACAGTGAGCAGCAGGGACCTGTAAGCCTTGCCAGCCAGCCGCACCTCAGCCCAGCGCAAGCTCCTTCGCACCAACAGTGCTCCCAGGATGCGTCTGAGGGTACAGGTTTACCTGCTGCCACCCTCTCCTCCTGCCACATGCTCTCACCACCTCACTTGAGCTAACGTGGGCACAGTCTCACAGCTAACAGCAAAAAGCTGTTTTTTTGCCATGCTAGTCCCTTATACCAGTTCACCACCGAGTCGGGAGAGCCCAGCACTGGCCCACGCTGAGGAAGCCCCTGTGGAGGCAGCAAGCTGCGCAATCACTCAGCTTTGCTGGGCTGTACAACAGACACCTCATTGTTGCCTGGACGAAACTCACAGGCAGCAGCTTTTCAGCCTGGCACAAGCTGCATTTAATGCCCCAGTCTCTGCAGGACCAGGACATTTCACAAGGAGTGTCCTGCTGGGCCTGGGGAAAGCCAGCAGAGAGCAGAAACAGCAAGACTAAGCCACGCTATGGTCCTGCAAATGCAGACATGTCAGAGAGTCACATCTCATCCGCCTTCTCTTCTTCTTCCCACCTCCCTCCGCAACACCCTGAGGCTGGGGGTGGCAGCCACTGGTGACGCATGGCAGGAGCAGCAGCACCACCGCCATCTGCTGATCAGGTCCCATACAGAAGCAACTGGACCAGATTTTGGCCTGATGCCCTGCGCAGTGCAAGCCCTAGATGCTCACACCACCACCTCCAAACTCAGCTGCTCCCTTGGGTTTGAGATGTGGGGTATCCTTTAGGGAGAAACTGAGGCTTGCCTGGAGGAATGAAATTACAACCGTTAGCTACAGGCTCTCATGACTAAATCTGAAACTTCACAAAGAAGAGCTGTGTCTGTATTACCCCCTTCCGGATGGCCAAGTCCACCCTACACGCATTGTTGCCGTGATTAACTACACTCTCTCCACTTGCTCACACCTTATGCTTTCTGATCTGACCTCGGGCGGTGCGAGTGCAGGCAGCGACTATATTTTGAGGGCTCTACCAGGACACAAACAACAAACAAGAATAAAACATGCAAACGTGCAAAGCTGCTAGAGATCACCGTCCTCTAACCTTGGGACACCAAGAGCATCGGGTGGGATCTTGCCTGGATTGTGCCCAAAGCGTGCCTTGCACACACAGCCCTACTGGCCCAGAGCGCCGGGTGACGGCTAAACACCACGCAGTTCTGGGAGGGAGATATAATTAATGAATGTTTGATGATGACATAATCAAAACATTTGCTGCAGCCGACACAGAAGCTAACGAACGTCACGGGGATTACAGGGAACGCTGTGACGAGAAGGACCTGAACTGCCAGGGTGAGGAGCAAGCTGCCAGCCCCACCAGCTGGTGGGGCGATACCAGGGAAGGTCTTGGTGCCCCCCACCCCACGCCCAGCGGCCCAGAACGATGCCCCCACCCCCCTTTTTTTTTTTTTTAATTTATTTACTTACTCCGTTGAACGATTTTGTTTCCATCTCAGCTCTTCAGGAAGACTCGCACACCCCGGCTCCCCCAGCATGCTGCCCACGCCCAGGCGGGCGCTGCCTGCCTTGCCTTGCCTTGCCTTGCTTTGCCTTGCCCTGCCTTGCCTTGTCCTGCCTTGCCTTGCCTTGCCTTGCCTTGCCTTGCCTTGCCTTGCCCTGCCCGCCCTAGCTGGGTCAAGTGACCGCAGGTTTGAGGAAGGTGAAGGAGGTGCAAGAGGGATGAGGAAGAAGAGGGGGGGAGGTTCTGGTGGAGTGGAGCTGCCTGAGAGGCACAGGTGAGACGCTTAGCGGGCTGAAGGTGCATTGCTTCGGGAGGCGCCTGCAGGCAGGGGACAGGAGAAGAAATGCCGGGAGGACGCCAAGTAATAGCACGTAGGCATCATTCAACTGCATTTAAAATCTGTTAATTAAAAAAAAAAAAAAAGAAGCTTTATAGATATACATTAGTACCTTAATTGCCTTTGTCCAGCGGAGTTTCTGTTTCTTCGGTTCGCAGAGCTAATGCACAATTCTCTAATTCTTACCCTCCTCATTTGCTTCTACAGCTCCTCATCTGTGGTGAAATTCACTCATATTTATTATGGCACCTCGCAGAAATCTAGGCAAGCTCCTCAAAAAACTTAACTGCGTAAGGAGGCAGGAGGTAAATGAGTGAGGGAATGGCATGCGGGGGCAACCATGCAAATCCTCGGTGCAATTTTGGAAGCAGGGTGCCTTCTCAGCCTTCCCAGAGGCTCTCTGGTGTGGTGGAGGAAGTTCCCTGAGTCTGTCACCCTGTTACAAAAGCACATTAAAATACACAGTTCCCTAAATAAAGATTTAAAAGCTGAAACTGAAATAGAAAGAGTGGATAGAGAAGACCAACATGCCTTTCTCCTCCACAGAGGAGCATTCCTAGAGGGTCACCTGCTACAGAACTGGGATCTGACTGCTCATACTGGGATCATACCACAGCCAGGACTAGGGAAAATTCAGGCTGCTGCAGCATTGTGCTTCTTAATGCAAGGACATATTTTCCAGATACTCCTTTTTCACTACCTCATTTTTGCATGAGGCAGAGCAAAAGGAAGGGCAGTGTTCTTGCACAGAGCAAAACTTGCTGCACCAACAACAGCGACTGGACCAGGTTAACATTCAGCTAACTGAGCCATTCCCGTTGGTGAATCCCAGGACAGCAGGGCTGCCTGCACTTCGGAGTTATGCCACAGTTCAGACTGCTGTTTATGCATCAACTCTTTTAGAGTATCACAAAGCTTGCTGGAGGTAGATGCAGAACAGACATGCAGCAGGTTGTAAAGCTAGGCACAGAAAGGAGAAAATGCCACAAGGGATGAAGTAGAGCAAAGGAGAAGGTAAGAAAGAAAAGTTGTTATTTCAAGGCTGTGTGAGTTTCTATCATGCACCGCCATGATAGAAAGTAGCTGAGAACAGTTACGGAGAAGTGTTACTGTGGTTCTTGTGGAATGAAATAAATGGGAAAGTATTTCAAACAGGAAAAGTTAGGAGGAAAAATCAGATTTATTCAACTTTAATTCTTCATATACTTGGAAAGTCAAGACTGTGTAGGTGTGACAAAACAGCAGTCAGGTGGCCTGTGGATACTACCATGACAAACACAGCCAGCTAGATGTGTTTGTGGCCTTGTAAAGCAAACCTGTGTGAAGCTGTTGGGACTAGGAAGGAAAATGTGACTGTGGAGAGGAAAACTTAAAAGTTATTTTTGTGTTGATTTGGAATGAATAACAGACTACTCAGAACCATGAAACTGAAATCCCCAACATTTTAGTCTGGAGGCATTACAACAGGACTTTACACCGTAGTAATGTGAAGTATCTGCTGACTGATGTGGAAACAACCTTGCAGGTCTCACCTCAATGGAAATACTCTATCAGAAAATCTCAAGCCCTCTCCAAACCCTCCTAATTCCCACCCTTTCAAGTCTGAGTCTGGGTCTCGGTTCTTCTTCATTTGCACTGGAATTACTAGAGATATCAAGAGAGCTGCTCCTGGTTTAGTCCTGAGATCACAGTCTCTCTAAACGAGATTAGGAAGCCCATACATAAAGTGAGAACTGACAGGAAATTAATCAGCAAGCGATTTAGCCCTGAATAAGCATGTCTCCTGAGGAGGGGTCAAGGCAAGGTTAACTTTTAGCAGTATTTACAGAAATAACGATAAGCAGATTTCAGGATGAGGAAGCAGGGGAATGAAAATGCTCAAGATTTCTCAACAGCGCTCACAAAATAAATGTCTGCATTAAAAAGGCTGACAGTGGAGTTCAAAAGTATTGGGCAAAGAGGAACTTATCCAGAAGGAGCTGATCGGATTTTGAAGCATTCAGTAGGGAAAAGGGTTGAAGCTGGTACCATCTGAGAGTGTCAAAACAGGCAGATACAGAAGCTTCAGTGTGGGCATTGATGGAAATGCAGGTCTGATTTGCAGCTGTGGATTGAAGTGAAATATTTCTGGTTTGTCACAGTGATACCAGTCAAAGAGACTTAAACTGGGCTTTATACATTTAAACAGCTTTGGCTTCCTAAAATACACTGCACTCAGCCTGAGGGAAATCAGTTGATTCTACAGAGTACTTAAATGTTTATGAGATTTTTTTGAATGGCTACAATATTTGGGATATTGCATGAGACTTTTTTCTTCCATCCCAGTTTTTTTATTTTCAGACACAGCACATCTTTTCTCTTTCTATAACATACAGAAATGCCACTAAGCATTTAAACAATCTTAACTGAATTCCCTGGATTTGGGGTGTTTGTTATGGGGATGTTTGCAACACACTGGCAATGTGTGTGTTTGCTCCTGCCCTGACTTATTGATAAGTCTTCTCAATCCTCACCTAGTTTCTGCCTTTGGGAACAAACAAGCAGCTTAATATTTCTGAGATGAGGTTGTATATCTAGCACCAGCAGCCACAATGGCTCTGAGAGTGGGGGAATCGGCGGGGAGGCAGCCTGCAGCACCAGGGAGGTCACTCTAGGCAATAAAAATACCTGGGAAGGAAAATGCAGCCCAGACCTGCTCGGAGCTGGTTTCTGGTTCCCTGTGTTTGCTTCTGGGGTCACCAGACCACTGTGGCTACTCTAAGCTTGCAGAGCTGTGAGCGGGACCACGATGAGGTTGAGGGGCACAGTCCTCCTTTGCACCTGATCCCCATGCTCGGAGCTGCCTGTCAACGAGGTGCTTCTGACAACCTGGCCAGCCTTGTTTATTTGCAACAGGCAAATTCAGTGATAAAATTCAGTGGCTGGCAAAAATGCTGCTGTGATGGTTAGACACAGGGTACAATACTGTTCCCTTCATATGATGGATTCTCAAGAGCCAGGGTTACATGAGATGTGGGGGTTTTTTTCTCATCAGAAGTTTGCAAGATGAGGGAAATGTTTTGACTTACTTTAAAATAACAGAAAGGAGAAGAAAAATTAGAGTTTAATTTTATTAGCTGAATGGTAATTGAAATATTTGAAAAAGAAGAAAATTGGGAAAAAAATTTGCCAAATTCCTCCAGTTTGATACAGTCCCACCAATGTCAGCTGAGAGTTCAGTGGGCTTGGGTAAGGTCCAGGCAAAAAAATTTTCCTCTCAAACAGAAGCAACTGAGATTTTAATTTCAACTTAACTACACCAGTGTTGACAAGAAGGGTTAAATGCCTTGAAAAACTTCAGTACAACCAGTTTACTTCATGTCTGGCACCAGCAGGGTTTAAAACAAGACACTAAAAGTCCCTCCAAGAGGTCAGCTACAAAGTGGTTTGAGCACTGGAGGTTTGTGTTGTGAGGAAGGGAACGGCTGGAGAAATGACACAGGTTTCCTCAGCCCATGGGACAGACTCTTGCAGCCTTCTTGTTACAATGGTGCTTTCTTGCGGTACATCCTCTTAGGAGCTGGGGGGTCCTTCAGAAACACTGATCCCTCTTCTTGATGCCCCACCGATGAGCAATGGCACCATCTATGTTTTTAGAGCTGAGGGGACACAGGAGAGGAGGAAGGGAGAAATGAGCAGAAGGACAGGGCTGACGCTGTGCTGCCCCACAGACACACCAGCTGCGCGAAGCCACTGCCCTTGAGACTGGGATTTGAAGTAGTAACATAACTCTGGCAGGGGAAGAAAAGAGATTTTGCACTTCAGGGGAAAAGGGCGAGAAACTCCTGCAACAGACCACCTGTTCACGGACAAGAAATTCAGTGATGGAGGTAAATCTTAGTGAATCAGGGGGAAAGGGATTGAGATGTCCACATTAGGTCTGCATGGCTAGCCCTTAGCGCTGATTGTCTGATCCTCTCATCATCCCCAGTCACTTTGTGGTAGCAAGTCTGCAAGAGTCCTGCAGCTGAAGCCAGCTGTGCTAGTCAGGGAGAGGTAGGAACTATGAGAAGGTACTGGTTCTTCTGGTCATCTTCCAAATAGATAATCAGCTTTGTCCACTGGGCCATCACATCAGCAGATCACAAAGGGGCAGCTGGCATGCGGAGGCACAGGAGAGCTGCTTATGTCCTGCTAAAAAGAGAAGCTTAAGGGGGGGATAAACAAACCTTTGTCCTCAAACCCAGCATCAGAGACGATATGAGCAAGACAACCAGAATTTCCTGCTAGAACCCATTCCAACAGAGAGAGAGAAACTGGGGAGACACAAAAAATAAATGCATTCCTGTCCTCCTCTCATTCTACCCTTTGCTCTGTTAATTTATCTACTCCTTCAAAATTGTGTGAATGAGGTAAATTCCTCAGCTGTTTTCTCACCACACTTGCCATTCTGCATGAATCTTTTTTTTTTCCTTTTTGGTACCTGGGACAGATCAGAAGCAAAGCCCTCTACTCTGGTATCCCAGTCCCTGGAGAATCTGAAGCGACAATGTAGACCAACACCTTTCATCCAAGAAGGAAGCTCCCAGAGCAGCATGAGAGGCAGCAGCCTGGGCAGGAGAGGGGCTGCAGCGTTGCCCTGGGAAAGGCAGGACCACCAAGCCACTGTTGCCATGCCAATGTCTTTCCTGTGTGCTGCTCCTAACTTGATGGCAGGCCATGGGGAGGACGAGGAAGGATTCTTTTTTTGCTTAGATTTATCACTATGGGGAAGCTGAGGGAGCAGGCTTTCTGTCCTTCAGCAGCCATGAATAACATCCCACCTTCTTCCTGTGATCAGTTGTGAAAAATAAGCGTCTGTGTCCTCAGGGGAAAATTTCCAGTGCTTTTGACACTGGACAAAGGTTGAAGCTCAGAGTGTCTGGGTCTTTAAGCCATCCAGACCTTAACTCCTGCAGATCTCATGTCTATTAAGCCTTGATGGCTCTGGTCTCATAATGGATCATTGAGGATTCACTGTGAATATTCCTCTGAAGTTGGTGGGTTCTTTTTCCCCCATGCATTACTGATTTGTATTGTCAACCATAACCACAGCCTGCCGAAGAGCAAGACCTTTTAAGGGCCACACTTCACCACAGAGATGACTCACAAGCTGATGCAGGTCAGACAAACTGAGTCCACAGTGCAGAACCAGCCCTGTAACCCTGAACTTCTGCAAGACTTGCTGCTCCAGCTGGATCCCTATAAGTCGATGGGGCCTGATGGGATTCATCCAAGGGTACTTAAAGAGCTGGCTGATGTCATAGCGAGACCTCTCTCAATGATTTTTCAATGCTCTTGGGAATATGGAAACATTCCAGTTGACTGGAAGCTGGGAAATGTTGTCCCAGTCTTCGAGAAGGGCAACAGGGATGACCCCAGTAACTACAGGCCCATCAGTCTCACTTCTGTGTCTGGTAAAATTATGGAGGAGATTATTCTTGGAGCTATTGAAAAACACCTGAAAGACAATGCAGTCATTGGTCCCAGCCAGCATGGGCTCACAAGGGGAAAGTCGTGCCTAACAAATTTGATTTCCTTCTATGACAATGTTACCCACCTGATTGACCAAGGGAAGCCAGTCGATGTGATCTTTTTGGATTTCAGTAAAGCTTTCAATACTGTCTCTCACAGTGTCCTCCTGGACAAAATGCCCAGCACACAGCTGGATAAACACGTAATGCAGTTGGTGAGCAATTGGCTGATGGGTTGGGCTCAAAGGGTCATAGTAAATGGGGTTACATTGGGCTGGCAGCCAGTCACTAGTGGGGTTCCGCAGGGATCCATCCTGGGGCTGGTACTCTTTAATGTCTTCATAAATGACCTGGATGCAGGACTGGTAGGAATACTAATTAATTTTGCTGATGACACAAATTTGGGAGGAGCTGTTGACACTCTCGAGGGCAGAGATGCCCTGCAAAGAGATCTGGACAGACAGGAGAGCTGGGCAATCACCAACAGTATGAAGTTTAACAAGGGCAAGTGCAGGATTTCACACCTGGGGCACGGCAACTCTGGATGTACATACAGCCTGGGGAACGAGAGGCTGGAGAGCAGCTCTGCAGAGAGGGACCTGGGGGTTCTGATCAAGGGCAAGTTGAACATGAGCCAACAGTGTGCCCTGGCAGCCAAAAGGGCCAACCGTGTCCTGGGGTGCATCAAGCACTGCATTGCAGCCAGGCAAGGGAGGGGATTGTCCCACTCTGCTCTGCGCTGCTGAGGCCTCACCTTGAGTACTTGTGCGCAGTTTTGGGCACCACGGTACATTAAGGATATAAAGCTACTAGAGGGTGTCCAGAGGAGGGCACGAAGTTGGTAAAGGGTTTAGAGGAGAAACCATACAAGGAGCTGCTAAATTCCCTTGGTTTGTTCAGCCTGGAGAAGAGGAGACTGAGGGCAGACCTCATTGTGGTCTACAGCTTCCTCACAAGGGGAGGAGGAGGGGCAGGTGCTGATCTCTTCTCTCTGGTGACCACTGATAGGACCCAAGGGAATGGCAGGAAGATGTGCCAGGGGAGGTTTAGGTTGGATATTAGGAGAAGGTTCTTCCCCCAGAGGGTGGTGGAGCACTGGAACAGGCTCCCCAGGGAGGCAGTTGCAGCGCCAAGCCTGACGCTATTCAAGAAGAACTTGGACAATGCCCTCAGAGACGTGATGTGAATTTGGGGTTGTCCTGTGCAGGGACAGGAGTTGGATTTGATGATCCTTGTGGGTCCCTTCCAACTTAGGACATTCTATAATTCTGTGATTCATTCTATTCAATGTCCTGCAAAGCTATAGCCATTGCAGTTTCATAGATTTGGTGCTTCTGTTTGGTTTCTGCATGCATTTCATACGTATCTGGGCACATGAGCAAAAGTATGCAAGGATGGATGTCTTGGACAGTGCAGGTGTGATCTGTGGTGACCTACATAGAGGTTCATCCTCCGACAGGACTTCATACTGCAAACATCATCCATGGAAGAGAATTTAGGTGCAGGGCTGGTAGCAGCTGATCTCAGGGTGTCAGTTTGAGTCAAACAAGGCTAAGACCTACAACAGAAAAATGACGTATTAAGAAGTTTTCAAAGGGGCCAGATAACCTGAGAAAGCTCTTTACCTTTTATTACATTTATTCATTTTATTACAGAGTAACAAAGCACCAGAGTAACAAAGCACCAGAGTAACCTCCCACACTACCACAGGCAGTAATTTACAGCATAGTATTTATAAACTATATATATTACTGGGCCTTTTTTTCTACCATCATGGCCTAAAACCCACCACTTATTGGTGGATTAATTTCCATTGGTACTTGAGGAAAGCTTGTATCAGGAATGTGGAGCTGAAAAGTTGAGTTGCACAAGATACACAGGGGTTGCAGTGGGGGCATTCCACTCTTGCACCCTCAGGACAGCAGCTCTGCTGGAAAGTCTATGTAAAAACATTTTAGCTAACATTTTCCACCTACAGACCAAGTCCGTATTATGTTTTATTTTGCCAGAACTAATTTATCAATATCCAGATGTACACTCAATGTGGCCCATCTTCCCCAAACTTTATACAAATAATATAGTAAGTACCCTTCAAGTTGTTATATGGCATTCCTCGTTAGGGGATGTTGCTAGCACTGCTGTGCACAGCACACAGACTGCAATGTTGTCTGGCCACAAAAGCAGGTTTGCCAAGCCTCAAAATACAATGTTAACAAACCACTTTCTGTTAAAAGCAATGGTAAAAAGCTACCCCAATGCATTGGAAGCTTAGCCACTGACTGAATGAATGTCACTGTTTGTGTTTGAGGAAGGAGGCACAAGCAGATAGAGAGGGGATGCTCTAGTAGTGACCAAACTCTTCCTGACTATCATTTGTTTCCTCCCATGAGCTAATTTTCCACAGCAATTTTCCTTCAGTTGCACTCCAGATGCACTAAGGCTTTTCTAACCACCCCCTGCCCTACCAGGGGAAAAAAAAATCTGCTGCCTCTTATAAACAAATCAAACCCTACACAAGACCTAAGTCTGAAGGCTATCTTGTTTGACAATTGGGTTTTCTATGGATTATGATGTTCCTGACTGTCAGGTTTTGTTGTAAAAACAAAGTTGTTTTTTCTTACAGTTATATACCTCCATATCTGTTTTACCTGCAGTGATCATGGCAATGACAACTAATCAATTCACAGTAATAAAGCACAGTATAAATCTCACTTACAGGAGCATACGAGCACATTTATTACTGCACACATATTAGAAGCTACAGGAAGCAAGGGCATTTGTGACAAATTGAAGTGCAAGTTTTCCCTGGTCGCTGGTTACAAGTGAAGAACATGATGGCACACCCACTGTGAACTCTTGCACTTATCAACTTCTTTTAAATGAATAGCTGTGTGATTGAGAGAAGCTTGTTCAGTTTGTGGGTGTGATGAGAACCATCAGCTACAGACTCAGACATTGCTATAAATATACTTGAAACATTTCTGATCCTGAAATGGTCCTCAGGTCCTCTGATGTAGACAAAACTTTTTATCAGGCTACAGGGATAGACCCTTATTTTCAGTCTTTGCTCCTTACTGAAAGGAAGCTCACATAACGCAGGTGCAATGATCTAAGTAACCTGGTAATTTAGGTGGATATGAGTAACCTGGGAAAAGGAGCTTGACACAAACCCAAACAATTGGTGGTTTATAGGAAATAAAACTTGTCATCTAGGGTTTTTGTTTAGTTTTGGTTTTGTTTTTTTTTTAAGGAAAAGAGATTTATGCAGTTGCCTTATCCTGTACTGTCTTTCTTCCCATTTTCTTACCCACGACACTTTTTAAGCCATGAGCTGAGTTCAGCCAAAATTATATCAGCAATAGCATGGGGTTCTTGAAAAAAAAGCCTCTCTTTAATGTTTTGATAACTCTATTAAGAGAACTTTGGGTTTTGGGCCAAATGCAGAGGAGTGGATATTGCTGGTCTCCCATGGCAGTCGCACAGTAGGACCAAGAGGGTGGAAAGTTTGAGAAAGTTTATTTTGTGTTTCTTCCCTTTGCCGTAGCTGGAGGGGGCTGATCACCTTGCAGACAGCTGTACACCACAGGGTGTGCTTGCTGCTGGAACCCTGTCTAGAAAGAGGTCCCAGTGATTCAGCTTTAAACATCTACCCTGCAGGCCTTTGCATCTGAGATCCTGCAGTCATTTCTTTATGTAGTTGTACTGCAGCACCAAGCGGACCAAGACCTGAGCAGCCCATCCCACCCCAGAGCTGCCTGGCCTTGTCAGGAGGTTGGACTGGGACACCCCCAAGGGTCCTTCCTGCCTGAGATGTGCTGTGAGCCTGCGGCCACATCCCAGGCCAGAAGATGGGACTGGACAAACAGACAATTAGAAGGAAGTTAGGACAGTTAAAGCCAAACAGTCCTAGTCTCATGGGACATAGACCTTGTCAGACTAACTTGATTTTTAGACTGGGTTTATTTTTAGCAGGTGTGGTATATGCAGCCACCCTGTCACATGCCCGTCTCTCCTCCCTTTCATATCTTCTCTTTCCTCCTGGCAATTTATGAATACAAGCTAACTTTCCCCTGAAATCAACAGAGAGAAAAAAGCATGTCTAGCATGCTGTTCATCTAACCTATTTCAGATCGGCTCAAACAGAGACATGCCACTACAGAAGTTTTCCAACTGGTTTCCACCCCCCGGAAGTCCTTCCTAAGCACACCACTTTACTAAAGACTTACATTACAAGTGGCCTTACTTTTTCAGTGGAATAACTATGTTCTCCAGTCTCACTTTTCTTCCTGCATCTTGTCCCTTTCCTTTACGTTGCTGATCATCTCAGCAAAGAAACTCAGTCATCTTTCAAAATACCTGCTTTCCTTACTACAGTCAACCAAGGGATGCAAACAGGTCTGCCACATACATGTAATCTTGCTCCTTTCCAAACCTGCTTTCTCTCTCCTAATCCTGTGGTCTGTAAGGACTATGCCTATAGCCTGGGACACAAAGCTGTTTCTCAGCTCAGAGGTTGAGGAGCATGACGGGGCTGAGTTCCAGACTCACGTCAAGGTGAGATCCAGCCATGCACATGAATCTCTGTGCTTCTCATTTCTGTACAAGGAGCTTGAGCAGGTCCCTTAATTTGGACAACCAGGAGAGGAGAGCCTGTACTTCAGGACAGAGGCAGCCAAAGACGTTAAATTTTTTTGGTCATGATGGGAAGTACAATAAATTTAAAACAGTCACCCATGACGGCTCACAGTGTCACTGTAAGGCAGGTAGGGAAACAAGTCAGCAAGACACCACCATGCTAGAGTGGAGTACAGGCGAGAGCTGGTAGTTGGAGAGCAAGCAGACTGCTAAAAATGAAACACGGTTCTGCTGACTCGGCATTCACATTTTACTCCGAAATGGACTGCTGGGAAGGCAAAATGCTGGTGCTGTGTTCCTACCACTGCAGCTTGAAAGCAGGTTGCAAGATCATTAGTTAAAGCTATGACATAACAGTAAGGGTGGGCAAAGGGAAAAACAATGGCCCTAAAAGAATAAAAAATTTTCTGATAACATATCTGTAAGGTATCAAAATATGAGAAGGTTGCTCACAGTTCACCTAGCAGTCCTGAGCTTCGTTATTTTTAAAATGAAAGTGAGCATAAAAATCCCCTAAATGATTTCAAGCTTGATGCTGTTAGCATGAGGTTGAGAAATGCTTGTCCCTTTGCTCTCACAGTCTCAGCTCCCTTTGCTCTCAGAGACAGAGTTTAGGAGAGGTAATTCTACAGGAAATGAAGGACACAGCTGGACAAGCACATTTATGCAGCCGTCTATGCTTCCTTTCATTGCCTTGCTTACCAGACCTTGACTCCCTAAAGAGGCAAGACCTGTGACATGCTTGTGTCAAAATGCTTGTATACAACAGGAGAACTGTGAACTTGCAGCTTACCTTTGCTCAAGTGTTAGTTAGGGGATCTGTATGCCATCAAGGTTCACCCTGTCAGCAAGCACTGGTGGTCAGGATGTGGTTCTTCCCTCAGTTCCTCCAGTGTGGGCTTTCTACCCATGCTTTCAAAGAGCCAACCAACAGTGGTGCAAGCAGACAGACAGATAAAGCTGCTATCTTAATGGCACGCACTAGTGGAACCCCCCCAACAGCACAAGTCCTCAGCTTGCGCAAGGCCTTGTAATGATAATCAGGGCTAAGAAGTATCTGCACATCTCTAGTTATTATTTAATCCAACACCTAGGGCAAAATGCCAGGCTATTGTCTTGCAAAAGTGCAGAGTGATATCAAGGGCCATAAAATTTCTTACATGAGCTTTCTCAATTCAGGCTCAGAAAAACACAAATAAAAACGTGACTCATATTCTGACAGAGCAGCTGAGTCTCAGCCTCCACTTTGAGCAGCGCAGGAGCAGGCACGTCCCTGCATATCACTGTCCCTCTTGTCTTGATTAGGCAGGTTTCTTTCCAAAACAAAAGCTAACAGTTTTGCTCGCTACATGAGAAAAGAGGGCTGGAGAGCATGTTTCTTTCTCCACTCTTTTTAAAACTTACCTCCAAGGGCTAGCCCGTGGGCAACAGGCACAGCTTCTCTTTGAAACACGTGCAGAGTGACAGAACTACAAATGCGATATGGATTCATATATTTTCCCACAGTTACTCAGTAAGCCTAGAAGTCTCTAGGGAGTTTCTTAAAAACACACAATGACCCCCAGATTGTGTGTGCAGGTGCCCCCAGGGGAATGGAGGGGAAGACAGATATCTCCTAAACAGAAAATTCTCAACTATTTAGTCCTTGTATGGGGAGGCAGCAAAAGAAAGCTCCCCATACTAGGGCAGCCAAAGGTCACATAGCGATCTCCCACTGCGAACCCTCCCTACACACAGTCTTCATTTTCCTGAGGGTATTAAGCTTTTTAGCAGCATTTTGATTGCTTCACGCATCAGATCTTGGCATCCCGTGGAGTTTCATCTGAGGCAAACTTAGCATACACCTGGAAGTTATTCCCACTGGAGGATTGGATACACATGGCAGAGCAATGTCTAGGGAACATGTTATGCCATCCCAAACTAAAATCAGACAAACTGCAGCCTAGAAATGCCCACTCTCTACCAGGCTCCTTTAATCCTATGGCGACTAGCTCCCCTGACAAGCCATCTCCAGGAGAGAAGAAGCTCTAATTGGAGCTAATTGTTCAAAGTTGCTTTAGGGCGTGGCGGACAAGTAGTATGCTGACAGCAGGCCAACACATGACTGACAGTGCATGTTGGATCAACATCCCACAAGATGATGCGGTGGTACAAACAGGCTGGAGTCAGGCATGGGCACGCCGCTCACCATTAGCCAGAACATCTGACAGAGATGTTATGCATGCTTTTTCTTTACAGCCTGGCTTTATGCCAGCAGTAGAAGAACAGACAGCCAGTGCTTGGTCCGTCACAGAGCCTGCTGGTACAAGAGAAACCACCCAGCTTTTCTGGCACATTGATTGGGGTTTATTTTAGGAAACCAATGCTGTGTGTCATTATGCCTGAACACCATGATTTTGTTTAAGAGTCCCAGTGTTAGATTTACTGTGGCATTGGAATATGGCTACATCATGAACCAATTCTGGTTCAGGTCTTGTCTCAGATGTATCATCTATTTTCAAGAGTATCAAATTCAGCATTTAGAAGGCATTTCAGTAAGAAAGGATGACTCCAACAGAGGTCAGTGCATCACCATAACACAGTCTCTCCTAATCTTATCTGGTAAAAATAGGTCACATTGTAGATATGTGTTTTTTTAAATGGAGGAAGGGATTTAAGAAACATTTGTAAGTAACATCTTTTAAAAGGAATCATCCTAGTCACTAGCTCATCCTAAGAATAATAATAGAAGAAGGAACAACAAAACTCCCTATTTTTAAAGGAAAAGAAAGAACTTTAGTGAACCTAGCATTTTTTTACATTAACTCCACCTCCACCCCTTAACCACACACAAACCTTCAAAGCAGATGCTGGAAATACTGAGAAATTTATAAAATCACCCTGTGTGGTTTTACTTATTAAAAAGGTCACTAACATGACAGGAAATGTACCTGATGAACTACAGCTCACCTTAGGACATTGTCTTTGCATCAACAAGGAACTGTGCATGGAAACGTACAGCTGAAACGGATAAAGCCATTTGTTAAAGTAAACAGGAGGTGTACTTTCCACTCTGTTGAGAAATTCCTAGTGACAGATTGCAGAAAATAACAACTCTTTCTCAGTGACCTGCCTCTTAAGGAAAATCAAGAGCAAATTCCTTGGATAGCCACCTCAAAACTGCCCCTGGCAGCTTTGACACCTGCATGCAGAGCAGAGATCACCTACACTGAAGAAGTGGTCAGGACACACTCAGAGCTGACCCAAGTTACGCCCACTCACTCTTGTGAAAGTGGGTGCAAACAGATCTTGTTGGCATTGGCAGCAAGTGGGAGGAAGATGGAGCAACCGCAGCAGCCAGAGGAGGAAAGATGGAGTCTGCAGGGCTTGCTATCTGCTTTCCTAGGCATTAATTTTTGCCTTCCCTTCTCTCAGCAGTTACTCCCACTAGTTCCCATTATCAACCCTCACTGCAGTCCCCACGTTGCCAAAACCCACCAGGTGTTAGCTGGAGTAGGAGGCAGCAGATGGGGCTCTGCTGGGGCTCTCCAAATCTGCTAAAGATTTCTTAAGCAATCCTGTTTGTGCCTCAGTTACCCAAGAGTGGAGATGATAGCACTGATCTCTCTCCAAGCTCTTCCAGGCAGACAGTCTTTGTGTATCTGTACCAAGTTTTCTCTAACAGGGTATCAACTGTCCTTGGTGTCCTTTACACCCCGCTTTCATACCAGCAGTGTAATGAACATCACGCGCTGCAGAGAGGATTATTAATCACGAAAAAGGAAGCTCCTCTCAAATGAGGAGAAACAAACTGAGCAATGCCAGGCTCCAGTATCCCTTAAACTGAGAGGACTCCTGTGCCAGCCTACATAAACCTCCGCTTGAGAAGAGAGCTTAAGGGAAGACCTCCAAGCACCAGGAAGGTAGAAGTGACCACTGTCACTACTCAGTCTCACTGCCCAGAGGCACAAGCCTACACCATCACTCAGCAATCTCCCAAGTTACTTCAATTTTTTGACCAATGCCACCTATATTTTGGAGAAGAGTCCAGGTCACCAGAACATTAAGGTGGGATTCAGCTTATCCAACTCCACAGATACCTGCAGTGTAGAAGTCAACTGATGCCTGCACTACCCAGCTCAAGACTCCGACTCCTTTTGCAATCAAAGGGAGTAAATAATTAAAAGGTGTAATTCACTAGCCTCGAGTCGACATCTAAAATCAGTCTGCTGAGTTACACCCTAGAGCTGCCCATTTCTCTCCTTCACACAGAGAATTTGCTGGTTTAAAAGCAATAACTTTCCATCAAAGAGCACAAACAAGCTGTCTGGAGAAGGGGAGGGAGCCCTCACCCAGGCAGAAGTCTGGCAGAAAGGACATTCCAGGAGCACTGCCTGCAGAGTATTAGGTGATCCCACAATGGAAGACACAATTCCAGATCACAAATTTTTCCAGGCCAGCAGAAGTACAACTTTCCCCAAGCCAAGATAGCACAGTCAGGTTTGTCCATAGTACTCTATTTTTGGGGGACAGAATGAGCAATTTATGCTGAATCACTCAAAAAACCCCACTGTCCCTGAAAACCTTCATGCTACAGCATCATCTCAAAGTAATCATCACGTTTTTTCCTCCTTTTCTCCACATCAATATCCCAGGTCATCTGGAGCTTCCATCCTTGGTTTGTACCTTCTAAGAGAAAACAAACACCTGCTTAAGCCTTTCATTGAAAAGACAATTTTATGTTGTATTTCCAGTGATTTTGGCTGTACTGGCTCTCCTTAGTTCCCATCACATGAGCAAGTCCTAACTGTTCCAAAGAAGCAGGTGCAAGAGCTGGGGCAGGAGAGGGTAGAAAGAAGGCTGAAGGGGGATTCAAGTACAGGCAGGAAGTACAGCATAAAGCAGGACTGGCCAAAGTTAGTCTGCTCTTTCCTTGCCACACAGCATCTGGCAAGGCATTCAGGAGATAGCTGAAAATCCAACCATAGGCCTTTACAGATGGGGAAGAGCAGGAGGGGAGGAGGAAGGCCACTGATCAGGCTTTCTATCAGGAGCTGATAGTGCCTGTAACACGGAAAGCTTCTAGGTTCATATACACCCTCATTTTCCTAGAGCAAAGTTAATGCCCATCATCTCAAAACAGAAACTGTGGACCAGCCTAGCTGTTTGGGTTTCAGGTGATTTAAAAAAGAGGGAAGACCCTTTTAAAAAGTACGGGAGAGAGCAGTTCAGCTTTTCCCCCACCACTCTCTCCCTTTAGATACAAGACACTATCAGCAGGCAAGGAAAGCCCTGCAGAGGATGGAACAAGCATCTTCAGTTTCCTCTGAGTCCTAACTGTCCCTCCAGCTACAATTTTTCCAGTTCAAGCTTTACTTCCAAATTATGAAGCCCACCTTCTTGACACTTCTCTTTTCCTACACTTGCCAGCAACGTGTCCTTCCCATCTCTGTGCCTTCGCATTGCTCTTCATCATCACCTTATCTTCCATGTTAAGTCTCACCACTGATAGCTCTTTCTCTTTCCCTTTGTCTTAAAATCCTTCCAGTACATCAATGCTGTGATATCAGCTCTTTCCAGAAGATACCACAGTCTTGGCAAGGTATTCACCCATATCCTCTCTTCCCTAACACGGCTTGGGTACTGCTAAACACAGAGTTGAACACTTACTTCTTTAAGGCAGCAGCTGAATGAGGATGCGGGTCTTACACCTCCTCAGAGGTTATCACTGCTTGCATTTACAGCTCATGTGAGTCTTATTTTGGTGCAGGAGGAGAATCTGACATCAACACCAACTGCTTCTTCAACTTTTGGGTTGTCAATACTGCAACAGGCAGCACAAACTCGATAAACCAGTACTTTAGGCAGCTCAAGCATTCTACAACCCTAGACAAAATAAATTA
The DNA here is from genome assembly GCF_949628215.1 of Phalacrocorax aristotelis. Classification (NCBI taxonomy): domain Eukaryota; kingdom Metazoa; phylum Chordata; class Aves; order Suliformes; family Phalacrocoracidae; genus Phalacrocorax; species Phalacrocorax aristotelis. Next base: position 75,333,898 of record NC_134276.1, on the reverse strand, counting down.
AGCTACAGCTATTTCCACCCCTCAGCCATCTTTATAGGACACCAAATTCCTGCTCATACACCTCCCAAGGAAAGGCCTTTTGGTCCTGAAGCCATTTTCCCGCTCAGGCCCATCTGCTGACCAGTCACCACACAGGTCATCCTATTAAAAAGACTACTGTCTTTTTAATAGTTCATAGGGCAAGTAAATTCTCATTTTCCAAGAGTTTTTCAATGTGAATAGAGGGCCAAACTTCAATGTCTGTCCTTTGTAGGCTACACATTATCACCCTCTGAAATCTCAATCCACATTGACACAGAGAGATAACAGCAAGAAGGTAGCAGAGATTTGGATTCAAGGTAATGTTTGTGAGTTTGACACTGATGTGAGTATGGAGCATGGTAGGGTCAAGGTAAAATAAACAAACTGTGCAAAAACAGGTAATTTCAGCAGGACAGCTACCTCTTTGTGCAGTCCAGGACCTATTTATCCACAGCAGGTAGCACTTGTGAACTTTAAATAAAAAGTCAGCTACTTTATCCATCTCTTCTCTCATTAGCAAAAAGACCATCGTTACAGCTTCTCCTTAAGACGAAGCAGATAATCAGAACAATAAATAGATAAACAAAGATTGCTAGAAAAATTATTATGTCTCCTTATTCAGGATTAAGAAATAATTTTACACCTTTTTCCTGCCTGGAGTCCTAGGCACAACAGTAAAAGCCAGTGGGGCGATCCCTACATTCTTGTATTTGCCAGTTCCAGGCCTGGAACAGCACATGGGTGCAGCAGCAATGCCAGCACAGCTATGATGTTTAACCAGCTTCACTCATGTCCTAGCTGCACTTATTAATATTTGTAAACCCTCAGTTTAGATTGAATAGGTTTTCTCAAACTCATGTCTTTTTGGGAAGGCACAAAAGGCAGTCAGGTTGTCCCACAGGAGCTAAAAAACACAAGGACCAAAATCTTCCCAGTTGAAAGCCCAACACACACAAAAGCATGGAAGAAAACGAAGGTTTGTTCAGCTAGGTACACATTAAATATAGCAGTGTACATTAAACACAGTTAATACTTAGGAAAGCTTATAAAAGGCAGGTTGTGCACAACAACCCCTCACAAGGGGAAGCAGCTTCCATCAGTCACTGCTATCCTGTTGACAAGCTCCTTTATGTTCTGCCTATGACGCACGTTGGGGAGATACCTTATCAGCAGGTTACCCCTGGGCAGGCAGCATCCTCTCTGCTGTGCATATCACTGTGTGGGGTTGACCCACACAAACCACTCAGTCACCTGGTAACCCCCTCAGAGTGCATCCTCTCCAAGGACTACAGGTACCATATTGTTACCTACATGCACAAAAAGAATGAACCCTGTCCCCTACCCCCTTCCTTCATGCCTTTGTCCTGCTTGGGGCAAATGACTTTTGCCTTACGTTGGTTAACGAGGCTGGAGGATAGCCCCACCATGGTTTTCAGTCAACACTTTAGGCAGCAAAAATCACAAAACAGTAAGTCCTGAAATCTGAAGGGAATTGAAGTAGTGGGCCTTTGGACAACAGAGAGAAATTAATCTTCAAACATTTCTTTAGTTTGGGAAGCCATGCTACAACATAAGAGATCCCAAAGCTCTCAGACCCTGGAGTCTGAGAGCAGCACACACATCTTTCTTTAGAATTTGGGGAAGGAATGGCTGGAGAATTAAAATCCAGAAAGCTTGGTTTGCATGCCTGGTGAAGATATAAAAAAAAAAAAGAGGGTATTAATAATTTCTCAAGCACAAATTGATTCAAAACAATCTACTTTCCTTTTCTGGCAGAGCAAATAGCCTAGTGGGTAGCAAATTTTGCAAATAATTTTGGACACACTTCATACTTTTTTTTAATTAAAGATTAGGACACTGGACTTGCCTCCAGACATCCTGCCTTCACATTCCTTTCCAGACTGAGTAAACAGGAAATCTTGCATAATTGTCAGTGTTCCTTATAGCAGTTTGTCATTGTCACGGTGCCAGAGGGCATTTAACACCTTTGCTCTTAAGAACCCCCAGCAGCATAATTACTATTGGAATTATGACCAAGGAAAAAAACAACTTGGTTGTTGAGCAAACATTGGAATGAGCTGAGCATTTTATTTCTCCTTGATTATCACTTGATTATTTCTCAATCAAGGTGTCTGTGCAGCTGTATGGACTCACCTCCCTTCCAGGGCAAGGTAGGAGTCAAGCAGAGCTATGGGCCAGGAGTCTTTATCCTGTTTTACCCATTATCTGGTCAAGTAGTGCAGATGCAAAGTGCTTGTTAATTACCTAGATTAATCATATAGAATAAGTGTCTGATAATGTACCTAATGAAGGTTTGGTTTTACAGTAGATTTCATGTAACTGCATTGAAATAATGCATTTTGGAAAATCCTGTTTGTTGTGGTTTAACCCCAGCCAGCAACTAAGCACCACACAGCTGCTTGCTTACACACCCCTGCTGGGATGGCGGAGAGAATCAGAAGGGTAAAAGTGAGAAAACTTGTGGGTTGAGACAAGAACAGTTTAATAATTGAAATAAAATAAATAAAAATAGTAGTAGGAGTAGTAATAGTAATAATAATAATATTCAAAGCAAGTGATGCATGATACAATTGCTCACCACCCACTGACCGATGCTCAGCCCGTCTCAAGCACTGCCCTCCGGCCAACTCCCTTCATGAGCATGACATTATATATGGTATGGAATATCCCCTTGACCAGTTTGGGTCAGCTGTCCTGGCTGTGCCCCCTCCCCAGCCAGTCCTGGTTCCATCCCCGCTGTACTTTGCTTGGTTTCATCTAAGTTCTTCCTTCATTAATCCGAGTGATTCGTACTGTAATACCATTGATATGACATACAGCCACCATGGAAGTGATGACATATGGTATTATATAGCAATTACCATCATACCATTCAATTCATTGGCTATTTTCACCCAAAATCAAATCCCCTTGACATACACATTTGAATTCTCCACCGTCCCGCATCACCCACCAAGTGCACCCAGGTCCTTGAGCAAAAGCAGTGTCACAAACGGGTTTGCCTTTGCCTGAGGCAGCAATAACCCAGACTGTCTTCCCTAGCATATTTTTATGTGCACTACAGGGACTTTATCCCCCTCTATAGTACATAAGAGTTTTTACCGGGCAGGGCCAGCTTGATTGGCAGACCCCTAGTGTTGACTAACCAGGTGGCCTTTGCCAAATGGGTATCCAAGTCTTTGAATGTCCCACCCTCCCCCTTGCTCTCAGTGTAGTCTTTAATAGTCCATTGTATCATTTTATTTTTCCCGGAGGCTGGTGTGTGACAGGGGATGTGATACACCCACTCAATGCTGTGCTCTTTGGCCCAGGTGTCTATGAGGTTGTTTCAGAAATGAGTCCTGTTGTCTGACTCAATTCTCTCTGGGTGCCATGTCGCCACAGGACTTGTTTTTCCAGGCCCAGGACAGTGTTCCGGGCAGTGGCCTGGGGCACGGGGTATGTTTCCAGCCATCCAGTGGCTGCTTCCAACATTGTAAGCACATGGCACTTGCCTTGGCAGGTTTGTGGGAGTGTGATATAATCAAACTGCCAAGCCTCCCTAGATTTATATTTCAGCCATCATCCCCCATACCACAGAGGCTTTACCTGCTTGGCTTGCTTGACTGCAGCATGTTTCACATTCGTGGATAACCTGCGCAATAGAATCCATGGTCAAGTCCATCCCTTGATCACAAGCCCACCTGTATGCTGCATCCCTTCCTTAATGGCCTGAGGTGTCACGGGCCCACCCAGCTAGAAATAGTTCACCCTTATGTTGCCAGTCCAGATCCACCTCAGCCATTTCAGTCTTAGCAGCCTGACCCACCTGCTGGTTGTTTTGATGTTCTTCAATGGCCCCACTCTTGCGGACGTGAGCATCCACATGATGTACCTTTACAACCGGGTTCTCTACCCGGGCAGCAATATCTTGCCACAATGTGACGGCCCAGATGGGTTTGCCTCTACACTGCCAGTTGTTCTGCTTCCACTGCTGCAGCCAGCCCCACAGGGCATTTGCCACCATCCAGGAGTCAGTATAGAGATAGAGCACTGGCCACTTTTCCCATTTGGCAATGTCTAAGGCCAGCTGGATGGCCTTTACCTCTGCAAACTGTCTCGATTCACCTTGTCCTTCAGCAGTTTCTGCGACTTGTCATGTAGGACTCCATACAGCAGCCTTCCATCTCCGGTGCTTTGCTGCAATATGACAGGACCCATCAGTGAACAGGACGTATTGCTTCTCATCTTCTGTTAGTTTGTTATACAGTGGGGCCTCTTCAGCACGTGTTACCTCCTCCTCTGGTGATATCCAAAACTGTTGCCTTCTGGCCAGTCCATGGTCACTTCCAAGATTCCTGGGCAACTGGGGTTTCCTACTTGAGCCTGCTGGGTGATCAGTGCAACCGATTTACTCCACGTAGCATCCGTTGCATAATGTGTACAGGGGACCCTCCCTTTGAACATCCAGCCCAGCACTGACAGTAGGGGTGCCAGGAGCAACTCTGCTTCAGTACCAACCACTTCTGAAGTAGCTTGAACCCCTTCATATGCTGCCAATATCTCTTTTTCAGTTGGAGTATAGCGGGCTTCAGACCCTCTGTATCCCCGACTCCAAAACCCTAGGGCTCAACCTCGTGTCTCTCCTGGTGTTTCCTGCCAGAGGCTCCAGGTAGGGCCATTCTCCCCGGCTGCAGTGTAGAGCACATTTTTTACATCTTGTCCTGCCTGGACTGGCTTAAGGGCTACTGCGCGAACTATCTCCTGTTTAATTTGTCCAAAGACTTGTCATTGCTCAGGGCCCTATTTGAAATCATTTTTCTTCTGGGTGACTTGATAAAGAGGCCTTACCATCATACTGAAATTTGCAATATGCATTCTCCAAAAACCCACAACACCTAAAAAAGCTTGTGTTCCTTTTTTGCTAGTTGTTGGAGACATGGCTGCTATTTTGTTGATCACATCCATTGGGATATGACGACGTCCATCTTGCCATTTTTTTCCTAAGAAGAGGATCTCCTGTGCGGGTCCCTTGACCTTACTTTGTTTTATGGCAAAACCAGCTTTCAAAAGGATTTGGACTATTTTGTTCCCTTTCTCAAAAACAACTTCTGCTGTGTTGCCCCACACAATGATGTTATCAATGTATTGCAGGTGTTCCAGAGCTCCACCCTGTTCCAGTGCAGTATGGATCAGTCCATAGCAAATGGTAGGACTGTGTTCCCACCCCTGGGGCAGTCGATTCCAGCGGTACTGGACATCCCTCCAAGTGAAAGCAAACTGTGGCCTGCACTCTGCTGCCAGAGGGATTGAGAAAACCATTAGTGATATCAGTTGTGGCATACCACTTGGCTGCCTTTGACTCCAGTTCGTATTCAACTTCTAGCATGTCCACCATGGCAGCACTCAGTGGTGGTGTGGCTTCGTTCAGACCTTGATGTTCATCAGTGTTGAACAGGGCTTGGCAGGCATGGGCCAGGCCCCAGCACATTGCAGTGATTTGTGTCTCTCTGGAATTTCCAGGGTCACAGCATACTTTTTCCAATTACTCTGCTAATTTTTCAGGATTCTGCACTTGTTCAGGGGTGAAGTTCCAAAACTCTGGAGGTGCCCACCGTCCTTGGCATTTGCCCATTACTACCCCACACACCCTGTGAATCATAACTACCCAGCCTTGGGGCAGATCTCTGGATGTTATTCCTAAATTGCTTATTAACCTTAGACAAAACCGGAACAATATTCCCAAGAAGTACCGACAGATGTATCTTAACTACCCAAGGATGTTCAAGGTACCGAAATGTTATTGTAATGAAGGAGGAAACATCATAGAAGCGGGAAGTGAAGGTGCCAGTCTGTATGTCCTCCATAGAAAACCTCTCAGAGGAGGAGGTATAATTGCTAATTGTCTCCATGAGGTGGTACCCAAAGTACAGTAATGGCTTCAGTACAAAAACCAAATACCAGATTAAGCTCAAGGACACTGTTTTAATAACAAATCTCCCAGCAAAACATCACTAATCACTGCAGGGCACAGCAAGCTGCAAAAACTAACACCAATCTTCAACATGTACAGCAAAAACAAGAGCACGGTACAGATCAGATAAAATAATATTGAGAACAGATGAATCAATATTGTGACCAGCAACTGTTAATAGATATAAATTCCTTAATACACTCTAAATGGGTTATTTCAAACTCTTCATGCCTCACATTGGGCACCAAAAAAGGATTGTTGTGGTTTAACCCTTGCCAGCAACTAAGGACCTCACAGCCACTCGTTCGCTCTCTCCCTGGTGGGATGGGGAAGAGAATCAGAAGAGTAGAAGTGAGAAAACTCATGGGTTGAGATAACAACAGTTTAATAACTGAAATAAAATAAATAGTATTAGTGTTAGTATTAGTATTAGTAGTAATAATAATAAAAATAATATACAAAGCAAGTGATCCATGATACAATTGCTCACCGCCTGCTGGCTGACACCCAGCCCATCCCCAAACAACAATCACTGCCTCCCAGCCAACTCCCCCAGTTACTGAGCATGACATCATAAATTATGGACTATCCCCTTGGCCAGTTTGGGTCAGTTGTCCCAGCTGTGCCCCCTCCCAGCTTCTTGTGCACCAGGTAGAGCGTGGGAAGCTGAAAAGTCCTTGGTTAGTGTAAGCACTACTTAGCAACAACTAAAACATCAGTGTGTTATCAACATTATTCTCATACTAAGTCCAAAACACAGCACTGTACCAGCTACTAGAAGGAAAATTAACTTTATCCCAGCTGAAGCCAGGACACTGTTCGATGGTCAAGTATGTTCAATAGTGCTTAGTGAATAAAGCTGCCTTCTTCACCCTCTGGACCTCAGATTTCTTTCTGGGCTGTGGTTCAGTTCAGCTGGAGGGGCATATACCACCTATGCCCCCCCCATGTCACATCACCCTTCAAAATGGGTAGGACATTACCCCGAGACATGTGGCTTGACCTGCCCTCTGCCTGAGGAGAGTACAGAACCAGATCTCTCACTTGGCAGCAGGCCAAAAAGCTACCACATAAGAGAGTTGGGCATTACAGATATTTTAAAAGGAAGAAACCAATGCCAGCTCGGTTCTTTCAAAAGTGCTAGGAGGGACCCCTTGCCAGGGGACGGATGCTGGTTCTGAAGAAAACAGCTAATTCTAGGGGCAATCTGCATACAGCCTCATAGAAACTGTGTTTAACATTTCTGAATGACTAACCACAGTTTCTGTGCTCCTCCATGCATGGGTTATTGTGGGACATTATCCTCATGAGGCATCGAACTCTTAGTCCCTGCTCAGAGTGTCTGAGGGCTAACTCAAGGCTTTGAAGGCAGAAAGGCCAAATATCTCAGAGGAAGACATTGAAACACCTGGTCTGATAAATTATGAGTATTGTTGACCTCCTTGTAAAATCACAAAGTGTCAGCATTAAGGATTTGAAGATGTGTTATATGCTGTGTATCTTCCCAGGTAATAAAAAGATAGTGAATTCAATGTGAAGGCTAGATTTCATTGGATATCTACAGGTCTTAAGCATTCTCAAATAATTAAAGTAAACCTTTCCCTAGAAAATAACTGGAGAAACACAAACAAAATACAGATTAAAAAGAGTTGATTCAATGAAGAGTTGTTGCATGTGCAGTAGGCTTTTCCTAAAAACAGCTTCTGGAGCTCCTCCTAAGATCAAGTAGATCCCCGCAGAGCTGTATCCTGCAACAGGACAGAAGATGCTGCCCCAGCTCGGACCAAAAAGATGACTATGTTTCAGTGATTCCAGCATAGTGTTGGGTCACTATTTAAATAGCCTCTAAAAATCCGCCTTGACATAGTGCTTTCTGTACCCCTGTGGTACAATCAGCCCCTGCTCACTGTGAAATGAACTGAAGGCCAAGGAGTCAAGGGTAGCCTTGTTGGGGCCCAGGTTTGCACAAATCCAGGAAACACTGAGAGACGCCCTCCGCAGCTGCTCTGTTTTTACACAGGCTCATCTGGCAGCATTTTCCAAAGTGCATTTCACTTACTCACGTGCAAGATGCTATTTCTGCCCTGTCCACAGACCATGCAGGAGAAGCAGGAGGAATAGGTGAGCAACTTCTCTACTTCCATTGCTCACCTGCTCAGTCTGGCCAAGTTTTGGACAGGACCTGGCTCATTGCAAGTGTGCTGATGCCTTTGGGGAAACCCCAAATTCAAGAGTCAACTTTGGTGTAGTCTTTGGTGTGGGAGAAAGCCCTGAACAGTTTGGGCAAAGGGAGAAATGTCGATAGCCCAGATGTACCCTCACAGAGAAGAAAGAGGAGGTGAGGGTAATGCAGCAAGAAACCCAAGCAGATATATACAGCACTGAAGGCAGGGACAAGGACTTCAAACTCAATACTGAGCAATATGGACCACAAAGAGACAGAAGAAAGCTGACAACAAGTGAGATTACTTTAAGTTCAAAGAGTAAACTGAGAGGAAAAAGAAAGAGAAAGAGGGAAGAGAAGAATGGAAATCGAAAGGGAAAAGAGAAAAAGGAGAAAAAGACAAAACAGGAAAGGAAGAAAGAAGTCTTTGCATATGCATGCAATAAGAAGGTGAAGCCATGCATGTGATAAGAAGGTATGGAAACCAAAGGAAAGTCCATGTGCCTATGTGCAACTATGACCCCTGACAGGATGACTCTATGGAGCATCGGTTTTCGGTATCACAGGCCATCCTGGTAGCTCGTAGACTGTTTGTACCCTGACAGCGTGTGGTCACTCAGCATTTTCATGGTAATATCTGAATGCAGAGGATAAGAAAATCTCTAAGCATATTTTAAATATGGTTGCATAGTTTATTTTCAACAGCACAAATGGTGTCCTAAAGACAAGACAGAAGCATTCATGACAAGGCAAATGGAAATGGGCTAGCAAGGATGTAAAAATGGAGTCTGAATACTACAAATAAGTCTGCTCACCAAGAAAACACCTCAGGGGGAGTCACATAGCAGAGGAGCAGTCCAGTTCAAGTCATCACTCTTAAAATATTTATTAAAATCTGCCATATCATTGCTGGTACATCACTGTAACATGAAAAGACAAGCCAGGAGTCAGATTCTGCTTTGAGAACCACAGAGCTGAAAGTCCAGGGCTGGTCATCAGAAAGTTCAACAAAACTAAGCTCAAGCTTCAAGAGGCTTACGGGAAGTCACAAAAACTATCAAGTGTACCACAGATTAACTTTAGCTCTCTAACCTATTGCATCATGCCACGGGCCCACAGAACATGGAATATCTTCAATTCCAAACAAGCATGGTCTTAAATGTGGATTTAGAAATCCTCACACAGATAAATTCTGCAGTTCATTAGACTTCTTGTCAGAATTACTACAAGACGCAAGCATTTCTTCCTTGTTATTTAGTATCACTGTTCAAGCAGCATAGAAATTCTGTGGGATCCCTTTCACACCCAGGCCCGTTATCTGTTTAAAACAATAAAAAATAAAAGAAAGGAAAAAGATAAATCTCCAACAGAGTACAACATTCAAATGTGGTACAATAAATATCATAGCAACCTACCCTTTCTTCAAGAGGAGCCCAAAAAGAGTCCTTATATGGAGTTCTTTAGAACTCTTCGAGACCTTTAAGATTATCAAGAACCACTCAATAATTTTGCTAATTTACACGTTATCTGCGGTCCTTACATGTGGTCCTTTTCTCTGTATTAACCAAATGAGTCATAGCAACTTTTAATGTGCTTTTCCCATGCAAGACAAATGTGAGTTTGAAAAATACCAACTCCCTTCTACAACTGGAGAACTGAGGAAGGGAGATTAAAAAGGCAAGGCTCAAAATTATCTTTTGGTATTTAACTTTTCTGTGGGCTCCTAAACTCTGCTGCTTGAGAAATCTATCGGTTCTTGGCCATGGGAAATGTGTTCCAAGCACTGCTTTCAGCTAGAAGGTCACAGATCCCAGATTAGATCCCCATCCTTCCTGGAACATGTCTTCATCCTATTGCCAAACTGATAATACAGTTTGGCTTAGCCATTTCCCCTCATTTACAACCCTTCCCTTTCATGCTATGGTCAACTTTCAGGGAATGATGGCACTTGCTGTTTCAGAACTGCAGTTTATTTTCCTGATGTAGTTTTTACTAATGGACTGAAAAAATGAAGAGAGAAACAAGTTTTGGATTCAAGAGTCCTTGACAAAAATGTGGATTATTAGTTACTCAAAACACAGCACCAACTTTTAACAGATTAAAAAAATTCCCAGAATTTTTGGGGTTGGAATGCAAAGCTTTGCTCTGGTGAATTTAAGCATTCAATTTTTAAAGCAGCAATCTGTGTTGTGAGTATTTAGATATCCTGGTTCAATTAAAAAATTAGAATTAAGGGAGTGAAATTTCCAAAACTGGTGAAAGATATAGGAGCAAGACCCAATTCCTTATAGTGTATTACAGAATAGGGCAGACCCAGATCCACTGGCTGACTTCAGATCCCAGCCGCATACCAACTTTGGCTAACCAACATATCAACACTATTACTAGAAATTTCTCCACATCTTCCTTCCAAATGCATGAGCAGCTGTGCAAAAGCAGCTGTGCCCATCCAGGGGATGAACAACATAGCTGGACCAGCACATCAGGTGAGCGGGATGAGCAAGGGCAGCCGGGAGGGCACCTGACTCTCCAAGCACAAGGTTTGGCAGGTCTGATGTGTAGAAAGAAATAAAATCTGCTCACCTTGAAAATCTCTCCTGCGTGAGGTTCCTTGGCTAAGGTGGCCTCATCCAGACCATCATATGCAGAAGTCACATACATTTCTGAGTAGTCTTTTCCGCCAAAGCAGCAAGAGGTAATCCTCGGAGTAGGTAGCCTCACAGTTTGGATTCTTTTTCCTGGGAAAAAATATGTGATTGTTTCCTAATGTCCGTTTTCAAGGAAACATGCAAATATGAGTGCACTTTTAGTGCATGTGGTGCAGCTGTGGCATTTACTCAGAAGGCGTCTCCCTTTCAGACAGGCCATATCCTAAAGGATATGTTTTGTTTGTGGGCAAACAAAATTCTTTCATCTGCCTCATCTCTAACTATTTTTCAGCCTCTCGCTTACATCTGTGAGGCTTAATTTCCTTTTCTCAAAATGAAACAATAAAGTGTCTGAAGCCAGGAAGGGCAGAGACACCTGGACCTGGGGTGGCTGTCATCCCCTAACAGCCTTTCCCAGTTAAACATTCCAACACTGAGAATTTTTTCTTTTTTATTTGCAGGTTTACAATGTTTCTTGCAATAGATAAGCAGTGTTGTGTTTTGTGTGGGTTTTTTTTTTTTTTTGAAAGTGGCATTATTAAGAAGTGGGTGTGCTGCATCAGCAGACCATGGGAGCAGGGGTACTCAATGTTGGGAGGCAGAACAGGGAGCAGCACTCTCCATGTGATCGGGGCCTGGACCAGCGATCCTCATGGCAGCCCGTGGGGCAGAGATGAGCAATAAACAACACCTTCGTTTCTCACCTTGGAGCCATTCCTCCTGGCTGTCTCTCCTCTCGTGTTTGTGCCACGTAGGTGACACTCAATATGCATGTGCTGGTGGAGGCCTTACCTGTTTCTGGGTCTATACGAATTACTCTCCCGCCATCAATACAGGCCACCCAGAGCTTCCCTTCTGCATCAATGCACATCCCATCAGGCATTTGCTCCTCCTTTTCTAGATGGTACAGAAGTTTGGGGCAGGCTGCAGGGAGGGTTACGAAGCCAGTGTTAGGTGGGCTGGTACCAGTTCTGTATCAGAACCCAGTCTAACATCTTCCACGTTCTTGGAAACAGATACATTCATTTGCTGTGACAAAGACATGCTGCAAAATTTGTATCACATATGCATTTAGCAGATGTGTTAAAAGCCTAACTTAGCCTCGCAGAAACAAGCCCCCAGCAGAGCCATTGTGGTTTGGGATTGTACTGAATTAGGGCTCCTATTATTCTACTGAGGAAGATAACAAAATGCCTCTGTCCATCTTGTTAACCCACTAGCTGACCACCATACCATGACTGCCACAAGCCCGGTAATTTTTTCTGGACTTTCATTGCTCATGGCAGCCTGGATGTCTCTCTATGAACAATCCATCACATAAGTAATGACTTGAACTTAAATATTGGTAATAAATAATCTTTCATGGGAAAAGATCAAGAACTTTACTTATTTTAATGGCCAGTCAAGCTACCAGTTTTGATTAAGCCTGGGCACCAACTGCTAGTGGCTTAGGCTGTAGCATGGACAGGTTGGTGGGCAAATGCTTAGACCATGGAGAGGTGCCCACAGGCAGCAGTCTGCCTGTTCTGACCCAGCATCTTGTGGCCATGACACCATCCAAAACCAGTCAGTCACCAGCGTAAAGCCACGGCCAGGAAACTCAAACTCGTTGCATTTTTGTATTTGGGGGAGAAAAAGTAACGTTAAGTCTCTTTAGAAATCTTGTCTCCTAAAATCTGTAGAAATAGATGTTCTCTCGCAAAACGAAATCTGAGTAACTATAATTATTTGTACGATTTTCACTCATGATTACACAAAGTCCACACTGATTAGAGTACAAAGGCATTTCAGCCACTTAAATTCCCATGGAGTATAATGGGTTGATACAGCACAAAAATATTTCACAGCGTTTTGAAATAAGGTTACATCTGGTTTGCTTGCATTTACATTTCCTTTTTGCAGACAGTGTAATAAAAATATTTGTCTAGAAAATTAATGTAAGTGAAATTTGCCAAACATCTGAAGGCAATTTTAATTTCAGAATTGGGAAACTTCAGTCACAATGATAACTTGATTCTTTAAATACATTTCTATATTTCTGCATGCACATTCTGTATTTGTATTTGTATTTATGGAGCTAGTACAATTGAAGCATTCCAGTAGATGGCACTCAAGAATAAATAGCATCCTACAAGCTAATTGTATTTGTACATTTATACTCTGCAGTATAAATGGCTTCTTCCCTGCAACGCCTTGAACAGGTCTAAATATAAGCCATCGATCCAGATGAAAGTAAGTTCGAAGGATTGTCAAAAGTTTGTTCACCAAATACACCTGGTTTGTAACTGAGCTTGAGAAAAATCACAGTCAGCCTGCTGACAAGCTGTAACCGGAAGATATGAGATCTGTCAAATAAATTGCTGCATATTACATGCCCAGGTCTTGCTGCAGAAAGGGTAAAGCACTACACTACTTGTCACTGAGTTTAGAAAAGCAAGTGTACCGATCTTTCCAGTGTGCACATCATAGCTGAAGGCATGCACAGCATATGCCAGGCTGTCGATGTGAAAGAAGGTCCTGTGGTCCAGGGACCAATCCAGACCATTGGAGATGTCCACCTGGTCTAACTGTTTTATTACCGAATGGTCGGGGAAAAGGGTATAGAGAGCGCCTTGCCGCCTCGCTCGGACCCCCGGTGCCGTCTCTTCAGCCATCGTACCTGAAATGGCAACGGGAGCGCTGGTTAGAAAGCAGAAGCTTGCTCCTCATGCCCAATCAAAAACCTCCTCTAAGTGTTACTAAGAGGTCCTAGGGAGAGAGGGACTAACGCAGTCCCGTCTGACTCATGAGGAGGAAAAGGAACGGGTCAGGAAGAACTGCTTCATGCAGAGGTGATCCTGGCCAACGAAAGGACTAGTTTCTGTGTTGCCATGTGGTTTAAGTCATAGACACCAAAGACCCAAAGGAGCACCGCAATGTGCTGGGGGCTGAGGGTTCGCTCACAGCAAAAGCGGAGATGCAGGCAAGCATCACAAGCTCTTTTTGTTGTTGCTCTTTGTAGGCTACTTTTATCATTTAAATAGACTGTGACCTTAAAATACAGGTGCTGTAAATCACAGTTATCTCAGAAGCAAATAGAGAATACCACAGAAGTGATATTTTTTCTTAATTTATGCCTCTGTGTTATTTAGTTTCTGATACTCTCTTCTCTGGAAAGGAGAGAGCTCTGCATTGACAGGACAGGAAGCACTCAAGGGGGGCATTTACACCTTCTTTTAACTGTGACAGGCTGTCTCTGTGGCCTCTCCTTTTAGAAGACCTCATGAGCTTGTTTTACAACACTTGGCCAAAACCCCTGTTGAAAGCATTGATCTGCTATGCACAGATAGCAATAGGTGTGCAAAGCAGGTTCTTCTCTCTTATTCTTGCCCTTAACTCTAGTGCCTTAAGCGTAACCATGAGTCAAACAAATTTCCTGATTTTCTAGCAAACTTGAAATGAGAAGAATTGGCTGGTTGGAAAAAAAAAAAAACCAAAAACAAACCCAAACCAAAAAACAGAGCCATTTTCATTCCCATCAGTCTCCCTCCACTTCCAGCCCAGATTGCTGTGCTTGGCTCATCATTTATATGGGATTTATACAGCAGGCTCCTGGCTGCATTGCAATAAGCGGCAAAAGTCCCTCTTGCCTTCAGGAGGCCAGTTATCTCTCCCCACATCCCTGTTTCCCATGGGCTGACCGGGGATGCTGTACATGAAGGGTGCAAGCTGCAGTGCATCTTCTGCTCTAGGAGCTGCATCCTCCTCTACACCTCCAAAAACCTTTCCACCTGAATGAGCCCTTCACCAGCTTTTCACCTCCCATGTAGGCAGACGTTTGAAAAACACCATCCTCCAAGCAGAAGGGGAGATTTGCTGCCAGACAGCCCTTGTCAACAGCCTCTGTCCTCATTTAGGTCAGAGGATGTGGGGTTCCTTGTCCTCCTCTGCCAGGCAATAACGGAGCAGAGCGTTCACATGACAGCTCATGCTCGCAACAGTGGTTTTTGTAGGGAACTCAACAGAGGAATCGAGAACACAGAATAAAATGCACTTTATAAAATACACTGTAATTAGTTCCTCTTTGCTCCAGAAAAAAATCTCTGCCGGGAACTTACCAGCAAAAAACCTCCCCTTTGGATCCACTTTCCCATCATTGAACCTGTTGTTGGGTTTATCCTGCTCGAGCTCGAGGATGGTGGTGACCACCTGGGTGTCCCAGTCCAGAAAGGCAAACCTGGTCCCCAGGGCAATGACGTAGCCCCCACACTGCTGCAATGCCACCGAGCCAACGCGGGCATCTGCAGGTGAGAGGGGGTGGGAGATGTTGGGCAGCTCCAGGGCCATCAGTCAGTGCTACCCCTCCCCAGTTCACCAAAGGCATCTGGGCTTGACTGGGACATCCCTGACCCAGGAAAGGCTGAGCTGATGCTAAGATCCTTCTCCCGTGGGATTGTTAGCACACCTTACTGGCTCTATGTTCTCCAGATCTTTCCACCTTCTGGACAGACACATTAGGACTGTACGTTTTCCTCTGCAGATCCCAAATGAAACATGCCTTCCCATTTGGGCCTAGCAAGGGCAATATGTGCATGGACCTCCACACCTGAGCACAGCCCTCCCCGCTTGGCTGGCTTGTGGCACACCGTGCTCAATAACACATCACGGGAGGGCAGGGCATGTGGCCCCATGGACAGTAAGGGAGGCCACCATGCTGTGGGACTCCTACCAGGAGGGGTGGACAGGGTGGGCAGAGAAGACTCCCAGGATGAAGTAAGTACAGGCTCTTACCTACAGACACACTCTGTACCTCATTGGTGAGTGGGCTCCAGCGGCAAACTTTCTGTGAGTTAATGTCTACATAGACAAGTGCGTTCTCCCTTTCTTCCCAGACGGGGCACTCTCCCATCCTGTTCTTCTCCTTCACAACAGATTCAATTTTGATGGAGGAAGACATGGTCTGAGAGGAAGAGGGTGAATAAAAGATTTAATTATAAGCTCTGATTGTGCGAATTTTTCACACCTATGATGCTTAAAAGCAGAGTTTGTAAATGGCAAAGCCCTCCCAATTCCATATGACAGAGTAGTTTAGGAGGTTCCTGTGACATTTCCATGGTCTCATGGCTGGAACTGAGCTCGAGGCATCAAGGCTTCTCCTTAGCGAACTCTTCGTAGGCAAGAGACTTTAAACCAGAGCTGTTGATGATGCACCTGCTTCCAGGCAAGAGAGCGCTGGGGACATGGCCCAGAGCTGGGACCAACCTGTCAGCTGGGGGTTGGTGATCCCAAATGTCCCCCCAGACCATGGGGAGGGACTGGTAGACAGCAGCACCGATGGGTCAGAAGCTTTTTTGTGGAGAAACAAGGCTCTGCCTTTTTAATGCAGAAGCATTGACTTCCTCCATAGGCAGATGTATAGGCACCCATAATACCGACTGCAGGTTGCCACGGAGGCCGCTGCAGACCAAGTGCCTGTTCCCACACCAAGCCAGTGTGAATATGCAAACACCACAGGAGGCTCCTGCCTTTGAAATCCTGCTGCTTTGTTTTCCCTCCAAGTGTTTCATCCTCATCAGCCCCCTCACTGCCCTCGCCATGGCTCCAACCCCTGCCACGGACTCCAAATTTCACCTCATGCCAGGCTGAGGAGTGTAATTACCCCATTTGCTGCTTCAGGGGCAGGGCCACCTATGAAGCCTCCATCCCGGGTGCCTGCTCCTGCCGGGGAGCGTTCATCCTCCAGCTGTTCCATCCCCCCATCCCCGTTGCAGTGATGACTCATGTTTGTGTTCAGACCCCACTCCATGCCTTCCAAAACAGGTAGCTCGGCCCCTGGACCTGCCCTGCCACTGCTGCTATGTGGGATGTGAGCAATAGCCTCCACATTTCAGCTCTTACAAAAGAAATGGGCCTACTCTCTGCCTCAATCGCTGCTAATGGAGATGCCACCTTTGCTACACCCCTCGCCTCGGCACATTTTTTTCCACAGATCGGAGAGATATTTCTTGGGAGGCAGCCAGTCCCAGACATAACACTATTCCTACAGATTACTGTCTTCAAGAAGGCATTGTTTCCTAGTAGGTGAGCTGGTGATAAGGTTTACAGATAATTAATTAGCACTAATGTGCTTCAAAGTATGTGAGAGAAGCCATACTCACTGTGAGGGGAAAGCCCAGGGCTGGGGACCTGGGGCCTTCCCTGCTCCTCAGCCCCAGGCATGCACGGCAAGGAGTCACGCAGCCAAGGTGAGGTCTAAACAACCCATTTATCAAATATACCCTTCCAAGAAAAATGGCCACGAGAAGCGAGGCAACAACCTGCTCTGGCGCAGAAAGGCACAGGCAAACAGCATCACTCTAAACTGTAAATGAGGATAGGCAGCAAGATGCCAGTAAAACCTCCTAAAACCTGTTAAGCCATGCTCAAGCTGGCGCAGTGAGTTTCTTTTGGGTTAATGTTTTGTGTCATGTGGCTGCCATATTTGCAACCTGACGCTTAGGGACATAACTCTGACTTTATGGTATCGTGGTCCAGAAAACGCAGAGCTGCTCTCGCCCCCACAGGAAGATGGGGTTCAGTAGTAGCCCAGCATCTGTGCCGCTCACCCAGAGGCAGAAAGTCACCAGATCGGAAGCAGCCAGTGTGTATTTGTCTTGTTGTTTGTTTCTTTGGCCCAACCGAGCCTTATCAAACCTTCCACTTCCCACCAGCTCCTCTTTCATTTACTGCCCCTTCTCCAGCTTCTGCAGCAACAAAACAAGGGCTGGCAGATAAGCCCTGGTGAAATACTGATTCACAGACCTGTCCTGCGTGCGGCGTGGGGAGTACGCAATCACGCCGTTGCCTGCTGTTTCACAAGGCACAGGCAGGGGAGAAACCAACCTGCCTGCACCAGCTGCCTGCTTACCCCCGTCATGCCCCCGCTGCGACACTGGGGAGACCTGCCCTGTCCCACAGAGCCCCAGCATGCATCCACCTTCCCCAGCCTCAGCATCTCTCCCTTCCACCAAAGAAATAGGTCCTGGGTGCCCCAGCTGTGAGGTTTTTCAAACAGCTGAATATTTTGGCTCAAATTCCACCTCTGTTTTTAAGAGGAGGACAAGTAAAAGGGAAGGTTTGTGCCTTGCTGGCTGAGGTTACACTAATTTTTACAAGCAGCTGAAAATGGAGGCTTTTAACCGGAAGGGTTGTCCAACCCTAAGAGGCATCACTGCCCTCCAAAAGAGTCCCTGCAAGCTGCAAAGGATGCAGCCCCCAGTCGACCCCACCGTGGCTAGTGGTCCACCTCGTCCTGTACCCTCCATGCTGGCACCCCATGGAGCTATGTAGCAGCAGTGTTTCACATAATGTAGCATCTCAGAGAGAAAAATGAGGAAATGACCCTAAAAAGCCCAGTTCAAAAGGTTGTGGCTTCATCACTCCCCAGCCATCCTGCCGCCTGGCACCTTTTTGTGCAGCACCTCGCACCCTGCTTGCCACAGCGCTGGCCCATCAGAGGTGAGCATGCAGGGAGAAAAAGAGCAATTCCAAGCAGAAAGCATGAAAGCATGCCATGTTGTCCCCAAACAAAATCTCTGAGGATAAAATCATCATGTTCACCACGCCCATAACCTCTCTGCAACATTTTATTGACATTTTAGCCTCCCAGGCTCGTGCCCAAACCCCTCACAGAGAGCAAGAGGCTGATGGGTGTCACTGAAATGTTTTCCAAGATAAGCTGTTTAGTTGTAAGAATTTGGAGACCATAAGAAAAATTTCCTGGTAGGAATGAAAAACTAATGCACAAACATCCAGACTTCCCCAAAAAGTGAAACCGCTTTCTGGTAGCTATTTGAAAATAGCCTTTCTAATCCTCAGTCCCCATCCATTTTCAAATGATCTTGACAAAAATTGGTCATTTCGGTACCCCTAAGATACAGGTAAAATACAAACTAATGACTGGCCTTAAAAGGTTTCTTTGCTGTTTCCCTCTGTCCCCCGTGCAAGCACAGACCTTTTCCTTTTTAATTTCAAGCTGAAGCTTTGAATAAGCAGGCAGACAGTTAAAGCTTTTAATGGGCGTACAGTGAAACAACAGCCTGTGCAAACCGAGGAACTTTAAGAACCCTTCTCCCTTGGTCAAAGCTGAATATTCATACAAAGCTGGAGTACACCTATGCGAAACTCTGAAGTTCATCACAACAACACACCTGCTGAAGGAAAACGTTGCAAGACCTGGGTTGGTGTCTTTTTTCCAGCGCTGGTCCAATGAAACCGGCTGCTGTTTTCAGCGACAATTAAAAATGTGCAATAGTTGATGTTATCTGCACTGAGCAGGTAACCTTTTACATTTTGTATTCAGTCAGCAGTCACATGAATGATGAGGCACGGACCAAAGCCCTTCTGAATGGTCTGGTTTACGGTGCCAGCAGCAGAACATGTGATGGGGAAAAATCCTTGCTCAGTATTTTTCTCATATCATGAGAGTGAAAGAGGGAAACTGAGGCGTTGCACCATTTCGTTGCCCCAAGGGCTAGAACAGTCTTCCTAAATTTAGGGGCAAATTAATGTCTCGGGTGATAAAAAGGGGAGGTTAATAAAAGATGCAGGGGAGGATTTTGTAGTACTTTGAATGATAAGGAAAAGTAGTCTGGTGATTAAGGCTTATTAGCATCCTTAAGACTTGGCTTGTATTCCCGGCTGTGCCACAACCTTCCCATGTGCAAAGTCACTTGCTCTCCTCAAAGGGCTCCTCACCTCGAATATGCAAAGCCCGATCCCTGATCCCTGCCTTGGCAGAGAGCTGTGAGCTGCTCCCTGCAGCACGTCCAGGGAAGGGCTTTGGCCAGGGACCTTCGGTGACTGCCATGGATGCTGCGGGACGGTGATATATTGCTTGGCTTTTAAGACCTTTTTTAAGATTTTTTTTTCCTTCTTTGGCATCTGCCTTTTTTGGCAGATTTTCGCCGTCTGTGGGAGGCGAAGGCAGAAGGTGCCACGTGCCTTCTCCCACCCAGCCCCGCTCAGCAGAGGTAGGTGACAGCGGGTCCCCCCGCAGCAGCTACTCCAGCAAGGCGGGACCAGGGCAGGCTTGCTGTGGGGACAGAGTCCACGCCAGGCAGTGAGCCAGAGCCACCACCAGCGTTTTGGAGACAGGGCACCTCTCCAGGTCCTGCCTGCTGCAGCAAGGGGGGGAGGCAGGAGGCAGGTTGCTGCTGGTGGTCACTGCTCCCACCACGCTCAGCGAGGGAAGATGCCACATGGGAGGAATCAGCCCCAAACCAGCATTCAAGAGCAATTCATTTCTTTACTCATGCAAGACTTCAATGATCATTTTATTTTGTTGTTCAAATCATTCATGGGATGAATATTTTTCCCAGATAAGTGAATAGCTGAGATGGACCTTATATTATCCTATCATAGTCACCATCAATCCAAATTTGGAGATTAAAAATATTACAGCCCTAAGATGGAGACAAATTCAAACATTTCTAGCAAAAAAAAAGCCAGTAATATTTCCAAGTCACACTCCTGCCAAGGTTGCTGCATTACAAGCAGAGTGGTCATGAGCACCTTGAGAACCCTTCTCAGCCTCCCCTGGTCTCCCAGCCTGAGCCATCGACTCCATCTCATTTCAGCACAAACCCTCTGCCTCTGCTTGCTCTCACATTTTTCACATTAACCTCCACTTTCCTTCTTTTAACCTAAACAATAACTTTTAAGGGAGGTTCATGTAGAACAATATGCATTTTTTTCACAGCATTTTCAGCTGGAAGACATATTTGAAAGGAAAATTCTGGTTTACGATCATTTTAACTGCTTTAATTTGAAAAGAAAAGCAACTGGTTCTCAGCTGAAAAAAAAAAACCAAACCAAACAATCATCCTTTTATTCTGCAAAATATTTCCCAAAGCATTTTTTAAAGGAATTTTGATGGAGAAAACCACATTTCCCATTCAGCTCTTTTCTTCTGGTGACTTGACTGACTTTCCCACCACAGGCTGTGGCAAAGTAAAATCAAGTCACACAGAGGGAGGAAACATTCTCCTTGCGGCAACTGAAGTAAAAAGCATACACTGCTTCCCTGGCGAGCAGCTCAGATGCCAGCTCATCGGCGGTGCTAGGCAGGATGGCAGCTGTGAAAACACTACCAGAGCACATCTCTCATTTACTAGGGTGGCTGCAAATGCTCTGGGCATGCCCTCACCACATTTTGCACAATCTCTTATTCCTACCTGGCTGACTTCTAGGCTACCAGCACAGGTATCATATTTCCCACCCTCGGCACACCATTTCAGCATCCCCATGTCTACCTTTCCAGAGGTCAGTCACTTTGGGAGGAGACTCAACTCAAAGGCTTTGTGGTGGCTGTCGACAAGTGGTGCAACCCTGCAGTAGCAGGTGCATGTACTTGTTCCCAGCCAGCCAGCTATTCTTTTAACTATTTCCGCAACGTAAAGAGCCTGTCCCCGCCACATTCCTCATTTGTTTCTAATGTTGCTCGGTTGCTAAGCAGAAATTTATAGTAAAGTTGGCTTAAGGCAGCCACATGCCCCTCTACCTCTGGCTGATGCCCCACCGCAGCATCTCCTTCCAGGTGGCTTCCTCTCTCCTTTCCCACTGCTTTGGTCTCCTCTGATGCAACTCTTACCACTTGTTTTTACAGTCCCTGTATTTTATCAGCATAGTGTAGTTGGGAGAGTGTATCAAGGCATTAGCACACCACACATATTAATGCGGTATTTAAGTAACTGTATTTGTCTTCTGTTACCTACAGGCATGCTCTCAGACAATAGCTCTGAATTTGTTCCTGTGGCTTTACAAATATGTAGTAAATCCATCTCTCCCCTCTTTTTTTTCAGAACTCCCCAAACTACACTTGTGTCGCTTATTCCCCTCGAGGGTCCATCCCAGCCTTCATTGCTCTAGAAACAAGACTTTGCAGATAATTTGGTTGTCCTGATCTCTTAAAGTCATCCTTCACCTACAGAGAGCCATCTTTTGTGGCTGTCTCTCTCTCGGAGACAACAACAGACATGGTTAGAGTTAATCAAGACATAGCTATTAAAAAACCCCAGGCAGGCACAGGTGTAGCTACTCACCCTGGTGATATCCCACTCGGCAGCGTTGTCCAAAAGTGAAACCAAGGCTTATCTTCTTCTGGCTTCGCCCTTTTGTAGGAAGGGCCTGGTCCCTCCCCGGTGCTGGAGATGGGAAGAACAGGAGTTCCCCGGAGAGTCAGTGCCGCCTGCTTTTATTTTGGCAGAGCTATTCTGCCAGCAAAGGATTACTTGAGTTTTCTTCAGCTTGGTTGGGAATAAATACGCTTCACCTATGACTATAGATTTTGGTCACGAGGGTGAAGAAACCCTTCAGGGCACAGCAGCTGCTCCTCCTGATACAGCCTTTCCTGTCACTGGGTTCTTGCTCAACCTTAATTGAAATCAGTGCAAGTCTTTGATCAACGAGGTGAGTGCCATTAATAAGCAAGGGATTAAACAAAAGTCAGGAAGCCTTCCTAATTGAGGGAACCGGCAACTGCTCAGCTCCATTTTGCTGGATCCAGAGCTTCGTCATGGGACTCGAGTCAAAATATGCCAGCAGCGCCTGCCTGGGCTCCTCGGGACTGGGGCGCAGGATGCAGCTATGGCCTCTGCACTGGAGACTGCAGCAAGGCACGCTCCCAGGGCATTTCAGCAATGTTAAAAATACAACTCTCTTGGCAGAGTTGGCTCTTCCTGTTCATGTGATGCCCGTAAAACCAGCATGACGAAGCCCAGCAGGCAATCTTACAGAAGGGGGAGGTGGCATTTATTTGTAAAAGCTCTAGAGAGCTTATTTTACCTGCTCCGGCTCCCACACTCACAGAGACGTGCGTGACCCAGACATCTGCCCAGGGCCACCCACGCACGGCTTGGACGATGAGAGGCTCGAGTGGCCATGTCCTCTCTGTGTCCATCGGGTGCCTCTTGGCCAGCAATGACCAACTCATCTTTGACCAGATCTTTCATGCCTCCACAAGCTGTTGCTGTTATCTTTCTGGCTCAGCAACAACAAAAAAAAGTGTCCTGTTCTGTGCTGGCAATCGCCCTACCGCCATTGTGGTGGGGTGAGCACAGGTACAAAACCTAGCGGTGCAGGAACCTCTGCAACACGATAGCGATGGTAGAGGGAGCTTTTCTGTGTTTATGCCTACATATTTGCTGCTGCATCTCTAAACATCTGTCAGCAATCAACCACAGCAGCCCTACAGCACAATTCCTGAGCTGCGGTTACCATCAGGTTCACGACTTCAAGATCAGGGCCCTAAATTAGCCACATTCACCATCTTCCTCAACTCATAAACTTTTCCTCTCCCATGCTTTGAGATACTTTAGAGCACATAGAAGCAAAGGAAGGATGGTGGGTACTCAGATAACAAGCCCCAGCTTCCTTCACCACCTCATGCTCATCTTCTGCCCTGAAGTGGGGCTGCTTAAACCTAGTTTTGCAGCTGTCGAGAAATAACCCCGCATACTTTAAAGGAAAATGGAGACTTGCATGCCCCTTGGTTCAAAGCAGCACTGAGGTGTGCTTTGAGTGTGGTCCAGGGACCAGGCAGCTACCGAGTCGCTGTTGCATTAATGGTAGGAGTCTGAGGAGCGGCTAGGGAGAGACCCTACCGTTGAGTCATGACGCTCAAACAGGACACCCTTGCTTTCTAAACTCCTTCTCAGAGAGGAGTCTAGGTGCGGCTAAGCCCAGTCTTAGTCTCAGACTTGGTCAACGGTTTATTTTCTAAGGGTTGTAGAAGCAACCACTCATCAGAGTATTTGTTGTTAGTAACTAATTTGGCAGATGCCCCGGCCGGTAGCATTCAATGGGAACGATCACGGCTAGCTTAATGAATAGTACAATGTATTAAAGCAACAGGTGCACAGGTTCTTTGGATTACTGGTGATAAGGTTGCTGATTACAAGACACACACAAATACTAAGATGATGAGTAACACTGCTAGGCTACAAATGCATTAAGCAAATATGAAGCATTGAAGATTTAAAGTGAAGCTATAGAGAGGTTTCTAAGCTTTCCTGGGGAAACAGATGGTACACCCAGATGTTTTTATCTTACCCAAAGGCGTCCCAGTGGGGGGGAAGGAGGCTCAGCCGATCAACTGGTCCCAGAAGTCAGGGTGGTACGTGATGGTATCTTCCCCAACACCCTCTTTCTCTTCACACATTTTATACTATTTTTTACCTTTCAGGTGGAGCTTGAGTGACTCTAGTCATACATACCTTTATTATGATTGGTGTAGAATTTCCTTGCTTTACTTTTAAAAGCATAGACTAGAAGAAATTCAAAGCGCATGCTCAGTGAGGGGTGGTCGCACCTTAGAGGCGGGTAACTTTTGGGATGGAGGTGTGTTTTGGTATTATGATATTACAATGAGCAAAGTTCACCAAAGGGACAGCATTTTGTCAAAAGTATGATGGACTGTTGGCCCAGGGTGGCAAATATGCAGCGTACCAGCTCCAGGGTACCTCGAGTTCCCATTTATCACAGAGCCTGGCTGCGATGCCCCCACACTGCTCCACCCTCCAGACAACTCCTCTTAGGATCAGTACGCCAAGTTCTCCTGGCATTGCCGACATCTAAGGTTACCAGGGAACTTCCGTGGAACGGATTCCTCACATAGCAGCTGCACTTCCCCCTGACAGCTTCTTCAATGCTGAACCTTTTCTAAAAACGTAAGCTTAATTTCTAAGTCACCTCCAGCATTATTCCACAGTCACCCACTGCACGCTCAGGGGGCACAGCAGATACAAGCAGATCCAGCAGAGAGAAACTTAACTCCAGGAGGCTGGCAGAGACTCACTGGAAAACGATGATGTACCAATTCTTGCAGCTACCTGCAGAGCAAATGCACAGGCTCTCTCATGGGCAGTCAGTGGGTGACCCTGGCACAGCAGGATGGGGACAGATAGCTATTTCAACTGCAGGTGGAGGTGCACAAGCATGGGGACACATCAAGAGTAAAATCCACAGTTTAAAAACCAATTGAGCTATATCCCAGTTGTCTCAGTACATACAGGCCTGAAGTTACCAGCAAAAAAAGCAACCCAGTGAATAAGCTTGCCATTTACAACAGGTGCTATGAAGAAATTACCCTTTCCTGCACATCCGTAGAAGCAGTGGCCACTTGGGCATGTGAGGCCCTCCTGCCTCTCTGGCTGCTCTGGGGGAATTCGGTCCCACGGGAGGTACATGCAGGTGGTGGTTTCTTTTAAATGCAAATGGCCAAGAACACCTGATGCTTTCCTGAGGTCTTCAGAGGATGGACAAAGATACGGTTCTTGATCCCAAAAGTTTGGTTTTATATTTAATGAAATGAGCAACACAATGACATGCGTTGGGGGAGATGATGACTGGCTCCAGCTGATGACAGTTAATTTAAGCACAACGACAGCTGAGGCCTTAAAAATGTAATGTAAAAAAGAAGCTGCAGATGTACAGTAATCTCTATTAATATTGCAGTTCTTGAGAACACCACGGGACAAATGAAGTTCCAGTTAAAGCAGCGGTAAGACCACAAATGGATATTTTATGAGAAACTTTGAAAATATGTAAAAAAAGACAGTACAAGTAGTTTAATCAATACATCAATACAGCCTAAGTTGCAAATGAGATGGGAGAATAAACAATAAGAAAATATATTGCAACATTATTTAATCATAAAAGAAAGTTACAATATTCTGTATTTTATTAGGTTGAGAATCTTTCTAGCACAACAGAAAAAGCACCATCAGATATTTAAAGTAATAGAGTTTAAAGGGGAGGGAAAATCAGTTTTAAAATATTCCATGTACTTCAGTAGTTTTTCACCCTTCCCTGATGAGATATTATAATTGTGTCATGGTTTCAAAGCAAAAGATGCTGAACACCAGAATAAGACCTTCTGACTTGTCTTGCTTACGTCAGTCCTCTCTAATCCATTCTGAAGAGCGTATATTTAACCTGCAAATGGATACGGTGGGACTCCTTTCACCCCTAGCCCTGTGATCTATTAAAACAGAGAGAAAAAAAAGATTAGTGCAATAATTCACCTCTATCGGACACTTACTTTTCTTTCACAGCTAGACATGCTTTAATTTAGGAAAGGATTGTGTCCCCCAACTTGACATCCTACTATATTTTGCACACAGCAGCTCATCACAGCCAGGAATTTCAACCTACGCTCTGCTCTCCCTCTAAAGCTCAGTAATCGCAGGCCAGAGTCCATTCCCCAAAAGCCTCTTCTCAGATACTACTGAGCCTTAATTCTGCAGTTCACAATGTAACCGTCAGTACGTGCACACATGGCAGAGCAGGGCTTTAAAACAAATCCCAAGGTGACAAATTTTTAGAGATGGTTTAGTTATAGCTAACTAGAAAGTACATGAGAGCAGATGCTTTTGTCTGCCATTGATTAAGACACAGAAGTATTTGCACGTTCTTTCCGTAACAAATAGAAACCTCAAACTGTGTTGGAAGGGGGGGGAAGTAGACGTGACAGCATAGAAAATTTGCAGTATCAGCGTTTTTACAAATTTTAAACCCTAAAGTATTTTCAAATCTCTAAATACATTTAACTTTCTCACCCTGCCGCAGGAACCAAAAATGCTAACAACAGCTTAACATATATGGCTGATTTTCTAACCACCATCCTTTTTCTCCTTCCCACCACTCCAACTGGTTTGCTGCCTGAAAAATGCAAGAGGAGGAGAATGGCCTTCTAGAATGACAGGAAAAAGTATCATTCACCTTGAAAACCCCGCCAGCCTGTGGTTGCCGTGAAAGCCACTCTTTATCCATCCCGTCACTGGCAGAAGTCACATACATTTCAGAATAATCCTTTCCTCCAAAACAGCAGGAAGTTGTCTTGTCAACAGGAAGTTTCACAGTCTGGAGTCTTTTTCCTGGAGAAAAACATGCACGCTGTTTCCTGTTCGTCTACTTACAACAAGAAATTTAAACAAATGATTGCAAATAACTGGCGCGGAGCCAGGTGTTCCGCAAAAGCCGGTGGAGAGGCCTCATGCTGAGTTTCAGCATACCGATGAGCACCGTGACAGGGAGAAACCAGACTTCTGTAAACCCTGTTGTTGCCAATGCATCATTTAACAAGTTTCAGTCTCAGTTATCACAAACAAGTCCCACCCACCCCCCAATCCCAGCCTGACCTCTAATTAAATGCTAACATCCACAGCAGAGACATCTGTATCTGAACTCATCATCTAGGCTGCCCATGCCGTCAATGGAAATGGGCTATAATTCCTCCCTAAAACAGGTCACATGAATCATGCCCTAGACCTGCTGACTTTTCTACTTTTAACTACAAAGGAAGCCTGGAGCGAGCAGACCTCGTGCAGCTCTACTGAGGCGTAACTCGTGCTACACCTCTACTGCCTGCAGTTAAGGAAGATTAATTCCTAGAAGTCTTTCCTGAAATTTCAATAGCCTTTCAAATCAAGCTTGCATAAAATAGGGATCATGGGACATCACTGAAATTTACAAGAAAGTAGCGCTCCCATAAATAATATTACACATTTATTATACCGACAAATAGCTATCAACCTAATGAGTAGTACAGACTGCTTCCAGCCACCTTACAGCAGGTTTTTCTAAAACTCCTCCTAATTCTGGGCAGTAGGTGCTTATACCCATCACGCCTATTTTATCTACCTACAGTTGGACTACTCTTTCTAGAAATATGCTAAAGCACATGAATGTCTTTACAAACCATGTAACCTCCCTGGCCCCTCATCTGCGTGTGTAAAGGGCTTGGTCCCCTTACAGCAGCTAACTCTCTAGCGATGTGTTGAAATAGCAGGGGAGTAACTTTGATGTTGGGAACTCTACAAGGAGAAAAAAGTGGAAATTTTCGCTCACTAAACACCTATGAGAAGTATCTGGTCGGCTTCAGAGTGGGGCACCATTTCTCAGGAGGTGCTTATCAAAGCAAGCACCTGTCTTCCTCTTTATGTGCTCTAAAACCTTTCCCTCACCCAACACGCTGTGCCTTGGTCCCTTGCGGCACTGCAATGAACGGACAAAAGCACAGACCGAACAGCTCCATTTGTACTGCAACACTAAGTCGGGCACAGGCAAAAGCAGAGCCACGTTATTAAGCCATCGGTGCAGTCCTGGCACAATTTTGGCCCACCTAGCTGGTTATGCTGCTCCCCAGACACAGTTTGGGCTCTGTTTTGGTGTGGGAAGGCAGCCTGGCTGCGTAAAATAAGCTACGGTATGCCATATGGTGCAGGACTAAAGGACATTTGCTGATCCATTTTACTTGGTAGTATGGATGAAACCAGTACATCCAGAATACAGGACAGAGAGGGAATTGCCTTTGTTTCACCGAGAACCCTGACTTGAGGGCTAGATACTTTTAAACTGTCTTTTAATCCTAAAATAAATAAAGAAAACGGCAAGCGAGCAGTGGTGAAAGAGCCTCTTGTATGTAATAGCCAGGGAAGTTTCAGCACTCTGGGATTCCTGATGCTGTATAATAAGCTTATGTGGCACACACTTTGACCCACCATGGCCAAAGTAAAAATCAAAATCAAAGTAAAGCAAACAAAAAAATCAAAGCCAGTGTAATGGCATTTAGATTGTGAGAGATTATTTGCATGTCTGGTTACCTGTTACTTCCCTGAGAAGAGCAGATTTTTCAAAATATCTAGAAAATTGGGAAAGAGTAAGTCCTGTCTGTTGCATTAGAGTGACAAGGACCAATATGAGTCCCAAGACGATGCTCCTGCCAACTGGCTCAAGCAGCACTTCGTGGTTATCCAGTCAGCTGGCAGTGGAAGGATTACATGGCTACACAGAGGCTTAGAAAATGCTCCAGAAACCCACCCTAGAAATTGGCTGATGCCAAGCCCTGGAGAAAGTGAGTGGGGAGGGCATTCAAAGGGAGAAAACATGCACTATAGGAGAGGCATGAGCTCCAGAGACAGGAAGAGACCCTGACTGTACTTGCAGAGTAGACTCAGCAGATAATGTCCCAGAAGATATCGTTTACAAGGCTCCAAGATAAGCAATGTCTTCCTGAAGATGCACGAAAATTTGCACCCTGATGCTCTGAAATCCACCTGAAGTATTCATCTGTGCTTGGTATCTGTAGAAGAGAGAAACTGAGCAAATCTTTTAGACCCTGTACAATCAAAGGATATGAAATACATTAATTAGGGAGAACTGGAAAATTTTTAATTCCTAATTAAAAGACACTATTGCATAAACTAGCAGGTCACTAAGTGACTGGAAGGTAAGACAAGACTTAGCAATGTACAAGTCACATCGTTTTCAAGCCCTTTGCAAACCCAGTGGGATCAGTCATCACAGCCTTTCCCTGTAGCACATCCTGAATCTAAAAGCAGGAGCTACCTAGGCTAAAGAAGCCTAGACCTGAAAAGCCGCTTCACCCTGAACCTCAAAGCCTTCACTTCAAAAAGATGCCAAACAAACAAGTTTCCTCGTCCATTCCCCTAAAAACTTTGCCATCAGTGAAACCTGAAAATCCCTCACATGCTTTAGATGAGCTCTTTATCAGCGGATGTATCTGCAACTGGCTAACAGTCATTCAAGCCACACTTAATAGCTATTGTGCATTAAAAGAGGCTTTCATGGAGTTCTCCTCAAACCTCTCTGGGTTATCTCTAAATAGTTACAATTCACTCAGACTCCAGCAAATGGCAGATTCTAGATTTTACTTTAAAATGATAGTGCAGAGAAGGCAGATAAGCATGAGATATTCACAAAGAAGGTAGCTCTTTTTGACACAGACACTTAGCCTGTGAAAATTCCTCCTACTGCTCACTGTGGGTGCTGGGAGCTTTACATGGGTGAGGGGAGACAAAACAAGTTCACAGAAACTTGAAAATCCACTGGCAGATACCAATACATCGAAATCACACCCAGATCTGAAAGACCCTGAACTGAGCAAAGCTGAAAGCTGGGAATGCATTAGGGATATGTACTCTGCTTTCCCTATTCTTACAGTCTCCCCGTGCATCTGCTTATGGACACTACTCCCATTAGCTTTCCCTTAAGAAAACACCTCCAAAAGGGACAAGGAAAGTGAAAACAAGTGAAAAAAGGAAGAAGGTGAAGGGCAGGGAGGAAAAAGGTAGAAACAGTGAATCAGAGAGGAAAAATGGTAGAGTCCACTGCTCAGGGAGGGTATTCAAAGGGCTGGCGGAGGTCACCAAGGAGTGCTCTGCCCACCAAAAGGGCAGGATGTGGGACCAGAAACATGTCCCAGAGCTCCTGGGATCTCCCAGCTAGAGCTTTCTCCTCCTAGGGTTGGGGGTGCGACTCTGCAGGACAGGAGGAACTCCCACAGGTTGGCAAGACCTTGGGTGGGTATAAATCAAAAGGTGAGGGAAAAGCACAACCTGAGCCTCAAGTAAGATGTTCCAGCGGAGTCAGAAGAGAGGCTGCTGCCTGACCCGCGCGGTGCACTTGTGTCCCAGGGTCTGCTGTGCACTGCAGAAGATGCGTGCGTCAAGGGACGCCGGCATCCCTGAATCCGCAGCCCCACAAAACCCCAAGACTTCTGTTAGGGCTGGACCTGGGTTCAAAAGACCCCAGATGCAACCCAGTGCAGTTGCTCTTGGGTTGCATTATGCAAACCTGTGCTGTCTGGGATCTGTCAAATCACACTCCCATTCTCACCCACTGGCCCCTTCCAGACACTGTGGTTCAGTCTCCCTGAAACGCTTCACAAGTGTTTTTTACCCAGACTAAACCACGCCTGGCAGACCACCAAAGCCCAAATGAGAGTAGCAATGAACAACAGGCTCAGACAATGGGCACACCCAAGAGGTTACTGCAGGAATGATAAAATGCTGTGGAATTCATGAAATATTTTTAATTATTTCAATTGCAAAATTCATCATATAAATAAAAGTTGTTGGCATCAGTGTCATGTGGGACTTGTAGTAACCTCAGTAGGCTGCCCAAAAGAATACACTATGCTGAAGAAACAAGACAAAAAAATGGCTTAATTCATCTTTGCCACTTCATGGCTTATTCATTTTCTTCAATATCATTTATCAATAAGGTAAATGCTGACCTTCAGTTTGGAGGATGCAAGAGGATGCTAACTCAAACAATTCGCAAGTGTAACGGTAATGCCCTCAGCAACGTTACCTTCTCCAAAACAACAGAGGCTGGGAATAAAGACGACTCGTATACGGAACTAACTTTTGAGAGCAGGTATGTACA
Source organism: Phalacrocorax aristotelis (assembly GCF_949628215.1). Taxonomy (NCBI): domain Eukaryota; kingdom Metazoa; phylum Chordata; class Aves; order Suliformes; family Phalacrocoracidae; genus Phalacrocorax; species Phalacrocorax aristotelis. The sequence goes on along the minus strand of NC_134276.1, from coordinate 75,302,883 downwards.
ATTGCTTTAAGGAAAAAAGTAATGTTTTAAAAAGAGCAGATATACCATTTTTGTGAAGAGTAAAAAACACCTCTCATTCTTTGCTTTTGTTTCTTCTTTTTTTGTTGTTTGGTTTTTTTCCAGTCCACCCTTTCCAAGGACTTACCTGTCTCAGGGTCAAGACGAATCACTCTCCCACCATCATAACAAGCTACCCAAAGTTTGCCTTCTGTATCAATGCACATCCCGTCAGGAATGCTCTCCTCTTTTTCCAGTCTGTATATACTCCTACGGTTGTCTGCAGCATAGAAAAACCACAATAAAATTAAGTTGAGAGAGTTGTTATTCGTACTATTATTTTCAAAAGCTGTGCTGAAGTCCCGAGTTCTTTGGTTGAAAGAAATAGATCACGTCTGCTGTCCTGTTTGTTCCCTGAGACGGTTGTTTCTCAGCGTGAAAGCCCATACATCAGTTTCTATCCATTGAAAGTATAATCCTTTTTTCTGGTGTTCTTTTCCAGTACACCACTCACGCTCCCTTCTTACACTATTAAATGAATACCTGAAAAAAAATTAATGTTATTTATATTCAGAAAATTAATTACTTGCTCTAAAAGCAGTTTGGATCATTTCAAGTGCAGGTTGCTTTCAGTCAGAGAACTGGAGACTTTTCAAACAGATTGCTGGAACGTGCCAATAATCGCGGTTCCAACACAAAACTGACCTTTAGATATACAAACTGAGAGTTCATATAAACACAGAGTTAGGAAAGGCATCAACTTCAAAGGCATACTGTCAACCTAAAAACAAACAACTCTATCTGAACTTTTATCCGCTGTTATTAAAGAAAATTAAAACCAACTTTCCAACACTGTTTATTTTATGCTCTGACAACTTCAATGTTTCTCATATGTAGCAATATTTTTAATGGCTTTCCTTTGTGCTCCTGGGGATCGCCAGATTGCCCACAGAAAGACAGCGTGCGACCACGGGTGAGAAAAAGAGAGAGAAAACCACCCTACTTCCTAAAGAAAAATTCTATTGTAAGCCATAGCAGAGGGACATTGGGACAAGATGCTACACCTAAAGAGTTTGGATTCACAGTTTTAAAACTAAATATCAAAATTGACTGGGTTCTTCTAAAGCAAAACATGGCGGCCCATGTACTCAAAAGCAGATTATTCCAAGTCACTGGATTTTTTCTTTTGCCCAAGCTTGTAGAAGCCCTTAAGGGGTTATTTTGTTTTGCTTTAAATAAATGAAGGAAGAAGAGCTTTGAGTTATTGTTTTCCAGTTGTTGCTTAGCTCTGTCTGCAGAATCTTCATCTAAGAGCTTATATTTTAAAAAACAAAACAAGGTGAAAAAAAAAATCTAGAGAAGCTAGCTGAGAGGTTTTGCACAAGACTACAAGCTTTTCTATTACTTTGCCTACGCTGTCAGGAATAAGAAACAGGCAGCCACAGAAATCCAGCCATACAAGAAACACTTTGCCCTTTTTACACAGAAAGATCAGATACGCATTGCGCTTGGTAACAGTAGTCCAGATGACTCCTCAAACTCTGCCACGCAATTTAAATACTTTATATTTACAGTATATTACTATATATTAGTATTATTGTATTTATAATATATTACTATATATTACAACAGCCTCTGACTAGGAGGCTACGCTAATGCAGGTTAATGTTAATACAGCTTCTACTGTTTTGTTCCAAAGAGGTTTCTGAAGAAGCGCTCCTAAAGCTCTGACCGGCTCTGCCTAATAACCAGAGTGGAAGCAAACTTCACAATCTTTAGGCACAAACGACTATTTTAGAATACAACAAGTCATACCAATTTTTCCAGTTTGGAGGTCATAATCAAAGGCATCCACCGAGTAGGACAAGCTGTCAATATAAAAGAAGGTTTTGTGATCCAGTGACCAGTCCAGCCCATTAGAAATGTCCACCTGATCAAAGTGCTTCACTACTGAGAGGTCGGAGAAGAGCGTATACAGAGAGCCCTGGTGTCTTTCCAGCACGGCAGGTCGAATCTCCTCAGCCATCGTGCCTGTGTGGAGCCAAAGGGGAGAAAGCAGTTTCAGAGTGAATGGGCTCTCCTCCAGGTTTGGTGGCAGCCCCTCGCTACAATGATCACACTGTGGACATGGAAGGGAGCAGTGTAGGTGCTTCAGAAATTTGGGAAGAAAGTGAATTAAAAGCAAAAGAGAAAGGTAGATTTCAAAAGTGCTTGCTTTTACGTAAGATGATAAAGCACAGCCTTTGGGACTTTTGCTGAACTGTGGCAGAAACGGTGTGCAGCGTGACTTCTGCTAAACATTTTATTCAGCCATTCAAATACTATGAAAGGTGTGGTCAGCAATTAACTTCCCACAAATCTTAACATCTTGTGCAGCAGAGAGACTGGGAAAAAACTTCCTCCTCCCTCAGAGCGAGTCTTAGTAAAGCCTTTTCAAAAACAAATCTCATCATTGCAGGTCAAAGCTGGCAGCTGACTCTGGCTTTTGAGAGGCTGTGTAAAAGCAAGTTAAGTAAGCCTAGGGACCCAGCTACAGGGCAGATGCACAGAATGGTGTTTTAAAAACTAGGAGGACAGGATCACAGGACGGCTGAGGTTGGAGGGCACTTCTGGAGATCATCTGGGCCCACCCCCTGCTCAGGGGAGCAACTGCAAGTTGCTCAGGGCACTGTTGTGTCTTGTGTATCTCCATGGATGGAGCGACTCCACAGCCTCTCTAGGCAATCTGTTCCACTGTTTGATCACCCTCAGTAAAAGAGTTTCCTTATGTTTAAACAGAATTTCCTGAATTTGTTTGCACCTGTGGCCTCTGGTCCTGTCACTGGGCACCACTGAGCAAAGCCTGACTCCCTCTTCTTTACTCCCCACCCCAATCAGGTAGTTACACACATGGGTAAGATCCCCCTGAGCCTTCTCTTCTCCAGGCTGAACAGTCACATAGTTTTTAGAAACACCATCTATAAATTCCGATTTATAAAGAACAAACCCCACAATATCATAAATTTCTCACTGGAAAAGTATTTTCTACTGGCACTCTACCAGCAGTCAAAACAAGCAGGCCAACAGGGAGGAGACAAGGCCAGTATCTTAAACTAGGCAGGCTCTGAATAGTGGGCCTCTCCGTAAAAAAAATACTCCACGTGATACAAATAGATTTGTGAATGGGACTAAACTCTGCTTGTAGACGACGAAAAAAACCCCACCATTTAACTATGACCAAACACTTGCTGCATCTACAGGTGATCACTGCATCGCCACCAAAACCTAACAGAGCAGCAGAAGGAAGGAACGGCCTGCAGCATACCTGCAAAATACCTCCCTGCAGGATCCACTTTCCCATCGTTGAATCGATTGTTTGGTTTATCCTTGTCCACCTGAGTAATGGTGGTTACCAGCTGCTCTTTCCATTTCAAAGCAGCAAACCTGGTTCCCAGGGTGATGACATAATCTCCAGACTTCCGGAGAGCCACAGAGCTCACGGGAGCATCTAGGAACAGAGTGAAATGGAAAAGAGAGGTGCTATGGAGAGACATTTCTCTTCTGCCCACTTTAGACATGCAAGCAGTCACACCGAACCCAGTGTGACCACAGGCTAGAAAAATAACCTACTTTTTAACCAACAAAACTGGTGTTTAAATACATAGACTCTTTCACACAAAAAGGACATACTTAATACATACAGAAAGTTGCTACAACAAGAATCACCAGTTTGGGACATATAAACTCAGGGAACTTGAGTGCTATTACCACTGCTCCCAGGAGCGATAACCACTACAAGCACCTGGTTCTGCTAGGTACTTTAGAAGGGGGACAGATATAGGCATCTATGCTCTTTATGACAAGTTACTGCATCAGTTCCCCTCTCCCCAAGGGAAAACTCAATTGCTACAAGAGCTCTGGAGCAACTGTGTTTGTTTAGCATAGCTCCTGGGTAAATCAGCCCTGCCTGGCCGATCCATTTTAAGTCATGGAGACAGAGAGTATCTCTGCACTGGCACAGGTGACGCTGGGCAGGAGAGCCGCCCCCCTGCGCCACGCTCTGCCCGACAGTTCAGCCATGCCTCCAGCAGCACCAAAAACACACCCAGGAGTGGCAGAGCTTTCCAAGAGTTAAAGCAAAACAGAAAATTAGTAAATGCTCCACGGTTAGTTTACACTTGTTTGAGCTATTATGCAGTAAAACTTCAGTTGCAGGTTATTATAAAAAAAGTAGAAAAAAAAACCCAGAGAAATGAGTGTGAAGACGACATTTCTATAAAAGCCTACAGCCAGATGCAATGTAAGGAATAATAACTTTCAACAGAGCAATAAAGTCTGGGACAATATTTAATATACATAGAACTAATCACCAACTTTCTAATTTAAAAATAAAACATTTCTTGTGTTTATAGCTTTGCAGAGGTATAATTAGGTAACAGATTCACAGACACTCAAAATCGCCACCAGCCACCGCTGCTGCTGCCAAGAGGAGCTGCTCCTTTCTGGCTGCTTGGCTCTGGGCGCCCCAATGGTACCACCACGCTAGAAATGCAAATGCTGTTTGCCCCCAGCACCTGAGAGGCACCGCTGACTGCAAGCTCAACTTGAGCAACTCCTTCACCTAGAGGCGTGCGACTGCGCTGCGGCTGGTGGTCTGGGCTCACCTACGCTGGGCGTGCGGGTGCCGCTTCCCCTTCCCGTGGCAGCAGAGAGGCCGGCAGAGCCCCCTCAGCCCTGCGTGGCACCCCTCAAAGGAGGTCGTTTCGCTGCTCTCCCGATTGCCAGTAACCACACCACTAAAAGCGCTTTTCTGCCTGCACTGGCAGCGGGGGCTTTGCCGGCAGAGCATGGGAACGCCACTCTCCATTAGCTCTCCCAGCAGAACGCCTGGGGCCGTGTCCCGCAGGAGCCCTTCCACCCCAGCAGCCCCCAGGGCCTTCCTCCCACTCTGTGGGGAGCAGCCCCCCAAGCACAGCAGCCTGTATACCCCTGCCTGCCTGTCCCTGGAGGTGTCGGTGCCCCGACAGCCACAAGAATGGCCCCATACCTTCCCAGTAAAGCACCTCAGGGGAAAGGGGTGTATCAGGCTAGTGGGACGGACACAGCCACCCCACTGTTCACTGCACAAACACAGCTCGGGCTCTATGAGCCCTTACGGCCAGCCCAGTCCGCAGCCGCCCCAGAGAGAGCTCTGTTAAGCAGCACCCACAGGACTGATTTATCTGCAGCACCATTTTATGCTAAACAGAAAACTGACCAAAGGTCTCCCCCCGGGCACAGTTATGTATGTAGTGGTGTTTTCCCTGTGGAGTTGAAAAGGGCATTTGAAGTTGTTGCTAAGCGTGGGAATGTTGTAATTCTCTCCAAGCTTCAGTAATGAGTAATTTTTCTCTCGGTTTCCACTTTGGACATCAACCCACTATTTTAATCACATGGCACTCTTTGGGTGGTTGGGGTTTTTTTGGACTTTCAAATCATGGTATTCCCAAAGGCACAGCTATTAATTACAACTATTTCATTACCAAACGGAGGGAAGTTTTAAAAAAAAAATTTGAAAAACCAACCACAAAAACCCAACAAATAAACAAGCAAAAAAACCCACACAAAAAAAAAAAAAAGAGTAGCTACTTCAGCTATTGTTCCTTTGACATCTCCAGAGGGGCCACAAGTAGAAGATTACACCTTTGAGAGTAGGACTGAATTAGGGGGGGTGCAGGGAGAAGCATGCTCCCTCAGCTAAGGGAAGAGGAAATAAGTTTGGGAAGCAATGTTTCCAAAATTAGAATCAGACCTTCTCTTATCGTAAAACTGGTGACTACAGTAACTTGGGGGGCAGACAAGCCCAGATCAATTTTTTGTGAATAACAGGAAGAACTTATGGGTGGGGAAATGCACATGGCTTTCACCAAGTGTTACTGAACGTGAGAAAGTAATAAATCCAAATACTTAAACCATTTAAGGAGTTGTCTTCAGACAGACAAATATTTACGCTATCACACCCAGAAGTAAGCCTGCAACTCTTTGTTTATGAGTGTTAGCATAACTCTTCCTTTCTGGAATAAATACTTAAACTATTGAGACTCTAGCTGGTGGCACTGTTACATTAAAAATTTTTAAAAAAAAATTCTTATGGGAAATTTTCTTCCAATAAAGAAAGTGTTATAAGCATTGCTCATTCAAACCAGTAACAAAGTTCCCACAGATACCAACAGCAGACCTCCACCTCTGGGGAAACGAGGGAGCAAAAGAGAGCGAGCTGTGAACAACTTACAGGGCAGAGAAGTAGGTAAAAACACAGCCCAACGGCACAAAATCGTAGGAAAAGCCCTCAGGACCAAGTCTGGCCAGTACCTAGCGCCTGTGCGCCCTCGGCCCAGGGGAGCCGGGCTTTCGGGCGAGGCCTCCAGAAGCCGCGCACCACGCAGCGGCGGGGGGCTGCATCCCCCGCACGGGTCCCGCCCGCGCCCGGCGAGGGCGCTCCGCTCCCGCGTCGGGCAGCGCGTTCTCCGAGGCGCCCCTTACCCACAGAGACGGCCTGCACTTGCTGCGTGACCGCGCTCCAGCGGCACACCTTTCTACCCGTGATGTCCACGCACAGGAGCGCGCTTTCCTTCTCGTCCCAGACGGGCGACTCCCCGAGCCTGCAGCCCTCCTTGACCACGCACTCGATCTTTACGGACGACATGCCTGCGGGGGAGAGCGTGCCGGTTTTACCTACGCCCGCCAAGAGCAAGCGCCCATAAAAACCCGCATTCGCGCCCGCGGCCGGTGCAGAGCCGCGTTTTCCATCTTGGGGGGGGGGGGTTTTGACCAGTACAAAGCGACGGAACTTGTCTGTGCCCACCGCACGCTCCGTGCTAGTGAACGACTCCCACAACTCCTGTCCGCCCCGGCCCGGCCTGGCCTGGCCGAAGCCTGCGGGGAGCGCGGCGCGGAGGCGGGAGGGCGCCTGGGCCCCACCGGGCGGTGCGCAGCCCGGCCTGCCCCCGCATTTGAAAAAAAGAAAAAAAAACCCCACAACACTAAAAAAAAAAAAACCGCGGTGGGTTGGGTAGGAATAATAAAAGAAAGGGAAATAAGTAAACCCGGGTGGGCGGCGGGCCCGGGAGGGAAAGACCCGGCGGGGCCGCCCCCGCACGCCCGGCTGCTCCGGCGCACCTCCCGCCGCGGCGGCGACACCGCTGCTGCGCGTGGGACGCGGTAATTCAAATGCATATAAAGGAGACAAGAGTAACAACAATAAAACATCCCGGCGGCCCTACCTGTTTGCAGCGGCGCAGCCCGAGGCCCCGGCCCGCCGCCACTCTTATAGCGGGCAGAGGGGAGGCGGCCACGCTCCGCCAGCCGGAGGGGGCGGCCGGGCCTCGGGTGCCCTCGGCTGGGGCGGGCGGTGGGTCGGGGCAGGGCCCCCGCCCCGCCCGGGCCCGTCCTGCCCCGCGGGGGAGGCGGGGGCGGCCATGTCGCCCTCCCCGGCTAAGGTCCTCGCCGAGCGGCGGGGTGAAGATGGCGCAGGGAGCGGGCAGCAGCGGGGGTGCTGGAGCCCCGGGGAGCGGGCAGGGCTCGGCTCGGCTCCCCGCTCCGAGAGCTGCAGGGAGGAGGAAGAGGGAGAAGGGAGACTTCTCCCCGCCGTGGCCAAGTCTCTCCGTTCCCTCGAGAGGTTGGTTTCCCAAAAGCCGGGTTTTGGCGCGCCTTCTCCTCGCTGCGGTTTAGGCACCTGCTGGGCCTTCACCCTGCCTTCCAGCGCCGGGGATCTTTCTCCACAGGTCCTGCAGCAATTCCCTGGATATCCAGAAACGTAGAGCCTTCAGCCCGCCCTGCCTCCCTTCGCTTCAAAAGCTTCCAAAGGCGCAAGGCAAGCGGCTAGCACCCAGCTGTCCACATGCGGTTCTCTGTTGCACCTGCTTGTCCCCACGCTACAGCTGCTGCGGCACCCAGGCCTCAAGTTGTAAAGCAAAAGGCGCTTTTGTAAACGCTGGCTCTCCTCTCCAGCACCCCATGGCAAATTGCCTTTTGACTTAGATTCAGTCATCCCCATAGGGATCCGCAATGTAAAAATTACTGCGGTCTCACTGCCCAGTATCTCACGTGTCTTCTCCTGGCAACTCGTGGTGCACCAGGCAGGTGCAGGCTGGCTCCCCACCATCTCACCACCAACCAGCATTAACTTGGCTGCTCCAAATCCAGCCTCTCCCCCAGCTAGGCCCTTGCTCCCAGCTGGCACTTGTAGCTGCCCCTTTATTCAAGGGGCACGGCACAGTACCCACCAGGCTTTTTTACGGGGCACAGTTCCTGTTACAGATTTTATCTGTTCCTTATTGTACACCTTCCTATTGGCAGTTATTTCCTGTCAAGCATTTTTAATGGGTTACCTTTTCTTCATACAGCAGGTGCTCAAGCCCCAGACCTCATTTGCTCCATTTGGTTTTTGTTTTAGTGGTATATTTGGCAAGTTCATGGGATATGTGACCACACCAGCAACAGGTGTTTCATGCAGGCTTCCCTCGATGGACTGCTAATGTGGTATTTATTAACTTATTGTCATCTTACCTGAGCAGTTAGGGTTTTATTTTGCAGGTTTACTTCACTGCTTAGCACTGACTTTTCTCTTTCTGTCCCCACAGCGGTGTTGTACAACAAACAGCAGGATTTCATCTCAGACCTGAGGCAAGCAAATTTTTGTGACTGCCAACACAGAAAACAAACATCCAGAAAAAACGTGCCACAGCTCTTTCTTTCATATGTTTTATGACCAGGAAAAAAGATCCAGAGGTTTTTAAAAAAGAATGTATGCAAAGAATTCATTAAGTAAGTACAATGAGGTACAATTATTGTTTTTCACAAAGCTCAGCCACGTTTGCTGCTCTCCCCTTGTCCTTGCACGCTATGAGGCCGTTTGGGATATGTGGCCAATGCAACAGCTTACCGAATTCAGCAGCAGGAGATACTCACATGCTCAACCCACCTGGCCAGTCTCTCTGCTCCTTGCTGACTTAGGCATTTGCCGGCATGGTTTGGAGGCATCAAAATAAGCTGTGTGTTGGCACACACCTTGGGAGAAAATTAACAGCTGCTACGAGCACTGGATTACAACACAAACTCTGGTCTTCTTCCAAAGTGCCAAATAGTTTGAACTTCAATCTCTAGTTACATGGGACAGTACTCCTGCTTTGTCTTTTCTGTAATGGCTAATCCAGGCTTGCTGAAAGGTAGAGGGGGAAGGAATTCGTCGGGGGGGGGGTGGTGGTGGTGGGGTGTGCCTTCACAGAGAGCATTAGCTGAGATCTTCTGCCCGTACAAGTTCACCACGGGAGAGGAGAGCACGGAAGAGATGGCTGCCGAAGGTGGTGCTGCCATGTGGCTTCCTGCCGTTGCATCACAGCCACAATGTCCGCTCTGCGGCCTCTGAATTGGAGTGATGGGGAGCATACGCAGCACCTCCGTGGCTTCCAAAGGAAGTGACTGGTGGCTCAGTGTTTATTCCACACGGCAGGGCACACTGCGCGCTTACTCCTGCTTTGCAGGGAGCAGGGGAAGGGGAATCTTATTATCACAACCAAGAAGAACATAAGGAGTAGATCTGTGACATGGCAGGTCCTATAAGGTGAAGTCACAGCCGTCACCCAGCCTGTGGGTTCCCTGAGCCTGCCACAAGCCATTACCCTTCTCACCAGTCAGGAAATGCCCTGCGGTTCTGGAGAATGGCCCAGTGTGCCACAGAGCTGAAAACCCACCACCCCACCCCCAAGGACTGCAGGCAGGAAGGGGTCCTGGATGAATTATGGGGTTATGAAAAGAAACTGGTTTTTGCTTATGCTGGTTCCTGGAAGGTCACGGTTGTTGTTCTCTCCTTTTAGGAGCCTGATCCTGTCATTTCTTCATATTTAGAGCCATCTTCATATTTTTCCTGTCACCTTTAGTCTTCTTGTTTTACTTCTCTCTTAGTCCTCCTCCCTGCTTGAAGGTCGAAGGGCTGTAGGCCTTATCCATGCGTGGTACAAAGAGCAAATGCCGTGTTATGAGATGTCCGCATCTTACCGCTGCCCCCAAGCACCACACTGCATGAAGGGAGTCTGTCAGGCTTCCTCTGCAGCTGGGCAAGGTGCAGCGGAGAGCAGGGACTGCAACAAGGGTGTTAGCCCAAAAAGTGGGTTCATTCACCCGGTGTGCAAAATGCCAAACAACACACAGAGCGGAGGTATTTTATTCAAGTAATTTTTGTGCAAAGATTGTGCTAGGTGGTAACCACCAAAGCTAGCACACTGCACCGAGAAACTACAAGGCATTTATACAGTTAAATATGTCAGTCACAGCTAATATTCACATGCCTCAGCTAATAATTGGTTATTTTTTTTTCCTCCCTTGAATGTAACAGTACAGCTCACTTGAGTTTACCGTGCATGCTCATAGATTAAGGGATTTACTGGGGGGTGGAGGTTCCTGGCCTATGGGCCTGATTTTTAGTATTATAACGAGGCTATTTCCCCTACTGGGCACTTTGTTTAAATTCTTATCTACATCCCAAATAGTTGTTCGCCTTGACTACGGCTTCTGAGGCAGGATGTTTGCTTTGATCAGTCTCTCAGCTGTCCTCAAGGATATAGTTGTAAAACAAGTGCTTCTCTATCTCTTAGTTTGTGTCTCTGGCCCTCAACTTCTGTTTTGCCAGGCTCGCATAGTTCATTGTTATGTCTTTAGCAGACAGTTCCAAAAATTCCATTTTCTTAGGGATATCAAGGGCACAGAGCCCAAAGAGCACTACCTCAGTGTAGGCCTGCCCTGCTGTTACAACCCTTAGGGCAACCATAGTGAGCACGTGGGAACTTACCACTAGCAGATAATACATAATGCATTTTGGTGGTGGGGGGGGGGGTGGGCAGGACCCAAACCAAACCAAAAAACCCAACACCAAGCAAAAGCAGAGGTAGAAATATAAGATCCGTCACTGTAATCAGTTGGCTGAAAAGCAAGAGTTGGCACTGCCACACACTTCTTTTCAGCCAGGTATAATTCTTGGAATTGACTTGCATGTCCAGATGAAGCTTTTTTTTTTTGTTAGTAAGCAACAAGTAGGTTCAGGAGAGACCAAACTGCTGAGAAGTCTCAACTGTTTACTAATCTGGATGATCACAGGCATGTATTTGAATACTCACACAGTTCTAACATTTGCCAAAGAACACCATTTTCCTGCTTTGCAAACGTCTCCTTGGGAGAAGGTGGCACGAGGCTCTTAAACAGCAGGCTTGTGCCCATGGATTAATTTATGTGTTACATCAAGTCTAACACCCATTGCTGTCACACTGTCACAGAAGTTAACGCAGAATGCATTAAGAATCTCAAACGGGGAATCTGTTTTAAAAAGGACTGCACCAAATTACCATGAAGTCATATTGAAGCATTTAGCCTTTTAAGGCTTTTAACTCCAGTTTCTCTCACAGAACCGGCAATGGAACCCTCTACTTATTACAGTTTATTACACAGGCTTCTTTCAGCATTTCTTACACACTGGGCATGGCCTCATGAAAAAGCATCTCACACCTAAGAACATAGTGCTATAAGCAAATGTGTGACCCTTCCCAGTGCAGCCAGTGTCTCGAGTGTTTCACAAACACCCATCACACGTGCATCTCCAACTTCCTTTTCACGGGAGCACCTGTAAGTGCTAGTTCCTGCCACCCTAAGCTGTCTCACAAAGCTCGAGTGCCCAGCCTTTGCCCTTCCAGCCCTCTGCTCTGTGCTCGGAGCAGCTGGGGAATAGGGCGCTTCAGAAAGCGTACTTCAGCAGAGCACGGCCAAGACATTTTTCATTAATGCATTACTTTTCTGCTCTTTGTACCCCACATGACCCAGATTTGCATTTTGCTTGCCTCAGGGTAAAAAGAAGAGCATTGATACGTGCCACGGCAGCTGCAAAATTGTAGCCACAGTGGAGGCCATGCAAGGGAACCAGGACTTCAAGGAAAGGCAGCATCTTTCATTCAGTAGCTGATTTAGCAACAGTGCTTTCAGTGTTTGCAGCTTTCAGGCACGCAGGCCCTTCTTCAGACCCAGATCAGAAGCAAACTTCAAATTAACTGCAGGTTTGGCGTGACTGCTCTGAGCTTAATTTAGCACGCTCATCCAGACAATTTGAGAGAAGTCTGTTTTCTGTATTAGCCATTTGTGACAAGTGTAAACTGCAACTTGCTTATGGCTATCGGCATCACCTGGCTCACCCAGCTTTTGTCCTCTGCGCTTCCTTAAGCCAGGAGAGACTGGTGGCTTGTTGTAGAAGGAATAATCAGAAGGAAGAGGGTAAGAGAATGCCGCTAATCCATTTTAGAGGAGATAACAGAACAATGGCTCAGCAATCAGTTTTGAGGAGGGGAAGTACTTTGGTCAGGCTCCATTCCACCAGATGCAAATAGAGCCTAAAATGCCAGTGATGCCATGGCAGGGGTTCCCAGACTACTCAGCACCACCCTTCCGAGATAAGAGAAATGGAGCTACAAAGGAATGCAGCCAGACAACTTCAGGCTTTCAGGTGAAGTGGGTGGGCTAGTTTAGCCATTTCCACCCCCCTCCCTGCCTCAGATATCTCATTCCCTCACTAGGGCCTGCACTTCCAAAGGTATAACCAGAGCCGTTTTCCCAAATGGCATGTAACACATTTTCTTTTCATAGGTACTACTCCAGTGGACTCCTTGTGGTTGCTTAGTCCACAGAAAACATGAAGCGTGGCACATCTTGATGTCAGTCACAAGCTCAAAGGCTTTCAGATGACCAGGAGATTTCTTGAAGGCACCTTTTACATGTTGCGGTTGTGCTAGGTTTTAAGTTCTTCCTCAGGACGCTGACCCACCAATTTAGGCAGCAGAACACCTCTGGAGCTGTTACAGAACTCTGTCAAAACACACCTTGTGTCCCTGCCTTGCCTAGTGCTCTTCCCCAGGATGAAGGTGGGTGGGGCAGCACCTGGGAAAAAACAACAGAAACCAGATAAAATGTCTTGAGGACGGTTAAGTCAAAAGACTACCTGAAAGGAGGTTGTAGTGAGTTGGGTGTTGGTCTCTTCTCCCAAGTAACAAGAGATAGGATGAGAGGAAATGATCTCAAGTTGCACCAGGGGAGGTTTAGATTGGATATTAGGAAAAATTCCTTTACTGAGAGTGGTCAGGCATTGGAACAGGCTGCCCAGAGAGGTGGTGGAGTCACCATCCCTAGAGGTGTTCAGAAAATGTGTAGACATGTCACTTTGGGATATGGTTTAGGAGACATGAAGTGTTGGGTTGATGGTTGGGTTTGTGATCCTAGAGGTCTTTTCCAACCTTAATGATTCTACGATTCTATAGAGGTGTCATTACAGAGCCTATCTGGAGATATAAAACAACGTCTCAGATAAGACAGGCTAGGTGAGGCAGATACCCATCTTCAGGGCTGCTGAGAAAGCCATGGGAAGGCAGGGAGGGTCTGCCCAGCCTGAAACAAAAGAAGAGTCCCAGAGAAAGGGCAGGGCAAGGTGGATCTACGAGGTTGTCGCAGCCAAAAGAAGCCTACAGGAGAAAGATTATCTGGAAGCTGTACTCACAGAGGCGGGGAAACTAATGGGCAAATATCCAAGGCTGCTTCTCCTTACACAACAATGTAGTCACGCAAAACTATCCAAGCTATTTGCAGAGAGGTTAACTTGAGGAACAGAAATAGGCACGCACATCTGCTGTTTTCAAACAACTTATCCAACTGCTACGTAACGTTTTGTTTCAGAAAGCTGTGCTCGCAGTTGCTTTAATCCACTTCTGCCACAATTGCTCCAGACGAGTCCCGCGGTTGACAGATGCGCTGACTTGGTTAGGAGCAGAGCCCAGGAGCGGTTATCCCAGGGTGGTATCTGCAAGAGGGGTATGTTGGAGAATTGTACCTCAGGAGGGACAAAAGCCTGTTCAGCCATGAAGGGGATGTAAAGGAAGATTCAGAAGCAGCAGTAGCAGGGCATCTCTCATGAAACCAAAAGTCTGTGAGGCACTCCATTGTTTTCCATCTCTGCCCTTCTCCAGTATTTTTTCCCTTGCATGCCAAGCTCCCAGGTTGTGCAAGCAACTTCCTTTTGCTCATTAATTCACATCAAAAGCATGTTTTCCCAATAGATGCGTCAATTCCCTGCAGTGCTAAACCTTCACGAGTACTGGGATCATCAAAACTCCCCACGATCAAAATGACGGGTTTCGCTGGATTATCTTTGCAGCTCCCAGAGGCAGGCTTTGAACACTTCGTAATGCTCCGTCCCTCCCAGATATCAGATACATGTCACGTGTCTACAGGACAGCCAGCGTGCCAAGTCCTAGTCATCGGTGAGGTACCACATCAAAATCAAGTGAAGGTTTCAGGCTTATTTTTAATAGTTGAACATTTGTGATTCCTCCTGCGGTTTGGGATTCATGGTGCAAACACACATTCTACAAATGACATATTCGAGTTACAGCTGAGAAACTATTTCCTTTGGACAAAGGCATAAATGCAAAAATGATGGTGCTGGGAATCACGGCACAGCCCCTGTTAGTGCTTGTGAGAGCTTGGCCCCAGTTACCATCAACAAGTAACCGCGCTTACTTGTTTGTAAAGACTCTACAAACCAATAGCAGCTGCTCCCTAAAATAACAGAGATACCAATTTCCTTCCTTGGTCCTGTCTTTCCCACATCCCAGCCACAAGTCGGGTGTAATCGGAACGGGAATGGGAGGCTGCCAGTCAGAAAGTCACAAAAAGGAAGGCCGTTGCTGGAATCCATTGCAAGAGTGCCTTTAGGGAAGGAGAAATCCTCGTCCTGAGAGAACAGCTGAAAAGCCAACACTTACTGCCTCTTCCTAGTACTGATTTTTCCTCTCTTCTGTGTGCACCTTTATTGCCTTTTTCCCTCTCTCTGTTTTCTTTTCAGACGAGGGACTTCTTGTTCCATTCCACCCGACGCACCTCCGGCTCCGCTCCCAGCCTGCCCGGGGCCACCTGCTCAGCCAGCCCCGCCACACACCAGGCCACAAGCATGTCGGCCGCTCGGCTCGTGGCTCACTCTGCTGCTGCCTGACCTGCTGCAGGCAGGAAGGACACTCTCCTGCCTCCAATGTGCGGACTGTGCATCCCCCGTCCCTCTCGAACGCTGCCAGCTACTGAGCCGATTGGAGCAGGAGGGATGCTGTCGGACCAGTTGCGCAGCTACACCTGCTCCTTTACTCTCCCTCTTTCTCCTCTTTTTTTGGCTTCTCCCCTGCCCTGGCACAGGGAGCAGCTCCTCTCTGCCAGCAAGGTGTATCACAGCACCGGCCTGTGGGAGCAGGGGGAACTACAGCATCAGGCCACGTAAAACCGACATAAAACATCAACGTGGGAACTTGCTTGTGCCGATTTGTCCTTTGCACAGACGCGGCAGTCGCTGGCTGTTAAGTATTCGTTTGTGCGTGCGTGCAAGCGTACGAGGAGAAGGATGAGACAGAAGGCCTGGCTACAGCTGTGCCTCTATAACTTAATTTGTCCAACCAGGGAAAAACAGTCATACTAAGGCATAAGCAAATATATTAAAAAGTGAGGCCAGGGCAGCAAATGGTCTGTCACATTTGCTCAGCTAGGCAGAAAAGAAAGCCAGGCTTGGACTATTTGCTATGCACAGCAAATTAGTGTTCAGCGACTCTTTTTTGGGAGGCTGAAGGGGAAAGGTTTTCCTCGACGCTTCAACTTGTTAAAGTATTGCCAACTCAGCAGAAAAAATTTACTCCTGGTGGACACAATGGTGCTGTTAGACTGAAGAGTTTTAACAACCTGCCAGACACAGAGGGTAAAGCCCTGAATAAATCACAACGAATGAAAATACTGTTAGCAGTTTCATAATTTAATGAAAAAGTACTTGTAAAAAGGGGACATCTGAAAAAGACCGAGTCCATCTTGGAAAATTGAATATATATATATATTTATATATATAAAACAAAATGCAAAAACACAAAAAAAATTTGACAAATAAGGTTAAGAGGTAATACTTCAAACAGTTAGCCACCGAACACACAATAAAAACTAGCAAATGCACTTTGGGGACAATACTTGAGAACTACATAACCAAGGGCTCCTTCATATATCTATTAAAATCATGTAAAAATTAGCAAAACCGTTGCCCAGACTGGAAACAACTGAATTAATAACCCCAGAAGAGCAGAAATGCTGAGTTTTGCTGAAGCACCATTTTCCCTCCCTTCTGTCATAGGCTTCCGGCCACAAAATAACACGAACGCTTTGCCGACCTCCCAGATAAGCGTTCCCAATACAAGCTTCATAAAATTTCATGACCAGCGAGAGAGGATTACTAATAAATATCGAAGGAGAACTAAGAGAGTCAGAACTGGAATACAAATGAACAGACATTGGTTTACTTAGTCTGAATGACCCATGGCTTAGAACACAAAGCATTTCCCGTTAAAATAAAATATGTGGAAACCTAAAATGCTACTGCATATTTACACCAAAAGAAATAATTTTGAAGATACAGCTCTAGAAAGATCAATTACACAAATATACATAAAAACAAGAAGTGGAAAAAAAAATTAAGATGCATGAAGCAAACAGAGTAGAATTGCCAAGTATACTTTTTTTTTTTTTAAAATTTCACTACTGAGAAGTCCTCCAGCCCCTGACCTGTTAGTCCTATTGCAACTAGGGAGATTTCAAAGTTTAAAACAAATCTAAAAATGTCGTCGCCATTTCCCAAGCTAAAAGCAATAAAGTAAGGCTATGAAGAAAAACAGGTGGTTGGCTGGATTCTGCATAGTCATCTTCACGCTGGGTGGGGAACACCTTTTGTTTCTAGACAAAAGGAACCCTCAACAGAAAGGAGGCGTATGACGTGCCCTACACCACCTACGGCCCGTTTCAGCAGGCAGTGTGGGGACAGGGGATGTTGCGTATTTATGAAACGTGCAGCATTTCAGAGGAAAACAGTGCAGTTGCTTTGCTGATCAACACAACACCATCCGGGAAACAAGGATTTTGTCTGCGTTCAAACAAAAATGCCCAGTCATTGGAATGAACAGAAAAGGATTCCCCTCCCTTCTCGCTTCCTCAGTACTGGCTGAAATTTAACCGCTACGTAACAACAGCTAATTTTAAAGGACATACAAAAAAGTGTTAGTTTGGGAAACAGCAACCGATCCAGAGGTTGAAAAGCAGCTTAATTAAAATAATAATTTTTCAGCATTTAAAAAAAACCCAACCCCTCATCCAAACGATGACTGGCTAAAATTTTACAGACCTAGATGCCAGAAATAAGGCTCTCACGCCTGTCTTCAGGCAAATAGGGTTGAAAATTTGTGCCTGCATAACAAGTTCAGACAAAATTATTTCTAATTCAGCTTATTTTAAAAATACCAGGTGCAAACACCTCTGGACGTGAAATTTCAGTTTCAAGAGGAACCTGGCATCACCGGTGATTGCCTAAATTTAAGTGTCAAATAGCATTTTTCTTTGAAGTAGTACATCTACTTTTGTAAACACTATCCACAAAATTAGCCATCTGTACTTGTTAGCTGGGTAAAATATTTACAAGTGCATCCCACAACAAGCAACTATGTACAGAGATAAAAAAAACCCCAAAGTACTAGAAGTCGTATATTTACAAAATAAGCAAGTTATTGTGAAGAGAAACACAACCTTCAGCAAGAGCAAGGAACAGGGGCACATCTAGAGGTCAGCGAGTTTGGCAGCGCCACTGACGCCTGCTTCCACCCTCCGCAAGGAGCCTGCAAACGCCACTGCAGTTCAAAGCCTCCTGCAGAAGAGGATCGTCACTTAGTAGTCGCTTTGGGCCTGATCCAGCAGAGCACACCGGCATGCGCTCGGAGATCTGAGCACAAGCGTTCCCAGGGGAAACCAGCAGGACTTTTCACACGCTTCACTTCCTAACACATCCGCAAGTGCGTTGCTGGATCAAAGCCATACTGCAGGTGCCGTACGAACGCAGTTTCAGTGTCTCCGTTTGCAGCCTCCTGCAACACGTTAGAGCAATGCAAGGTCTTCTCGAATACCTGTCCACCACCGCAAGATTGACATAACATGAATATGTTGCCTCACACGTAACCTGGCAAGGGGGAAGCAGTTTCCTGAATTTACGCAAAGATCAACCGCTTCGTGCTCTCCCAGATGTCACCCTCTAATAACGCACATCAACTTCCACATGACTTTGCAACGACGCAGTTAACCTTGCGAAGACTGCAAGCCAATTCACAGTTGAACAAAACTACTCTGATTTCTCTCCCCTCCCCCCATCCCCTACTGCAACTCTTCCTAACGTAGGTCCTGGACTATTTTCTGGAACCTTTTGATGCTGAGCTTTGCACTGGTACACTGGAATATATAAAGGCTGAGTTACCCCGCAGGGGCTTCTAATCACCTTTGTACCGAACTGTGAGAAACCATATTCTTTTTGCTTCTATTGTGACAATCTCTTCCAAAGTCCTTACTTGGGCTTTCTCTCTCTGAGCTACTTCGTCTTAACCTCACTTGCTCTTTGTTTTCATCACTTTCTGCTTCAGAGTCACTCAGCTCTAAGTCAGGACAGTACCCGTCGTTGTCCTGGTACGGAGCGCCTTCAAGCGTCTGCTTGCTCCACAAGCGATCTTTTGTTGCAAGTCGTCTTGTTGGCTTTTCACAGCACCGGAGATCTTCCGTCGTCCTCACCAGGCTGTTGGTAGCCTCTTTAAAGGACCGGCTAAAATGTTCTATCGTGGATTTTCTGAAACCACTCTGGCTGGCCAAGTGAGCTGTGAGCATGGACTCTTGCTCGTAGGGCGTCTGGCTGGAGCTGTCTCTCTGGCTCACGTCGCCAGCCCTGCCCATCAGACCGTTGGACTTGGCCGCCAGCCTCAAGTTGTCCTGCTGCACCCGCCCGTTCCCAATGGAAGACTGTCCATGCAAAGCAGCCTGGAGCGCTAAGGGCTTCCCGGACGGCTGGCCCCGGTGAAACTCCGGCATCTGCGTGGGGCCAGAATCCTTCACCTCGCTCCGAGGCTTGCCAATCCCTGCCAGCAACCCGTTACTTCTGCTGTCATGCTGATACCTGGAGTAAGATTTTGCTTTAATTTCAAATGATTCCTTTGACATCGGCACGCTCCGTTTGCTGTAAACAGTGCTGTTGTTGTCAGGAGAAAGTGGCCTGTTGCCAGGCTTCAGCGAGTTATTTTTGCAGTCTCCTAGTGCTGATTTGGGCATTTTTAACTTCAGGGTGATCCTGGGAGGTGGGTAGAACAGCGTGTTCTCTAGTGCACTTGTCAAGGTATGGCCTACAGGAGAAAGAGAAAAGGGGGCAGAAGAAAAAAAAAAAAAAGGCTTTTTTAAAAAAGGGTAATCCTTTTGCTATCTGTAACAAGTTTCATAGTCCATTAGAAGGTCATTCAACAGTGAGAAGCATTTGCAAACAATTTGCGTGAAATTGTTTTTGGACATTAAAAAGAAGTGGGGATAAGGAAAACTGTTCTAAATTATCCACCGTTTCAAAATTTAGGTAAGCATTTTAGCGTTTCCATTAAAAACAACAATGTGCCCTTTTTACAGGGCCTTAAGCCAGCAAATCGAACCAGTTTTGAGATACGACTGAAGTAGTTCCAAAAAAGCTATAAAAAAGGTTCATATTCAGTTCTGGATAAAGAAAAAACAATGCTTCAAACTGAGTTTCAATTTGGACTTAGTTCAACACTCTGCTTTGTATTATAAAATTCTCTACGCTTTAGAAGTCTTTTCACCCCAGTATATTAGTCTTTATGATATATATGTATATTTATATGCACACAGCCCCATTGCAAAGTAGCTATCAAGCCTTTCTAATAAGCGTTAAAAAAGCACTTGTATTTGTAAAGACATAAAATAAATTTAGTAGACATTTCTAATAAAATGCATTTACACAAAACCGAAGTGCTTTAGAGTACTGCTACTTCCACAAAGTACTCGTCTGATCTAAAACAGTTTAAAAAAAAAACCACCTTGTCAGTACAAATGGAACCTATCCACGTTTCAAGGGTAGAGAAAGAAAGCACAGACTTCACTCTAAATTGGTCATTAAAAACATAATGTGTGTCTTGAAAGAACAGAGAGATCTTAATTTCACATTGAGGAAATAGCTGCTTTCCCTATTTAAAAAAAAAAAAGTAATTGCACTGTAATATATATGTAATATACTCTTCCTCTTTCCAAATGTTGTGTTCCTTATTTCAAGACGGTCGCTATAAAAATGAAGGGCAGAGTGGGTTTTGGTACGTCAGCATTCCTAAGCGGTTACTATTCACTCTTGAAAACCAGAGTACTTAAACGCTTTTTCAAAGGAAGGAGAGTAACTGCAGATAGCAGGCTAAGAAATGCCTCTCTGCGCTGTTCATCAAGCATGCAAGGCAACATGAGAACAGCAATTCCTATCAGTCACTCTTCCCTTTCGCCTGAAGGAACCAACTACTGACAGCAGGCAAAAAACCTTCTCAGCTGGAGAACGAGGCAGCGGCACAGAGCTTGCTGCGGGGAAACAGTACCACAAAACAGCAGCCAAGGAAGTGAAAACCTAGAGATCACCACCAGCTCGTTTCTGCTATCTGGAAGCCACAGCAATGGATACGTAATAGGCATATACCAGAAGTGGCCATAAAGTAAAGAAATATCCAAGTAAATCTTTTAAGAGATTAAAGCGTTTTGTGTACGTTGCTACTTTTGTCGACAGTGTACTTGAAAGTTTTTAAAGGCAGATTTACAGTGTTAAAAATACTATCCAAGAAACATAAGGACAACACATTTTTTTAGTTTAAACAGACAGAATTTGTAAATACTTTACATCTATACGATTACCTGCAGCAATTTCCTGATTAATAAGCTGGACTTGCAAGTTGAAGACCTGTTCATGTACTTTACTGTGAGACAACTTCAGTTTCTCTCTCCTGCTTACCATGTAGCAGAGATTTCTTACCTATGGAGGAGTAACGGGAGATTTAACAGGCAATAAGAAAATAAATCCTGACGTAGTTAAAAAAAGTGCACCAGCAACAGAACTAGAACAACATTATGTGCAAAATCCCTTGGCAAAGTTCTTGTGAATGTTACTGAACATATGTAACTATGAATTAAAAATAACCTGGAATTTTTTTAGTTGCCAATTTAATAAATACCTTTAAT
The DNA here is from genome assembly GCF_949628215.1 of Phalacrocorax aristotelis. NCBI lineage: Eukaryota > Metazoa > Chordata > Aves > Suliformes > Phalacrocoracidae > Phalacrocorax > Phalacrocorax aristotelis. Next base: position 75,281,751 of record NC_134276.1, on the reverse strand, counting down.
ATATTCTGCAAGACAGCAGAATATATTTTAATCTATAGGAACAGTGAGTGAACACAAGATTCTAGTCAAAAGAAAAGTGATTTCTAAGACTTGCTTGACTGTAAGCCTGCTTCCACTATGTACGATGCTGGGGATGTTACTGCAGGCAGTACTGGACTCTCCCAGAATTTCCCTGCAAAGTGCTTCTTAGAATGATTTTTAACAGCTAAACTATGTTTGTTTCCCCTAAAATTATTGCAATGTTATAAAGCAATACCTTTTTTAAAAGCCACTCGAGAAAGCTGGCCTGTTTGGACCAAAACTAACATGTAAACCACCTCTAAAAGAACACCCTGGCTTCTTGTGCAGTGTACACGTTTTGGCTGACCCATTTAGCAGTTTATTTTCTGACTCCATTGCATTGACTCACTAAGTTCAACGAGGCCAAATGCAGGGTCCCGCACCTGGGTTGGGGCAACCCCCAGTGTCAGGACAGGCTGGGGGATGAAGGGAATGAGAGCAGCCCTGCGGAGAAGGGCTCGGGGGTACTGGTGGGTGAAAAATTAGATGTGAGCCGGCAATGTACGCTCACAGCCCAGAAAGCCAACTGCATCCTGGGCTGCATCAAAAGCAGCGCGGCCAGCAGGTCGAGGGAGGTGATTCTGCCCCTCTGCTCCGCTCTCATGAGACCCAACCTGGAGTGCTGCATTCAGCTCTGGAGCCCTCAGCACAAGAAGGACATGGAAGTGTTAGGGTGGGTCCAGAGGAGGGCCACAAAAATGGTTGGAGGGATGGAGCACCTCTCCTACGAGGACAGGCTGAGAGAGCTGGGGTTGTTCAGCCTGGAGGAGGGAAGGCTGCTGGGGTACCTTACTGTAGCCTTTCATTTTATGGAAGGGGAATATAAGACAGGCAGAGAGACCAGGGCCTTCAGTGACAGGACAAGGGGTAATGGCTTTAAACTTAAAGAGGGTAGGTTTAGATTGGGCACAAGGAAGACATTTTTGACAATGAGGGTGGTGAGGCATTGGAACAGGTTGCCCAGAGAAGCTGTGGATGCCCCATGCCTGGCAGTGTTCGAGGCCAGGTTGGATGGGGCTCTGACCAACCTGGTCTAGCGGAAGGTGTCCCTGCCCATGGCAGGGGAGTTGCAACTAGAAGGTCTTTGAAGGTCCCTTCCAACCCAAACTGTTCTGTGATTCTATGGTTCTATGATTCAGTTCCACATAATTCTACTTTCACTATTTGTTTGAGTTAACAGCAATATTTCCACCTAATATAAAGAGAACAGAAAGAGGTACTGAAAGTTCTTGATAGACACTTAAAAGAGCTTTCAGACACAGAAATAGCACAGGGGCTAGCTGAAAGATATTTGCCAAATGTACTTCCCCCAGCACTCAGCTCCATCTGTTCAGAACTGGAACCTCTCTCCCTAGAAAGGGAATCCCAAGATTCCCAAGTTTATTTTTACCACAAGACATAAATGAGCAGAAAAATCTCATGGCACAGGAAGTTCAGAAACTTTGAGACAACTGTTTCAAAGTATGAAGTATGGAATCATAGAATTATTTAGGTTGGAAAAGACCCTTAAGATCTTCAGGTCCAAAGGTTAACCCAGCACTGCCAAGTCTACCACTAAACCGTGTCCCTAAGCACCACATCTATACCTCTCTTAAATACCTCCAGGGATGGTGACTCTACCACTTCTCTGGGCAGCCTGTTCCAGTGCTTGACCACTCTTTCAGTAAAAAAATTTTGCCTAATATCCAATCTAAGCCTCCCCTGGCACAACTTGAGGCTATTTCCTCTTGTCCTATCACTTGTTTCCTGGGAGAAGAAACCAACACCCACCTCACTACAACCTCCTTTCAGGTAGTTGTAGAGAGCCATAAGATCTCCCCCCCTCAGCCTCCTCTTCTCCTGGCTAAACAGCCCCAGTTCCAGTTCCCTCAGCTGCTCCTCTTAAGACTTGTGCTCTCAATCCTTCACCAGCTTTGCTGCCCTTCTCTGGGCACGCTCCAGCAACTCAATGTCCTTCTTGTACTGAGGGGCCCAAAACTGAACACAATATTCAAGGTGCGGCCTCACCAGTGCCGAGAACAGGGGCACGATCCCTTCCCTACTCCTGCTGGCCACGCTAGTCCTGATACAAGCCAGGATGCTGTTGGCCTTCTTGGCCACCTGGGCACACAGCTGGCTCATGGTCAGCCGGCTGTCAACCAACACTCCCAGGTCCTTCTCTGCCAGGCAGCTTTCCAGCCACTCCTCCCCAAGCTTGTAGTGTTGCATGGTGTTGTTATGTACCTCCACTCAAAATAAGTAAATCAATTTTAACAAAATTTGATGCAAATCAACCAAGTGTCAAGCAAAAAGAAAAAAACTTTAAATGGTTTCTTGTTTAAGAGACAAAAAACCCCACTAACATCCCAACCCTCCATTCGAGCCATGTTATGGATTTTGTAATTTTTTTTTTTTTTAATAAAGATCCATATCCAAATTGCTCCTGGAAAAGGAGATCTGAGCTTGATTATAACTAGATTCAAGACAACAGTTAGATTGAAAAAGTGCAAATCTCAGTTCCAACACTCATCTCCCTGTATTTTCCTGCTCTGCTCTCCCCAAAACTGTTTTTCCTTTTCTTAAACAATATTTTCTCTCTCCTGTTTTTCCTTCCCTTGCTCTCCAGTGTCTCATCTCCACATCACTTTTAGCACACCTACTTTATTTTTTTTACATTCACTAACTATCTCTAAGCCCTTGAAAACTGCAGGTGATCACTAGCTAACAGGCCAACCTAATGGGCAGCCTCCGAGTAGTAACAAGCCTGTCTTCCTCCCCCATCAGCTGCTGGAAAAAGGCACTACATATGCCTTCCTAATAAATTCCTGCTCTGCATTTTGCTGAAGGGCTCCATCTTCTCAAACTACCAGCTAGCTGGCAATCTAGTAACAGCCCAGCTAGCTACTAATGGAAAGATAACTTCCTTTTCCTCTTTCTCAGTAAAGCCACAAGCAGTGGTAGGCTCAGTGGGTTATTTTCAGACCGCTAACTAACTGTAGTGCCTAAGGCAGCTACTTGCAGTGAAAGCATCTGGGTCAAGACAGCGACGAGCGATTCAGCCTGCCTGCTCCCTGGGACTAGCTGACACCAGCATGCTGGCAAGGAAAAGAGGTATGTAAGATTCCTGAATCAGATGTCACAGGAAGCGGTACGAGTGCAGGCCAGCATTATTCTTCTCTGTGTGTGGAGCCAAAAAGTCACTGTGGATGTTAACTATCTAGGACTTCACCTACCCGCCTTCAAACTATGAGGATGAGAAGCCCTGCTTTAATATATTTCTGGGATTCTCCAAAAGCTTAATGCACACTCAACCGAAGAACAGTTACTGCTTTACCTAAGCAAACTTATTTTTCCAAAGTCAGAATTGGCTAATATTTACCATCCTATTATAACCATTACAAAACACCTTTTTAAGTACAAATCAAGAGTCCTTCCACCCCAAGACAGAAGGTGGAAGATACAAATTTGTTACGCCTGCCCCATTCCTTTGCTGTTTGCACTTACTTTCATTTAATAAAAGTAACTTTTTCTTTGTTATTGAATCTGTATCACTAGCAATAGCTGGGTCAAATAAATCTAATTTTTAAAAAACATTTACTCAGTTGAAGTTGAAATCAAAGAGTCAATTAGCAAATATGTCCATTGTGCATCGAAACATGCATCTTAACATACATAAAGGAATAACCTCTAAGCAAGTCAGGAAGCACTCCTTTCACTTTGGATCTCTCACTGGACTGAGCAGGGATGGTCCCTGAAAGTCTCTGCAGCATACCAAAAGACTGCAGTTGAAGGCCTTACTTTTTATTTTTTTTATTTATTTATTTTAAAAATCACCTCCCTGTGCTTCCCCCATTCCCACTTTTGTCCATGAACAAAGACCTTGCTACCTGCCAACAGTTTTTCAAAACTTTACCAGTTAAACTCTTACCCTCTCTAGGTCCTGCCTCAAATGCATGAACATCCTCATGCGAGTATGAATGCTATCTTCTTTTGGCTGCACCAAGCCATTTTCTTCATCCTCCTTGGGAGGAAACAATGGTTTGTTAAAGTTACTTTTTCGCTTTAATTTCCAGTAATTGTAGATGAAGTCTACAGCAAGTTTAGGAAGGCCCAGTTCTGCTGCAACATCCTCCACTTTAACTAGGGAGTAAAACTCTTCTTCCAGCTCTCGGAGTTTCTGGGCTCGCAAACTGGTTTTCTCGCTCTCTGTTTGCTTCTGGTCTGACACACTCTTGGGGTGCTCATCAACATCAGGCAGTGAATTCTGCTTGTTCTTGCTGTGCTTTAGACAATATGACTTGAACTTGACTTCATCCCCGTCATCCAGGATAGTCTTCATCTCTAAGCTATGCTCAAAGGCACAGGTGACATGAAAGGCAGTGATACAGCTTTTCACAGAGCACTACAGACAAAATAAAACAAAAACCCTCAAACACTAGCAGAAGCAACAAACCAGAAACAAAGGACAGAATTACCTTAATTACATGAAGGTCCATCCCTACAAAAACACATTTCCTAAGCACTCTTACAAATATCTGTTGATCCCTTTGAAATTGCTATCACCCAATTCAGTATTTTCTCATTTGTGAGCACTGTTCAACAGAAGGGCCTTTCTATTAATCTCTGACCCACATAGTAGCAAGTCCTTACACATCTCAGCCTTATTCAAAAGAAGTCAATGCAGACTAACCCCTAAATCTCTGTGCTAGTGAACTAATTTGATAGCAAACAGCTATGAAGTAGTAGGCATCTGTCCAACAGTCATCTGCATTGTAAACACAGGAAGAACAAAATGCAAAACCAAAAATTTTCCTTCTCACAAAGACTCAAAGAGTTACCACAGGAGAAGCACATACCTGAATGCAAGCACCGGTTTTCAGTTTGCATAAACTACACACTAGAGCCCATCGACTTGGTGGAATGTGAGACACCTTTGTGATTGGCTCCATCCTTTCTGGGCAAGCAATACTAACCTGTAAACAAAAAGAACAGCATGGAAAGCAGTTATCAAGGCAATAAAAACAAGCTCTCCGTTAATACCAGAAGAAGAAATACGACCACACATTTATCTCACTGTGAGATCTCCATGTGCTCATACGTCTTAGCAAGAGACCCTAAAAGATCCCACATGAAAACAATATTGTGGAACAATACTACTTTAATCTGGTGGCTAGAAGTTGCAATTCTTCAAAACATTTGCGTGATCTACAGCATGCCTTGTTATGAACCAGCTGAGAGACTGCAGTAAGTGATGCCAAAGTTTACTTCCTTTCTGTTCTGGTTTGGTTTTTTTTTCCTGTGCTGCTTTAAGAGGTCTAACTTAAAAAGTACCAAAATACAGGCTACTCGGAACGAAATAAGAACACTTACTCATACTTATCTGAAAAGTTCCTTTTTTAAAATCCACAGATCTCCTACAACAGCTACTTCTGCCAGCTCACAATTTGGGGCAGAAACAGATCTATCAGTCAGCAGCCACGGAAAGCCTCACTTCCCAGCTCTGCCTCTCCCTTAAGCACTCCCAAATGCAAGAGGTGATACTAATACACTCTCCTAACTACAGACTCTATCAAGTGTAATTTGAGAAACCATACAACAAAATTCTCGTACTGCAAAGTACAGTATATTCTCTTGTGCCAGTTTTCACATACTTAGTCTGGATGACCAGTTTATGGATATTATTACTACAAGAAAGAAAAAAATTCAGATAAGCATAGGATACCTTTTCCTATTCTTTGTTATACCAACATCCACATACCCACTGTGACTGAAACGTCTCAGCTGCCTGTTGTCCATACTGGGAAACAAGGACCATCCTCCCTAACCTGGGACACCAAAACAGACATAAATTATCTCCATAGGCATCCCTGAGCAAATCCGGACAGATAGGATTCATCCAAGGGCAGAAACAATACATTGGCCAGCTCTGAATGACCAACACGCGGAACCGGGCCCATATGAGAATGGCACATGGCAGAGTTTCCAAAGGCTTGGATTTGGATGCTGACACAGCACTTCTTGAATTTAGTAACTGTGTGCTTTGGAGGGCTACCTGCCTGAAGCAGAAATACAATGCCAATTCTAGCTAGGAAGATCTCCACTCTTTCTATGAACAATTCACCTGAACAGAACAGACCTGTATTTCCAGTGGTAGAATCGAGGCCTCCAAGGGAGTCAGATCTAAGAATTCAAAGGAGGTTCCTAGATAGTGATCTGTGGCACTGTGAGGCCAGAATAAAGCTGATTCCTTAAGAAATCAGTTAAGACTGAGATTGAACAGCAATTTTTCTTTCCTAGAAAATTTGGAGAGCATTATACTGCAGTAGTTTTCATAGATTACCTCCATAATAAGACTTTCCTAGGGAAATCCAGGTTATATGAATTAGTTTAACATGACTTAGTTTGAACTGCTGACTTTACAAGAGCCAGTAGCCAGAGCTGAGTTTCCTAGCTTCCCTTTTGGGGTACATCAACAACAACTTGATACACGTATTCATTTTAAAACCTGCTTAATCCCTGAGGAGGAAAGGCTTTGCTTCAGCAGACCTCTATGAGGTAGATTTATCCAAAGACAGCAGTGCTAAATCAAATCTGAGAGTCAGAGCTGCTGTGCTCAGACTATTTTTGGCTACTCTCTCCTTATCATTGCATTGCTCTAAAGATCATTTAAGTAGGTGGAAAAGGCAGCTTTGCAAGAGATTACTTGGTGCATAATTTCCACATTTAAAAAAAGTTGATCAGTAGTTAATGAAATAATTAATTGACTCTAATAAGATTTATATTTGTTTTAGTACTTCACCCTCCATTCCCCAACTACAAGCCACATCTTCTGGAATATACTGAGGTCAACCTGCTGCATGGCATTTCCAGAAGTCTTCATTAGGAAGATTGTGACATGCTTCAGAGAAGGTCCAGGTTTTACCAGACAAGAAGGAGAACAGGCAGGCAATATATGATGTCCTCATCAGGTAGAGATGACAACTTAATCTGTTGGGACCTTCCTCTAATTTGGCAGGAAATTGACAAGCTGTCCCTGAAACACTTGAATGGTTCCACAAAATCATGTCCAGCACTCTTAAACATCACCAAATGAAGGGTTTTGCATCCAGGATGAAAGAGCCTTTCATCAACCTAATTTGACCTTGCTCAAAATAGAGCTGGTTACAAGTTGCACAGGTATTTCTGAAACAATATTGTACAAAGATTGACTGCAATTCTCGTCCCAGTTACCACTACACTAAAAGGCAAGACTTCCTTTGGGAATTAAGGGCTTATAGCAACTTGTTGGGCTGTCTATATTCCTCTCAAAAAGAAAGCAGAATCTTAGTGAATTTTTCTGGAGACTGAGTAATACCACTTTCCACCGTGCTTCCCAGCAGGAGCTGGGAATTGACACAGACCTTCTGCCTGTCCCTCTCTGCCCCTTTTAAAGCTCTCCTTGCTCCTTCCCCAGAGGGGACTCATAAGGTCAGGAAACATTTATGTTGGAAATACTGTCCGTTCAGCTTGTAATGCTGCCTGTTTATACTACCCCACTTTATAAAAGCACAAAGAGGCACTTACAGAGTCAGGTGCGATTTATTTATACTGGCCTCATGCCACCTGCATGCTTCTGATATTCAAAGAGAGGAGTCAAAGCAAAGTCTGTTTGAACTTCTTTGCTCACAAGGGATCCAGAGAGTAGAGGGGCCAACATTTTCAATCCCCAAAATCTCCCATCCCAAGGCAGAAATGATCCATCTGCTGTAACGTGTAACTGTTTTCTCTGTTATTTCTTCACCTTGTATCAGGTTACATTTTTACTGCTGTACTCTGAAGCAAAATTTTAAGAGTGGGAGCAAGTGAAAAATATGGGCTGTTGAAGCCTCTTCCCTGCAATTGTTATGCACACAAGCTGCCATCTCGATAGTCACCCTGCTGTCCTCTGCTCCCCTGCTAACCTTCCACCAGAAGCTGCACGAGTGCAGAGTGATCTGCGTCGGTGGCTGGGAATGGATGGCCAGTGGCTGGAGCGCAGCCGCTCACAACAGCAGCTAAGGATAGCCAGTTTGATACCCTTCCAGTTGTAGCAAAGAAGAATAATTTTCTGCTTCAGCTAATACCGCATTGACTGAGGGAGGACGTAACTGTAAAGGGTTATCTAAGGTAGAGAAAGACCTTGAATTTCAAAACGCTCAGTGTAAGTTTTCTGTCTCAGTGTTTCTGTTCTTTAAATATTTTTTAAAAGAAAGCCTTTTAAGAAAACGTGAAATAGATTACACATTTGCACTAAAAGACAATAAAGGCAGAAGAACAAAAGGATGTAAACCAACAAGTACACTTTGGAAAGCAAAAACCTTCCAACATCCCAGTCAGTCAAGCAAGGGCCAAGAAAGCCTTTCGAAAGCATTAGAATCATAAAATCATTTAGGTTGGAAAAGACCCTTAAGATCATAAAGTCCAACCATCAACCCAACACTAGCGTGTCTCCTAAACCATGACCTGAAGTACCACATCTACACGGCTTTTAAATACCTCCAGGAATGGCGACTCCACCACTTCCCTGGGCAGCCTGTTCCAGTGCTTGACCACTCTTTCAGTAAAAAAATTTTGCCTAATATCCAATTTAAACCTCCCCTGATGCACCCTGAAGCAGTTTCCTCTTGTTCTACCACTAGTGACCTGGGAGAAGAGATGAACACCCACCTCGCTACAACCTCCTTCCAGGTAGTTGTAGAGAGCCATAAGATCTCCCCCCCTCAGCCTCCTCTTCTCCTGGCTAAACAGCCCCAGTTCCCTCAACCTCTCCTCATAAGACCTGCTCTCCAGACCCTTCACCAGCTTCGTTGCCCTTCTCTGGACACGCTCCAGCAACTCAATGTCCTTCTTGTACTGAGGGGCCCAAAACTGAACACAATATTCAAGGTGCGGCCTCACCAGTGCCGAGAACAGGGGCACGATCCCTTCCCTACTCCTGCTGGCCACGCTAGTTCTGATACAAGCCAGGATGCTGTTGGCCTTCTTGGCCACCTGGGCACACTGCTGGCTCATGGTCAGCCACCTGTCGACCAACACTCCCAGGTCCTTCTCTGCCAGGCAGCTCTCCATCCACTCTTCCCCAAGCCTGTAGCGTTGTATGGGGTGGTTGTGACCCAAGCGCAGGACCCAGCACTTGGCCTTGCTAAACTTCATACAGTTGGCCTCGGCCCATCGATCCAACCTGTCCAGGTCCCTCTGCAGAGCCTTCCTACCCTCGAGCAGATCAACACTCCCACCCTATTTGGTGTCATCTGCAAACTCTCTGAAGGTGCACTCGATCCCCTCATCCAGATCGTTGATTAAGATATTAAACAAGACTGGCCCCAACACTGAGCCCTGGGGAACCCCACCAATGACCGGCCGCCAACTGGATTTATCTCCGTTCACCAAAACTCTCTGGGCTTGGCCACCCAGCCAGTTTTTTACCCATCAAAGAGTACACCCACCCAAGCCATGAGCTGCCAGCTTCTCTAGGAAGATGCTGTGGGAGACAGTATCAAAGGCTTTACTAAAGTCCGGGTAGACAACAATCCCAGCCTTTCCCTCATCCACGAGGTGTGTCACCTGGTCATAGGAGGAGATCATGTTGGTCAGGGAGGACCTGCCTTTCATGAACCTATGCTGGCTGGGCTTGATCCCTTGGTTATGCTGCACATGCTTGGTAAGCTCACTCAAGATGAACCGCTCCATAACCTTCCCCAGTACCAAGGGCAGGCTGACTGGCCTGTAGTTCCCCAGATCCTCCTTCTGGCCCTTCTTGCTGATGGGCGTCACATCAGCAAGCCTCCAGTCATCTGGGACCTCCCCTGATAACTGGGACTGCTGGTAAACGATGGAGAGCAGCTTGGCAAGCTCCTCTGCCAGGTCCCTCTGTACGCTCGGGTAGATCTCATCTGCCCCATAAACTTGTGAGTGACAAGCTGGAGCAGCTTGTCGTAAACAGCTTCCTCCTGGATTATGGGGGGTTTGTTCTGCGATCCGTCCCTGCCTTCCAGCTCAGGGGGCTGAATACCCTGGGGATAACTGGGGTCTGACTGTTAAAGACTGAGGCAAAGAAGCATTTAATACCTCAGCCTCTTCCTCATCCTCAGTTGCAATGTTCCCCTCCATGTCCAACAGAGGACAGAGATTCTCTTTGATTCTTTTTGTTGTTAATATATCTGTAAAAACATTTTTTGTTATCCCTTACAGCAGTGGCCTGGTTGAGTTCTAGCTGGGCTTTTGCTTGCCTAATTTTCTCCCTGTATGACCTCACGAGGTCTCTGTACTCTTCTTCTGTTACCTGCCTCTTCTTCCACAAGCAGTAGACTGTCCTTTTTTTCCTGAGTATCTTACAAGGAAGGGAGGGAAGAAAAAACATTTTAAGACAGTGCTGAATGAGCTGATGAAGGAAAATACCTGGTGCAATTGCCTGCAATAATGCTAGCCTATAGTTGGTGAGGTCCCTCTCTGAACCTTTTACCGAAAGGCACAGACATGTTTATGGCCCATCCCTCTCTGCATTCTGCTTTGCTCAATTTTATTAGGGCCACAAGAGGAAATGGCAATGACTTTATAATTCATCTGTTTCTTTTGGGGGAGTTCCAGTGTGCTACTAGCCTGGGGAGAAGAAAAATAGGTATATGAGAATACGTATGCTCCCCTAAAGTATCCATCCCCAGGTCTTCAAACTCGGGGTCTTTCTTGTCCCCTGCAGCATGTAAGGCCACAGTGACTATCCAGACAGGAACTGACCTGCCATTTTAGCAAAGATTCCCAAAGGCTTCTCTGGCAACTGAATTGTTTTACAAGTGGCAACGCAGAAGACAGAGACAAAATGGATCCAAGAGGCATTTCCTGCCCCTACTGGCAGGTGTCACCTCCTCACCATGCCTGACACGCTTGGCATTGGTGTGGAGGGGAGGAGGTGCCCAAGGCCTGGAGAGGCCTGGAACCACTGAATGGACTGTGGGAGCTGCTGATTCGAGCTCCCCCACCTGGGTGCTCCCCTGGCAGCTTCTCTTCCTCAGCCAGAAGGAGGTGGGCAGGTGGGAAGGCAGTGTGTACTCCCTGCCCCGCCGTCACATGCTTCCCAAACCTGCCGGTTCCTCTTCTGCTGTTGACAGCATCAAGACAACCACGTGCAGAAAGGATTTCTTAGGAAAAGCAGTTTGCTCAGAGCCAGGAGAGCTTCCAACCAAGACACTTCATAAGAACAGGAGGAAAAGTCAGGAGATTATTTTTTAATTTTATTTAAAATAAATAGTTGGGGATTTTTTTCCTCAACTCTTCTCTCTTTAAAGGTGGGAGAGATGCCAGGAAATACAGGCCTGAAAGGAAAATGCAACTGCAAAGGTAACCTCCTTGAAAAGCAGATATATGCCTGAGACAGAGCTAGGCATTACACATTACATCTGGCTGCTATGTTAAAAACAATACTGAGGATCTTAACATCTTCCTCAAAGTTTTGCAAACGTGAGGCCTGCCTGTGTGCTTGGGAGCAGAAGGTTCAGAAAATAAGGCATCCATTCCCCGATGTCATGGTGCCGAAAGATCTGGCTACCGCCCTGCATTAAACCCCCACTGTAATAGATCTGTGTATCTTACCAGAAAGAAAACAGAAATATTCCAAGTACAAAACTAAGTACAAACCCCACCTATAAATGAATGAACATTCCAATTTACAGAATGACAATGTGATATGAACTTGATTCAAAATAGAGGAAAAAGTGTAAAGCTTCATTATTAAACTCTCCATATATGTATGCACTGATACATTTAAAAAGTCTTTATTTATAAAATATGACATAGAAGATAAAAAGCCTAATCTCCCCACCATTCAGAAAAATTTTAGTTCAAGAAGAACATTAACACCAAATCTTAAAGTCCATCCTACACCAATAAGGCAATGGTGGGGGCATTGTGGGTTGTTCTTTAAAAAGAGAGTGGATGTATGCATGCAAATTACACACCTAACCGAGCAGACAAATTCATCAGAAAACAAGAGAGACAATGAAGCTGCAGTTGTACAGTGAACACTAGCTTACATCTAGCAGGCCACTCAGATACCATAACAACGCCAAGAAGTGACTGCTGACTAAATGGAAGGGACCACGTGATCAATTAATAGAACACAAGCTGGACCCTCTCCCAGTCCTCACAGACTGTTCAGACTCATCAGAATAAAGTCAGGTATTAAGCCAGACAAACACCTTAAACCATGAGAACATAAAATGGCAGAGGAGGGAATGAAAAGGAAGGAGGGCAGAGAGGAGTCTAAGATACAGAAGAAAGAGGCAGAAATTAAGTTTTACCTCTGGAATCCAGAGAGCACAGCTCACATGTGCCCACTTGGTCCCTGTCCTAGTAGCTTTCATGGCACCTCCTCTTTTGGGACACAGGAGGCACTGAGGATGTATTCCCAGGACGCAGGTGCGACAGAGCCAGCTCCCTTCAGGTACTTTTAAGATTCCATAGCATGCCTTAGAGGAAAACAGGTATTGAGATCATTGCACCGATATGATTTCACACGCAAGCATTAGTTCTCATATGGACCAAAGTTTTCAAATACTAAAAGCACAGTTTGGCCTTTATTTAATCCTTCTCTAATTTCTTTACCTTAAAGTGAGTCAAGTGATCAAAGAGATAACCAGCCTTTAAAGCAAAGTCTTTTTATGCTGGTTTCTTTTTAAAATGTCTGCTGGTATTATTTGTTTATAGTGTAAAACATACCCATTGTGACTGTAACACCACCACTGGTGTTAAGAACCTTCATCTTTCCTTTTAGTGACTTTTAAATTTCTGAAGCAACCACCGTAGACATTTCTTTAAATTAGCTTCTGCATCTAATCCTTTTTAAAATCACGATTTCCTACCGCTAATAACGTTACAATTTAACATAATTCTACTTAAATGTGAAGGGATACGAGCTGTTTGACTGAAGACCATTTCCTGCAATATTAAAAATTACCCTTGTGGTTACAGTTCTGTGAATCGTTTGTTACTTTAAATATTAATGTGATATTGCAACAAAAATTATAGCATATACTGAAATTACAGGGTGCTGGGTTTTATGCATATTTCCCGAGTATTGCACTTAAACCCTCAGAAAATGAAGAATTTCTTAAATTTTGCTAGGTTTGAGAATTTAAAAAAAAAAGAAAGGACAAAGAATAGAAAAAATCAGTCTGCTTTCTGATTCAAATTCCAAGCAGTTCTTCATGGCTAACTACATGTGAATTAACACTGGCTCTGGGAACAGTAACATTGCAAGCCTCAACAGCACAGGATCGTTACCTGTAACCAGTCTTTCAGATTCAAATCTAGTATAAAATTCCCACATTTGCCTTCCCAGCATTCTTCTTATAAGATCTCAGTATTTAATACAAAGCAATACCATAAAACATTGCATATTGATGTCAGGCCTGTAGAGATGGGGACTTTTCGGAATTAAATCCTGCATTATGGAAATGCCAAGACTGACTAACAAACACTATTTTGATGTGATGACTTGTAAAAACCCAACAGGGGGAGCTGTAATCTAAATTTTACAAGTGTTTTTTCTTGTCTGTGGCACATTCCCACTAGCATTCTTTCTACTATTAATGCAGAAGAGGCATTACACCTAAGATCACATGTAGGTGATTGGAAACGGACTGAAACTATTTTCTAATATAATCCAGCTAATTAGTGGAGGAGGCCTAGACTACTAAACCAGTAATTTCACAATGTGTTTGAGCTGGCATGAGAGGGCACCTTGAAGGAAGAAATCTCTCACACTGCTCCTACTCCCCACCTCCACACTGTGTGATGACAAACAGACCTGCTGCTATGTAGTGAACCAGGGCCGATCCAGATTAAAAACAGGATGATTTGTTGCTGTTGTTGGGATCAGCTCTGGCCCAGACATGCTCCCCAGTTTGTTTCAGGCAGGTCCAGCATGGGGAAGGGTCAAGAGGAAGGAGGCAGCAGGCCATCAGCTCAAGCTCAGCTGTCAGCAGGCAACCACGAGCCTCTGACTGCAAATTCATCATTACTTTTGAACAGGCACAAGCAGGGGCTGAAGCAGGCGGTCCAGCTGCCGGCTGTATTCCTCTCACTGGCTGCGTTACTGGCACTCAGGCTCACGTGGCTGCTTCACGCGGTGCACCAGATCAGGAAAGCGGCCGGGCTGGAAGCCAACCCACTGCGAGCAGGGAGATGACAGGTCCTTTTTCAGCCAGATACGTTTTCTGAGTATTACTTGCAGTTAGTACAAAACCACATTTAAAAAAAAAAAAACAACTTCTAGTCTCTTCAATTTTTAGCAAAAACCCCTTCCAGAACAGGACGTACAGAAACCACAGGATTCATATCCCTTTTTTGATTATAAGGATGCCTCTGCCTGACTACGCTGAGCTCAGTGTGAAGTCTTGGCCACATCTGAAATGCTATAAATGTGAGCAACATTCAGACTGAGAGCACGGTTATTGCAGGTGCTTATGCCTTCTAAAAATGATCAGTCTGTTGAAGTGCCTACATGTGGTTTCAGATGGCTAAATTTGGAGAGCTCGTGTCTGGCCAATTAACTAGTCAGTCAAGGAGGAAAAACCCCAGTTCTGAAACAAATGATCTTTAGATTCTTCACATATAGGGCAAGCCAGTATTACCTGCCCTGCTTATCTTCAAAAGAAGGTTTAATAGTAGGAGAGAAATTGTTTATGGTCACAGAGGAAGTACTTGCAAGTCCCAAGAACACACTTTGTGTTCCTATTAGGCTGTAGATGTTCACATAGTTACCATGCTCGGCCACTAAATCTACTGTAACTGTCAGGGTACAAAAATTCAACTTACTATTGTACCACCCTTCATACCTAGAAAAATCACAACGCCCTCCAATTAACATTTAATACTAGTTCAAATTGCACACTTGCCAAGGTAAACTAAGGCCACAGGACAGCGTCAACATTCCTGCAGACACTAACCTGATGGACACAGATATTACACTTGTCACAAAACACCATGTCATTCCCGTCTTCACTGTCAGGGGACCGGCACACATCACAGATGACGTCTTCATCATATTCAATACCCAATCCTTCTTCAGTCTCAATAGCATGATTCATGTTCTCATGACAGTGCCGTTCCAGCACTTCGATTGTCTTCTCCATCGTGTTTTCATCCAGGGGCCCACATCCTGCAACAAAGAATAGAGAAGGACAATCAGAGGACAGTCAGGTACCTCTGACCGAGTCCGAGATACAGGAAGAGAGAAGAACAACTTCCGTCAATTAAAGCAGTAGACACAGTGCCTTCTCTCCCATCACACATACTAAAAATAAAAAAATAAAAAAAGTAAAACCTTTTCCACTCTCTGGCTAATTGTAGCATTATCTTATAAATACAAATAGAACTACTACTGGAGTAAAACACAAGACTACACCTTGAAGAGAATACAACAGCATAAAAAGACAGACAGCAGTTTCTGTAACTGCTAGCTGCTCCCATACAATCCTCCCTCCACCTCCATCATTTTAAGAAATACTAATGACATCCAAAATCACACAAAATGTTCTTTCAAAATTATACACAAGGTTCTTCTGAACACCAACTCCTTAAGAAATAAAACTTACCAAGAACACTTTAGATCTTGTAAAGATACAGAAGTTGCCACCACCCAGTACCATCCAGTACACTACTAGAGTGATCAGCACAATAGATGAGAAGTGCTTTTATTGTTTTGGGGTTGTTGTTTTTTTTAATGAAGTAGTAGATAAATATACTGTTGGCAATCCATACTGCCTGTTCACTTGAGCACTACACATGCTATATATTCTTACCACCAATCAAACTTAGCATAAGCAGAACCACTTAAAAAGGATTTGCTATGAGACTGGTCCTCAGCTCACAGCTTCAGGACATACACTGTGTAAGAAACCCTATGACGTTCACAGCTACAAGAAATCTCCAAACTGCATCCTCTCAAAACCCTCAGTCAAAATGCTGCTGCTGCCCATACTTCAATACTTTACTATTTACTGAGACCTTCAAAGGTTGGGATGTTCACCTAATGTCAGAAGCTAACATTTTAACTGCTGGACTATGCTCAAGAATATGGCTATTAATTTGGACTCCTTGTTGCAACCAATAAACAGGGAGATGGAAAAGATAAATGACTGCTGATACAAAGTGTCTTCTGCTATTAAACTCTTCCATCTGATGCCTGGATATTTTCTCACTCCCTGAATTAAGAGAGTTACAGAATCATTCAGGTGGGAAGGGACCTTCAGAGGGCTCTAGCCTAATCCCTGGCTCCCAGTAGAGTCCAGACAAGGTTGTTGCTCAGGAGATTATGGTTAGTCAGACCTTGAAAATGTCTATGGATGGAGACCTGCCTCCCGACCTACCAAAAAGCTTTGGTTTTACTAACAGCATCCCTATAGTCCTGGGAAGCTTGTCCTTGCTTCTACCTCTTACATACGTCCTCTAGCACTGGAGCTCAGTTATGAGTTCCCTCCTTCACTAAGGAGGGTCTCCTGACACATCTACATGTTTTCCTGAATGTCTGGATGGATCTTTCTTGTGCTTGGACAAGACTTCCCTTAAAGTCCTCTAACGCTCTTCAGCAGTTCCACTCTTCAGAGCTGCCTCCCAGATCTCACCTACCAGTTACCCAAAGAAGTATAAACCTGCTCTCCTGAAGTCCAGGACCAGAAGGCTACTTCCATCCCTCAGTCCCCTTAGGATCTTGATCACCACTGATTCATAGCTACTACAGACAATGCCATCAATTATCACATCCCTACAGGTGGTTCTTTGTTTGTGAACAACAAATCCAGGAGATACCAAGTATCTCCCTCTTTTGCCCACCTGTCCTTCCTAAAGGAACTGCAATCATCCATGGAAGAATGCCAGCCACACAGGCTATTCCACTACAACTCAGTTGTTCCAGTGATAATTCCAGGATTATTCTCCATAGCTCACTCCCCCGATAGCCCTCTACACCCACAACTCACGTGGAAAAAAAAATTTACTTAGCTGATTTTAAATGGGATAACATGTGTGAAACTTAATTAGTCTGTTAAGAACCCAGCATGCAAGCTCCTCAGAACTCTGAATTTGTGGCAATAATACGTTCAAGTTTAAGAAATGGAAACATCTGCTTTTCCTACACCAAATTTTAACTTTTGAAGTCCTAAAATTAATTCCACCTGGTGTGGGCTTTTTCTCTCCTGCCTCAGTCTGCAGAAGTTGCACATGATTTTGGACGTGAAGAAGTTTTTAGGCATATCAGGTAAACCATAAAACACAAACAGATCGAGCAAGTAATTATTTTAAGTATCTTTACCTCCCGTTTTTCTTAGCATTTCCATTCAATTATCATTCGGTGATCTTTTAAGAGATCTCACACAGCAGACTACAACCCAAACGGCAGAAATTAACTGCTGCTTTTAAAATTAGAACATATTGTAAAGTTACCCATTTCTGTAAGCTCTTCATTTAGCTCCTGAAGCCAAAAGATGTCCATGTCATCCAAGTCATAGCGACATACAGATTCTGCCAGTTCCAAAATGTTGATGTAACCTGGTTCTGTGGGCTCTTGGCTGGAACAGTGGATGTATTTCCTGGGTCGTGTATACAGTACTTCTTTCACCTTTTCTGCTACAACCCTAAGAGTGAAAGTAAAAAAAGAAAAAGTTACAGCATTTTAAGACCCATCCTTGAAAGACATGAAATATTTGCTGTAAGTGCAGAGAAACCTAGTGTTTCACAGATTTTAAACTAGCTGGTAAGTGTAGCGAGGCTAGGGAGACAGGATTCTGTAAATGTCACTTCTTCACACAAAATGTGCTAAGGTTTGCTACGTATGCAGAATCCTTTCTAAAATGTAAGCCTGTGCATATGATTTTCAATTTTACAAATGCTACTAGTGTGATGATGCAAGTGTTTTTGAAACCCACAGAAAGTATTCTGCACAAAACTCCCTACAATCTTTGTTCTATATTCTTCTTAAATGATAGAAGGAAATCTTGCCAACTGATTTCTTGAAAATACCAGCTTTTTTGCGAAAGCTTAATTTATTCTACTGCAGCGTGTGTGTGTGTGCGCGCGGAGAAATCCTTGCTCTTCATTTGGGATAAACAGTCTACCCTTATTTTGTAAACGACACTTTATCCATGTTACAAATGTATTGTTTTTGTTATGTAAGAACCATTCTGATGCCAAGCAAAAATGTAAGGGGGGAAAAAACAGCTGAAAATCATCTAGGAAGCTAGGGAGAAAAATATTGATGTTTTCAATCTTTCAATTATTCTAAGAGATAAAACTCGGCACTTGATTACTGAACTAGCCTATGGGAACGGAAAGACTGACCTTTGCTAGATAAAGTCAATCTTTCTCTGAATTCAATGCAAGAGGCCCTGCATGTGAAAGGAAGCCAGAGAGAGACTGAATGGAACGGTGCCATGCGTGAGCAGCTCTGCGTGCTCACAGGACAAGGAGAAAAGAAAAGCTGTGGGAAATAAGGCAAGAGGAGTAAAGAAGGAGCAGGCAGCAGTCAAGCAGTATTCCACATAATTCTTACTGGACAATGTGTGTTGTCAATGTTAGCACAAACGATGTTGTTCTGCCGTTCTTCCTCCCCCTTCACCTTGCTCATTTTTTCCTTTCGTTCCCTTGTGAGCTTTTCTTTTCTCTGGTCCAGCCAAATCTATAGCAATTTTTTCTTTTAATGTAATACTGCTAGTATGAGATACAATATATTTATTTTTAATAACTTGGTACTGACAATAGCCCCAGTGGAAATTAAATTATGCTGGCATCAGCACTTTCATTGGACAATTCATTTATCTTTGTCTCAAAGACCATGCTGGCAATAACATTTCTATGTTGAAACACACACTGTTCCAACCAGGAAGGGTTGCAGGACTACAGTGTTATGTTTTCCTAGTCTAAGCACAGTGTGAGAGAACAAAAGGTAAATTTATCTCCTGAAACTGAGATCACTGAACCTCTATAGTGTTAAGCAGCTATTTGTGGCAAGAGAAGGCAGAAAGGGTTAAAGCTTTGGCAACAATAACCAAAATTAAATATGAACAAGTGAGTAACTTTATCAGGTATCAGGAACTACTGCATGCCTACTGCTCCATCATCGTCATCATGCTTTTTAAGGAAGCCTTTTAAGTAACACGTTTAAGATTTGGGTTTATTTTTAATAAATAAGAAATGAGCTTTTAATCAAATGAGAAAACAGTTTTTAATCCATTGCACCGTGTGACTCAGGAAAAAAGAACCTCTCTTTAATCTCACAGTATAGATACTATAACAGTGTACAGAGAGAACCAGATCTGGACTGAAGTGCCACAGAAATGTTTTCCAAATTGGTACTTGTTTGGTTTAAGAACATGCCTGAAGGCTGCTACATTGGAGATTTAAATATAACAAAACAGAAGAGCTGACTGCCTTTAGACAACCTACATTTGGGAGACCATCTTCTCTAAGTTGATGTTTTGCGCACGTGATCTGCGTCTGATCGCCATTACCTGAGAGAAGGCTGTGGAATAGTTTCTGGACTGGCTGGAACTTGAACCCCTTTCTCCCATTCTTGTTTCCATGTGTCCGCAAAGACATAATATTCATCAGGGTTGACATGGTGAGAATCTGGTAGTTTCATGGCACTAATGAGATCCTTGCGGAACACCTGTAAAAAACACCAGGTGAAAGCGTGGCTTGAGACAGTGTTACGCTGAAGGAAGCGGTAGGTATTTTTCTTAATCTACACTGAAACAATACATATACCTTGATAATTTTTTTAAAAGAGTACCAACAAAAGTCAATTTGAAATTACCTGGATTACTAACTCTCAGTGCATCGGGTGCAGTATGACAAGAAGTTTACACTAACTCAAAACCACACTGCTGCCTGAAAGCTAATCAGAAGGAAGAAGGCTGTTACAGGTGACAGAGGAAAGGAGGCCTGTGTCTGATTTAAGACTCCCCACCACATCACTTCCGAACAGCTTATTTTACTTGCCAGTCTGTAGGCTTTACCCCAACTTAGATACAAGGCAGCATATCCTTTTCTTTCACTCAGTTTAGCTACTTCAAACTGTCATATTCATCATTGGCTACGAACAGTTGCCATGGCGAAATTGATGTATAGGCACTTATTCATTTATTAAAACCACCTGAAGTTTTACCAGTCAGGATCTCCAGGATCAAAGATGAACAGCTGCCTTTGCTGAAACATGAGACCTGTGTAGCTCTGTGCCTGAACCCCAGCAATGCCGGCACGGTGACCCAATCCAACCTCAGTATCCTTTAGCAAATCTATACAATGAAATGTGCCATCGTGGAAAAAAGCAAACCCATCAGTGACAAACCTCCAGCCATAATATTCAACCCTTGGCTAAAGGGAATTAAGTTTTTACGAGCATGCAAACATGATTATCAGTCATCTCAAAGCTTACTTAATGTCAGTGTCCGTCAAATACAGGTGCATACAATTTAAATAAAGGGAATATGCATCCTTTGTGGTTTTTTTCTCCACTGAAGACACTAAGACATTACAACTAATTAACTGTATTATCATAACGAGAAATCAAATCCTCAAAGGGCAATAAAATGAAACAGAAAATATCCCTGCAATAAGCTGTGGCAGGCTGAACTCTCTTCTTACTAATTCAGTTTTATAGCCAGAAGAATAATAAAATATCTCAGAGCCAAATATCTTCATGTACCCTTTTCAGTTTGACAGCACCAGACCGGTTATGCTTACTGCAAAAATTTTCAGCTGTTCTTGGAAATCACCAAGTAAACCATTCTTTAAAAAGGCTCTATGCTAAAAACAGGTATTGAAATAGGCTGCCAGTGACCTGGAACATCAGTGTTACTTCATTATGTCCTGCAACTGCATCTCTCATGGGCTGCCAGGAGAGAAGGCTGACCAGGGAACTCAAAAGCACAGACTCAAGGTGCTCTTATTTGCTACTGATGTGTTATCTGCTTTGGTTCAGAGCAGACTGTACACTGTTGTCTTCTGTGTAAAACTCCTCAGGTACCTAACAGGCCTGTATTAAAATCTGAATGACAAGAGTGAAAGCATTAAGACTGGCAAGCATCCGTTTTTTTTCCAAGCAGTATGCGCACACACCAAAAATAAAATGTAAAATTATTTATGCCACTTTAAAGGCTTTTTCATTTTCTGTGTTACAGGTACAGAACCAGGATTATGAGAAACACTAACATGGCACAATTCCAAAGAACTCCAGAAGGAAAAAATAATCCAATAAATGAGAAGGGCAATGACTGGTTTAATTATCAGAAAAGATATTCTTCAAACCTTATCTGAGGTAAGTGCTTTACAAACTGCCTTTTAAGCCACTGACAGAACATAGGAGTACTTCATATCAAGCCCACTATTTTTTAAACACTTGAAGAAAAATGCTATTACAGGCATCAGTATTCTAACTACATTGCTTAGCAGCACATTCATTTTCTGATCATCCATTATGTATGTGAACTGTATCATCTCTATTTTTAGAGCACAAATCCCCTTGGAGCATGGACTTTGTTGTTTCTTTTTACTGTTGTATAGTACTGACCACACTATCACCACGCCGCAATATTAAGTTCACTGCTTCAGATCTCTAAAATTTACAACAGAGGTACCACTGAAGGTCAAAGATTTAACCAACGTAAACACAATGACTGAAACCTTAAGGAAGCCCAGAACTTGACCAAGACTTCCTAAGAATTGCCTATTTTTACCTGTGATAACAGTGCAATTAAGTATTTCCTGCAGACACTTGAAATCATTACAATCTCTAGCTCTCATCATTCTTCATTTCTTCACATGTGGCCAAGCAGGGTTTTACAAAAGTAAAATACTCTCAAAGGACAACATATGAGAACACGTGTCTTGATCACTCACTCTGTATTTCCTTTGTTGTGGAAATAAACCAGAACACCCAGAGGACCCAAAGAGAGTTTTCCGACGAATCAAGTAAATATCATTTCAGTAGTCAGCCTCAAGGCTATTAACTAAGCCAGCTCAACAAAGAGCAGACACAAGCCTTCAGGATTTAGATAGCCAGCTTTTCCTCGTGGTTGTTTATTTTTGGACACTTATTTGAAAAACAGTGCAGCTCCCTTACTAACTGTATCCATAAAGCAACAGCTAGTCCACTCCACAGCACATACCCTCCTCTTGGCAAGGACCACCTTCACTTCCACAGTTAGCCCATGGAGTTCAGTGGTCATCTTTCAGTCACCCAAAAGCAGATCTATTTCTTACCATGCATAAAACACAACTCTTCAATTTTATTATATCATCATCAATATTGAGAAGATAGGAAAAATAAGCATGCCCGGCCTAGGCTAACAAGGCATTCCCATCTGGACACATCACTCCTCAAGAATAGACTCAGCTAGCGCTGCACGTCTTGACCAGACTAGAGAAGGGTCTTGGCAGAGCTGAGCTACAATTGACTGACTGACCTCAGCTACTGGAGTCAGGTCCATACACACAGAAATGGACACCGCTGTATGCGTTTGCAGAAGTTACTGTGACAGTGGGATTTTCAAAATAATACTTGTAGCAATTAAAAGCGTGAAAGAAGAGATGAGTTTTAGCCCTGATTACCATGCAAGACTCCTTTGTCTGAATGTGCCATTTCATTTTGCTGCCAGGAATTTTTTAGTTTCAGCTGAAAACGGTGCAGCAATTTGAGTGAATGACGTCAATGAAAAATGTGTTTGCTTATGTCATCATCATCATCATAATCATCACCATCCTAAGCATTTTGTTGAGAAACTCTAATAATTATTTCATGCTTTAGAGCTGAGGCTCAGATCTAGAAGAAGAGACCTTGTTCTTCGGTCAAGATTAGCTTTTTGCTCTGCAGTAAAAGTGCCTGGATTTGCTGAGGCAATGAGAATTTCCTTGTCACCTCTGCAGAGACACACTGCCTTCTCTAAAGCCTTTAAAAGCTAAATTCTACAAAAGTTCTCCAGAAATAAGGCCACCCCGCTCCCCCATGGCAGGAACACACCAAGCAATAACAATATCATGGAGCTGTAGAAGGAAAGATATGGTTCATATGTTTTATTTGTTTTTCAGACTTCTGAGTCCTATTTGGAAATTATCTTAGAAAAGCATGTCCAAGGAAAATTAACTTCTAAGAATCCGTTTATAAATGCTTTACCAAAAGCTGCCTATGGCTTTAACCCAGACTCCATCTGGAAGCTCTCTATGAAAATTCAATATATAATCCTCCTCACAGGATCCTCCTGTGCTTATGCTGTGAATAAATCGCACCTGTGAAACAAAGAACACTATTTTGTGTGACGTATCCTTAGCCACTAAAAATATCAGGGGGGATACAAGTGATGCTGTAGAGAATTACAGCAAAATATTAGCAAAGACAGGGTAGGTCTCGACAATAAAACAGCCTTCTACAAATCCCATCTTCGCTGAGCAGTTCAAACATCAGATCTGCACAGACTGTCAGGCACCTTTTGTTCATGACCACTGCAAACCTAAACCACATTTAAAAGAAAAAAAAAAAAGAAAAAAGAGTCAAATACCTTTTCCAATACCCCTCTGCTAGCTACCACTGAAGCTGACCGATGCCATTGCTCATTCACCTTGTCTTGCCCAGATGTACGTGTGAGGGAAAACAAATTGATTGTGTCATCTCTTAAAAATGGAAAGAAACACCAATATTTCTTCTTGTGACACACTCTGAGCTTTCAGGTACTTTGACCACCTACTTGCAAACCCCCAACAAGGGTAATCTGCTTGTCACAGGTGCCTAGGCCACAACTGGGAACCATGCCTCAAAGGTCTAAATAAATTATGGGTTAACTGCTCTGTTGTTACAATCAAAGCAGGATTTCTGCTGGATTGCATCTAACTGCTTCAGTCCTAAGGCTTCCTCTGCGCCCGGCAGATCCCAGAGCAAGTCAGCAACATGCATCTCTGTTCCTCATGCCCACCACTTTGGGAGTTTGAAGACCCACTGCCCAGGAAACACAAGAGCCATGATTTTTAAAAGTCATGAGGGAACTACTATGTCCCATCCTGTCCCCTCCAAGAGCACGCTCTCAGAAATCTTTTACAGAAAACAGCGTGGAATGAGGGCCAATATCCTCTCTAACCACAGAAAGCTGAAACAGCTAGCATTTTCCTGGATTTTTGGTCTCCTTTACAACCCATTTTGAAGGCCAACTTTGAAATTCCAGGTGCCAAACACTCAAAGTACAGCAGACACTTTCTGTAATGCGTGAAGCAAATTACACAAGAGTTTTTCATCATTTGGGGGGGTCAAATAATGTTTTTTAATTCACCTCTATAAGGATCAAGTAAATTTTTTAACACGCTTATAAAGCAGTTTACACCTGAAATCACCTCATAAATAAAACAAAAGCCAAATTGTAATATGACCTACTACAACTGTAATATAGACACACAGTATCTGAGCATAGATAGTTTAATCTTTGTATAGATGTTTCACAGTATGTGCAAAAGACTGCCTATTTACAGAGGACGAAGATCTCAGGACAAAATTTGGTGGGCTCGTCCCAGAAAGGCAGAATTTTTCTCATTAATACACTGTAATCTGGGTATGAAGTTTCTGTATTAAGGCATTTTATAACAGAGGAGCCTGGAGACTCAGGGTGGTTTTATTGTTTGGCTGGGGGTTTTTTCATAACAAAGTAAATAAAAGACAACATAATTTTAAAATTAAAATGAAGCTATAGTTTCAGGCAGGTATGTATGCTGACTGGGCTAAAAAACTTAAGATGTTAAAAAATCTTGGACAGAAAGGAATAAGTGTAGCATTAGATTTGTAGTTCTCCAACATCCGCTCAATTTGGACATGCACTACAGTAAATCCTAATGTTCAAATCCCTACCCCTAAAACTATTTTTATGGATTATCCAAGCAAATGAAATACTGTACTTTTCTTTTAAGTAGCCATGAATCTTCCTAGCCTCCTTTAGAAGCATGTATAGGAAAAGCCAGGAAACCAGATACTAAATCAACCCTACCTAACATCATGTCTCCGACAGTATCTCATGAGCCAGAAGAATGTGCAAGAACATGTCAAGTTTCCTTCTGGTTGCTGATCAGACATAAGCTCTGGATTTTGGGATTAATCCTAACAATCAATTTTTAAAATGGTATTAATTTATACAGATATTTAGAAAAATCTGTACTCGTTATCGTCTGTCCAATTCCTTTTTTAATCTTGTCTAATTCTCAGTCTCAACAACTTCCTGTAGCAGATGAGCTTCACAGCCTAATTACATGATGCATGGAAAGGATATCCTTTTAATTGCTACAGATTTCCTAACTTTTGCCTTCATTCATTCCTCCCCCACCCCCCGCAGCATTTCCTCCCCAACTCCTCCATCACAAGGACAGGCAGGACCAAAGCTCTAGCTCTGCTGTTTCCAGACCATTCATACTTTACTGTTACACAGGCTCATTCACTTCCAAAAGGTAGAACAGCTCAGTCTTTTCACAAGCAAGCTCTTCCATGCCATTATGCATTCAGGTAACCTCTTGCTAAGGAGTTCAAATAGCTTGAGACGGTATCTCAAAGCAAAAAAAGATCGTAAAAATAACCAGTGAGGTTTCACCTCTAACTTACTGCTAAAAAGCAGCTCATTGAAACACGCAAGACACGTTCACCAGAGGTCTTGAGAAGCCTGTACAGGTGTCCAAGTTAATTCAGAATTTTCTAAGGTAAGCACGCACATAAAGGTAACAGTCTGTCTTCTATTCTGTTATGCATGGTACATGCAAAGCAAGAGCATTTAACCATGTTGTCCATTCATTCATAGAACAAAACAGACCACTTTCAAACTGCAAAAAGAATCAATTCTCTGCCAAGAGTCTAGTCTTACAGGGTGCTCCTCAGGATCAAGACCTACAATTTATGTGGCAGTTTAACGCCACTAAAAAAAGTTTCACATACCCAAGTAATGAAAGCAGACCATTTACTTGTGGAAGACAAGCGACATTTCACATGATAACGCAGCTGTCACTATCAGCAATGAGGGATTAAAACTACTATTGCTGTGAGATTCAAAACCCTACTTGCAAAGAGAGCTACAATACTGACATCTTATATGGGAAGGGTTAAAAAAAAAAAAGCACAATGCTAACTTAACTCCTTTACAGTTTCAAGAGGGAGAGGGGACTGAAAAGAAAATACAAGCTTGGGTGTCATAAAGATCTCTTAAGCTCTTTTGTGACCCCACTAGCCCAAGGGAAAAGAAATGGTCAGTCATTCAGGATGGTCCAGCTAATAGGTTTTCCCTGCAAAAGTGATTCCAACTACTCTGCCATCATTTTCTGTTGCAGCTTCCACAGAGACAGGAAACTGCAAAGTACAGGCTTCACACTGAGCCAGACATCCAAATGCCTATCCTGCTACTCCCACACAGCCCACTGCTTAGGCCTGCAAGCCCCTCTCCTGTCTATACTTAAATCCGTGAGGGACAACACCATGAATGGCTCGTGGCCAACATCATCATAAGGGTCTGAAAAACTGTTATGGCTTATACTACTGGTGTGCCTGTAACCTTAGCACAATTTATTTATTCAAAGTAAATGCTAAAGCTAATAGGGTAGCAGAATTTTTTACATCACCATTTCAGTAGTTTGTGATAGATTTTATCTCCAGAAGTGGAGCACCAAGAAAGAGCCACAGTCTTGCTTTTAAAATTACACAGAGAAACACCATCATCTGAAAAGGTGCTACAGGCTTGCCTTGTTCTCACATTCTTCTCCAAGGAGGAGAATGGTGTAAGCGGACCCCAAGTCCGACCCAGTAACATCCCTTTTGCACTGATGTAAAGCCCTGGGGTAAGTCAGGCTCTGGGAAGAGGCTTTGACATTTGCACTCTAACACTGCAACCCTTTGCCCCACAGTAACACCAGACGACCTCAGTCCACTGAGGCCATCCCTGCACCTGCCCGGACTCTGAAGCACCTGGGAGGCAATTCAAGGCAGAGCAGTCCTCAACTTCAGCCACTTGTCATTTTTTATAAGCGACCACAGAGGTCCATGGCACATACAGACAAGTCCTGTGAAGTAACTGACAGATACACTACCTTTCTTGTTGGTCACAGTACCAAAACCAAGCTTTTTATTTGGAGAGAGAACCCAGGTACTCGGGTTGGGCTGCAGATGGCTGAGGAAGTGGAAAAAAGCCTATGTACTCGCGCATGCAATTTAATTGATCCCAGGCTTACTGGCATGAAAGAAGAATTAATGTATGAAGACCACGAGCAAAAATATTCCTAAACAGCTATTTATAGCTTTGACCTTTCAGATTTTCTGCATCACTAACTCAAGAAACAGCCTGCTGCCTGGCAAGCAGAGGTGAATGGAAGGAGAGCAATGCCAACTTGTTAAAGAGAGCCCTTGCTAAAGAGATGCTGTCAGCGTGAAATGTTAAATTTCTATCTAATAGATATTAGACAACTATTACTACAAAAAAACCTTGTGGAATTATAACATGCTTTTTGGAAGGGTGTGTGGTGGTTCTCAGTCTTTGCTTTACACCCTTGTCACCACTTGGTGCATAAAGAATCAATTTCAATGCTCTGCTGACAACAGCATTTCATGTAATACACTCTCCAGCATATGCTTTTCAAGGGGTTGAAAGGAATGCTTGCTTCTAGCAGAAGGAAAGGAACAACCAGAAGAGTTGCCAAGAGTCTTACATACAAGTGGTAGAGATTATTACTGTCACCTTCCCTTCCATTCCCTTTCCCAGAGGACTTTATGCTTTAATTTTTTCAAGGTTCTTTTCAACATTGTACTTGGGACACTCCGCCAGAAGAGTACGTATTCTAAGGTTTGAAATTTCTTTCTTTCTTTCCTTTTGGAGGTTTTTTTTTCCCCCCCTTTTCTTTCTGGAAAGGGTATCTTAAATTAAAGATGACAAAAAGATGCCAGTATTACTGGAAGGATGATGTTATGAAATAAACTTTTTTAATTCCCAGTGTATATTCCCGATCTCATTCTTCAAAGTTTCATATATTCAAGCATTGAAGGGCTCAAGATTTTGTCTTGGAAGAGGTAGAAAGCAGCAAAGATCTTAAGAGGAGGAACTGAAAATACTGCTCATTTCAATTCCTAGAATTTATGTAAACAGAACACTTGGATGCTATATACATGGATCACATCTTCATAATTATTGTTTATAATGTACAAATGCACGTAAAGACATCACGGAGCAAAGGCAGAGAAAACAGTAATATGACAATCCCCAAGAAGAATAGATACAAGAAGAAAGCTGGGTGTCTGGGCAGAATGAAGGGATTGGTAAGGGACGAGCACTGAGGTACATTTGAAACAGCAACAACTCTGGCAGCGTATGTGTTTCAGATCCCATTTGCCCAGCTCGTCTAGTAAAAAAGCTACTGCCTAGGCAAACATAAGCATCAATTACAAGACCTCAGTAGCCACAAGCTGTTTTAAGATTAAAATTCTTACAGAACCATAATCCTCAGAACAACATTTTAAAGGTAAAAAGCATAGTAGGCTTTTCTTATCCTTCTTGGTGGCTGTAAATAAAACACTGTGTAACTAGTTCTGGCCCATTTTGCTTTTATTGAAACATTCATGCAAGAATCTCTAAGAAATGAATCAGTGAGTTTTCTTCAATTAACTTGTGACAAAAATCAATCTTCCAAAGAAAGGACATGTTCTGTAACATTTACCTTGTTCTTACCAAACCAAACTCCTCTAGTTAGCAGCATTTCGAGAAAAGCATGAAGTACGTTTGCTGAAGAGCTTTTGCTGTAGGAGCACAGTCTATACAGTTTATGCAACCTCTCACAGCAGTATTTAAGCAGGTAAAAAGCTGCTGGTACAGTACAAAAAATTACTTCTGGGACATAACTCTCAGGCTTAAATTCTAGAGAAGCAAAGTGGATTTTGTCAGTCTTTTTTCAGTAACCTCAGGCATCAACAATCATACTAGCATGTTGAAGGGATCATTCAGAGGGCATGTGATAGCAAGTAAGGGGAATTAGCTACAAGAAACAGTTCTCCCATTTGCAGTTATCATCTGACTTCAGCCCTTAAGAAAGCAAGCATCAAATCTGGAGAGAAAGCAGCCAACAAATCCTCCACAAAAAGGGCTACCAGTGGAATGGTTGATACGATGGATTTAAGCACTGAATCGTGCATAAATGACAATATATTCAATTGATGAATACAGATCCAGTGACAGTGGTGATAGGTGCAGAGGTCCTAACAGGTGGGCATGGCAGAGTAAAAAAGCTTTACTGAAGGTAAAAAGCCCAGAATGAGAAGGTGACAGAAGATGAGTAAGCACTGTTTGTACAGATCCTGCCCACTTAAGTGTCCCACTGTGGCATCCTTTAGGATAGGACAGCATCCCTCCCATACACATACACACAAACCCCTTCTTTCTGTGGCATGCTCTCAAATCGTAAGACCATCCCAGCTTTTTCAGTATCAAAATGAGACTAAATTTCAGTGGAAGAAAGAACTACATATTACTGTCTGCAAATGCCATAAGTCATTTTGGGACATCAAACACCAGAGCTTCTACAATACTCACGCAGCAGGGAAAACAGTTTCACGGAGAACTTGACAGGTGACAAAAGGACTTACTGGCACTAGTTCAAAGCTCACGATTTCAAGGCTTCAAAACATGAAAACTACATGACAAAAAACTACCAGCAAACCATTCTTTAACCCTGGTTCTTACCTCAGCAGGTTTCTTTTGTTCATTTGCTGGTGTTTTTGATTTGCTCCTGTATTTAGAACAAGAAGAAAAGGAAGTGGAAGGACCTGTCAAAAAAAAAAAGAAAAAAAGAAAGAAAAAGAAAAGGACCATTGTACCTCATATCAATTCATTTGATTTTTCAGTAAAACACAAGGCACTCCAATCTCTTGAATTATCATAATTTTTTGACAAGACGTGGGCAAAAAACTCCTAGGCAGTCTGTAGACTTGTTACAGCTCCTCCTGTTCCACTTGTTCTTTGTAAAACCACAGCACATTGAGTTTATGGGTACATTCTGCTCTGCCCAATACAAGTATAAGTAAACAGAAACAAGCAGGCAAACCACTTTCCTTAATTTCCTAACAAAGTAGGAGGAGCAAAACCAAGGACAGACTTTGCAAGTGTTTAAAAAAAATTAAAAACAACAAAACAAAATCCCCAAAAAAACAATTACGCTAAAGTGTGCCGATGAGAAATGCAAAAAAATCATAGTGTGATGTCTAAACATTTCTAGACAAAATGTTATTTCAGTACAGGATAGTTTGATGACTTGCAACGTATATGACAATGAATCATCATTATGTACAGAGTCATTAGATAGGCGCCAACTTACAAGAAACAAACAAGACCCTGCCATACAGGGTTGGGGTTTTTTTTATTTGGGGTTTTTTGTTTGTTTGTTTTCCCCAGATAAAATGGGAAGATGCAGCCTCAGGCAGATGTGTGCCAAAGAACGCTTAAAATATAACCGTACTAAATTGTATAACAGACCAAAGTGGAATAGATCAAGAACCAGTACAAGATACCATAACAATCAATATACTGGTTATATCTCTATCTTATATAGAATTCTAACCTATCAATGCTCAAAGAATTTGCCACCCCCTGTAATTTTAAAGTTGAGGCTCTGTGCAAGATAATTACAAATAATAATTTAATTAATTACAAGTAGTTACAAAATAGGATCCTGGACAGTAAAATTCCTCTTGATTTACAGATCTCTCTTTCCAACTCTGAAAGGGAAAGATATAACTTTCTGTTCAAATTCTAAGTAGACTCAAAACTCCTCTCAGATTTACAGGAACCTTCGCTTTGTTTTCCTCCCGTAACAGGATTCAGAACACCAAAGACCACAGCACGCAAAAAGAAATCAAGAAACAAACATTTTTTTTTTTTTTTTTATTATAAGAGGTGAGTTTGCCCTCAAACCACAGAAGGAAACCACAAGGGGGTGATAGACCAAAGAAAAACTACTAGGTATTACTTACTCTCATTGTCTGAACTGTCACTGGTGCTTAGATGCCTGTGGCGTTTCATCCTGACGCATCCTAAAGAGAAAAAAAAAGTTGATGGCAACCATTTTACCAGAAAATCACCAGCTGCTGGCTGACGCCAAACCCTCTGCACTAAAGGCAAAGCTCCTCTGAAGCGATCCCAGTTCGATCCCAGTCCAGAAATACGCTTTATTTCTGGAAGCAACTATTAGACCACAGTATTATTTGTGAAACCGAGCACCCTCAAAAGCAGCATGCCTCTGCTGGGCAGAGCTTGCTTTAGTTTTTGCAGGAAGGAGTGCAACCCGCCAGCTGATTCCCAGCAAGGCGTGAGCGACACTCTGCTCTCGGAGGAGACTCAATGTCCCATCTGTTCAGCCAGAGGAAGAGTTGCCATGGTGGCAGTCGCTAGCTGAGAGATGGGTGGAGGCCAGGAAATAAGGTGGATGCACAGCAAGGCAAGGATTTAGAAATATAACTCACCTTAAAAAAAAAAACAAAACAAACCCAAACACCAAAAACCAACAAACCAGAGGGAAAAACCCCAAAGGCATCCATGCAAAACAAAAAGCAGATTTTAAATAGGGACAATCACAAAACAGTGACTGACGCCATTTAATTTAAATCATCTGACTACGAGAAATGTGGCTTTCAGAAGTTTATGAGAAGTGATCAACGGTATCACTGAGAAATACTTCTGTAGCTCTGCACCAGTTCCATTCAAAAGGCACTGAGCTTTTTGAAATTGATTTTTGAACATGTAACACATACAGAGAACGGGGAAGAAGAAAATTCTGCATGACTGATTATTAAAAGAAAGATCAAAATAGTCATCAGCTACATACTCTCAACAAGTGCCAGCAGAAATCCATATGCATTCTTGTAAGTCCTGCCATTCTGTAATATTCAGTTACATTTGTTAAATAAGAACCAATAACAGTTTACAATTAATAATAGCAAGTTGAAATCAAGCCTATATTTATAATGGATTGAATAAGCAAATTGTTAGAGAAAAGTAGTAAAAAAAGATTCTGCAAGAATAAACAACCACCTTTTTTTTTTTTTGTTAAGCAACAAAAAGACAGGCACGAGTAGGTTGCAGACAGCTGAACTTGAAATGCCTGCAGTGTTAGAAGTGCCAGCCTGGCCACACCTGAAACATAAGCAGCTTCATTTCTTAAACAAAACTACATGCCATTAAAAAAAGCAACAAAGCCAAATATCCTATTTGATAAACACTCCACATTACTGTACAACAGGTCTTGAGATTATCCAAAGACCATGGGATAAACAAGATTTCCAGATAAGAGAAGCCTGTCTATAGGCTTTGAAGAGATTGCAATTGAATTGTTTGCAGCACAAGTGTTTAATTTAGTGGAAATTTTCAGCAGCCTTTATATTTAAGAATGTGAGTTTACTGAATCTAAATACAATGATCACTCAAAGTTTAAAACAATCCTTTAGACCTATCTATTATAAAAAGACATTGCCCACTCTTCTGGAGTTTGAAAAAGGAAGTGATGCATGCAGTTTTCAAGCAGGTAGATACAGAACTTTTGAGCCAGATATTTAACCTGAGGGGTAGACAGACAGACACCGTGGTCAACAGGATGGGACATCAAAAGGTGTCACTTGTATCACCGAAGCAAGCTATAAAATCCCATTACATAACAATTTCACATTAATTCACCTTCTCACAGCTCAAGCAACCTTGGGGGACACAAGGTGGCTGCGTTGCACACAAAGACCAATGTCCAACAGAAGACCGACATCAAAACCAAACTACCCAAACACCACAGGGCTTCACTTCCAGCTAGCAATGTATGGTGGCTTGTGCGGGCACCACTCAGAGGAAGAAACTTCCATGAATCTATTAGGCAAAAGCTGTTTGACAGGTAGAAGACACTTAGGCCAGGAGAGTTTGTCTTTGTGCATGTTTTGGGGACACCAGACTTGAAGTTAACTGTTGGATAGGGAGGGGAGGACTAGAAAACTACTTTCATCTTGCAAATTCGTGACGTTTAAAGGCATGGACTTTAATCAAGAGCAAATAAAATGGCACTGCCTATTTGAGAGCTTGTATTCCAGCAGCCTAACCCAGCCCCCCAGAGCATACAAGTCTCCCTACAAAGGAGCAGGTTCTGCCTGTGGCAACACCTTCTCTGCTGGCAGTCTTCAGTTCCAAACAGCCCTGGCTTACAGGCATGTTACAAGACCTTGAGAGACAATGAGAAGACGCGTCTAGGTGTGCTAAGCAGTATTCCTCGCTTCTGTTTCTTAGCAAGAAATGCAAGTGCTTGCTGCTTGCTTTGTTTTTATGTTCAGATGAATTTTTAAGCAGTTGCTAAAAGGTGCTGAAAGCTTACGGCAGGCAATTCTCATCTCTTATAGTCCACATAAACATGCAGCAATAAAACCTCTTCACTCCATACTAAAAAGACAGCTATCTGCAGAGCACAACATGAACATTCAATTAAAGTAGGGTCAAACACAAGGTTGAGGGAACACCCAGGAAGCCTGGACTTCTGCCTGGGCAACTGGGAAAGCAGAGAGGAGATGGCTACTTCAAAGACAGCTTACACAGGACAGCAAGTGTAACAAAAACTTCAGAACAGAAAGCACACCTCTGCCAACAACTCTGTAGGAGAAAAACACAAACAAACCAAACCTAAAAAAAAATAAAACTAAAAGTTGTAATTGAGAAGTGGATTTGTAGCAGCTCAGGCAAGAGATTTATACCTCCATTACAGCAGACAGAAACAGAAAAAAGTGTCACTCAGGGTAAAAGCCCCAAATAGTAACAACACTGGATTCCTGCCTGACTTTCTGCAGCAATATTAACCACAACAGTGAATAACAGCCCACAGAGCTACAACAAATCACAGGTGTGCTGCGTTCAGCATGACAGGTTATTGAAAAAGTGACCAACACATTATGTTTTCGCCACGTGCCCCCACATGATGCAGGAGTAACAGCCTCAGCATCACTCCACAGGACCTCTTCCGCAGGAGGCTTCGCTTTTGTTTTTAATAGAAGACTCCTTTGCTGTATCCTCACATACACTGGGACTGCCACAACTTCCAGCTTACTTCCACCCCAAAGCGTGAGGGCTCATCAGAAAGGGTCACTAACAATGTTTCTGCTCCCTAGCCACTACAGAGGGATCCCAAAGTAACACCCATTTTGTGCTGAAGCTCCCGTCTCACTCCTTCACCCACCTTTGCAGAATCAGCAGCCGCTCAGTTCAGAAAGTCTGGAGATGCAAAGCCAGACCCTGCAACAGGGAAACCCATCCCAGCCTTTCCCAGCTTCAGACCAATTCCCCCCAAAGCAGTCTGGCACCCTCCAGTTTGTCCCTCAGGTCCAGACAATGATACTACTGGCCAGGCGATATGGTCCAGAGCAAGGCTGCAAGCAACCCTGTTGCCTCAATTTCTGGTTCTTCCATCGCATTTATGTTTTATCACTCGAAACGCTGTGAAGAAATTAAAATAAAATCAAATAAAAATTTACACACATGTATATATCCCTAAAAAGGCTAAATGTAGAAAGGGCAATACAAGCATATCAAAGACCCAAACCGAACAAGAACCAAAAGACCCACAGAAATGGTCTAGCTTTGCCCCTTTTCTAACTTCACCCCTGAAAACTACGGTGACAATAAAGCCTAGAATAAAGGAGCACAATTAATTTTTTTCCACATGTGCATCAGGACTTAATGAAAAGGTGAGAAAAATTAATGAGATTGCCAGCGCCCTTTTCCTACCTCAGGGTCTCAATTATAATGAATGGCGTGTGGCAACACCAAAAGAGAATCAAGTAAATAGTACTATTTTTACACACAAAATGAAAAAGTTAGTAAATTTTATAAAAGAAATATTTTTCCACAAAATAGCTTTAAAAGAAATTTAAAAAATAGACTCAAATAGACACTACTGATAAAGAAAAAGAGAGGTAAGAAAGGATGAGCCATCAGTAGGAGTGTGATGGGAACACCATACAGCAAGCAGCTAAAACTATCAGCCTCCTTCCACTTCCTTTATCTTCATTCAGGCATTTTGCAAATGTGCACGTTGAACTTTTTGTTTGAATTTTGAGAACTTAGTTTTAGCAGTTTAGAAAGTTTAAACTTGCTAGCAGTTCCAATGTAAAAGCTAAGAAAAGCAAGGAGTGTAAAGCGACTCAACACTTAAATGTTGTTGCAGAGCCAAAGAGGTAAATGGCTCCACCTCCACAAAAAGAGGAGCCTTTCTTCCCAGTCACTACTGTAAAAGGTAAGAAGGGATGCTTTGCCTGTGGATTCAAAATGTACTCAAGTCTTACGCTCAAGCACAGATTACCTCAAAAACAACCATTAAAAATAAGAACAGAACTTTAGATCAAGGCTTTTTTTTTTTTTATCCACCTTCAGGGATCTTTTAAAGGAAAATTAAAATACAGGAGTGACGTTAAGAAATCACTATGTCACAAGCAAAAACACACTCAACCCTCCAGGCAATCACTGCAATGGAACATTTTCTGGTGCCATTTTTAATATCAGTTACCAGAGCAGTTCCTAACTTGAACCATATTCCACGCCTGCTGCATTTCTGACTTGTCAAGCCATGGCTGCGTTCGTACCCCTGATCTGCTCACAAAAGCTTAAGACAAGAACCGCAACTTAAAAAGAGAAATGGGCCTCATTCCCTGCTGTCACCTAAACACCCAAACACAGGTCAAGATGACCTGAACCCTTTGGGTGTTCAACCACAAATAACCCCAGGAAACACACTCTCCTCAGCCGCAGGCAGCAACATCATGCTGCCAGCATTTCCACAGCTTCCTGAATGCTGCTGCTGCCTATATTGGGAACACCCTGGAGCCAAAACTGATGCTGGATCCAGCACATCACCGCACTTTAAAGGAAAGCCTGGAAAGAGCCACCCTGCACTCACCTAGCTGAAATTAAACATGGATCCCAAGCCAAGAGTAATCAACAGATCAGCCAGCATGTGTAAGAATCTGACTAAAAGGGTAACACTGATATTTCCAAATATCTAGGGAAAATGTTTTGTAATTAATGATTTATAATTTCTAAATTATGTTTGCTCCTTTTTGCTTATTCACAAATACCTGCACTGCTGAAGTGAGCAAGAAACAGCTACTTGCCTCTACCACCATTCTCTCCTCTTCCCAATCTTCCCAAGGAAAATCAGTGTTGCACTGACTTAAGGCAATTCCCACTTCTGAAAAGCTAGTTACTATGCATTACCAAAAAAAAAAAACCACCAGTCAAGCAGCTTATGTAAACAGCAGACAGTTAACAAAATTTCAGAGCCTTATTAATCTTATTCAAAGCAAAAACCCATTTCAAATACCTGCAGAAACAACAAATATTTTCCCTTTCAGTTTGCATCAGTGTAAAGAACCAAATTTACCAAATAAACTATGAAGTTTATCCTCTTATTCTGACACATTCCTCAGCACAGTTCATCAGTAACAGAGTTAGCAGAAAGAAGGATGAGGTATCTCACAGAGTCTGAATTCGCACAGCATATTAGGCAAGACATCAGTGACAAGCGTACAAAATGAATCCTCAAATCCAGCCAAGATTTCTGAACACAACAGTATCTCCAGGGAGTAGCAGTCCTTCCTTTCTGGCTTCGGTTTGTTGCAGAGAAAGGTTAAACATATCCATATGCTACTCAGTACCTGTTAAGACCTATACGGAAGGAAAAGGCAACCAAGAAATTCAAGGAAGTGTAATGCAAATATATCCTAGACCTGTGAGATTTTATTTCTTCACATTTTAAAATAGACTGACAAAGATTGAATTGGCCACAGCACTAAGGAAACTTTCAAGTGGGACAAAAAATAACCTACTTTATCTTATTAAAAAGAAAAACAGCATCTATGTATGAAAACCAAATGACAAGCTACTTGCAAATCTCAGATTAAAATTCTGTACTTAAATTTTTACAATATGGCTTGTCTACAAAAAAAAAAAGCAGAGGCAGTAGGTAGAAATTTCCAAGCCTCCATAATGTGGTTTATGTAACTGTTAAATTTAGATTAGGAAGCAAATTATCTTGAAAGGTCTCCAGGAAACGTAGTACAGTAAAACCATTTAAATAGGTCAAATTTCATAGTCAACTGCCAGGGAAATTACAAAATATGAGTACAGTTAATACAACCTTTCAAATAACTAGAGGAAGAGAGATCACTTGTGTTTGGGTTTTTTATTATTATTTTTTAATATGCTATCCAATCTCACAAAAAGGCTATACAAACTGGAAAAAACACCCAGACGGAACTTGGGTTAGCAATATTTGCTGCACTGAAAAGGTTTGAAAGGTTAAACAATTCACAGAAAAGGAAGTTCAGCCCAAAAAAAGTAACATTCTTTCTTTATTTCAGTCTAACCAGAAATTTTTTTTAAAAAAAGTAATATACCCCTACTCTATGTAAGAGCCCCATAACAGAGCGACTACATCTATCGTACCCTCCCCTCACTCCCAGAATAAAATCTTCTCGAATTATTCTCTGAACACTGTACGGGGCCTACCACAAAATAACCCTTTTCTCATTACTATTTCATACTAAACCTTGGTTAACATAATAATATGTAATTCAACAAAGGAGGAATGCACCAATTTTCAGAAGTGGCACTACCAGCGACAGCCAATTCCTGTATCATTAGGTAAATAAATAATTTTAGTAGGCAAGGAACTGCATGTAACAGAAGTCTGGCTAATAACAAGGGTCTGTGTGAAGTACAATAGCAACCAGACAGTCTCCAGCTCTGTTTTCCTTATACATTACCTTTATACGTAAGGCAATTTGGCAGCTGCCACAAGGATACCGTGGGTTTAAAAATGAAAGGGGTGTGGGGGGGGTGTGTGTGTATAAGTTCAAAATATCTTCCAGCATTACTTCTTTCCTGAAATAGTTAAATTCTGGGCTGAAGTCATCATCAAACTAGGATGA
This sequence comes from Phalacrocorax aristotelis, assembly GCF_949628215.1. NCBI lineage: Eukaryota > Metazoa > Chordata > Aves > Suliformes > Phalacrocoracidae > Phalacrocorax > Phalacrocorax aristotelis. The sequence continues at coordinate 75,243,716 of NC_134276.1, read as the reverse complement.
AGAAACCCCAAATATAATCCCCCCCTGCATTCATTTGTGGATTATGGGCCAGAAGGGAACCCTGACATCATTTTGTTTGCCCTTCAACAACGATGATTCATCATTTGGTCTAGTGCAAAGCACTTAATGCCCATCATTTTGCTTTGTGAGTATAAAAGAAAGGTAAGCGATGCTATTTCACATTTATAACATGTTTTGACGATACAATAAAATACAGCACACCACAAGTACAACTGCCTTCCCTACCCGGCAAACAGAAGTGCAGCTTTTAACTTCTGGCGCTGCATCTGTGCCCCGACCCACCACGAGGGCAGGGGGGACAGATTTCCACCAGAGCCCTTCAGCTGGATCACCTCACACCAAGCAGCTTGTTAAAAATCAGAAATCCTACTCAGAAGAGCAAGTCACCTTCAACACATGCAGCGCCACCATTACCTCAACAGAAACTCTCCAAAAGGCTAGAAAGAAATTAAATCACGCTCTTCCCTATGCTTGCTCGACACCCGACAGTGACCGAGCAGCCTTATTTTCATCTTTGAAGCAAGACGCATGTGTTGGCCTGCACACAGAGCAGCCAGGTGGGCCAGGCTGACACGGAAATATTTCTGCCCATTAAACACTGCAGCTTTAGCATCCTGAAGACTATACTGATCTGGGCAGAATCAATTTTAAAAAAAATAAACATCAGACCATCATTAATTCAAGCAAATACACCACTGTGTACGTGGTTCTGCTCCTCTCTATTTCAGTCCACATAATTACTTTCTGCTCCTGAACACAACTCTGGTTTTTTTTACACCAGCTGTTTATTAAAGCAACTATTGTTTTCCTAAAACGGCAGTAGAGATTTGAACACAGAAAAAATTATTTCCTTCAAAACACCATATTGAGTTTGAGCAAAAGCCTGCTTTTAAAATATAATAGAAAAGAAGAAAAAAAAGCACTTCCTCCCCTGAAACCACAACCAGGCTGGCACTGCCCGGCATTGCCACGCTCGCACGCCTGAGGCGAGTCTGCCCGGCCGCAGCCCAAGGAGCGCTCCTCCTCACCCACCTCCCGGCATCACACCCAGTCAGGGGAAACGCTAAAATGAGGGCACGGCACTCAGGAAAGGGAACGGCTGCCACACAGCAGGTGGATGCTGGAGTCCAAGGTGGCCGGCATGGCAGGCAGGACCATGGGGCAGGGAGGGGCACCATGTTGCCGGAGGGAAGCCATCACAGCTCTCGCTTCCTCAGGCCAGAGTCACACAAACAAATCACCTCTTGTTCTTGTCAGCCTGTTGGAAACTCCACAGAAGCTAACTGATCCCTGAAGGAAACCCCCAGGAGGCAGGGGCTAGCTTGCATACAGCCCTCTAACTATATGCATGCACCATGCATCGCAGAAAAAGCGCCTACCCCGGCTACGCATGCTCGGGGAGTTCGTCTGCTCTGAAGAGTGCTCAGCAGGGGAGACGCAGTTACCCATTGTGTGTTGTCTGTTTTACAGGGCTCCCTCAGAAGAAAACTCACACCAAACATTAATACTGAAGCATCTAATAACCAAGGGACAAAAGTAAAAAGAAAACCCCACAAGCCCATGTGTACTTACTCAACAAATGCGAAGCTAAGGACAACGTCCGCTTTGATGAAAGACTGGTATGGACGTAGTGCTACTAAAAATGGACCAGTACCGGGTCATCACTCCCAGTGCTAAGCTGAATAAACAAGGAGCCGCCTGCCCGGGAGCTTCCCCAGGGGGTTCAACACCCAAAGATGGCCACGTGCACTGTATCTGCAAGGAGACTGCAGTCACAGGCGTGCCAAGTGCCGGTGAGAAACAGGAGCAGCACGCACACGCTTCACCAATATGACTGAGCAGAAAAACCTCAGAAAGCATTTAGCTGGGCTTTCTATTTTAAGAACTGGTATGATTCACGTTACCTTGGCTCTAAGTGTTTTGCAGTCTTTACTGTATCTACTCTCAAGATAAGCTCATGTTAAGCAAGCACTGAAAGCCCTGACATTTCAGAGCTGCAGCGCAGAGCAGCCATACATCACCCGAGGAGCCTCCGGCAAAGCAGGCAGGCTGCATCCAGGTCTTCCAAGCGCGTATCCAGCAGCCTCGCCGCTGGCTGCCCTTCCTGCTGATGCACACATGGAGTCAAACAGAAGAAAAATCCCTGTGATGCACTAAGTCACTAAGTATTGTCATGCTGTTGTACAGTGATGAAATTGCACAACAAGGGGATGGAGGGGGAGGATAGGAAAAGAAAAAGGGGGGGGAGGGACCCACACAAAAACGAAAAACAAGAAGCCTCACTACTTAATTTTCAGTTAGGCAATAACTAGTATTACACTAGTTGAAGTGAAGTTGCCACTTTGCCCTATCTGCCTGGTGCTCCCAGCAGCTGCCCACTTATATCTGTTTCACTGCTCTCCAGCTGTACTAATGCATGCTTTCATGACAAAACACGGGTAAGGAACTAGTATCACAGGTAGGAACACAGGCAGGAAATATTATCAAAGGAAGGAAGGATCTAGAAACATAGGCACTATTTGGGATTAAGAAAAACAACTTTTCTATTAATAGCATAGGCAACAGTTCTCATATTCTACAAAATACTTGCTTAAAATAATCAGTTCAGTTTTTGGTACATACTAATAAAATAAAGCAAGTTTCACTGTTCTTGTTTTGGTTTTTTTTTCCTAAATCTTAAATAGTAGAAGAATCAACAACAGTAGCCTGCGTTAAGTATTTTACCTATTTTGACTAATTTATTTCTTCCTTATAATGCTTTGAAGAGGCTAACTGCTTTGCTGCTAAGTTTTGCGTCACTAACAAAACCTAAAGGATTGCAAAAGACAGAAAACATCAAGTTGCATCTTTATATTCTACTCAAAGGATAAAAGAAAGCAAGAACACAAATATTTTCCTACAGGAAACATTAAGTTGATAGTTTCTTTCCTTGTCTGACAAGAAATGGTTTTCATTTACAATTTGAAAATAAACATTCTGGATGCTGAAGTTTTCCTCAAGTAATAAAAGGGCACTAAGGGGATCATTGGATAGGAACAATTAAAGGGAAGGTACTGTCACAGCCAGAACTCAAAATAATATTTGGACTATTCCAAATCATTGCTTTAATACTGACATCCTACTATATTTTCTAGCATTTCACATGACATTTATATGCGGTTGCACTATTATTTTAGTTCTCCGTGTCAAAACATCAAAATGTGAGCAAAAATTTACTATAAGGTTTGTTAAAGCACTTCTTAGTTTAAAAAACTTTCTAAAAAGACAACAAAATTTGTCTTAATAACTAATGAACTTAAATTAATTTTACTGGTGAGTCAATATTATGTGCTACAATCTATAATATACAACACAAAGACATTGAGGGGTCTTTTAGTCAGACAGATTTAAAATGGATTTGTAAGAACAAATGCCATTCCAGGTTTATCTAAATCACCAAACTGAGGTAGAAGAAGACATTGTTGAAGAGATACTGTGACCAACTGATGTTTGCCCATTTTTAAGTACAGAGCAGAGACAAAAACAAAGATTACTATTTTTTCCTGTCATAACGCAAGGTGCAGCAATGGCAAAAAAATAGCAAACTTACCCACGGGGGCTGGCGCCACCCCGGAAAGGGGAACCAAAGGATGATTGTACTTGCCCAAGGCCGCTAAAATGCCACATCTCATTTGAGAAAGCAGTCAAGAGATGTGTCCTAAAGACCACATAAGGTTCAATTTCTCATCAAACAGCCAAGGTGAAACCAAAGTACTTTTCTATTTTTTGAATGAGGGGACACACTGATTAGGGCTGACCACTAACACTCCTCTAAATTCATCCGTCCTCTTCCTCCACACTCACTAAATAAACAAGATTAAAATGAGTAAGACTAGATAACCACCCTTCTACTGTTCCTAGTGGAAAGCACATCCTACTCGAACTGTGCTGAAGCAGGGTAAGTAAATGGAGGTGGCTGTTTTTGGCACAGGAAAAAAGGTGCCGTCCCACAGGGTAGATCACAAACAGCACCAGTACTTGAATAGGTGGAGTCAGAAAGTACAGGAAAATACTGTCCTTTCCACCCTGTGAGGATAAGGAACTATCACAGCTGACCTTCCAAAGCTGTGGGTGTGCAAGACAATGAATCTGACTCCAAAGCAGGTCCCTCTGTCCACTCTGGTACTGGGAAGAATGTGAATGCCTACAAGCCATGGAAGCAGGGAGGTGTCTCACCACATCTACTCCTAGGTAAGAGCCTACAACATGTTACAGCTGCTGCACCTGAATCCCATGCTGTCAAGGGCAGTAATAAAATCTCTGCTGAGAAACAGGGAGAGAAAAGCAAAAGGTTACAACTAAAAATGCAACTATAAAATTGAAGAAAAAAAAACCCTTTACAGCAGAGTCACTCTTAAGACCCCATGATGCGATGCAGAGGTCTTGCAATGAAAACCTGCATAGTCAATATGCTTTGTACATGCAACTCCAGTTGGTCAGTGAGATTTTTATAAAGCTGTAAAGAAGTCTCCTGCTCTGCAGGCTCTTACCCCGCACAGCTGCAGGGCATGGGGCAGGCTGCAGATGTATCGGTTATCAGGGGCTCTGCAACTGAGACACGGCACAACTGAACCTGCACTTCGGCACAGCAGAATAAAGCCACCTGAGACTCCTCTTCCATCGTTCACCTCCTAAGTTCTGCAACAGCAAAAGTGACCAGTTATTCACACTGAAGCTGTGACCCAGGAGCACCTCAGGCACAGTCTATCCACCCCCTTGGACGTCCCTGCCAGGGAGGCTGGGCACTGCTGCCTACCCCAATACCAGCTATGGCTCTCAGTTAATACACACAGAGCCATGCCACACCACCTGCGGACACTTCTGAAAGGTCTTAAGAAGATGACAATACATACATTAATTGAATGTCTTGAAAAATGGGCATTCCCATGGGTCCTTGAGCATTCCCAAATCAGCCATAGCAGAAACTATTGTAGGAGGAGAACAGCATGGAGAGCTGCACGTTGATACAAGAGAGGCACCCTTCTGGCAAGGCCCAAGAGCAGCGGCAACAAGCACTGATACAAGCCTGTCTGGTTTCATTTGCTACACCCGCTGAGCCACACGGAGAAAGCTTTACAGATGAGCAACACTAGCAGATCACTCAATTGGGCTAAGAGCAAGGGAGTATCTTCTCCATCCCTCCAGCACCACTGGAGAAAAAGTATTTGCAGAACACAAACCTCCAACTACAGCTGTAAGGGAAGCATGCCATGCCTTTAGGGTAAGAGATTAAACAGACTGAGACTACCCATCTGAGAAAGGAGTATGCAGAATAGAAGAGACCTGCCACAAGTGGTAAAAAGAAGTGGACAGGATAAAGTGACTGCTTGCTGCTTCTCATGGCCCAGAAAAGGGACACACAAAGCAACGGAACAAACTTCAAAGGAAGGTCATTAAGGGGCAGGGGGGAGTCATTTTGTACAAAATTACTTAGAGAAACTCAGTGCCACAGGATGTTGCAGGGGTTGAAAAGTAACAGACTGAAGAGAGTTAGGCAAATGGAGGACAAGGGCTATTAAACATAATATGTCATGTCAATCTGCCGGAAATCCCAAAGTCAAAATTTTTACAAGAAACAGAGTCTATGTGAGTTTTATAATGCTTTCTTTCCCTAGGTGACCACTGTTGACCATTATCAGAGACAGTAATTGGCCAATTTCACTAAGGGAGCTCATCTGAAGCCAGACTTACTCATAAGAATTCACCGCTGTGTGATTTTTTTTCTTTTTTTTTTTTCTTTAAATATATCCGTTCCCAATCTGACCTCCATGGACTAGAGATCAGATAGGTGGTCTATAGGGCCACAGTAAATACTGAAACAAGTATGTTTATCAGATAAGATTCTGATTATGACAAGCACAACAACCAGAGGTTCTGACAGTTGACATACTGTTGCCCTGAAGAGTTTGTTAATTGCTGTTCACTGTAGAGAGCTGTTTTGGTCAAAATGATTAAGTAAAAGATTAGATCGTTCCCAGTGTGTTAGAGTTGTTGCTTTTTATTTAAAAAAAAAGCAACAAAAAAAACACCAACCTAAAACCAACAAATTAAATAAACATGCTGTGCAAATATAGACTACGTGCACCTTAAGGCACTATCCATTCAGGGTTTTTCTTTTGGAGAGCCCAGAAGAATGAAAGGAGAGACAAAAGGCATCCTGGAACAACCTGAAACATACGCATACATGTGCACATGCATGTGGGAGCACAAGAACTACTGCTCCACTTCAGAAATCTGTGCAAAGGAAAGAGCAGTGTCTGCCTAACCTTATTTTCTCTGGAAGGTATGCCTTTTATACCTTAAATAAATCACCATTAAGCATTGTTAAATTCACTGGTGAAACCTCCTTGAGTTTCATATAGCTATTAAGGAACTATTTTACAAAAACAAAAAAAAACCCCACAAACCTGCTTTGGAATCTGTTACTGTCTTTTTTTTCTTGTCATTTTTACTATCTGCCACAAAGTAGCAGACACACACCTATTTATATCTATTCCCAACTCCTGTAAGCCATGTCTAAATCTAACATGAATATTTACCGACATATATAGTTACAAACAAATGCTTTATTCCATTTCTAGGTATTTCATTCAAGCTTGCACAAAGCTAAGAGAACACTAAAGAGAATGTGCTTCGAGGACTTAAAAATGGCTAGATCAACTTTAAGCTAAAGAAATTTACAAAATAAATTTAAAAAAACAACCACACAACAGAAAAACCAAAATGCCACCACAAAACCAAACAAGTGGTGAGAATTTCTCAAAACCCAACACCTTTTAAAGTATCCAAAATCAGGGTATATAATAGCTTGATGGTTGGCGCTTTTACAGAGCAGGAATAACTTGAATTAGAGCTTTCCTGAAGCTGACCAGTAAGACATTCTTGTAAAAGTGACATGTTAGTAAGCTGACAGATATTTAATATAGAAAAACACACAGAAGTGTATGCCTATTTAATTACTCCTCTTTTTTTTTTTCCTCCAAGGCTTCTACTCTGCAGAGATTCAATCCTTTAATAATTAGACTTTCAGTTCCATGTCTGAAGTTTAAGAATACACTACTCTTCCATTTCCTTCCATTTTCCAAATCTGGATAACTAGCATGGTGTTCTCATGTGAATTCTTACAGGTTTATTATCTCAAACCTTTCCAAGATACACATCTGAAGTTATTCCGTCACTCTGCTCACTCACAGGGAAAAAAACCAAAAACTGCAGCCAGCATTGTGTTGCTGCATGCTTGAATTCTCTAAGCTCAACTCTTAAAAACCTACTTAAACTACTTAGAAAAAAGTAACCGTGCTTAAGCTTTTGTCTGTAAAGCCCAAACATGACAGCAATCCACCTCATCTGACCCATTAATTTTATTAGTAAAATCTGTCTGAGGTTGTATTTTCCAACTGTTAACGGCAAAGCACATCGCATTGCAGCCCTGCTAACAGTACGGAATCAGGTGGGAGGAGAGACCAATGCTGGTTTTGTGTAGAAAAGAATCGCTAAGCCCTGACCCCCTCGAAGACAAAGGGATGGGTGCAAGAACATTCAAGGCCAAAGCTCTACTTGCAGAAAATCCATGGGTAATGCACAATAGCAACTGCACTCCGATGTTCAGAGCCCAGCTGGAGTCTGTAGATCTGTTCTCTAAATTCAGAGTATCTGACACTGAAAACTACAAAAAACACCCCCCCACACCTCCCTTTTTTTTTTTATTTAAACAATCAAAGCAGAAGCAAGCTTTGAACCAGAAGCGTTGAAATTGAGATGACTGCATCCCTTCTCTTTGCCACTCCTTATGATCTTTGGTAGCCAGCCAAATGGCTCAGCTTAGCGTCACTTTCCACATCAGTCCAAAAGTTGAATAAGTAATAAAACTTCCATCAGGAGAGGGCTTTATAATCACATTACAGACATGCAACAGAGACCTGCTACCTCGGTTCACTGGACAGCTTCAACAAGGCTTCATAATGAGGTACAGGTGTTAGTGCTAATTAGGAATACCCAGCTCACTGCTGACATCAGCCCCTCAAAGCAATGACTGCACTTTAATCCTTTAAGCCACATAAAAGAGAAGCAGAGAGAGGGTGGACAAAAAAAAAATCTCTGAAAACGCCTCTGCACTGGACTGAAATATTTTCACTTACTTAAGGGGGAAAAAAATAGAAGTGTCACAAAACTGCAGGAAGTTTACTGTGAAGTATCTGAGTACGTAAAAGAAGCCAAACCTTGTGCAGAACCACAGTTTTTAATTTTAGGAAGGGTATCACCTTGTACAGTATGTATTCATCACAACTATCAATATTTATATCCAGAAAAGCAGCACAGACTTAGAAGGAGTAGAAGCAGCACATGTAAATACTGTGGCAAGATAAAATGATTCCACCTATGCCTACCAGCCTTCCAGGCATTAGGGGCTACCTCAAGATAGATTTTTAACTGAAATTATTACAAGGAGTTCTGCAGGCTGGAACTTCATTGTTAACAACTTCTTTTATGACTTCCTCTCCTTTAAAAGACTTTATATTCCTTTAAAATCCACCAAGCTTTCATTTAAAAGGTGATATCTGAATGCTGAAGGTATATAGGTTCAATTTACACATTGTAAACACCAACACACACTTTTTTAAATATCAGTTCCTCCTTCACTTACATGCCAGGTCATGAGGTAGATGTTTTCGCTTCAGCTGATGACATCACAAGCTCCTAAAAAAATGAAAGGAGTGCTATTTAGGTAGTAGGAGTGACATCAGGCATTTCATGTGTGAGCTGCAATTTAATTTTTGGCAAGTAAGTGAAGGTTGTATTATATTTTTTGTTGTAATTTTCCCAAGAAAATTATACCTCTGTAACATAAGCCATTAAATTTCATAATCCTCACTTAATATATGGAAAAATTAAATGCATCAGCTGTATGCTACATGCTACAATATAAATAAAGGAAGTACTACAATTAAAAGCAAATTCATAAGAATAACCTCAAAGCTGACTTTGTCATCCTCTCAACATGAATGGGAATCAACTTTACCAATACCAACAAAACAAAAGTTTAATTAGTATATTCTCCATCTTGTTTTGTGAATATAAAATGAAATGTTCAGGTAGCGAGTGCAATCATTCAGCTGACTTAAGGGGCTGATTTCTCCAAATACACTCATGCTTTCTTCCTTATAAAGGGTCTCCAATGAACCGAGCACGCTTATAAATTCATAGGAGGGCAAATAAAAGATAAGTAGAGAGGGAAAGCTCCATGTGGCTCCTGCCTTAATTCCTCAAGACATTCCTTCGGACCTCTCCTTGACAATCCCGAGTAGCTCAGGTTCCCTGGCAGCGATTCCGCTTACTTGCCCTTTTTAATCTAGTCCCAAGCCTTGAGCAATATAAAGTATGGGAATAGAAAGAATCTTTCCCTCCATCAGCTGCGCGCGCTCCCCTCCTACAGGATCACGCACATGTATGTTTTGTGCCCTATTGTAATGGACATGGCAAAACCATTAAAGTCATTACACCCAGCAGATTAGTTGCAGCACTCCTCGGAGATGTCAGCAGTTAGACCAGGGTTCTGTGCTGGCAGGCAGTCCACCCTATCCGTGCCTTAGAGTAAAAAGCTAACAAAACCAGGATCGCTACGAGCTGGGAAACAAAGTATTAGAGAGCAGAAATTCAAGTAAAAACCAAGGAACCGATAACTGCATACCCTGCCAGAAAAAAAAGAATAAAAAGGGGGAGGGGGGGGATGGCAAAGTCTGTCTAACTGAAATAAGGCGGTTTCTGGCCAAAGTGTCAGCACCATGCTGTAACATTTCTGCTTCTCCACCCATCTGCAGCACAAGAAAAGGCTACCACCACCCATCCACTGAGGAGTGGCACAGATCCTATTACTTAAGAACTATTGTTGCTCAACTTAGGCTGTGGCATCAAAGGAAAACGTCTCCTTACAATTGGGGCGGGGAGGGGACAGGGGGAGAAGGGGAACACTATGTATTATAGCTCCTGTATATTCACCTTACAAAATTTTAAAGTTTTGTACATGTTAATTTTCTTTGATTTAAGGTTTTGTCTTTGGGGTTTTTGTGTTTGTGTGTTTCGGGTTTGGTTTTTTTGTTGTTGTTGTTATTTGGGGTTTTCTTTTGTTTTTTTTAGGGGCTTCTTTTTTGGTTTTTTAATCGTACCAGTTTCCTCTTCCCGTCTCCTTGACAGTCTCTGGCTATACCCCACATTAAGCAACTAATTTTGAGCAACAGGAGAAGATCTGTAGATCAAAGCAGTACCAGAGCCAAGGCTGCTGAAACATGAATCACACTACGTGGGTTGAGTTTTTAACTTGAGATAAGCAGATATGCTCCACTGCCACCACACACATGGCCTGAAGCGATCCACAGGGTCCATGAGCAGGAGACAAAATGCACTTGGTGCGAGCACCGATGGGAGCCTCCAGCCTCCATCCAGAGGGACCCAGCTCGTGCGCAGCAGCAACACGGTGTGCCAAGCTGACACACAGTGAGCGGGGATGGTCGGAGGGACTCGCTTTAGAAGCCCACTGCTGCTCTGTCACAACACCCCAGTATTAACACTGCCTCTACCCTCCAGCTAAGAAATGCCAAAAGCCTCACCCACAAAATGCACTGGGGGAGGTAGGGCAAGGGAGGAAGCAATGTAAAAAAAAAAACCCATAATGAAAAATTAATAAATGCCTGGATCAATTTTTCAAACATGACTTCAAATTTTTTCTTATGAGATGTTTCATTATGGAATAATTCTTTAGCATCCCGATTGAACACCTTTAACGTAAGTTTTCCATAGAAACACAAGCAAAGCCCTGGTCGTGGCAGCGCAAATGGCATCATTAAAATGCAACACAGCCTACAACTTTTAAGTGTGAACAAAACCACAGCTTTTGCCTCCCAGCTGAACCACAAAGCTAATATATTTTTGAACTCTTCATTAAAAACACATTTGTTTGCTCAGTTAAATGCCAAGATGAACTCTGAAATACCACACGGTTCAACTAAAAATCTTTTCTTTCTCTAATCCTTACATTATACAGTCATAATCTTCAGTCTTAACTTTACTTATTTCACAGCCACGTACTAATATACAAAATAACATGAAAGATACAGCTGACCCCACAAAATACCACTCCCCCCTCTTTTTTTTTTTTGTTAAAGAAATCCAGTCTTAACATACTAATTCAGAAACATTAAACTAATTCACCTCAAATTAACGAGCAGGGGGCTCTTCGCTAGTAGGTAAAAAAAAAAAAACTAGAAGAGTGCTCCCGATCCTGGAAGGGTGCCAACCCCCCCCACACACACACCCCCGTCAGCAGCAAGTTCAAGAGCAGGGTAACCAATGCACAGGAGACACTCGCCCTCCTCTCTGCACACACCGTGCCAACAGACTCTGTATTTCTACTCCCTGGGTGCATTTGCAAAAAACAACAGGGCAGCAACAGAAACCCTGGCATGGTGAAATAGGAAAAAAAATTTATAGGAACTAAAGGAAAATGTAGACACAAAAAACCAAAACTTCGAAATGCACAGTAGCTTTTCATAAATAAATACTGCCTGGAAACTGAGCGTCACCAGGGGAAAAAGCATCAGGAAGATTTATTTCTTAAAATACAACTTTTAACAACAGAAAGCCATTTGGAAGAAAGACCTATTTTTGCAGTTATCACTAATGTTATACTATCATTCCCTCTGTAATTTACCATAGTACTTACCAACAGCCAATCCTCCAAAACAAGAACTGCACTGGTTGAAAACAGGTCTTTGTGCTTCTCTCCTTAACTGTCCCACGCGCTGCACTGCCATTTTCAAAAAAAGACAGTCGCAGAAAAAAAGATCTGCCAGGGTCCTGGAAAAGGGCATTGAGATAGGACCAAGAGCTCAAGACTGTGCATAACCGAGGCTCCGCAGCCTCTCCAGGCAAGCCCCTTCCACTCTGCACGACCCTTACTGCCAAAAAGCTTCTCCCAGCGCACATCTCCCTCAACACAGCTCAAGCCCTTTACCAGGTCTCTCTCTGCACTGCACCCTGAAGAGATCATCCTTTTCTTCTTTACAGAGTTAAGTTCATGTCTGAACACTACGCTTAACTCTTTTGTTATTACATCCTAGCCTTTTCTCCAGACTAAATAAAACCCAGTTCTTTCACCCTCTCCTCATAGGCCATGTTTTCTATATTTCTGATCCTTCCAGTTGCTGCTCTCCACCACCCTTTCTAGAGCTGGTGCACAAAACCACTATGAGGTTTTGATGACAAAATCCGTGCAGTCTTCCAGCTGAATGCTTCCCTACACAGAAAATACTCTTTACTTGTTACAGGAAAATGTCCTTTACTGTCACGTGAGTCACAGATAATTCTGTGTACAAACTCCAGTGCGCTTGCTTTTGCAATGGCACAACCCTGCTGCCTCACGTCCTGGCCGTGAGCAGTTACTGCTGCTGGGCCCATCACTCCCAGCCCCTTCCAACCCCTCCTTCCCGACTCCTTCTCCAATCTGTCAAAATAACTGCAAGTTCAAAGCATCTTCTCAAACAGACATGCAGCTCCACCCAGTTTCATCCGGGTATTTAATGAGCAGAGTCCTCATTCCTTCACCCACTTCATTAATGGCAAATATCAATCAATACTGGACCTCAGAGAGACCACCTAAATCTCACCAAATTCACCTGTCATGTTTGAAACTAATTAGTAACTACCCTCTCAGTTTCCTAAGCAGCTGCAAACATTCCTGTGAGCATTTCACCTAATCCATGTTTCCTTAGCTTGCTTCTGATAACACGCATTTTCTGATAACTTGCATCATCTACTGTGCAATTCCCACCTCACAAATGACTTTCAAGACTGAATTAGAAAGCTGGTCTTGTGACGCTTCACATCTTCACAATAAACAATCCCACAGATATAACAACTGCTTATGTGGGAAAGGTATTAGAAAATCATTTTTTTATTTCACATTTTTTACAGACTGTTTCAGATATCTAACACATGTAGCCATCTCCCCATGGACTACCAGTAACATTACACAGATCTCTTACAAAAGGCAGATCAAGATTTTAATACTACCAAGACAGTATAGGAAATAAAGCCAATAGTTTTCAAGATTATAAATAAATTACTGTTTGAAGCAGGAAGGTAATGGTACTCTTCCCCTTACAGTTCTGGAAAAATCATAACAGGGGCAAGTATCCAAATAACAAAACAGTATCCACTATATTTAACTGAAGAGATACTTCCAGGCAATACTTATCCTATGAGGACTAGATGTAGAAAAGAAAAAGTCACTAAGCATTAAGAAAAGTCTTCTAAAATCCTTACTAAGTATTCATAAAATCAGGGTTGGATTTTTGCTTGTAATAAACCGTGATCTGATGCTGCTTCTTCACAAGCTTCTAATAGTACTAACTACAGAGAGTATTCAGCAGCTTCTCGATTTCCACTTCCCTTCCACATTAGCTTAGCCAAAAAAGTAATCCAGAATAAATTCACAATCTCATTGTAAAAACCTAAAGATAGTCCATCTCACCTTAAGGTAAGACACGGAGAGCATCAGCAAAGCCTGCAACTCTCTTGCATCTTCACTTCCCTCCACCATCACAAAAATATTTCATTACACCTTTACGCAGCAACAAGCCTATTCTTAATAACCAGTGACTTAGTAATTCCCAGCAACCAATTAAAATTTGCTGGGAAAACAATTTCCCACAGCGGCTTACCCCATTTTCAGACAAACAATGCAGCAGGATGTCTAGAAGGATAGGTTTCATAAGGCAACTAACAAGTAACATCAAGCCGTTTTATGAAACGCTCTGAAGTCCTGAGCCCCTAGGCACTCGGATGGTGACCCAATGCAGCAGTTATTTAGTGCATGTGTAGCACCAGCCACTCTGCAAAATACTCAAAACTTCTTATTCGTTGCTTGACATTACTTGTTACACAATATCATTAACATATATATGCAAAAATGCGAGGCAGGGGCTGAAACAACTACCCTTACAGGGAAAAGCTACCGAGACCAACATACGTGCCAGATTTAACTTAAACACCTAACCAAGTGCACGCAAAGTAGTTCATATTCTTCATAAACTGGTAGGATATTAGCATTAGTGAAACAAAAGCATGGGTCTGTAAGAGATCAGATGTAATGGGATAAATTTAAGAGAAAAAAAAGTTTAGGCTTAGCATTAAGGAACCATCCCAACAGTCAGAACTGCTGGTCCATGTCCCCAGGGGAAGGATCTGAGCCCACAGCTCTTGACGTTTAAACAAAGATTGGACAAGAGTCCTGGTAGCTGCGCTGCCAAGACAACATGCTCCAGCTCAGCATTTCTCAAACTGGCCTGAGGGCAAGGCAACAACACATGGGACCCGAGTATAAAGAGGAGGACTGCACAAAGCGGTTTGTTGAGCCTGTCTGCACTGAGGACCGCACATAGCCACAGAGACAAGTTGCTGTGGAGCGGCGGACACTGCCTCTGCTGCTCTATAGCACACGTGCGTACTGCTGCATGTTGGTGACAGCAAAGCAATCCCAAGTAGCTATTCCACTCTTACCTCTCTCTTCCTTACATCGGAGACTGAGGGATACATACACACCAAGGGATGCTAGAGCATACAGCTGCATGCAAGGACAGTTACCGCACACCAGCTCAGGTACGTGCTCCTCTTTTTCAGGATGAAGTGTTAAGGAAACGTATTACTTCAGCTGGGTGCAGGATGCTCCTCTCTCCAAAGAGTGGGTATTCCCCACGGCAGCTCACACTGCAATGCAGAGTTGTGTAGCAGAAAGAGACCACAAGTGCCCATGACAGAAGCCTGCAGTAGAAGAGCTAAATCGGGATAAAAGTATTGGGAACTGGTAGGATGCTTCCCGGAGCCACAAAGCCTGGAATGGAGTACAGGCAGAAGTAACAAATGCATTTTGGTGCTACCTACTACCAGGACCTAGAGAATGGGGCTGTGAGCCACAGGCCACCAAAACCAGGATATTTACACAGATTTGGAGCCAAAAAAATAAATTCAGTTCTTGAGGAAAGGGAACACTACATGCCTTGCCATTAGCCACAGCCACACATCAGCCAGTCAGATTTGAACTGTCAACCCACCTCATTCGACTTGTACATGCTGTACTAAACAGATGCACTTGCGTGCATTTCCTAAAGCTGCGTGATAGCAGTACTATTTCATCCTATGTTCTGAAGGGAAGCTCAAGTGGACATTTCGGAAGCAATAATCTATGTGACCTAGAAGCACCTTTTCCCATAGTTAATTTCCATTATTTAATGCAACTACATTTGTGCACAGTGATAGATATCTTTAGTGGAGATCTTAAAATTAAAAATAAAGCAGTTCACCAAGTGTGAGAACTTCTTAAGTACAGTAACAGATGTTATGTTTCTGATGGCACAGCCATGCTGTTCTCATAGACTCTGCAGCAAGTCCCACGACCCCACCACACACACACGAGAGTCACAAGTGCTAAAAGCAGCATCACTGTTTCTTGCAGAATCCTCCACACACTGACAATATAAAAGATGAAGGGCCAAAATTAGATTTCAGACTGAAGTAATACCAAACCGCGCACTTCAATGCCTTCAAGTTAGATCTCTGGCTCTGAAAAAAGAAGAAACAAACCCCGTAAGGCTTTAAGTCCCCATGCAGCAAGTTTTAATGCTTTTACAGTGGAACTCAAAGTACCCAGCACGTTCAGGACAACCAGCTCACACACCAAAAAGGGAACGACGCCAGAAATCTCTCCTCTCTCGCAGATTTAACTGCTGATTTGCAGCCCTGTAAACAGATACCTCTGGAAATCAGACCCATGCTTGGACCTTTCTTCCTCCTCTCCTTACCTCACACGCACTCTTCAGGCATCCCATCCAGCATCGCCTGAGGCCGAAGCTGCACACCTGCCAAGGCTGTCCCTCATTTGGCACCTCACCTTCCCAGCCCTCCTCCCTGTCCACTGAGATTCAGCCCCGACGCCTCCTCCCTCCCAACCCCAGCTACCAAACCTCGGTCCCTTTCCCTTAACCCTTTTCCCTCGCAGGACTCTGATGCTGCCTACCTGGAGCACGCAAGCACCCGCAGCCATCCCCAGCGCTCTGCTGGGAGAACAGTCTGTGCAAGCTTTTCTTACCTATATCATGCTGTTTAGCTTCGACCTCTTACTTGCAGGATGGCCACCAATTGCTGGGCAGTGTCAGGAGGTGCTCCTGCCTCAAACCACCACCAGCTTTTACAAAACAAAGGAACCTGCTGAGCCTCTGTTCCTATGATGGTCAATGCAAATAGAAGGAAGAGAAAAAAAAAAAAACACCTACAACTGACATCAGTTTGTTTAAAGAAAAGCTTAAGAACAATTTATACCTGAATTACAGGAGGAAAGATATCTCACAGCAGGATGACAGTAGTCAAGAAAAGGCCCCGTCTCCTTTTCTGGATACGTTAAATTGTAATGCTCACCAGTTTACAATGCAGGCGTTCACACAGTCTAAAGAACATTGCTTTCAAGTTTCTTCAACTGCTCTGGGTACGAGGAATTTCAGTACTTAAAATAGTGTGGATATACTGAATATTCCTGACCTCGAAGGTGGTCTCAGTGCCCACAGAAAAATCACCCTCATAAACAGCTCACCTCATATCAAGAAATTTAGTCAGTATTTAACTGAATGGTAGCCAGTTCCCAAAGAAAGAAGGGCAGGAAAAAAGTAAGGGAGTGTTAACTTCACTTGCTCACCACAGTGATTTAAAGTACTTTCGACATCCTTAATCAAGCTTGGGACATTGGTATTTATGAGATTTCATAAGGAAAGGCCCCCTGTTCTCGCTTAGTCAGACATCTGATCATCACACCAGCACTCAAACCGTCACCTCCCCCTGCAAACAAACCCCATAAATAAATAAAGCACCCAAGCTTTGCACTTAAGACTGCGAAACACAAGGCTTGAAGCACAATTGAGTGACAATTAACAAAGCAGCAGGCACGAACACACAGTGAACAAGACTTCATCAACTTCATCCTTTGCCGCTGCAAATTCCATAGCAGCAAACAAAAAAGAATTTTTCCTTGAAGATGATCTTAAATGGTCAGAAAGGGTTGGGTTGTTGTTTTTGGTTTTTTTTTTTTTACTGCTATGAAAGAGAAACCTGAGTCAACTAACTCATCCTTTTCCAAACCCATCATCAGACAAAACACCTGACAAGCTCTGAGAAACAAGCAGGGAAATTTTGGCCCTGGTGGACTCAACAGAAATTGAAGTCAGTACCAAAACAAAGCCAGAAATTAGCAAAGTGTTTATCTGATGAATTTGATGAAGTCCTAAGTGACAAAACTGAGTTTTTTGTTCTCAAAATTTTCTGATGCAGATATGCTAGGGAAGGGGAGGGAGTTGCAAGATCAAGTTGTAATGCAAGAGAACTATTCCTTTAAAGCACCCGCTGACAGAAGATCTTACTGTCAAAAGGAAAAATGTGACCTTTAATAAAAATGTCTATAAATATACAGGCCTTTACAATTTCTTGTAGTTTATTAAAGTAAGACTTCAGCTATATATAGCTGTCGCCTTTGCAGAGGCAAAGCTTTTGACATTATTTAGCAAGGGGTTAAAGTAGACATACAGAGGCTGTCACTCACATACCGAAAGACTTCCACCAGTTCTGAGGAGGAAAGCAGGTAACACTGCCCCTCGCAACAGGCTGGTATTTCTGTGCTCCAAGGTCCCCTGTGCTACACTTGCCAAATCCCCTCAATGACCCAATGGGGGGGGGGGGGGGAGGGTGGAGAAAAGAAAAAAAAAAAAAAAAGAGGAAAGAAAAAGAAGACAGCTTGCTTTAAGATGTTTGCTCCCCAAGAGTTTTACATCACCACTGCTTACCTGAAGCATAAAAGCTTCTATAATCCTGTCAGTCCTGGAAAGCTCAACAGAGAAATTAAACACAGGAGTTGAGCTTTTTCTCCTTTGAGAACTGCCATCATGCAGTTAAACACACAATTCTGACTGATTAAAGCTCTCATGAAGAGGTAGAGGTGCTACAGAGTACCCTCACTTGGCATTAAAACCTCTTAAAGATAGACCTAAAGATGCTTCATTAAGGCCAAATAAGTCTGGTACAGGAGAGAAGCAGGCTCAACTTCCACAGTCCTCATGCAAGGGCTGACAGTAAAGCCCTTTCTTCAGAAGTAAATGTGTATGACCAATCTGATCACAATAATGTAGTTACAGCAGTGCAACACCTTCAAATTTTTAGAAAAGCAGGTTTATTTGCTAGAATGACCTTAATATAGATTCCCTAAATGATTTCACGCAGGAAATTAGAAAAGCATTTTGAAAAAAAAAATTATCATAGGGCAGAAAATGGTTAGAAAATTATTTGAGAACAATTATATCCTGTTACTTTTAGGTGTTTTAAAAGTTACTCCACCAAACCAATGCTTTGCCACTGTCTTGTTTTTCCAGTGGTTCCTCTTGATACATAAAAGTAAGTTTGCTTTTGAAACATACTTATTATCTGTACAAAACATGCATCAGCAGTTGTATTTACACTAAGTCAAACACACAGATTCCACTTGCTTAACCCAAGTACAACTTACACATGTACAGGCATAAGAGCACGGAACTTTTTGTTAAATATGCAAGCAAAAATACTCATCACACCAATACAAGCATTCACTGAAGAAAAAAAAAGGTGTTATATCACAAATGCTTTATTTCCTATGAATATTAAAAAATACAACCTGGTTTTTCAGTAGATGATGCTTTTATATATACACATATGTATACCCACACAAATGTATTAGACAAAAAAAATAGCACCTCACGTAAAAACACTGATGAGGGAAAAGCCCCTCCTCATCAGACCTTGCAAACCTACACAAACCTTATTAAAAAAAAAATCCCAACAGGTCTATCAAAATATTTTCAGGCTGATTGCAAATAATCTTGAAGTCCATACTGTCTGGAGTCTGGGACCAGAGACAAATTTAATTTGACCTAGCTGGTTTATAGGGTCCTGAGAAGGCTGTGAGACACTTCCTAGAAACGCTTTTTTCTCCAATAAGGGAAAAGTTGGAAAGTCAAAGCAATGAGGAGAGGGGACAGGTAACGGGAGGCTACAAAGGCATCAAAGACATGGCTGGGAAAGGTAAGTAGGAACTATAAATCACATTCAAGCTGTCATGTGCGCTTGAGGTTTTTTTTTTCCTTTTCATTTTACTTCAGATGTTTTTTCCAACTCTCAACGCATTCATATCTCAGAAGTGGACCATTTGAAATGTGGAAGTCAAGCATGCAGAAGCAAACACGCAGAAAACAAATTTATTTCAATAATCTTAAAAAGATAATGAAATGGCACCTGCAAAAGCTGTTAGACTTCAGCAACCTAAATTCATGCATATTCCTGTTTGCTCTTACATATAGAGGCTTCTGAAAATCTACAAGTAAACAGAAAATGCCAAACAAAGGATCTAACACAGCACTGAAGGCAGATTAATCCACGTAATGGGAGTCACGGGGCTCTGACTGACACTGAGCTGATTGTCAGGAGTGAAAGCTTCCTAATAACTTACGTCCCACCTTCTGAAGTTTTATGGCATTTACAGAGGACGAAAAACAAAAACACACACGTCAGATCTAGCAAAGAACCATATACATTCAGTTTTAAGCAACAGAGGAAAGACAGAATGCACTAAGTACCGATACATACAGTCATTTTTAACCTCCTCCTCCTCCACTGAGCTCAGGCCAGAGTCTTTATATTTGACAACAGTTGTACCACAGCTATTTCTCCTCTGCATAGGCATGTAGATCCCGTTAGAACCAGTCAGATCTCTATCAAAACTCCAGCAACATACACAGATGTAACCTGCTAGCCACTAGCAAAATCTCATTCAGTTGCCACTGTAAGTAAACTCTTTGTACATTAGC
This sequence comes from Phalacrocorax aristotelis, assembly GCF_949628215.1. Classification (NCBI taxonomy): domain Eukaryota; kingdom Metazoa; phylum Chordata; class Aves; order Suliformes; family Phalacrocoracidae; genus Phalacrocorax; species Phalacrocorax aristotelis. The sequence goes on along the minus strand of NC_134276.1, from coordinate 75,223,731 downwards.
TGTATAAAAATGTGTTTTTATCAAAAATATGCTTGCTCCTAATTTCAACATACATATACAACTGAAAAATACCTGAATAAAGAAAAACTTCAAAAATTTCAAAAAACGTCACTGGGAAACTACAGTATGAAATCTTTAAAAATACAACAACAAAAACCAAAACCAAACCAACTAAATTGATGGATACTAGTTGCAAAGAGCACACAAACCCACGATTTCTATTTATATAAAAATTTAGAATTATTTCATCCCACAGTCTTTTCTTTTTTGGTCCCCCAAAAGTGAAAAAACACTAACCAAAGAAATTGAAATTAATTCAGAAATTAATTTCTGTAACATAGACAAAATATTTTGCAAAAATGTTTTCCATAGAAGAAAACACCATTAGGCAGGAGCGAGTTTTACCTCCTATGTATGCCAACAGCCATTCCAATATTGTTGCTCATAAACAAGCACCTCGTATTAAGATCAACCTTTTAGTTCCTCCCTCACCCTTAGCGCATTCTGTTGCAAAGCTGCAAGTTCAAATTTGTCAGGCAAAATGCTTCACTTACTTCTTAAGATTGCTCATTTCATGCTACGCTGGAAATGATTATGTTGTTAACATAAGGAAGACTGCAACTTCATTATCAGGTTTAAGTATCTGCCTTTCGGTTGCTTAAATGACAGTCAATTTGATTTTTGTAAAAGAACACAACTGCTCTCAAATTAGGCTGAAGTTGAAGAGTTGCTAGAACTCCCCCAAACAAGGTTAACCCTATCAAAGCGTAGCAACGCTGACAACCAACCAGTAACCTTCCCCTTCCCCTTGTCAGACCAGCAGTCAGCAGTCTGCATTCTTGAAAAAAAGACAGAAATCTGTTTTCTGTGCTTGAAATGAGCATTTCTTCTCCTTCCTATCAAACAACAGTTAACAAGGTTTACATTGCACTGCGGAGCAATCACCTGTTATCACTATTTCAGCCAGTTACCTGCCGGGAAAAGAGCCTATTTGCATGAAAGCAGGAACAAGAGTGTGAGTTTGTTACTCCTTTTCCCTTGCAAGAACTAATAAAAGTGGGAGAGGTATTGCTCCTACCTCTCCTCCTGCTGAGGCTCCTCCTCACCGGATAATTGCTGAGCCTACCATTTTCTTGTGTGTCTCCGTAACTTGATTGCATACCGTGTATTTTACCTCAACGAGATTCTTGGGTGGGTTTTGGGGTTGGTTTTTTTCAGTAAAGCCAAAACTTGGTGGGACATGGCACTATTTCAACGATGAGTCCTCTACAGCCACTTTGATATCAAAGCCTGCAAATGAACACTGGAAGAATATTAAAGAAATACAAGCAGTTAAAAGCAGAATAATAAGGAGAATTAAAAACCGCAAGTAATCCCACTAGGGACATTTTTTTCCTCCCTTGTCAGGATGCACATTTCTCCTGTGCATTTTTGTATCCAGCGGTTCAAGATGTAAGATCATCTATGCAGCTGCAGAAAAAAATACTGCCATTTTATTCTGCTATACGTGATACATAAGTAATTTTAAATATTTGTGCATTAAAAATAATTTTCTCAATATCTTTATGCTTTTTAAAGGAAGCATTATTTTAAAATTATCTGGTCTGTTAAACCAATACCCGCATTTTTTAAGTGGTATGAATGAAAGCTCAGAGCTTAGTTATGATTTTCAAGTGCTGGTGAACACCCATGTTTTGGTATCAACCTAGCAGCATATCAACCTAACAACCAACGTATCTATAGCAGAAAACTTTTGTATAACATTTGTAGCAGATACGTCATTTATTTGCATATTTAAAGCATTTCAGTCATCTGGTATTACATGATAAACTATAGATCACAATTAAAAGCTACTTTGCACGCAGGCATGTCCCATACAGAAGTTTTCCTCCCACTAATTGATCATCTACCCAGCAGCATATTCTGAAACAAGAGCTACCTACCTCTAAATTTAAAACACAGCTCAGAAAACACTTCGTAATACAGTGGCGCAGAGCTAACTATTTGCAGTAAAGGCTCCTGGTCAGTTTTTTTGCTCTGCGCAGCCCGGTAAGCGGGGCACCACCCCTCCCTTCGGAGGATCCCAGGCACCCCAGCACCTACTCACCCACCGCACAGCACTAACCCTTGGAAGCTGTTGGACTTGCTGTGCATCAAACCACTTGCACAGGCACGAAACTGCTCTCCAGGATGTGAGCGAGAGCCTGAGCCTTTCACCAGCAAAGGCTAACACAGCCAGGAGCTTTTAGCAGATATGACAGAACCTCAGAAAACATTCAAGCAAGTTTTTAGAGTGGGCAGGGAAGGCAAAAGAAAAGGGGGGGGGGGGGGGGAAGCACTGGACAGTAGATTAGCCAAATAATACACAATTCCCTCAAGACCGTGTGACAAGCACATTCATTTTAGCAACCAGTCAGGCATGTGTATAAACCTGTTTTTTAACATCTCCCTACAGCTCTAATTAAAACACAAGGAGGCATTAACAACATGATATGTTATGTTCCGCATGCAATTCGGTAAGCAAGAAACACAGCTCTGTAATCTAATGCTGAAGCAGGTGTACTTTAAAGAAGGAAAGAACTCCAAAGTTTTTAAACAAAGTTTAACAAGCTAAGGCAAGCATCCCAGTATTCAGTCCAGGAGAAAGTTATAACAAATAGCATCAGCAGTCATAAGCTTATCCTCCCACCTTCTTCTGCTCCTCTAAACAGGGCAACTTAACAACTGCCAGCAGAGCCTCCGCAGCCGTTCCGGCAGCTCACGGTCTCTCCCATTTCTTCAAATTCAAGTAAAGCTCTACAAATGCAGGAGCTTTCACTAGGCCCAAAAATCACACATCCCAGACTGCTCTAATCCCCCTGTTCTTGGTATCCTAAACACTGAAATAATATCTTAAATGTTGGAAAAGTTCAGATGCCGTCTAGAGATGGGTGACTTAGAAGTAAATAAATATGAAAGCACAAACAGCCCAGGGAAACAGGGAGGTGGTCGGTAACTACACAGACGTGGAAAGGCAGAGCCAGCAACATGTGGGTCTGACATCTCTCCACAGAAGTCAACACCAAGGCTGTCACATTATACTTCTAAAACTTCTTTGCCAGATACCGTCTTATAGCTGAAATAAGTTCAAGTATCAATAAAAATACTACCTATAAACACACTGTTTAGGGGTTCTGAACACCAGATGTGCAGCTGTAGCTGTAAGACAGTATAAAGGAAAGTAATTTAAAAGTGACAATGTAATTGATCATTTAACATGGATAAATATAAAAGAAATCACCTCCCCCCCTCTTTTTGTTTTAATTAGCAGCATTAAGTTAAAATCAGCTGTGTGCTAAAATGCAGAATTTCATCTAGTTATCTCACTTTTCAGAGCTGCCATCCAGCCCTACAGATCTCTGGCATCTCCCACTCCCACCTGACCCAGCCTCCGCCAGCACAAAACCTGCCAGGGCCCTGACATAACATTTTGTACATCAGTTCTTCAAGAAGCAAATAGCATCTCTTGGCTTCCATTACATAAATATCCCCGATAAGAGCTATTATTAACTTGTTGGTTTCCATTTTAAGTAAAGTATGTCAAAATTGCATTTATGTCTCCAATTAAATGAAGCCTCAAGCGTTGTAAGCACTTCAAGTCTTCAGAAAAGAGAAATGCCACACGCTTTCAGAGAAGGGGCTCCCCTCTCCAGAAATTCATAAGCCCCTGAGTCCCCTTAGCTGTAGCTCCCGCAAAAAGCATGGGAGCGGGGAAGAGATTAAGCCAGCACAATCAAACAGCGAGTTTCAGCTAAGTCCATTTCTGTCTATATTGCAAGAAGTCACCAACCAAAAAGCAACACCACCACTGATCGAGACAAACAGGCAAGTTTTCAGTTGTAAAATGCACCCAGAGAATGATACCCACGCTTAACAAAATACTAACTTCTAAATTTCGGTTGAATACAACATTCTTTGTTATTAAACTGCCCTGTATTTTCTGAAGAGCAGGCGTAATGCTACACTAGCAAACCTGTTCAGGTAAGAGACCCCAAAAATACATACCAACTTCTAGAAAAGACTCCCAGGGACTAAAGGAGAAAGACACAACACAGAAACAGAGGTTCATATAAGGTTTTCATCCATGGATCATAAAAGGGGCGCTACAAAAATGGGTACACATTCCTACTCCAGATACATCCCAGTGTCGCCGAGCTAACCAAAAACGTACCGACACCATGCCGTGCTCCTTACCTCCGGGGCACAATGGTCAGAAATTAACTTCAAAGATTGAAATATGCTACCTAAAGAGACCACGGGAAACATCAGAAGGATATCAATTTTTAACTCAAACTCAGGGCAGCTTGTACAGGATTTAACTTCACTTCTCACCAGCAGGTCTTACAAATCCAGCTGTTTTCACCATGGCCTCGGACACCTGCTGTCGTCAGACCAGCCAAGAGTTCAGGTCACCAGTCAAGGCACCCCACAGGCCAGCTGCAGCAAGCTCTTTGGGATAAATGCTCGACCCCACTCAGCACATGGTAGCTACTTCAGCAACCGTACCCACACGTGCCTGTCTATGCGTAGGTATATGAAGCTGTACAGGGAAAAATAATAATCAATTGTAGCCACGCAGCCTTTGTAGATTCTCCTCCATAATCAAACCACCCAGCTCTGTGAAAACTGCGTGTGTTTAAAAAACCAAAACAAAAAGCCCACAACAATCTCAGGTATCCCAATAAATCCCAGACACAAACTTCCTGATTTTCTGCCACAGAGAGGAAATCCACAGAACCGCAGAGAAGGAAAAAGCTGGGTTTATTCCACCACTACACTGAGATCCCCTAGCCTAGGCTTTTACAGTCACAGCTGATTTTCATGATTTTAACGAGATCCCAAATGAACGTGCATCCTTGCCAATAAATGCCACTGCGTATGTTCCTGCATCAGCTCTCTACAGACCTTTGTGGGTCCCGGCTACACGTACGTAACACAGATAAACAAAAAAAACAAAAACAACCCCAAACCCCCAAAAAACCAAAAACCCACAGTGGCACTGACTGCCCCAGCTCAGGGGAGTTTTTCCCGCTCAGGGAGAGAAGGAGGCCTGTTCTGTAAAAGGAACCTAGAAAGAGGAAATATCAAATGAAGGACAGGTACTTGAAACAGCTCTCATGATTTTGATGATGTTTACTGCATACAAAGCCCAACTTTTGCAGAAGAGGGGTTTCTCCTGCTCCTCTTTGGCATTATAAACAGGGTACGTCACGTCTAGTCTGGAAAGAGGTCAGAAGTTCACTTAAAAAACAAAAAACCCACCACAAAACTTTGGATCCTAAAAGCACTAACTTGCTTTTAATTTGAAAAGGCACTTTCTTAACTAAAGGAACTTCAAATTGCATTTCCTCCCTTCAGTAAGGGCAGGCGGAGGTTTTCTGATGTCCTGCTAAGGAGCTCTGGGGCAGGCTTGACAGTTACGCTAACATGCCTTCATCCAGGTCGCCCTTTCCTCTCTAAACCCATCCGGCTCCGCATTTTCAGGTTAGCTCTAACCATCACTGAGCTACAGCCTGGTTTCGTAGAGATGAGCAGGTGTGCTCGAGATGCTCTACAGAGCAGCCCACAACAAGCACCAACGTGACGTAAAAAGTTGGCTGCAGATAAAACATTTCACGTGCACTAAGACAAAATATAGTTCTCTCAATCTTTCAGTTGTAGCGCAAAGGCTCTTCGACATTAACGGAGAGGCAGGATAGCCTTCAAGTTTCTAGAGTATTTTAATCACCGGATTTCTAATTGCAACTGGATGCCGTCTCCAGCATCACCTTCTCCTGAAAAAAAAATAGGCTTTACTTTAAAGTGCTAATTCAGCGATATTTTAATTAAAGTACATAGCCACTCATTAAGACAATTTGTGAACAATAGCTGAACTCTTCAAATAACTATGAAGGCTTTTCATAAGAGGACTGTAGTTCAAAAACAGCCTTTATTCTTCCCACTAAGGTGCATTTTAAGCCACCCTGCACCCAACTCTCCCATTAACCACCACAGAATTGCTCGCGAGCGCTACTTTCGCTACATCCCCCGGCCGCTGTCGCACCGGCCGTGCCTCCGCGGAGAGACGAGCGCGGCTAAAGCAGCCCCCGCGGGCGGGAGGTCGGTCCGGCCGGAGGAGCGGGGCCGGGCCCTTCCTCTCGGACGCCCCCGGAGCAGAGGGGGGACGGGGAGACACCCCCGCCCACTGCCCGGTACAAAACTTACCTCGGGGGCCGGGCCGGGCGGGCTGCGCTAGCGCTTCATTGTCAAACTCAGTTCTAGCAAGTTCCTCGACATATCGGCGGAGCGGTGCTCGGCAGCGGACAAGCGCCCGGCTGTCTGTCTGTCTGCTGGGCGGGCTGTCTGTCCGCCCGCCCGCCACGCCCAGCCGCGCTCCGCAGGGCCCCGCCGGCTCGGGGACCGGCGGGTCGCCGCCTCTCCGGGCTGCGGCGAACAAAAGGGCGCTTGGCCGGGGGCCGCTGCCGCCTCACGCCGCCGCCCCCCGCGGGCACGGCACGGCCAGCGCCGGAGCCGAGCGGCGGCCCGGCTCCGGCTGCGGCTCCGGTGCGGTGCGGCGGGGTGAGGCGAGGCGGGGGAACCGCCGCAACTTTTCCCTCCGGACGCGGCCGGGTCCGCAGCGCCCACGCCGGACGGACAAGCAGACGGCACGGCAGCCACCCCCGGCCCAGTTCCCCCCACGCCTTCCCGGCGCCCCACGTACCCGCAGGACCCGCCGCCTCCCCTCGCTCGCTGCCGCCGCCGCTTCCTCCTCCTCCCGCCCGGCCTTGGCGCCAAACGCCGCCGCCTCCCGCCCGCCGCAGGCCCGGCACCTCCCCCGCGCACAGGCCCGGCGCGGCGGCCCCGGCGGCCCGGCGCCCGCCCCCCGCCCCGCCTCCATGCGGGCAGCCCGGGCCGCGCTCACCTCCCGCCGCCGGCACGGCCCGGCCCGGCGCGCCGCCGCCTCCGCCTCCTCCTCCTCCTCCCTAGCTCGCCGGCGTGGGCGGCCGCGGCCGTCAGGGCTGGCGCTAGCGCTCCCGCCGCGGCGGCGGCTGCTGCTGCTGCTCCTGCTCCGGCTGCTGGAGGTGCCGTCCCGCGCCGGCGCGCATCGCCTCCACCCGCCCGCCCGGGCCTGTGGCCGGCGGCGGCTCCCGCCCTGCGTGCCGGCTGCTCAGCGCGCCCGCAGCCAGGCCCCGGCCCCGCGCCCGCCCCGCTCCTCCTCCGGCGGCGGCAGCCGCACAAGAGCCCTATTGTATTATTGACACCGCTGGGCTCCAGGCCCCGCCTCTTCCCCTTCCCTTCGCTCCCTGCCCGCGCCGCGCCGGGCCGGGCCTTCCTGCCCGCTGCGGCGGTAGCGCCGGCCCGTCCCGGCGAGCGGGCGGGAAGGGGCCGGAGGGGAGAGGAAGGCAGGCCTCAGCCCCGCGCCCCTCAGGGCCGAGGGCAGCCGGGTGGGAGGCCGGGGGTGGCTTCTACCGCCTCGGAGGTGCCCAGACGAGGTGGACAGCGAGCGGCAGCGCCCAGCCCACCGGCCCGAAGCCACCCGCCCGGTAGCCACTTGGGCTACCGAGACCCAACCTGGGGTTGGGCAGCGAGGGCAGAGGCGGCCGGAAGCCCCACTGCATCCCTCCTACCTTCCAGGGGTGCATTGCGCCCATCCCCGCCTGCTTCAGTACCAAATTGAGAACGTTTGGCCCAACTTGTGAGATGATGACCATAAAGCCTACCTTCAGGCAGCCTTTAGCCAGCTATCGGTGTTAAATCATTCGGCCCGTGACAGAGTTCCCCAGCAAAACATTTGATAGAAAGCACAGTAGGCAGCAGAGTTAGAATAAAGGAAATCGGCAAAAATTTATCAAGCATCCTCCATTACGAGGCCCCACACCCACACACATTACCCATAGTGCTGTTACAAAGTATCACTTGCATCAAACGCACTGCAAACCCCTTTTGCCTTCCTTACCAGAAGTACTGCTGCAAAGAGATTCATGTGCAGAACACTTCGGCTGCCACAGTCCCCTTCTCTGTGCACATAGCAACTGAGGGGTGGGGAGGCTACGGAAAGTCAGCAGAGAAGGAAATTGAACCTGGGGTCTCAAATCTGGGACTGGAACAGGCTGCCCAGAGAGGTGGAGGAGTCATCATCCCTGGAGGTGTTCAGAAAAGGTGTAGACATGGCACTTCAGGGCATGGTTTAGGAGACATGGTCATGGTAGTGCTGGGCTGACAGTTGGACTTGATGATCCTAGAGGTCTTTTCCAACCTTAATGATTCTATGATTCTGTCTGGGGTACAGCTCTTATCCCTAGGCCAGGCACAGAGGAGAAACAGCAAGAATATAATAACAAGGAGTACAAAGGAAAAGGAACGAAGAGGTGAGCAGTGAGCACAGCAGGGATAGTTTGGCATGCCTGAGCTGCACTTCTACAGTCTTTTCAGACAGCAGCCAAAAAGATGAGGTAAAATGGATGGTAAGAAAGGAGGGACTGTTTCAGGCCAAAGGTTCCACCTAGCTCAACAGCCTCCCACCTGCTCTACCAAGTCACACCCCCCTGCATCAGCTTCCCCTGGCCCAAGTTGGCATGCACAGTAAGATACTTCCCCTGAGTACTCTGCAAGCCTCCAACTACTTTTTACTCAGATTTCCCAGGCAGGATGTGGCACATCTGCTAGTAACCCTCAACAGATCACTTGTCCAAGTACTCGTCCAAGTCAGCTTTCACCAAATCCATGTAGGCTTCTGATACTAAATCACTGCTGGCAAGGACTTCCATGGATCTACTACCTGCTAAAAAAAACAAGAAAACACAAAAAAAAACCCAAAACACCCAACTCACAAAAACCAATCTTTTTTCTTTTGAATAGCTGGTTAATATTCCTGCATATAATATGAAGTGTAGCTTTCTACAAATGCAGTTAGACCGTAACGAAACAGTGATGCTGACACGTATGACTTCCTTCATGCACCAGCAATCACCTCATTTGCCTTCTGTTCATTAATATATACTTGCTAGGAAAAGACTCCGAGCAGCTTCAGAAAACCACAACATCAAGTAAAATACCAAGAACGATCCCCCCTCCCCACCACCACCACTTGTGGAATCCTCTGTATCAAACCAGATGGTCTAGGCAGCAGGGCAGGTAATAGTGATTTTTAAACAAAAGATTCTAAGTCCAAAATGAAGAGAAATCAGCGTGATAAAACCAAGTCCATGGGCCATAGAAAAAGACCTGTTTTCTAGTCATAAAAGGAATTTAAAATCCAATTGAGTTAAACTAAGCAGAAACCATTTTCAAGTATCAATATCTTAATTTGGCTTTTAAAACAATTTATATTTTTTGTGCGCCCATGAAACCTGCTTAGTAGAGTGTACATGTATAGTGTTTAAAGTATCTGTCATTCTGAAGGACAGTGAAGAACATCTATTCCCACCAGGGAAGGAAGCATTCCTGCCAGATTGATTTATACATGAACGACTTCATCAGGAACAGATGCAGCCCAACCCAGGAAAGGTGTTGCGCAGCCATCTTCATTTCCCATGCCTGGAATCACACACACCCCCCCCCTCGGCGCTGGCTTTTGCACGTCAGAAGACCACATCCAAACCTCTAGTTCTACAGTAAATCCACAGCTGTACACACTGGGCTCAGGGGCAAAAGATAGGCAACACAGAAAAATTAGTGGCAGAAAGTCCGCGGGGCTACTAATTTCAATAAATGGTATTATGTGCAAATAAATTTTTCATTATCTCATCCTGTGCAACTTCTAGCAAACTATTTACCATTTGATAAGAATTTACACAGAATCGCATTTACATTCGCTACACATTTCAATAGGAACACCGAGCATGATGAATAAATAGGAGGCAGATTGTACACTGTTGTTATTTTTGAAGACATACGCACCACAGTTTCCACAGTCTCTCAAGAAAGGATGAAATACAGATGCTTTACGCACCTAGAGAGTATAAGGAATTTACAAAGCCAGATGTTAACATGTTGATAAAATATAGGACAAACATGAAGTCTTCCCAAGAGAGGAATGCTCTGGAAACTAGAAGTACAAGAGATATGGCCAAGAGAAAATAATGTGTACATGTATACCATACTCAACTTGAACCAAGTCATTATTCAGCCATACAAAGGCTGCCCGTGGTATATTAGGGTATTAAGAAAGTTACACTGAAGTAATGTTTAACATCTGAGAAGTAGGGTCATGCAGAGTTTAACATGGACTGGAGCCACAAAAGAAGCATCTTTAATTGAAATACCTAGACGTATTTTCAGTGCATTTCAACAAAAGAGTATTTTTTCTACAAAATCTGCTATCTCTGATCAGATGCCAGAGAAGTAAGAGACATCAAACACGCCATAGTATCAGGGAAAAGCAGTGGGGCGAAGTCTGAATTGGAAAGGCCTGGAAAGTTAATTGAAGCCCCTTACCTCCAAGTCCTTGCAGCATTCCCAGCCTGCACGTAGCAGCCTCCATGGGCAGCAATTCTAGTTGATTCTGGTAAGAAAAGAAATACACATACCAAAGCCTGGTATACCACCCTTCTTTGAAATGCGTAGGTACTACGTAAAACTCTGCATAAGACTTCTCTGCATAAGACTTCTTTGGTAGATCAGATACCATTGATGAAACCTTGATACAACGTCCTTGAAACCAGAGCAAGCATTGGCAGCTACTGGCGAGACACAGAAAAGCTGAACTCTCTTATTTTTTTTTTTCCACAATAAGCAAAATTGTTGAAGTGTTACCATAAAGCACAAACACCCACCTGCAAATGAGAGCGCTAATTATCACTGTGGAGTAACTTTCATTCTTCTGTGGAAAAAAATGCAAAGCAGAATCTCATCTAAGGATGGCTAGCTGTCTTCAAACCCTCTTGTGACTGAAAACGTTTCTGATACTCGCCATTAGAAATAGAAGCAAAGAGCCCTCAGAGCTTCAAAAGATTACCTTTACCTCTAACACTGAATCCAAAGCTTTAGCACCTGTTGGGGCAGCTATCAAAAGATGCCCTCAGGTCATAGCACAGCCCTTCCATTTAATCTCCAGAACCCTTTAAAACAAAGCCCCTGAAGTGGTTTTCAAGGAGGGACTTCAGAAACAGGGGGAAGATCTCCCTTCGTAAAAAGATCAGCACATTCAGACAAAAAAAAAAAAGTACTTCCACAATGATGAAGCGTTTACTCTCTTTAGAGCAAGATGTGCCAGCTTCACTTCCCAGGATCTGACACGTTCAAAGTTTTGTGCTTGGGGAGATCTTTGATTTATCTTTCCCCTTACAAGACAGTAAAACAGAATGGAGAGGATTGCCAGCAGCTTTCAAACCCTATCAGCATTATGTCTATGTACCTTAAACACATGCAAGTAAGTACCTAACAAAAAAGAATCAAAGAATACATCTTATGCTTGTATTAGTGAGGAAACAAATTGCGTGTCTTGCCTAAAAGAGTTGGAAAGTTACCTGCCCCTACTGTGCCGTATGTGCAGTTTGGGGAAATCTCCCTGCAGCAGTCAGCATCCACGTAAGGAGGAGGAAGTAGGGCTGCTGCTCCCTTCAGTGCTCAGAAATCACAAGTCAACGGTCACTCCACCCTTCCCCAGCCCCCCAAAGGCTTGTTGGTGTTTTTTTTTTTTTTTTTGAGACACACGAGTTTAATGGCTCAAAACAAAAGAAAAAAAAAACCCACCCAAACTTTTAAAGTTTTCTTCACTATGACCTAAAAATTAAAGTGGAGATTCTCACATGACTATAAACTGGGACTTTACCCGTGATAAAATGAAGTTGGAAAGGCACAGAAACATACCACTGTCATCTAGGTACCGAGTCCTTTGAGCTCCTAGTACTGCAGAGGTGCCTAGCCTTAAATTTAGCCTCGTCATTTGAGTAGAATATGTAACAGCACGTTGCTTTTAGCCTTTGCAGTTTGGGAACATCAGACAAATACTCATGTAAATACTGCTGAAGAGCCTCTTAACCTCACCATAGTTTCCTATCTATCAACGTTACCTGATGCTTTTAAGGACAAATTTTCTATAGCGGATTTAACAAAAGGATGCGAGGGAAATCCACGTGTATTTAGAAGATCTCACCAGGCCCTTGGCAACACTGGCAATTTCAAAGCCTTGTGCAACTGGAGAGAGGCTGACTCCTACTTGACAGATGCTGGTCACATTGCTTAATACATTCTGGGAAGGTACCCAGATAATCTAGCCATGAAATTGTACATAGCTGGGGATTACCACTAGGTGTATAAAAAAATAAAGGAATGAGCGGTTGCACATTTTTCTTTGTGTATTCAGAAAACTTCAGAGCTTTTTTAAAAGCTTCTCTCACTTCCCCCTCCTTTTCTTCTCTCTTACTCAGAACCAGTGATGACTACATGTGCATCAGGAAGACTGCATGACCACAAACATTACCCGCAACAGTCTTATGGCAATCAGGCATTCTGAAGAGATGAAAGCAGTAGAAAGCATTCTTCCGTCAAACTGGCCACCAAGATGTTAATGTCTGGCCTGTTAACACACCATGACTCAATCGTTCAGCGAAGCCTCCTGTACATCCTGCTTTTACCAGGTTTGCCACTTGTGAAGTTTTCCCATACGTAGATGGTTGTGTTGAGAGACAGAGCCCAGACTAGATGGCTTTAAGAAACACTTCCAGGCTGGCAATACAGCAAGTTGTTATTTTTCAGAAATTGTTATCCTCAGCAAACTGCTATAGCTCATACAGCGAGCTCTGCAATGTCCAGGGAACAGGGTGGACCACCCCAGAGCTGCCTTCAACATACACTGAAGCAAGAGCAAGAATGCAGTCCTACACCACACAACTTAATGGAGCCTGCTTGCATCAGCCCACTCAAATCCATGCATGCTAGAGACAATACTTAGGATTGGCACTTATTCATAGCTTTTAATACTGTTGGACTAGAATTTAGATGCTTTACATCAGGTTTAAACTTGCTTTGGAAGACCTGTTCCTGCAGATCTCCAAAGACCTATGTCACCCTATGCATTCAGAAAGCTTACTCATTAATTCTAAAAAAGAAATGGCACAAAGGTCCAATGGAGTCAACAAGGAACTTGATAGCAAAAATCCTAGAGATTAGGAACTAAATCAGGAGGCACCTGGGCTGCTCTAGGTCTTAAAAGCTTCATTTCACAGTGGCTTTTACTAAATCTTTAGGAAAAAAGCCTGGAAGACTGACACCTTGTAGAAAATATTATCAGCAACGCTAATTAAAATATGCACAGAAAGCTGAATGCTGTATGAATAAAGCCTAAACTTTTAAAAAACTGCATTTAAGAGAAGATATTCAGCTAGAGAGTTCTCTCTCACACTTAAGTCAATAAAACTCATTTTTGCCTGTACTGGCCAGAATTACTAAAGCACATATTTTGTAATAAAAAGTTTCAGGCTGCTTTTTGGAATTGGAGAAAAAAAAATCCATCCCAGTTATGTAAGTTCAGCCTGGTATGTGGATTACTTTTAAATCCATGCATTTTATGCATGACTATTTAGGTATGACAAAAGAAAGTGGTGACTTCCTAGGAGCTAGGACACAGATGCAAAGCTTCTGCATGTTAGTATTTGAGGATGCAATTGGTAAAAATCATGAAAATACTTAAGGACAGCTTTGCTATGACTTAGATATTACGTAAAAAAGATTACTAGGCAACTCAGATCCAATTGGGGTACAAGATTTTTTTTAAACTGTAAAATCGTACAATAGTAGCTAAGTGTAAACCAGAAGCTTTGATTCTCTAAGGCTTCACAATTTAACTCAAGATATTCAACAGAAAGTTCTATTGATACAGTACTTCCTGTTCTCAGCAAACATTTACACTTCATGAAAATTCCAACTATAGACGGTCTAGGGTAAGACTCTCATTTCTGATCAGTTTAAAGCTGAGTTGGGAAATTTATTAGATATTTACCTGTTTTCAGGAATCTTTTGATGTTAAACTGGATATACAAAGGAATTGCTGTCTACAGGAACAATTCTATTAGTATAACCACCAGAACCTGGTTTTGCTGTGAGCACATCACTAGCATGCATCCAATACCCAAAGAGGTAAGCACAGTTAAAAAGCACAAAACTTTTACAGGTTAAAAAACAAAGCAGAAAGGAACAACCACATGCACAGACAGATCTGGGAGAAGTGCTTTAACAGTCTCCATCCAGGAATCTCTGTATCTTTATCTCTACAGCTTGATATAAGAATACCTTCTTCCATATTTACACTGCAGTTTTCCCAGTAAAAGTTAATCATATCTTCACTAACTCCAGGGAAAAAGTCCCTGCTGTCAAAAATTCACATTTTTTGGAGGATGGATGACTGCAGAGTTAATGCTTATTTTCAATTAGCTGTATCTATTTAAAGTCCCTGTTTAAACATGGAATTCAGTTTTTATACTTAATAAAATGTAATTATATTTTGCAATATTTTATAAGTTAAAGAAGTCTTCCAGAATCCAGAGTTTAGATTTTCAATGTTTATTATGACTGACATTCACAGTGCAATACAAATTACATAAAAAGCTATACAACAAACGTACAAAGACTACATGAAGCACGTACCATTCTGTATCACACACAATACCTGATGCTTAGGCTAGAAGTGTTCTTAACAGCTAATAATAAGAAATTGAAGTCAAAAGATAAATAATTGGATTGAGAAGCTCCTTCATTATGTAGGTTTTTTTATGTTGGTAAGGTATGTTGGTAAGCAGGCTATCAATGTAAAAAAAAAAAAAACCAAAACTAAACCACAATACTCTGCTCTTTCCACATAGAAATGTTTTTCCACTGTTTTCAAGCCTAGATTAATTTTCAATTAATCATCCTCTCCTCCAGGAAAAGTAGTCACAAGACTCAATTTAGCACTTTGTTTCCAGAGCAGGTTGATGATGCAAAAGACAAACTATAAACATACATATAATCATATGTCAGCGTGTAAGTTTTGTAATGTTATATGTAAAAGTTTAGAGACCAAGATGGTCCAATATATGCACTGCTTCAAAAAACTACACAATGACAGTTCTGAAGTACAGTACACAGTTCTAATGTACTGTCCATATGTCCATACCAGAAAAATACATTTACTGCATGTGTCTAAAATAGTTCCTGCAAATGTTCATTGACAAATTGTGCTAGTACTTTGGAGACAGATCTAAGATTTTTAGCTGTTTTCACAGCCTCTCCTCACACATTATATAAACACACTCCTGGCTGGCTAAGTGCAAATAAGTGGCAATTTCTACTACCAGTCAGACTCTGGTGGCAATTAGATTTCATTTCACTTCGTCAAATAAAAAAAAAAACCCACAACATTTCACAGAAGTGGCATTACCTTCAGTACATCAACGGCTTAGTGACTTCAGGAGATGCTCTTCCTTATTTAATCTATGCGTAACTTTATTAAGAGGTCCTAAGGACACATTCTTGATAAATAGTTTAAACTAAGGGCAAGCATTTGCCTAGTAGCAACATAGTGAGAGCTCAGAACATCTCTTGGGCATGACATAATTATGAATTTCAGGAGAACATATTCTTTCATATGCTAATTCTAAAGAATTAGAGAGAGATGTGTTTTTAGCCACCCACTTTTGGAGCTCAAGAGCTGTGAATCTGATTAAACGAGACTTGTTTTCCGTTAAGATGCACAAGACCTTCCCTTTTGACAGCTGACCATAATGAAGAAATTATTGCTTTAGCACCTCAACACAGCCCCAGTGCATTCAATGGATTGTAAAGCCTACATAATTTGGCAAGCCACAATTTTAATCAAGAAATTTGGTTTTGAGCATCTGCACGCAAAAATCTGCTCAAGTATTACAGAGGGCTTGTAAAACTGGACATAAGCTTTAAGTTTGTACAGAAAAATCAGTAAGGATGTAATATGAAAAAATAAATCAATTGCATTTAATAGCCGTATAGATTTGCATTCTAACATGCGCTATGTAGCAAAAAGCATTCTTACTGATCACTATTCAAATGCATCTCCCAAAATGCTAGTAGCACTTCTTCAGTCTGTTTTTAGAATTAATCCAAAATAAACCCTACAGCAGTGTGTAGTACTTTTCAGGCAAATTTTCAGTACTACTACCGAGTGTAAAACCCCTCCCCTGGGGTCTAGCGAGGAAGAGCTTTTTGAATGCCGCCAGAGCCCTTCTCTGACTCCTGGTTGCTGTACGTCCCTCCTAGCAAACAAAAACAGTGCCAGAGACTCATTGCTCCGAGTCCAAGTGAACCTCACACATATGCCAATACATGACTTGGTAATACCAGAGGCAGCTTTATTGCCAGAGACCCTGAGTGGACCATGGACCATCTTCAGCAGAGCACTCGTGCTCAGAATTCACCTCAGAACAGAAGAGCCTGGCAAATGCTCACTTACCAGAACGCTGTTATGACAGCTCTCAGCATAAACGCTGCTGCAAACAACTTTATTCAAAAAAGATGCTGAGGCAGAATAAACCAGATGTACATTTTATAAGTCATGCACTGCTTCTGAAAGCATGCTATCAGGAGAATTCATTTCAGACTAGGCTTTCAGAAAAAGTCAACGACTTCAGCTTCCTCCCTGGCCCCCAGTGAAGACAAATTTGCATTGTGGGAAGGTTTTGAACAGTGAGTTTCACATAAATGCACTTTCTAAACAGTGTGTCTGAGTTAAAGATAATTACTACTGCAGCAAATTCGGATCAGCATTGCACTTCTCAAATAACTCTCACCATTAGATGTTGACAAGAAACATTCAAGTGTCCATAGAGGTTTAGAAATCACCGTAAAAAGTTAGTAGAAAACCTCCACTGTTTCTGGAGTCAAAACATAAGTTTCAAACACAATGCACGTGGGGAGCTACGCCATTTACTCCAGGTAATATGGTATTAAAACCACTGATAGCTTTATAAAAGGGACATATGAGAAATACAAAACCAAATGACAAAACTTCTCAGATACTACTGCAATATTCAAACCAAGTGACATCCAAGTGCCGAGACAAAACGTATATGCACACCTTCATGTTAAACTTCACATTCCCATCTGCATGTCAACAAAGTTGTAGAAATTGTCTACATCTTGAGATGCTGATGCCTTGCTCTCCGATACAAAAACCTGTTTTATTAAATAAGAAAATAGTTATGCATCACTAATAAAGAAGTTCAAGTAGTCTTTGCTCATTCAGAGCCAGTAATGGTTATTTTCATTTTTGCATTTCATGAGAAGCACAACTCTACTTGTTCCCACCGTGTCTTAGAATAGTGCTAAAATTCTCTCAGCCCTGTTGCACCCTTTGTTACTGTCATCTGTTCCTAGCAGACATGCTAGTTGCAGTAACCCTAACCTTCCACTGATGGGAATTTAAAATTTTGGGCTCGATTATTCAGGGATCACAGCTTCAGCTAGTGCCCATTTAGATGTACTTTGCTTGGAAAAGTCAAACTCTGTCCAGAAGAGGGGGGGGAACCAAACACATAAAAGCCTTACACTACCATTAAGCTTTCCTTTAATAAAAATGCAGAGTTTGCAAGACAGACTGCCTTGTGCTCTATTCCCCTCAAAAAACTTAGCTGCTTCTTCATCACATGATTTTTTTTTTTAATAACTTCAATTACATTTGCATCTTGCAAAACTGATCAACGTGTGTGAAAGTCCAAGCTCTAGGACAGTCACCTTGGAAAGCTTTCAGCAAATCAACTACAAATGCCTTCAGCAATGCCCAAATAGTTCAGTGTAACAGACAGTGTTATGGCTGTTCATCAATCTCAACATGCAAGTGATAACCTCAATCAAAAACTTAAATTCAGTTCTTACTATCTTATATTTTCTATACCTCAAGAGGAAATCATCACTGTCTTAGCACATCAGTGTTGGCACAGCCAACTAAGCTATTCTGAAGCGCCCGGGGACTGCAGGAATGGGTTATTCCAGATGACTATGCTCCTACAGTCACCACTTCTCTGCTTCAGCTCAGAATATCACGTGAATGTAAACTATGACAGTTCTTTGAATTGATTTACTTAAACTATGTTTTAAGATTAATATCCTGCTGTCCAGTAAATATCTGATTTAAAAAAAAACAACAACAATTATATCACCGCAAAGCAAGCGGTTTCCTAGACTGTTGCTTGGATGCCTGGTAGACTTCTGTTTGAAGGGACTTCAGAACACCTACTAATTATTTGGCAGTTTGGTGCAGCAGTGATTGGTACCACAGTCACGACAGTTGAATATATTCTTTCAGCATCCTTCCCTACCAGGATATTACAATCTACATTTTGCACAGTATTTTATGAATAAGTGATGAGACGGGGAACAATACTAGAAAGCACACCAAAAAGAATGTCAGACATAAAGAGTGTAGACGTACCCAGTCCGCACAAATAGTAAGTCCGCTTAAATGCATAGCATAGAGCTCTCCTTGTAACACACGGTTTCTACCAAACAGCTCAAAACACACTAGTGGTGCTATTGCTGAAGAACTTTTCTACCCTTACTAGAGTATCTACAGTTGTTTATCAGATTTATCAGATTAACTTCCCCAAAAACCTGGTAGAAGTTAAGGTTATTAACAGATGAATTTAATTTTTAACTGGGGTTTTCAAATGTAAATGTAGCTACCTGCTTAAAAGCAGAGTAATCTCCTGCAAAGTCTTACAGGATACATGTTTTCCTAAGAGCTTTTGTCATTGTTTATTGATCAAGGATACCTATAATTCTTTCTGAGCACTATAACAACTCTCAAACACGATAAGGGCAGCCAACAATGAGGTGAAACCACTTTATAGAGCATTCCTGAATGTTCTGTTTGTAATAAGTCTGAAGTTCGTTAGTCCCTAAATTACTTCTAAATCATGTCCCAAGAAAGAAATACATTTTATAAAATATATACCCATGATATTCAATTAGCTAGGGATCCATGCAAACTCAGGGTTTATCAGAAACTTTGGAGTTACATTTTATCTAAATAAAGATATATACTTCTCAGGAAGCCCAAAGTTCTGCTTCTTAATTCAGTGCAGCAAGTATTTAATAAGTGAGGTAGACTTTACTATGGAACCATACTGTAAATAGAAGTTTTAAATCCAGATGCAGTAAGTCATTTCACATTTGGAACTGAACCCAAATACTACAGATCACCTTCAAGAACAATGGTTACTTCACAGCATGAAGTACATAATCTGAGGTTTCTGGATGCATCTCAGAGCAGGGCATTCACAATGTTATAACAACAGACACCAGTTATTTTAGTGAGGAAAATATAAAGTTTTATTTGTTCTAACAATTAATATCACTTCAGCCTTTGAAATGGGGGGTGGGGAAATCTAATGCCACCAGTGATTTACCTACCCACTATCCGCTTTGTTCTGTATGAAAGAAACCAATATGCTAACCACAACTGTAAGCACCTGCTTAGAGAGGCCATTTTTATGGTAAAATTTGCGGTGATGACTTTTGGGTCACAAGAAAGAATCAGTAATATCACAACAGTGCCCAGACTGTAGTTCTAGTAAGTATTCTCAAGACTCAGAGGGCCAAGTTAAGACCCACTACATAGGGTTTTTCTGGTGTAATAGCAAACACAAAAAAGGTAAACATTACCTGCATTTGAGATGACTTATTACAAGACGACTGTATTCCAGAAACTGGGCAGTCTAGTTCCAAGTAACTCTTTTGAAAGGAATTGAAAGACAGCAAGGAGCTGTATGGACGCTACATCGCAAAGACATTCTAGTCTTTGAACAGCTGCTTGAAAGCAAAGGGTTTGTCACTTTCTCATTATCAGGAGATGCTCTAATTGTTTCCAGAAACTTTCCCCAAACTATTGCCATTCACAGAAATAGGGACAGCAAGCAAAGAGCAAGTGGGTTATAAAGAAGCTACAGCAAAACAAGCTGCAGAACAAAAAAAAAAAAAATGTCTTTGAAGCAAGAAGGCCTTCTGCAATATCCAATATCCTACACAGCAAAAGTAAACCTTGAAAAAAGTTGAAATCCCATCATGTTATCTTTGTCAGGGTTTAATAGACTAGGACATCACAAAGCAGACTTCAGTATAAGACTTGGAGCAGAGCTTTTCCCTATTGTATTTATAGAACCTGTTTTTACTATTATGTGAAATAACAGTTTTAAGTGGAAATCTTCTATTCTTCAATGGATATGGAGATTTAGTACTCTCTTTCCTAGTGCAATTTTTCTTGTCTCCAACAAGCAACTTGAGTTTTGAGTACAAAAACTCATGACAACAACAGAAAATAGGATATTGAGGTTTCACTATTGAGAAACCTAAAAAGATGGTGCAGTATGTCAACGCTACAGCTTGACCATGAAATATCCTAGACATTCTGTAATGTTTTCTGCTGATAAAGCAATACACCAGCTCACCTTGGTTCCACTAAAAACATCATTTATAGTGCTTCGGCATCCTTCCACAGCACCGTCTCCATTGAACTCCAAAGCAACCACTGGACCTAGAAGACAGTTTCATCTAGAATCAATACTACTTTTAAGGCTGGCATTGAAACACTAGATTTCTCAACCCATAGGGAATTGCAAAGCTTGCAAGAAGCATTTTATGGTTTTTGCTTGAGCATCCGTAATGCAGGATAAAGTATTACAAACACTTAACCATAGCATCAAAGCACAGTGTTATCTGAGAAGAAAATATCTGCCATTCCATGCTCATTTTTGCAGAGACTCTGGCAGGATTCCAGTTTTACTTCTTGAAAGGCAGGAATGGCACAAAAATGCTAAGGAGCACAGGGCATCATGGAAGTGAGTCAGACTACACTGCTCAAATAGTGAGCCATTTCACAGACATCTGGAGTAGGACTGAGTCATTCAGGCATTTTTGCCTCAGTCCCAAGATAGCGAACTGCCTGATTTTTAGACTTGTTCTCACCCACTATTTGCAGATCCCCTTTCTCTGGTTTCACTCTGAACACATTATTTCTTCCCACATGGGTGCAAAATAGCCCTTAAACTAGACTGTCATCTGATAAGTACAATAACTTTTGTCCTATTCTTGCAATAAGCATCACAGACCTCTTAATGTTACTATGAAAAAACTGCATGCTGCTAAGTTTGGGAGTGTGTATTGAGCTTTAACATGTAACAGATGGCAAGATGTCAGTACTTCTGCAGGAAGAGACAAAAACCAATTGCAGTCAGATCAATAAAAAACGCTTTTAAAACACTCCAACAGTACACCAGTTATAAACAGAAATTTAACACTTGCCTGCTTTATACACATCTATACCGATTTGCTTAAATATGTATATAGAAACACTGAACATCTAGGTGGTTTAGCAGCAATGGTGATAAGTTGGAAATGGTCTAAAAGTATGAGCTGTTTCTCAACACCCCAAACAGATCTGTATTTGCCACTGCTCCCGAGCTATGCGGTTGGACCACTAGAGGGGTGGCAGAGCCACAAAATATTGTGGAATAGCTCATTTCTGATGCCTTCAGGAGTTTTGGCTTGTTTAGGGCCTGATTGAGGCTTCCAAAACTCACCTCAACTGGCTTTACACTATGCCCTTGAAACACAAATTTCTCCTTTATTCCTCCTTCTCCAGAACTCCCTAGTGAAGAGAAAGAAAACAACACAAACTCACCTTTTTCAAGCAGCGGAATGAATTCTGATGCACACTGCTGGAAAACTCTGTGAGCATCCTCTGCCTTCATTGAGACTTCTTTGGTCTGTACCAGCTGAAAGCCTTTGCCAGTCATCTGTTCACAGAGAAAGAATTCATGTTAAAAATGCTTCTAAGGCAGAGAGTTCAGCTCAGGTGTCCAGATTACGCTGGAATAGACCCATTTTCCCCATACACATTAAGCCACAAAGCAAAGGGACCCTTTTTGCTCTTTTCAAAGACCATTTGCTTTTTCTACATTTCTGTTTATTTTCATTCCAATTCATCCAGATTTTCTCCTCTGCCCTAGCACACCTAGAGGAGTAAACGCAAACATTTTTGTTTTATGTTATGGCTCAGGGTTGTGTTTTTTCCCCCACAATTCCTCACAAGCTGAAACTAATGGGATTTAAAAGCATTCAGCATCTGGAGTCAAGCAGTTAGTTCTCATTAGTCTGCAACAGTTCAGTCAAGTATTAGCTCAAACTCTCATCTATCCACTGCTGAAGTTCTCCATTTCGGGGAAAAAAGTTACAAACTTTCGAACACACACACACACAGGGCTTTTCACTTCAAATCTAACGTGAAGCTAAAAGCATGTGGATTTCCACAGAATCTCACTAACTAGTCTTTTAGCACCTTCTTAACTCTAATTTCTGAAGAGCTACTAACACAGGAGAACACACCTATTATCCTCTTTACCATAGCTATTCCTTCTGCAGAAAAAAACCAACCCATAAGTATCATTATGTCCCTTCACTCAAGTAGCTGTTAATAACTCAGTTTCATCAAAATTCAACTGGGCAGGGGGAGGGAGAGGCATGGGAACACCCTACAGCTTTCTTTCCTTGCAGTTAAAAACCCAAGGGAAGGAGCTCCATCGGTTTTGTTGATCATACAACACTGGGATCAGCAGCTTTTGCAGACATCTCTTCCAGAAGCTGTAGCTCATAGTTCCTGGCTCTGCTCTGTCATCCCTGGCACTCCAGTGTACTAAAAGCAGCCAGCCACTCCCAGATTTTAGCCCCAGGAAAACCCAAACTCAGCCAAGCCTGGGAGCTGCTGCCTCGGCGGGGGGGGGGGGGGGGGGGAGAAAAAGAAGGGGGGGCAGCACCAGCTATTGCAGTAATTGAAGACAGTTGACAAGCCACAACAAACACTCACTGCCTCTTCCAGAAAAAAAATTCCAATACCAGGTATCAGAGGGGATACAATTTAATATGTTATTTTTTTAAAGTCTCTGTTAGTACCGGAAAAACTTTCAGGACAGGCAGTTTTGTTAGCTGTGACTTTTGGGGCAATAAGCTAACATGTTAATTAGCTATATCCCTTTCACAAGCATTGCCAATCACTTACTCTACATTTGGCCAAGTTCATCAAATCAACTACGCATTTTCTTCAGAACGTAGCTTTGGTGTGCCATGGTGGAAAAGTACACTGGAACTATTAGAGGATAGATGTGCCAGTCACAGGAGGTCAGCTGTAAAACACTGATCAGATGAGCTCCAGTCTCTTACCTTGCTTTAAGGTTTTAAACAGTGCGGTTGCTTGGTATGGTTAGTAGCCAAGCAGAGCCTCTGCGTTCCCCCTTCAGGGAGCACCAGAGGCTATCCAGCAGAAAGTACAATTAGAAATTCAAAAAGCTGAATACAGACAAAGGTCACTTACCTCATCAATTAACTTCCTAGCATTCGCAGTTGTGTAGTCACCGGCAAAAAACACGGCCAAACACGATTCATCGCTGCTTTTCTGTCTCTGCCCTCGAGTTATTGGTATTATGCTCCTCATAGCATCGGTAGAAATTCTGACAGCTTTCAGCTCCTCAGAGCTGGGCAGAGGAACATAATCTTGGACTACAGCATTCTCAGGCAAAAGGCCCCAATTATTTTCTCCTGACACAGGGGTAAAGTCATGGATGTTGCTCCATGTGTTATTGAAGATACTCAGTCCAGCATCTTTAAACTGTAAAGCAAGCTCAGGATAATAGTACTGGAAACATCCAAACCTCATACCTGTGGAGGACTCAATAATTGGCTGGGTGGCACAGCACAAGAACACCTCCAGCCTTCTGCAGTCCCGAGTGCGAAACTGTTGGCAGGCCACTATGCATTTACAATCTTTGCAGTCACGGAAAAACACGCTGCCTTTTATTGGTCCTAAAAAGATTTGGCAGTTTACACAGTCATCAATAGTGATTGTAGCAGAATGGTCAAATATGTAGATACTACAGTTCTCACAGTCCTGGATGACAAATTGTTGCCCTGCTACTTTTCCAGGCAGTCGACCCACAGTTTCATCTTTAAGTCCGGAAAAAGTGTAATCTTTGGGGTCAACCTGAAGGAGGAAGGGGGAAAAAAAAAGTTAAAGTCTTCACATACAGACAATATTATAATGCTAAATGCCAAGTGACTTACATTAATTGAGGTAGCACTACACTGTACAGGATAACCTGCCGGAAAACTCTTCAAAGAGTGATGAAAGATCAGAAGAAGCTTTTAGCTCAACTACTAGAATGCACAGTACTGAGGTACAACAGTGAACCAAAATTACACTTCTGAGATGCTCCAGGAAAAGAAACCTAGCTCAGTTTGTTCTCTAATAAAGAAAGGGGGCAGGGGGAGCTAGTTTTCTCTCTCGATTCTAAGTTTTTTCAACAAGGATTATAGTCTTCGGTACTACCATAACAACTGTAATAAGTTAGTTGGGCAACAATACTTCAAGATTCATAAAGCTAGAGATGCCCAGTATTTCCTTTTGAAGTAGCTTTCTTGGTCATATTTTACTACACCTCAACACATTGCAAGGAAACCTTGCTGCTTGCTTTCAAACAGTATCTCCTTTATTACATTTGCAAACTACAAAGAGTATGCTTATCTGTACCACTGCCTTATCTTGTACTAACAGCTGCAAGATTTTTGTGCTAACAGCAACTGCGTGATTGTTTTAGCTACGACCAACAGGCAAACATTGGCAGTGCTGGCGCAACGGGCATGTTTACAGACCTCTCCTCCTCCACGCTCCAGCATCCCCCCTGCTGGGGAGGGACACTTGAGTTCGGCTGTGGTTTTCCCTGGGACTCTCCATTGGGGAGCAGAGACTGAAGAGCCACATAACACCCAGGACAGTACGTGATACAGGTGGACAGCATGAATAATACAGCCACTGCTCTCGTAACACCAACGGAATCTGAGCTCAGTCATTTCTAGATATACACGAGCCAAGACAACTACGCTTCCCAGAGCAAATTCTACTCTGCCCTCTTGTGAAAGCTTATTAAAATAGCACTCAGAAGTATACAAGTACCTGAACTAGCCTAATAGAAGACCAATTCACAAACCTGCTGTTTGATTATCTGCCCAGGGACCCTAAAGCTTGCTGTGCTGTAATCAGTTCTAACGCATTACAACAGTTTCTGGATAGCCCAATTTGTAAGAAACTCCTCCTCCTCCTCAGCATTTCAAACATTTCCATGAAATTTAGAGACCAGAAAAAGGCATAAACCAGGATGGGCTATAGCCAGGCGTTCACTAAACCAGCTCAGCCTGATATCCCTAAGAAAATGGAATTTTTTGAACAGTCTGCTAAAGACATAACAATGAACTATGCGAGCCTGGAAAAACAGAAGTTGAGGGCCAGAGACAGAAACTGAGAGATAGAGAAACACTTGTTTTACAACTATAGCCTTGAGGAGAGCTGAGAGACTGATCAAAGCAAACATCCCGCCCAGAAGCCGCTGAGAACAGGGTGATAAAGCATATAGTCAAGGAGAACAACTATTTGGGATGTAGATAAGAACTAAAACAAAGTGCCCAGTAGGGAAAATAGCCTCGTTATAATACTAAAAATCACGCCCATAGGCCAGGAACCTCCACCCCCCTAGTAAATCCCTTAATCTATAAGCATGCATGGTAAATTCAAGTGAGCTGTACTGTTATATTCAAGTGAGAAGAAAATTAACCAATTATTAGCTGAGGCATGTGAATATTAGCTGTGAATGACACATTTAACTGTATAAATGCCTTGTAGTTTCTCAGTGCAGTGTGCTAGCTTTGTGGGTTACCACCTAGCACAACCTTTGCACAAAAATTACTTGAATAAAGTACCTCTGCTCTGTGTGTTGTTTGGCTTTTTGCATACCAGGTGAATGAACTCGCTTTTCAGGATAACAAGTCCAGGTAGCTTTTGTCCAGAATAGCTAATGGAGGCTAAAAGTCTCTACCAACTGATGCACTGTACTCTTTTATAGACAACATATCTGACCTCTGGACCAGAAAGGAGGTTTGCAGCTGGTGAATCTTCCAAATAAAATGCAAGTTGGGACAATGAAGATGGCTTCCCAGAAATCTACCCTTGATCATATTTAATACCACTAGTACCTATCCAGGAAAGTTAGCTAGAAGAGTTACAAATAAAATTGGGAGGCTCAAATGATAAGGGACACAGAATGGAGACTCAGCCACACAGTGTGATTAGGATTGAAACCCTCTAAGGTCTTAAGTCTTGTGTAATGTTACGTATTTGATCCAGATAGAATATATACTCATATTTATAGTCATATATTACACTCATATTTATACTAATATTCTCTCATACTTGAGAATATAAGTATCGAAATTGCTTTTGGACGCAACCTTCCCAGGCATCTCCAAGAATATTTATGTGAATATGTATGTATTGGGGGTTTTTTTGATAACCTTGGGAGACAGGCTTACTGCCTTCAAAATAGAGGACAGAGGAACAGTTACTTCTTTCAGGAAGGAGAAGTTCAAGGTTTCCAGAACTTACAGCTTTTTTGAAAGTTGGCACCTAAGCATGTCCTCCTAAATTGCTCTGCTGTGAAGTAGCACTAGCTCTTCCTACACAGAAGCCTTTACAGAGACATGTGAAATTTCAATGCCACCTTGCAATTTTATTTAGGCCTAGGTGAAAAACATTGGTTAGTCAGCCAACCCACAGCTTATAGACAGTTTCAAATAAGAGCACTTGGGAAAGAGCAGCGGTTGAGTTCAAAGTCAGTTTATTGCCAGATCCAGGAGCTCAATTTTATTTCCCTGATGTGACTTAAGAGTTCTGCACTGACACAACTCTTACTTCTCAGTTTGTTCACCACACTAGGGAGTCAATTAATTTTGCTTTGCAGTTTTCCTTTTCAAGACCAAGAATATTTATTGACTAACACTGCCATACAGACTGGAGGGACCGAATGAAACAGATTTAACACTCTCCCCACACACAGGGCTATTGCCCAGCAAGGAAGGGGTAACCCAAAAAACTGTAGCAGACCTGATTGTTTCACTTTGCCTGGGTAAATGAAACATGCCAAAGGAGCATGAAGACAGAACTATGATTTTGAGGATGCATCCAACAGCTGCTAATATGCTTATTGGGGTGTTTCATGCTTACCAGCTCTGGAGTCTACAGCTGTCATCAACAGGTTAATATTAAATCACCACGTCCACCTTCCTTCCCCTGACAGTCAGCACTGACTGCTTCTTGAGCTCTATCTCAGCAACATAGCAAAAAAGCAGGCTAGGAAAACCAAAAGCAACCAAAGAAGGTAATATCTGCAGCCTTGTACCACCATAGCCAGGGCTATGTAGATTTCTCTGCCTGTTCATCTGGTGCAACTTTTGCTGTAAAATCTTAAGTATGCGGCAGGTCAGCAAAAGCCAACTGTTTGATAACTCATCTATTTATCCTTTGTATTTGGATAAAGCTTCAAAGAACTTTGTCCAAATCCACCCATCTCACCCAGACAGATGCTTTACTCTTCAACCCTTAACGCATTTTTAAATGTCTTTTCTTCCCCAGGCTGGTAGAAGTCCAAATGATGACAATATTTGTAGGAGCAACTTTTAATGCTTTCAGCTGGATTTAAAGTGTTTTTGGAATAGATATGAGTCATGCATTAATAGATATGGGCACAGCTCAAGAGCTGAAACCTAACAGAAGCGCTAGGCACAGGTTCAGTAATTACTCCATAGAGTGACCTAAAATAACCAAATATGATGAAAAAGTAATCCCTGCTTACACAATATTCTTCCCCCTCAACAGAGGTGCAGAAGTCTCCTCTTCAGTTATCAGCAATCACATTGGTGATAAGCCTGTTACAAAGGATTGGAGGACAAATTGCATGGAGCAGAGATTTTACAGAACAAGGAAAGAAGAGAAGCAAAGGGAAACAGGAGTTTGCCATGGTTGCTTTGAAATCTAGGAAGTTCTGCTGCAACAAATGCAAGGTGTAGTAAGCAGCTTTCCTTCCTGCAAAAGCTTGTCTTGCAAGAAGGTCAGAGGCCAGACATGAAGGCTGCAGGTGAGGTACATCTCTTCAGCCACCATTATCCAGTTCACTGGCACCAAGGCTAAGCAGCTCCCATTTGGAAGAAGACTTAGAAGTACTAGACTTCACAGTTTTTAGTAGTAACTGTGCCTAGGATCACCAAGGATCCCAACAGCTTTTCTTTCTGGCATGAGTTCATGTCTTAACAAGACTTCTTCACCAGGTCCATCAGGAAAGGAGTTTTAGTCAGCAATGCTATGCCACCAGAAATATGAGCAGGTACTGTTCTTAATTGATTATGGGTCCCCCCTAGTTAACCTGGATCTAGCCTGCTGAGCAAACAATGATTCATAAAGTCTTTCTAAACCACTTACACTAAGGTCTTCTCTTTTAAATATCATTTTCAGAAAATCATTCCCTATACCTCTAAATCACAACATATGGTGGTTCAGCTACGGACTTACATACAGTCGATGACATACAAAAGTTGGCTGCTGACCCAGTGACACTAAAACCTGCAGATACAGGGTAGGCACAAAAACTTAAGAGGCTTTACATGCTATTTGTGTCAGCAGGGGAATTAACAGAAAGGAAATAAGCGAGAAAAGTGCATTGCCAGGCCTACACACTTCTGCATATTCATACTTGCATGGGATTGGTGCCCTTAAGCACTGAGTTGCAACATCCTCTGGAGACTATTTGTTGAAGTTACTTACCTCTGGCAGATATCTAGATTCTTAGGCAACAAGAGAAGGTGGAAAGAAGGACAACATGTACAGGTTCCAGTCACTAGCATACAACTTTTCATCTTGGAACCTCTCCTGTGCACCTCAAATTTAAACATGGCCAATACAACAGTCTGAATGCGCTTTTCATTCTATTCTTTGCAATATTCCCCCTCTTCCAGAGTACCCATAATAACATCATTCTCATACTTTTCTGAGCAACAAACCATTGCCAAATACTGCAGATAGAAGAGGAAGAAGAAAGGAAGTTACTATGTGCCTATATCTGACTTAACTGGAAATATTGTTTAATATGAACCTGCTGATTTTCTCAGTTGATAGACTACATTTTGAGATACAGCAGTAGTTCTTCTGGTGCACTGGGAAGCATAAAGGAGATGCACTGCATTTAAGGACAAAATATTTCACTGTCTAGTTAGGAAAAAAAAGGAAAAATATGACAGTGATTTTATTTATATTCCAAAATAAAATATGAAGTGGCTACCTAAACACGATCTAGATAGTTAAAGATGTCTATGTCAGCTTAGACCATTCTACCAGAATCCTCAAATGTAAGGTAACTAAAAAAGGACTATCTATGATTTATGTAGAAACTTACACCTCTGAGCTTTTTTTAAACTGTTTGAATGCAGCCATCACAGCCCAATAGAGCAGTGAAGGCCACGTGTTTCCTATCAACTAAAGCAGTTAAACTGCAAGTCAACTGACATAAAACAAAACCTTACTTGTTCCTTCTAAAAGGAAAAATCAGCTGGGAAGGGAAGTCCCTCTAAGCTTTAAATGCTATTGCGATCATAATTAATCTAATTCTACTTCTCTAAACATGAGACAACAGCAAAAAAAGATAATGCAGATTTTTGCGTTTCTTCTCCTGCAGAGGTGGCCACAGCAGGTGGGTATATCTGCCGTCACAATACACAAAAACCCAGCTTCTGTCTATATGTACCGATATTCAGTTACTGCTGTAGTTATGGTCATGCATGCAAACATTAGTCACACAGATGGCAGTAAGGTAGGAAAGGAAAAGGGACACCAGGAGCAGAAATACAATCTCTCATCCCAGGCAGAAACCTAGCTGAAGAAGGGGCAAGGAGGGCTGAGCACTACCAAATTTTTCTCTCACACTTGGTCAGAAAGGGACTCTGATGACAGCAACACATGACAAATCTGCAGGATGCGGTGCAGCAATAAGAGACTCTGTAATAAACTTATTCTCCTGGACTCAGAATCGCACAGCAGCAAGAAACTGAACACTCATCCTTTTCCCTTCTGTTTTCAAGATAAGCTGATCCTTTGATTCTTCTGTTGCACCCTAAGTAATCTTCACATAGTTCTCCGAACCCACGGGTCAGCAAGCGTTACAGAGATCCCAGCAGACTTATGACACAATCTAAATTTCATTAATTTTTGCATACCTTAAAAACAGAGACTTCTATCCTCACTTAAATGAGGTGACACAGAAATCTGAAAAGGCCCCTCAAATTCATATACTTCTCTTAATTTCAATTCAACTATCAGCATCTTAAAATATTTTGTGTTTGGAGTTTTCCACCACACAGTCCATTTTCAGGACTATTATACAAGAGTTTCATGGTCACTAAGATACTGTCATATTACTCTTTAACGAGGTCTACACTAGCAGACTGTACTGATACCAATCATCTTTTGCTGCCAGAATACAATTAAAATAAACTACACTAGCAATGCTGTCCTTCAGAAGCAGAAGAAATAGTTTCGCTGGAGGAACTCCTCAGGCTCAGAGCTTCTTCCAGCACAGCTGCCAGATAGCAGTCACCTCCTCACATCCCTTATCAGACGAGCATGCACATAAGCAACATTTTTCTGCCTGCAGTAAGAGTGTCAGCATGGCACTGGTTTACAGGAAGACAGCTGGAGTCTTTGAGCAGCAAGACTTACCCACCTGTAAGAGCATACAGAGGATGGCTCACAAGAACTGCAGACAATTGCCAAACCTGTTTGCAGAACTGCACTATATAACCAAAACTGCATCACCGAGTAGGTGAGCTAAAATCAGAAACACCCAAATAGTGCATTGACGCATTATTAAAAGTAACAGGAAATGAACATAAAAGACCACTAGCGCATTTGCCAACAAAGTTGAGGTTTTCTGGGTTCAGAAAACAAAACGGAGTCTTGATGCCACAAGTTTTCTGACTGACTCCAGCCTAACTTTGTGTACAAACACAAACTGTGAAATGAGGATGTATAATACATGTGATACATCAGAAATGATAAAGCAATAGGCAACAGGATCATGTATCAGAGGCAATGCTTAAAGCTACTACATTAATGCTGACTTAGTATCACTTAATGCAAACTGGGATCAACAAGTTGAGTACACTAAGGGCTCAGTGCACTGACCTCTACCTAAGACCAGGTGTCTCAGTACTGCTTTTCTGCTTTAATGTGCCAACCGTACGCCCAACAGCCCAATGAAAGATAAGGCTGCAAAAAGCAAGAGAAATGGGTTTAAACATTAAACAGCTGTTCTTAAGCTGTACAGTACAAAATTAAGCAGCTAATTTGATAGCTTCCGCAGCTCAGTAGCACAGCCCAAACTTACTGATTCTTCTGGTTTCTAAGAGGCTTTTATAGAAAAGGAGGAAGTTGTTGCACATGCAATACATTACATGCTTTTTCTTCTCTACAGAGGTAGACTGTTGGTGCTGTAATAGCCTTGTCCGTTAGCTTGAGCCTACTTCCAGCATGTTAACAACAGCCATCTCCTTAGCAACAAGGCTGGCTGCTCCCTGCATCGAGTGTTTCTACATCCTGACTTTCCTCCTGTTAGTTTTAGGAGTTAGTACCATATAAGCAGATGGAGTAAAAAGTCTCACATAGTTGAGCTGTAGCTGATTAATTTTCTCTAAAATTAAGTCATATGGTTTCAAATGCTCTTTCAGTAACATACTTTTGCACAGAGCTAAGATTTGTTCAGCTACTCTAAAATGAGGTTCCGGTACGGCCCTCTCCCCGTACAAATAGTCTCCGTACAAGTAACAGGCTGCCACCCTCCCTTTTCTCTCCAACGCTGGAAAGCAAATATCCACTAGCAAGTCGCCTCTATCCTCAAGGAACCGATTGCTCCAGGCCATGCGCACGATCTCTAGCTCATTTCCATCTGAGCTTGACTTAAGCTGCTTGGAAGACTTAAAGGACACCATAAAGCACCTGGCCAAGTTTAGAAAACAAGCAAGCTAAGCATTCAAATAAATTCATGCGTTTTCTTTTCTATACTTGTAAAATATGGCCTAAAGGTTTGGGAATTTTGTTTGTTAAAACAACACCAATTAAGTTTACAGCCTGCCCCATTTTCTCCTTCCCCCACCCAAAGGCGGCTGGAGAAGAGGGGAGACCTAGCGAGGCTGTGATGTCACGATGTATTTTGGAAGTGAAACTTTAAACAAGGGTGGGAAGAAATATATTTAATCCAGAGCTTAAGTGCTTCCCTGCTTGAGACTCTGTGATTGCCTTCAACAGGTCGGGAAACAGCGCTGGGAAGGACCTGTCTTCAGCTGTCACTTCAGGGACTGGTAGGCTGGTTCTAGTTTCTCTAGCTTAAAAAAAAAAAACCAAAACCAAACAAAAAAAACCCACACCACCCAAAAGCCATAACCTAAGCAAAAAACCCCCAACAACCCGAAGAGGACACAAGTTGCATGCCTCCACGGAAATCCCGGGCGCGGGGACCCGGGCTCCCGCCGGCACGAGGAGTCGCCCGTCAGCCCACCGGCCGCCCCCACGCGGGTCTGCCCCGCTGAACCCTCACCCGCGGGACTCCCGGCTCCAGCGGCCACCCCGGCTGCGGACAGACGGACACTCCTCACCCGCGGGGGTCGTCACGGCCAAGCGGACGGCCGCCGCCACCACCGCCGGCCTGGGCGCGCGGCGTGACCCGCCCACGGCTCGCTGTCCCGCCGTGGGGCGGCCGCAGGCGCCTCCCGGAGCGGCCTCACCGGGGACCGCTGCTGGCGCCGGCGGCAGCCGCGAGACCCGCCGCCGGGACGGGACGGGGGTACCTTGGCTCGCTGGTCCCAGCTGTACTGCGGCGCCTTCTCCTCACCGGCCGCCGCATCTTGCCCGGCCCCCGCCTCCTCCTCCTGCTGCTGCTGCTGCTGCTGGCCGCCCTGGGCCGGCTTCCTGCGGCGGGAGAAGAAGCAGCCCATTGCGCCGTTGCCGCCGCCACCCGGCCGGCCCGCGGGAAGAGGCTGGGAGCGGGCGCCAGCGCAGCGCCTCACTGCTCCGCTCCGCCCCGCCCCGCCCCGCCCCGCCTCGCGCTTCCGGTTTCCCCCGGTCTCCCGTAGCGACGGCGACACTTCCCGCCCCGCCCCGGCGGTCACCGGGCCGCGCCTGACTGGCGAAGAGGCCCCACCGGCGGCGGGTGGGGGAGGCCCCGCACCCCCGGGGTTGAGGGAGGGGTGTCTGTCGATGCAGCCCGCGCTGTAGGCACGCGCCTGCTGAGCAGCCCCTCGCGCTCGCACCCCCGGGAGGACCGCAGCCGAACACCCAGGCGGCTCCCCTGGCTTCCCGCGAGTGTCCCAGAGCACCAGCAGCAAGCGGCAGCATGAGAACCCGCGCTGTCCTGCCGCCCTGTGCCTTCCTTTGCAAACAGCGTGGCTTTTTCTTGTGGGTTGTGGTTTGCTGTTTGGGGTTTTCTGTTCCCCAGAGGACAAAAATATAACAATTTTTATCAGACTGCCCAACCATTCAAAGTCATTTCCCCCCAAGATTTCACGGATTTGATTCCTGGGGGTAGAGGGGGAAGACTTCAGAATTGTCTCTGACGCTTTGTTACCCAGCGGTGGGTTGACCATGGCCAGCTGCCAGCTGCCCACCCAGCTGCTCGCCCACTGCCCCTCCTCAACAGGACGGGGAGAAAAGATGGAGAAGCTTGTGGGTCAAGATAAAGCCAGGGAGATCACTTACCTATTACTGTCACAGGTTAAACAGGCTCAACTTGGGGAAAATTAAATTTTTGCTAATTAAAAATAGAGTTGAATGGTGTGAAACAAAGACAAAATGAAAACAACACCTCCTCCGCCCCTTCCCTGGATCAACTTCACCCCTCCATTCCCAGATCCTCTACCTCCACCACCACATCCCAAGCAGCGCAAAGGAGTTGGGGAATGGGTGTTGCAGTCAGGCCATGAGAGCTCCTCTTTGCTGCTTGTTCCTCCTCACGCTTTGCTCTGGTGTGGTCCTTCCATGGGCTGCAGTCCTTCAAGAACTACTCTGGCACAGGCTCTCCACAGGTCACAGTTCTTCCAGGGAATGTCCATCCATTGTGGGGTCTTCCATGGGTTGCAGTGTGGCTGTCTGCTCCTGCAGGGACCCTTCTGTGGGCTGCAGGGAAATCCCAGCTCTAGCACCTGTAGTACCTCCATCCCTTTTTTTCTTCTCTCACCTTGGCGTTCACACTGCTGTTTCTCTTTCCTCTCTCTCACACTGCTACACAGTGTCCTTGCCCTTTCTTAAATGTGTTTTCCCAGAGTTGGCACCGGTGCTGCTGAGGGCTCAGCCATGCCCTGTGGTGGATCCAGTGGAGATGTCTAGAAGTGGCTGTGTCCGGCACGGGGCAGCGCCTGGCCTCTCCTCACAGGGGCCACCCCTGCAGACTCTGCTACCAAAACCTGGCCACCTACAACCAGTACATACCCACTTACAAAACTTTAGAGCCATTTTATGTAAAATAAAGGATGGCATTCCTGCTGTAGGAGCAGAAGAGGAAGAAGTGAGGAGAAGCCCTGGAAAGGCAGCAGAGAAGTGCTCTGCCACCTGAGCAAGCTGAAAGGCCCTCCCAGATCAAGCCCCTGGGGACAGCAGAAAGGAGGAAGCAAGACCAATTGGCCAGAAATGGTTGCTAAGGAAGGGAGTGACTGACACCCTTTTTGGCATCAGCTGTACTGTGAAATCTTATGCCTGGGCAGGTGTGAAGCGTGCTCTGAGCTTTTGATGCTGCAGCCCAAGTCAGCAGCTCAGCCAGCACTACCAATGCCAACACAAAGTACAGTTTTACATCTCAGCTACAACACAGATTTACTCTATGAGCCACCCGTCTGGGTTTCTTGGGCACTGGCTGCATGGATCCTGGTCTTTCCCTGAGTCTCCCGTGCATCTGCTCTTTCCACAGTGTGTCCAGCTAGGCCAGCTGGAGACAGTTTGCAACTGCAGGGACGCTGATACTCCCTCACCTCTTCTACCTCACTCTCTTGAAGTCTAACAGCCCTCCAGTCCACTGTGTAATTTATGGAGATTAACAAAGTTCTGCAGTCTTTTGGCAACTTCTTCTGTACATCCATTTAAAAAATTATAATCATTTTTTACAGAGGGAATAAAAATAGCCTTTGATACATTTTTGTAAAAAGCTCAAATACCATCTAATTAGTCTATGCAAAATCTAAAACTACATTACCAGGACATTGTTACCTCAGGTGAATGGATTATCTGTTGTAAGAGATGACTTCATCGTCCGTGTGGGTAAAGAGACTTCTTTCCCCCTACTAAGATGCAGCCAACTCTACAATGGAAATACCTCATCACTGATGTCCATAATGCTTCACAAAAGTATTTAAATGCAAGAGAAGAAAGTAAGTTTTACATTTCTAATGATCACATGCAAGGCAAATGCAAGTTTCTGAGCTGGGATATTTCCGTGCTGCCATGGCCAATATTCTTGTCTTGCAAAATCATCAGTCCCATTAAAATACAGGATTTTTGTATGGTTATAGCTGATCAGGACAGGCCATAGGTTTTATCTCTCTGTCACGAGACAACCTCCCAAGCTCCAGGGTGTTTCCCAACACCAAAGCAGCAGAATATTTATTCCAGACCAAATTAATATAACTTGTGATTTATGAGCACATGACTTCTTAAGAAATTGCAAATGCCTTGTTCAGTTCTTCATTGTCTATTCATATGCCAGCCAGACCCAACCCTCTTGGCTTCTGAGATTTGATACAATCATAGCCAGAAGTGTAGTAATACAAGATTGCAATAATATCATAGTCATTACCAACCATTATTATCCTTACTTTAATTTCAACAAACTGCTGTAATTAGTGATTTCCCTTGTGGGGATGTTGTGAAATATATCTAATTACAGTCTAATACAGAGCTGTGTGATCCCCAGATAGTAGCTTCCAGGTACCAGAAAAATAAAATTTTTTCATTGTAAAGGTTATATTATAAAGGATTTGGTGAAAGCGACTTGCCATATCCATACCTTCTGGGCACATGCAGCTTGCAAGGAGCCTTTCAGACCTCCACTGTCCTTCCCAGGAGGGCAGTGATTCTGTTCCAGTGAGAGAGAAGTCCCTCTTGGGCAGATGGGCAAAGCACATTCATGGGCTGTGCCTCTGTACGGGCTGGCTTTTATCCCCACAAAGCTCTGTGGTGCCTGCTTACCTACAGGTCAGAGGATCCTAACACCCTTTCCTCCTTCTCTTTTTTGATGCTTGTGCATCGCCCCAAAGGCACGGGGAGGGAGCTGTTCTCAGTAAACATCAGGACCTGGAAATCTGCCCGGGTCTTGAACAGGTAGCGTAAGGAAGCGAGAGCTCACTGTGTGCACATCTGCACTTCCCCTAAGACCGGGCAGAATCAGGTCGGCTCCATACTGCTGGAAGATTGCCAAAATGCACACAGACAGGCTTTCACAACATTCTTCTTAACGAGATTCATTGTATTCTGTGTGCGTGTCTCTTAAAGCTCTTGAGATCATATCCTTGTGACAAAATCTGAAGGGTGTCTTGTTTAAAGCAGGTTTTTAATCCTCTTCGTTATGGAGAAGACCTTGAAAACATCACCTCTAAGACACAGAAGTCAAGAAGAAGAAACAAAATACTACCTCTTTCTAAAAGCTCATTTTCATGTTTTCTATCAGGGAAGGTTATAAATCCTGTACTTGAGATCCTAGCAACTTATCTATAATTGGTATAGGCTTTGAAATGATTCCTAGTTAAGATTAGATTCACCTATATTCATATGAAATTATGAATTACAGATGAGACAAATTATACCTGACAGTGGCAATTTCTTATGCTGTATTCAGCAGAAAGGAAAGGAAGGGTGCTTTATTGCTGAGTTCACTCTCTGTGGGTATGTTCTGACACACATTTAAGACAGAGCTGTTACAGAAAGCATCCCTTGCCTCCTTATTTAAATCCCAACCACCTATGCAGTGGGACAGCACAAATATTTGTACAGATGTGGTAAACTGCGTTGGGGAACAGATGAATGTGAAAACCAACCATTTCAACTAGACGTTTGTGCAGTTGAGTCTCACAGAGACACTCTGTTTTTGTTGCAGAAGCAGATGACAAATATGTCAAGTAGTATTTCCACACAGCAGTCACCACATACTCTGAGATCACACTGGCCTTCTTTTGGTCTCTGTAGCAGATTCTCTACTGCTGGAGACTCTTGCCAGACTGAACCCCAACAGAAGCTGGTCTGGAAGTTGACACCAGGCAGAGCAAATAAACATGGCTAATTTTGTGATAAAATGTACTGGAATGTATTTTGCATTGTTATCGGTGATTTGGGACTAATGTCCTGCTGTTTTTCAAGCAATATATGGCTTCCCAGCACCTCCTTGCATAGAGAATTTAGCCCTGGTCACTAATAATTTTCCTAAACTACAATACTGCTGGTCAACAAGGGAATGCATTTTTTGGTAGCTGTCCTCAGCGAACAGCGTGTTAACTGTGATACGCAGCTTTAATGCTGGGGTTATTTGAGTAGGAACAAGGGAGAAGTATGGCTGTGTCCCAGGTTACCACGAACTTACATGCTATGACAAGGAAAAGCACGAACAGCAAAACTGAATAGTTCCCATTGACTAACTTGTTTGTTCATAAATGACCTTCCACATATCCCCCACGTAAATTACCTTCCCTGTAAGAAATTACATCATCTCCACAAATCTTTTTCTGTCACTGGTGTTTGGGACAAACATGAGCAGAGTTCTATGCAGTACATGAGACACAGACGGAGAGCATACTGTTTAAAATCAGTCTTGAAAGGCACTACATGGAACTACAAGTCATATCAGAAGCTTTTCACTGAAGATCTAAATAGTCAGAAATTTTTAAAAGGCATAAATTAAATATTGTTGGCCAAATGAAAGAATCATTTGCAAGTAGACCATAATATATTTTATCCTATATAGTTGAAGATTATATCCTAATATTAGCAAAATGGACAGCATAGTGGATGATACAAAACTCTCATTAATGCTGAACTTTGCCACCAGCCACCTCTGTGGCAGAAATTCTGTAGCTGAGAGGGTCACAATCTGCTTAAGGGTTGCTAATGTGGTCACTGCAATTATTCAAACAGAGCACAATTAAGCTTTCAGCTATAGAGCATATTCTTGTGTAGCAATTACAGGCTCATAGATCTTACACAGGAGTCTAGATCACAGATCCTTTTTTGTGATATGAAGGGAGCTGCCATAACCAGGGTGTTACCCAACATTCACTTTGCCAGAAAAGCTTGTGGTCCACCTGAGCCTTTAGCTGAGGCAGACAGACTCCTCAGTTTAATGTTAAATGACAATGCAATGTAATGACAATGAAGTTTATGGAGGCTATCTTTTGCGGTTTATGGCAGCAATTCATATAACAAGCTACAGTGCTGATTCAGCAAGGCATGTACACACATGCTAAAACCTACAGATTTCAGTGGGATTTAAGCAAGAGCGAAGAGTTAGGAACATAATTAAAATTAGGATGAGCTTTAACGGCTTGCTGCATCATAGCCCAGCAGCCCTGACTTTCTCCCATAAGCTTACAAGATGTTTTTTGTTCTAAAGAGGCAATCCTGTTCGCTTTGGTCCTAGTTAAAATTGGCAAGATCATCTGCCAGCATCCACCTCCAGTTACAGCTCTTTGTCCTTTATCCAGCTCTCTACTGCCTACTATTGGGGTGCTCAGTGGAGCACTATTCCAAAGGTGGACTCTTAGAAAATTTTACTCTGTCACAGTCCTAATGTGGAAATGGAAAGCAAGAACGCAGTGGGTAAAGGTTGCTTGCCTTTATCACTTAATATGTTGCTGATTTTAGAGCCTAGTCAACTTTTTGACTGTGGAAGGATAGAGGTTCTGTCTGGCTTCTTTCCTTGCTTAGCGTCTGACATCGTATCAACCCTTTTTCACTGTTGGTTCAAGCTGCTGCTGTGGCATGGGAGAGGGATTGCTGAGGCCTGGGGTAGACACTGTCCTCCTGATTCTGGTGCAGCAGACCATTAAAGGCAGGTAGTTGGAGGTAGCAACATGTTAATCCGCTATCGCGCAATTCATCAGAATTTGTCTGTATGAAGTCTTATTTCATATTGTTGCACAGTCTATGGACGCACTTCCAAATTCAAGCTCTTAATTTTGTGGGGTGGATTTGTCTATGATGCCAGCCTGCCAGGCACATTTTCCTTGTGGGTGAGAACAGT
The DNA here is from genome assembly GCF_949628215.1 of Phalacrocorax aristotelis. Classification (NCBI taxonomy): domain Eukaryota; kingdom Metazoa; phylum Chordata; class Aves; order Suliformes; family Phalacrocoracidae; genus Phalacrocorax; species Phalacrocorax aristotelis. Next base: position 75,184,576 of record NC_134276.1, on the reverse strand, counting down.
GGCTGCCTGATGCGCCCAGGGAGAATGGCAAAAAGTGAGAAAGGTGAGATCTCCAGTAAAAATGTAGAAGACATCACTTATCTGGACCGTAGCGGAATCCTGGCAAAATATACTCAAGGGCTGCAGCAGTGCTGGACTCCGCCTACATTAACTGTAGGGAATTACACAGGATCTGTAACCCTGAACAATCCCCACATAAGTCAAGGTTTTTGTCAAACTTCACCGGCACCATGATGAGCCAGTGAATCAGATCTAAACTACACATTTTAATATTCAGTGTTAACTGTAAAAAAGTCCTGCTGTTAAAGTAAACAATCACAGTATTCCATTTGCTTTGCCTTTTCTTCCCTTTCTGTCTTTCAGCAGAATGTGTTATAAACATTCTAGACACTGTTTTTGGAAATACTGTTACGTCACTGTAAGACTCTGAGGAATAAATTAGTTAAACTGATGATAACACGTAATAGCAAGGGATTTTGCAGCGAGAGCAGATGGAAAGAAAATGCTGAAGGAATTATTAACTGGAAGAGTTTAAAGCTTGCTCGTGTATTAGGAAGACTCATTGCACTAAGACCAGTTTTCAGATGATGTAATTTGCACTGAGGGAGCAAGAATGTTCAGTACAGAAATCAATAAATTAAAATGGTCAAGCTGAGAGGAGCTGGGGTGGAATGAAAAGTACGTTCTCTTGCAAAATAGACCCATTCACTGGAGGGAGGTACAAATTAGACAAATCTCACACGTGGAATGACCTTTCTTTCAGTCCAGATAGGTAGTACGCTCCATGTAATCTACACAGAGTTTAGGCAAATTGGTCTCGAATTAAAGGTCAAAAGAAGAGAAGCACAGCCATGCCGTGAGAACCTGGTGCAGAGGTGGCCGATTAACAATGGGGAGATGGGAAATGTCTTTGAGTTAAGGTAAATGAAGTCTCTTCTCATTCAACCCTGTGCTGTTTTGATGAATTTTGGTCCCTCTTTCTCCAGGAGCTCAGGAGTGATTCAAATTGCAGTAGCCTCTATAAAAAATTTTCAGCAAAAACTCTTTTTGCACATCAGGACAAGGCCAAACAAACAAAAAAAAAGAAAAGAACCAAAGTCCAGTAAGGATGGCTCAGTTTGGGACTCATACTTTACTCTTTTTCAGATCTATTCAGCAGGATCTACATCCCCAACAAAACAGTCTATTAATTGTCTCTGATTTAATCAGATGAGGAAAAATCTGTCTCTTCTCTACTTCTGTAAGTGACTGCGCATCTTCAGTACAGACAAAATATCAAAAAGCGCCTTTCTTTTGGAGACTGCAGTGCTCACTTGGATCCACTGCTGCCAACAAACTAGTTTTGTGGGTAGGTTTCCTTTCCTAGCATAGGAGATCTACTAGTTAGATATGAAAATCTGAGTTTCTCACCCAAAGCATCCTCTTTGTAGGCAATGGATAAAAACTTTGGGGTGGAAATTCATCTTCAGATAAGCACTTTCAGAGGGTAGCTAACCCAACCTAGCTCAAGTGTCTGTTTTTCTTTGTTAATTATAAAGTCAACCAAGGGTGATGAACACAGACATCAAAACTTTAGCTGTCTAAAGCTGACCTTCCAAAGCTGTCTTAGGTAAATCACACTTTTTATGTGGAATTGTTTATCACTGATTATTTCTAGTAGTTCTTTCTATGTTATAGGTGCTATACGTAAATGAAACCATGCCAGAAAGGGCCTACATCTGGAAAGCAGCTAAGCCAAATCAGCTTACGCACACGTTAAAGAGGTATGCGCTAGAACAACTCAGCTTCAAACAAATGGCTAAATTATACACACTTGTTAATTATGAAGGTGATGTATATATTTAGCTAAATACACTGACTAAATAACCCTGGATTATACCTTGAAACAAACCCATTAAAAGGGTATTTTTGATATTTTGAAAGGAAATTCAGGCAATCGAAAAGAGGTTCCACTTTAAATAGTTTTGTAAGATAAGGCAAACACAATGTTAATTTTCTGGATTACACTGGTTTGTGGTCAGTTTTGTATATTGCTTATTCAAAATTATTTCCTTTTAAAATAAATTGCTTTGAAGTCCCTCTCTCTATTTTGCAGCTATTCATACACCAAAGGACTAAACAGCAAATCAAAAATACAGCCAGCTGCCATGAATGAAAAAGAAGTGCACTAGAGAAAGGCCCCAAACCCCAGAATGTGAGTGAAACCAAACTTAAGTGCCAATGAAACAAAATATGTCTTCCATAACGAGCAAGCGTGCTTTGTCAAACCATCTATGCATCTCTCAGTTGTGGCAGAGCACTGAAATACTTTCCACTGACGGGCTGTTGGGGACTGACTCACTGCACACTCAGCGTGTATCAGAGGCCGCAGAATATGATGGTTGAGAAGGGAAACCACGGGAACAGGCCTCGTAACTCTAAAGAATGTGACTCGTCAGTCTCAGGGTGTCCTGCAACCTGCCGACTGTCCTGCCGAGAGGCTGCACCAGCAACTTCCCTGTGAGAATGCTGGTCTCCTCCTAGCAGTCCTGTGGGAAAGCCTGGTTTCCTAATTGCACAGTCATGGTCAGTGTTTTCTGTTGCCATGTGTGTTGCCATTTCCACCTCATCTTTGTGCCAGTACCTTCTTTCTGGCAGCCCTGGTCCTACCTCTCCCTGCTGCCAAAGTCGGTATCCCAGGCAGCAGGTCCTTCCTAGCCTTCTTCACTTGCTGTGGGGACTCCAGACCCCGTAACGGGCTGTCAGCAATGACGGCTTCACCTCTTCAAGGGAATAGGACCCACAAAACCAGGGAAATAGAACATTATTCATCTGCTGATGTTAAAAGAACGCGTTATTCCTCTTCGACTTTCTGAGTCACTGCAGAGGAGACATTGACGATTTTACCTGTTCTCACTGCCATTCCTTCTTGCACTGGTGTTGCTGGGTTCCTTATTTCCCTACATGAAGACAATAGCAGGAAAGATTAATCACCATGTGTGATTAGATGACAATGACAGCATCGCCGTGAGACATTTGCTCTGCTGAGTGTTTGGAATTTCTGCTGAATTAAAAACTTTTCTCAACCTTATCCTGGCAGTGGGACAAAATTTGGGCTGGCATAAAGCTGGCAGTAAGGTGGGGTACAGCAGGACAGAAGTAGCACGTATGTGATAGTTCCTCTGTAACCTTGGCTTTTCCCCAACCATATCAGACTGCTATGAGTGACTTTGACAGTGCCTTGGGTTTAATACCACTAGAGGTCATGCAATGTACTTATTATCTAAGCTGCTTTTGGAAAAGGCTCTACTACTCCACATCTAGTAGATGTATTTGTACTGACTGTATTTGCAGACACTGCTTTGGCCTCTCGGTGCCCCTTCTTTGTATGCATGGAATAACCATGCCACAGCAAACCACCCCATCTATTCTATTACCCAGACTTGGAATTTATCTCAAATAGCATGCAACAGGGGAAGGGTGAGGAATCAGGAATATGCAAAAAACAGTAGCATTAAAAGCTTTCTTTATAGAATGGAATATCCTATCCACTAAAATAAGGAATAAACAGGAAAAGACAGTGCAGTTTAACATCAAATCCTTCATTGCAATAGGACAAGTGGTGGCTGGCGTCTGACCTGTCTGCTGTGATGCTGATTCCACTAACGTATCTGCCTAGGACTGCTCCTATCTTGGGGGTACAGCCTGAGATAATATTGATTGCATCTTGAAGCAGCTGACAACTGATTTCTGTCTTTTGATTTCAAGCCTCTTGGTGTCTTTGTCCTCTTTGCCTTCAGCTAGCAGCCTAGCAGTCAACCAAATAACAAACAACCCTGTCCATATCATCCACATCCAGCTCCACCTCAGATAGGCATGCTTTTAGGGACCTGTCAGACTCCATACTCTGTCACAACTTGGCCCAGCCTTCCTATTGTAATTTTTGCAGTAGCTGAAGATCTGTTGTGAGAGGGCTCAACTGTTGGAGCCGGGATGTTTTCCCTTAGAGCTGCCATTGGTATTAGCCAGGGTCCATCAGGAGCTAAAACTTGTCCAGTGGCACTGCCCTTGCCAGCCTGAGTTTGCTTATTCTTGGAAAAGGACACCCAGCTCCCAGTACTGGCGTCACCTGGTCTTATTCTGCACTTATGTCTGATCCTCACCTTTCGGCTAGGCAGCCCCTTCTGACTCCCTTACTCAGGGTTCTCCCAAGTTGTGGGGAACTGGCTGCCTGCACAGCCTTTTGAAAAACACGTCTCCAAATTTCCTACAGGATTTGGCAGACCCAGAAAGATGAGATCAGTAATAGTCAACCAGTTGTTCAGTTTCCACAGTAATAAAAATTTTCAATTAAATTGTTCTCATCCTTTTGAAGCACCATTCTCTTAGCCTTTTGCCAGCCTGGAAAACTCTGGAGATAAGTATTGTTACTAAACTAGATATTACGTTAATAATTTCATCATTGATAATCTAATCTCATTTTATCATACATTGATAATCTCATCAATGTATATAAATACCTGAAGGGAGGGTCTAAACAAGAGGGAGCCAGCCTCTTTTCAGTGGTGCCCAGCGACAGGGCCAGAGGCAGTGGGCACAAGCTGAAACACAGGAGGTTCCCTCTGAACATCAGGAGAGACTTTTTCACTGTGAGGGTGACCGAGCACTGGCACAGGTTGCCCGGGGAGGTTGTGGAGTCTCCATCCTTGGAGATATTCAAAAGCCATTTGGACACGGTCCTGGGCAGCTTGCTGTAGGTGGCCCTGCTTGAGCAGGGGGTGTTGGATCAGGTGACCTCCAGAGGTACCTTCCAACCTCAGCCATCATGCGATTACCAGCCAGGTAACTGACATTCTGTCACTCTCTTAGTAAGTTACCTATTATCTATGTAGGAGATTGCTTAGATTATACAAATTGACTGTATTAGTATATTGATAGTAATTCAGCCCTTTCAGCAGAAAAAGAGCCTGTGGAAATAGGGCAGGCAAGTTATACCTTCTTACCAAACCAATAAGCTTCTTTCAAAACTACAGAGCACATCATCCAGCATGATGGGAGCCATTTATGTCTCAAGCCTGCTTCTCTGTGGATGTTTTAGGATCTAATAGTTATAGGTGAGCTTGTTTTTCTGCAGAAGAAACTAGAAGCTTCCTGATTTTTTTCCAGAACAAGAGCAAAATTAAGTACCTTCAGGCATAACTTCTCAAGGTAGATGTAACCTTTTTCTTTCATATATCTAGCCATGCCTCTCGGCTGCCTAATTCAGATGAAGCCAAGATACTTAGCATAACTTTACTCACAAAGATTCACTTTCTACCCTATGCGATGCCTACAGGCATAGCGTATTCAGTGTAATTGAGATGTAATCAAACATAATTTTGACTTTCTGTTTCTCTATCAAGAACAGAACAGACGGCTTTTCCAGGAGAGTTTTGCCAAAAGTTTTGGTAAAATTGTGCAAATATGGACTAGAAATATTGTATAACAAATTTGAATGCCACAACGCTGCACCCATATTTTTCCCAATCTTTCCTCCTCTGCGCTTTAGAACTGCATTCGAGGAAACCTTCCATAGGCGCTTTTTCTGGTAGTGGCCAACTGACAGCTGACAGTAGCAGAGCATTCATGCGCATGTTTTCAGTTTCAAATGATGTTCACATAAATCCTCACAGGATAATTTTGTGCAGGAGGTGAAATTATAATTCATGTGCCTCAACAGAGACTCACTCGCTCTTTTCCAGAAATTTTTCAGACTCTTCTGGAACAAGTTGAGCTGTGGCTCTGGGATATTCACTTGTTTAAATATTTGTGGGGGATGTGGTGGGGAGTGATGAGTGATGGGAACAGTGATTGCTTTGCTGCTTCTTCGAGCAATTATAACATTGAAAGGTATAACCATGATTTGCACCTGCAAAGGGTAAGAAACTGCCGCCTTCTGGGGGATAAGAGAAAACCTGCTTTGTCCCTAGTAGAATGACACTGCCTGGTATGACATACAGCTAGAAGGGGAAAGCAATCTGTTTGGGTATGAGGGACATGACAGAGCACCTTCTGTAGATAAAATTTCTAGTCATATCCCTCTCAGACACTTTGAAATTTTGCCATGACATAAAAGCTGTGAGATGTGGCTGCGTAGCGAGTGACTTTTGCACCTTGCAAATAGCACAGAACAGCTTTTACTCTAGCTAGACTTTTGTCTACTGGAAAGGCTAATGTTGATTTCTGCATTTGCACTGGTGGAAAACATCAGTTCTGGAATTTTCCTGGAAATATAACACCTCTGCAGAACTGGTACTAACAGAGAAATGTGTCATAATTTTTAACACTTCTGACAAACTAGAGGTTCCTTCCTGAGTCAAAACATGACATCTTCTTCAGAACTGAACTGCCGACCAATTAGTTGTCTTTAAACTCATGTCTGCGATAGGGCATGTTTCATGGCATCCCAGGGTATGGGGATGTCCTACATGGACCAAGGAGGGCGATCCAGCTGTTTCCAGAAGTTGGCAATAGATTCAAAATGTGTTGCCATTTGAAAGCACAGTGATAGGAGGTTTTGGTTTAAATGGGAAGAAAGGAGAAAGAAAGGGAGGTGTTAAGGAAAGTGGTTGACATACTAGCTGCTCTGCAAAGTTGACCTGCCTGCTAATCAACTTGCTACCGCATTCTGGATTAATGTGCTAGAAAATTTGAGCGTGCAAGGGGAGTTGCACAAACATGCCACATACTAAGATAAGGATTTGTTTGATTTTCTAGTTTTTTATAAGTGCAAACAATTGTGAGGCCTTCCTCTATCAGAACCAGTCCTACAACGGCATGTTAGATCAGGGAAAATCTCAGAACTTCTGCTTTCATCAGCACAAAGGGGCAGCTCCAACAGGCTTGTGTAATACAGAAAAGGTCTCGATAGAGTGCTAGCTCTTCAGTGTTACTGACAAGGAGTGGACAATGTTACCACCAACAGCTCAGAGGGGAAGCAGGGCTTGAAAATAGGACCTTGCATTTGCCTCACATGATATTATTCCACTCTGGGAATAAGAATAAACCTGAAGTGCGCATCAGTTCATGGTGATAACAATGTCTTTCATAACAAAGGAAATTATAAAAATGCTGAATGGACTATTTGATGGTGCCTCTGGCAGGATGAACTTTTTCATAAGACGGTGTTTTGGTCAGAGTCATGTGAATCATCCTGAGAGTCAATCATCAACTACATGCAAATGCACATATTTATTAGTGTTTAATACCAAAATCCTCCTGCATCCCTGTTGAATGGCTAGATTTTGCCCTTCGCTCTAGTTCAGTGCCATCTCATAGCTTTAGTTTTAAGCTTTTAATGCCTCTTGTTGTGATCCCACTTGGCCGTTGCCTTCCATCTCCCTAAGCACCCATCATTGTTTCTGCCTCAAAGGTGACCTCTCAAACAGCAAGCAGATCAAAGACCTCTGCCTGGGACTGGATAAAAAAATAACAAATGGAAGAAGCAGGGATAGAAAAAAAGGATAGTTTTGCTGAGCAGAGAGGCCTCATGAGTTCTGCAACATTCATGGTGGCTGCCAGACAGAGGTAACATCCAGGTACCACCAGTAGAGAACACGGAGGTGTAGTTGCAGAACAGCTTGGGAAGGCAGGTGGAGGCCTGCCAGAAAAAGTTTGGAGCACAAACTGTAACCACAGGGTTATTACAGTGATGGAGCTAACCCCTGTGGTGAAATTACTGATGTTCCTAATGGACTGAAAACACCACAGCAATCTGCTAGCTACACCGCTGTAAGAAATCGAGCTGTGTGAACACAGCTGTCTTACAATGATGCAGCTTGGTTTATAGGTTGATGTATAGACAAGCTTGACTTGATACCTTTTTACTTATTTGATATCACACCCTCCAGATGATCCAGCTTAAACCAGTTAAACTATTCATGCACCACGATACCAATCCATGAGTGTAAAGAGACAGCAAGCTTTGGCCTGCAGGAACCAAATGTACTGTGCGTATCAAATTCTTTGGCAACAACATATTAGACAGAACACTGAGTTGCAGAGAACTTAATTACATCACTCTTGAACTTTGATGCCCTAAATGGACAGAAACAATCATACTCCCATCACCAATTTGTGTATGGGATTTAGTTACACCCACATAGTCCAGAATAAGGATAAGTTGTGCCTGATTTTGTGCACAACAGTGGTGAAGACAACTTTTTTAATTCAGTAAAAATATTTTGGGACAGTACTTACTGATATATTGATTTCAGTGGAGGCCTTCCTGGGATAAGGTGATACCTGTGCAGAAGCTACAGGGGCAAGGCAGCAGTGAAAACACCTGTATATGTGAATATGGAGGTTTAAAGCTTGTGCTGATGGTAGCACTGACACGCCAAACTATGGGTGAACGCTTTCCTCCACAAACAACATAGTTCAGCTAAAAAAAAAAGTAAAACTGTGCTGTTATGCTTAACTGCTAAAAGAATTGCCTGGAAAATTCTCATTGTTACCCAGAGAGCAAGAGGCATAGAGCATAGTGAACTGTGCGAATGTTGAAGATAAAACACAGGTTACTGATGAGACACTTAGTGGAAACTAACTTAAGACCCTGACCGCAGCTCAGCTGAGAGGTAGATGAAATTATAATAAACATGGAAATTGTCGTCTTAAAAAAGCCACCATACGCTTAGTGACAGGCTTTACCCAGCACACTGCAGCATACAACAAGAGTAAAATAGACAAGAGCCTGTTATCACCATTCAGCTTTTTACTTTACAACTTTATCAGCATTACACATACCTAGGACTGTTTTGCACACCTGTACTCTGCTGTGAGGCCTATAGGTTTTTATATCCTAAAGATATACATTATGTTGTAATTAGGTTGTGTATCCTAAAGACACACAATAAAGATTTAGTGATATAATGCTCTCATTATACCAGAAATGTTAATTTTGAATGTGAGGTTTAACGTAAGGCAGTCTTGAGGAAGTAGTTCTTAATGGTTCACATATGTTGAAGAGCTAGGTTTTCAGGGCAAATTAACGCTTTTCATCTCTAAGAGGTTTACAAATGACAGCACTATCAATGTAAACTTCCAGTCCTGCACAATCAAATATTTAAAGGTAATTGCACATAATTATACCAGATTTTGAAGGTTGTTGAGGTGTTTGCATAAATACCATATTTAAAAGGAGTACCTATAAATAAAAATGAGGTTTTACATAGCTGTCATCTTGAAAATGTTTCTAAAAAGGAGTCTCCTAAATAAAAGTATATGTGAAAAGAGACAATTCCAGATCCACTAGCAGGAGGAGAGAAAGTTTGGAAGAGACACTTTTGTAAACTACAGCACCCCAATAAGTACCCTCAGAAATAGCCAGGCAGCAATGTCGAGAAAGAGGACAGCACTAAAGGAGATAGGGCCTGCCATATAACTAATTAAACTTGTGTCCAAAGGTATTCTGCTTTCTTTTCATGCAAAATAGCAGCTAAAATAGATGTTGGAAGTTGTGATTGAAAAGAACAATTCTGTGAGAAACGCCACAGGAGCAGAGACGTCAGCACTGCTCACACCACCACTGGAAATGGGGAGAGAATTCCTCCGGTAGCCAAAGGCAAAGCACACTCCTCCTGAAGCTGATAAAACAAAAAAAACCCTCATGAACCTGAGTTTTACAGCTGTTTGTATTTCTTTAAAACCAAACATTTTCATTACTTGGAATTCCCTGTTTATTTTTGTTGTTGTGATTCATTAAAGAAAAAAGCTAAAGCAGAAAGGTCTGGTTTTGGCTTGTTTGCAAAAAGCAACTTTTCTTTCTCTCCCCCAACTCAAGATGATTTGAAAACGGTAGACATATGCTTTTTTTTTTTTTTTTTTTAGCAAAAGCATTTCAAATGAAAAATGCTGTCTAGCTCTATTAATTTCCTACAGTTGTCCTCCTTCTAGAAGCAAATCTCCAGTAGGGGGTATTTGGATGGAAAATCCCAAGGTATTTGCATTTAGAAAGTTTTTCTCTATCAGAAAAGAGGGGAAAAAGAAGAAAGAAAAGAAAGGGGGGGGGAAAAGAGAAGAGAGGAAAAGGGGGGGGGAACGAAAAGAGAGGAAAAGGGGGGGGGAACGAAAAGAGAGGAAAAGGGGGGGGGGAACAAAAAGAGAGGAAAAGGGGGGGGAACGAAAAGAGAGGAAAAGGGGGGGGAACGAAAAGAGAGGAAAAGGGGGGGGGGGACGAAAAGAGAGGAAAAGGGGGGGGGGGAACGAAAAGAGAGGAAAAGGGGGGGGGGAACGAAAAGAGAGGAAAAGGGGGGGGGAACGAAAAGAGAGGAAAAGGGGGGGGGAACGAAAAGAGAGGAAAAGGGGGGGGGAACGAAAAGAGAGGGAAAGGGGGGGGGAACGAAAAGAGAGGGAAAGGGGGGGGAACGAAAAGAGAGGAAAAGGGGGGGGGAACGAAAAGAGAGGAAAAGGGGGGGGGAACGAAAAGAGAGGAAAAGGGGGGGGGAACGAAAAGAGAGGGAAAGGGGGGGGGAACGAAAAGAGAGGGAAAGGGGGGGGGAACGAAAAGAGAGGGAAGGGGGGGGAACGAAAAGAGAGGGAAAGGGGGGGGGAACGAAAAGAGAGGGAAAGGGGGGGGAACGAAAAGAGAGGGAAAGGGGGGGGAACGAAAAGAGAGGGAAGGGGGGGGAACGAAAAGAGAGGAAAAGGGGGGGGAAGAAAAGAGAGGAAAAGGGGGGGGAAGAAAAGAGAGGAAAAGGGGGGGGAAGAAAAGAGAGGAAAAGGGGGGGGAAGAAAAGAGAGGAAAAGGGGGGGGAAGAAAAGAGAGGAAAAGGGGGGGGAAGAAAAGAGAGGAAAAGGGGGGGGAAGAAAAGAGAGGAAAAGGGGGGGGAAGAAAAGAGAGGAAAGGGGGGGAAGAAAAGAGAGGAAAGGGGGGGGAAGAAAAGAGAGGAAGGGGGGAAGAGAAGAGAAGAAAAGGGGGGGGAAGAGAAGAGAAGAAAAGGGGGGGGAAGAGAAGAGAAGAAAAGGGGGGGGAAGAGAAGAGAAGAAAAGGGGGGGGAAGAGAAGAGAAGAAAAGGGGGGGGAAGAGAAGAGAAGAAAAGGGGGGGGAAGAGAAGAGAAGAAAAGGGGGGGGAAGAGAAGAGAAGAAAAGGGGGGGGAAGAGAAGAGAAGAAAAGGGGGGGGAAGAGAAGAGAAGAAAAGGGGGGGGAAGAGAAGAGAAGAAAAGGGGGGGGAAGAGAAGAGAAGAAAAGGGGGGGGAAGAGAAGAGAAGAAAAGGGGGGGGAAGAGAAGAGAAGAAAAGGGGGGGGAAGAGAAGAGAAGAAAAGGGGGGGAAGAGAAGAGAAGAAAGGGGGGGGAAGAGAAGAGAAGAAAAGGGGGGGAAGAGAAGAGAAGAAAGGGGGGGGAAGAGAAGAGAAGAAAAGGGGGGGAAGAGAAGAGAAGGAAAGGGTGGAAAAAAGAGAAAGGAAAGGGTGGAAAAAAGAGAAAGGAAAGGGTGGAAAAAAGAGAAAGGAAAAGGTGGAAAAAAGAGAAAGGAAAAGGTGGAAAAAAGAGAAAGGAAAAGGTGGAAAAAAGAGAAAGGAAAGGGTGGAAAAAAGAGAAAGGAAAGGGTGGAAAAAAAGAAAGGAAAGGGTGGAAAAAAAAGAAAGGAAAGGGTGGAAAAAAAAGAAAGGAAAGGGTGGAAAAAAAAAGAAAGGAAAGGGTGGAAAAAACAGAAAGGAAAGGGGGGGAAGAAAGAAAGGAAAGGGTGGAAAAAAGAAAGGAAGGGGGGGGAAGAAAGGAAAGGGGGGGGAAAAAGAAAAGAGGAAAAAAAGAAGAGAAAAGACCCTACGTGGGAAAACACTCGAGTGAGCACATTCTCACTCTTTTGGGACAGGTTTTGCAAATTCAGAGACCCCGAGGGACCAGTGCCCGCGTTTATTCCCTTGCAGGTCCCAGGGAGACCATCAGCTCCGTCCCGGGCGAGGGCAGGTGACCTTCAATGCCGCACCCGCCTTACAAGCTGCTCACCGGCTTTACGGTGCGGTGAGACCGGCAGCGGGAGGGGCCCCGCAGCGCTGCCCGCCCTACCCGGGCGGCAGCTGCAGTTCCCGAAGCAAAGCCGGCCCCGCAGCGGGGGCGGGAGGCCGGACTAACATACACCGCGTCCCCACAACAGACACACCTACCCCCCGGTGCCGTGGCCGGCGGGGCTGCGCCTTTAAGGGGCCGGGGGAGGCGGAGGCGGCGGCGGGCGGGTCCCCGGGCGCTCCCTCCCTCCCGCCGCCCCTCCCCGCCCGCCGGCCGGGCGGTGGGCAGTGCCCGCGGGCCGCCGCCGCCGCGGGTGTGGGACGGGGAGCCGCGGCAGCCCTCCCGCCCGGCCGCAGCTATGGCTCTGCCCCTGCGCCGCCGGCGGCTCCCGCCGCTGCTCCCGCTGCTCCTGCTGGCAGCCGGCGGGCTGCGGGCGGCGGAGCGGAGCGGCGGCGGCGGAGGCAGCAGCAGCGCCATGGAGGAGCTCGCCACCGAGAAGGAGGCGGAGGAGAGCCACCGGCAGGACAGCGTGAGCCTCCTCACCTTCATCCTACTCCTCACCCTCACCATCCTCACCATCTGGCTTTTCAAGCACCGCCGCGTCCGCTTCCTCCACGAGACCGGCCTGGCCATGATCTACGGTGAGTCCCGGCGCCGCTCCCCGCCCCCTCCTGGGGCGGGCGGCTCTCTGAGGGCCGGGGTCACCGCCGGCAGGTGCCGGGCGGGGCGGGGAACGGGGCCCGCAGGCAGCGACCGGCCCCGGTGCTCGGCCGCGCCCCCGCCGCCCGCGGCGAGGCGAGGCGCGGTGCGGGAGCGCGGCGGCGGCGGCGGCGCAGGGGTAGGCCGCACCCCGCGGGGGAGAGGGAGCCCCGCCGCGGCAAAGCCCGTCGGTGCCGGTACTCCTGCGTCCCCTCCCCGGGCCGGGGGCGGCGCGGGGGCCCACGGCCGGTGGCTGCCGTGCGGCAGCAGAGCGGCGCCCGGGCAGCGGTGCGCCCCGGCGCCGGGCTGGGGGGGGGCACGGCCCGCAGCGGGGGTCACCCCGCCCGCTGCAGAAAGCCAGCTCGCTGGGGGGGGGGGGGGGGGGGCACTTCCAGCGGTCCGGGGTATGGCCGTGCAGGCCGCGCCACTAACCATTCTGCAAAGCCTGACCCAAGCGCCCTCGCCGTGCTGTGGCACGCAGTGTGCGAAAAGCAGCGTGTGTAAACTTGGATGTTCGGGGGTTTGCTCGCTGTCTCTTGGCGTGCCGCTGTCACGGGTGGCCCGAGTTTTGCTGCTTACCGACTAACCGTGGCGATGCCAGACACCCTCGGCAGGGCCCAGAGCTCGTCCTGAGCCCGCTGGGTGGAATAACCGTGGTACTGAGCTGAGTGTGTCATCTGCAGCACCTCTCCCCCCCGGTGAATGGGAGCAGAGGGAAAATAAATCCCTCAGCAGAAGGTGCGCTCTCCCCCGCGCTGGTGGGGCGGATGCCTCGGAGGAGCTGGGCTCCGTGCCGGTACCGTTAATGGCTGGCGCAGAGGTCTGCAGGTGAGCCGGAGCCCACGCCACGGAGTACTCACTCCGCTGTGAACCCACACAATTGTATTTCGTGCGCAGTTGGCTGCGCAGCACATAAACAGTTGCGATGAGGAGCAGCCATCCGTTTAAAAAATGATTTGTCTGGTGGTGATTGGCTGCTGCTGTAGCGCCAGGGGCACTTATTCTTCTTCGTGAGCTGAATCGGTTCCTGCTGAACGGTGAGAAACACCTACCCAGGGCTGGTCAGGAGAAGCGTGTTGAGGGTAACCACAGATGAGAAATTTGGCACTCGAGGGGAGCGGGAAGGTGAACTGTTTCTTCCCCAATGAGTACTACTGCTCGGGAGCTACATGATCGCTTGCAAAGCAGTGGAATTTTCCTCTGCTGATGCTTCTCTTAAACCATCCCAATTTGCTCTTAGTCACTGATCTCTTTGCTGCATTGCTGTGTATTTCACGTATGCTTGTTGCTGAAAGCTGACGAATTGACAGTTGGGCATATAAGTAAGTTAGGTGCTAGCTTGTTAATGCTTAGCAGCTGATGAGTGCTCATGAGATGGTAGATTAACTGTGTATGTGCTGACTGGAAGAGACGGGATAAGGTTGTATTGAAGATGTTGTTTAGGTATTACCCTGCTGTTGTCACCTTCAGAAAGTTCATTTATGTTTTAAGAGCATTTCAGTGATTTAGGTGTTTTTTACTTCATGGTGGAAATCTTGCGTACGTGGGAGCGCTAATGTATGCAATGCAAGTACCAGGACATCAAGGGCACTTGGGTATGCGTTTTGATGAGCTGTGTGGGAAATAAGAAATTATTCAACTGGAGAACTGCTGCTGCTCATTAAACTCAAACGAGTTTACTGTAACATCCAGTTCATGATCCAGGAAATGAATGCTAGGATCCCAGTTTAATGTACAAGTGCTCTGTGTCAGCAAAGGCACTACGCTATAGCCCTTTCTGCACCATGGGCAGCACTGCTGAAAGAATGACTGGCTCAAACCATTCCACATTCTTGGTGTGCCCTCGTTTAAATAATTTTGTTTTCACAGATCATTCCTCAATACAGTCACCTTCCAAATACACCCCTATAGTGTACCAAAATGCATGTTGTTCTCCCTCCCAAGCAAACTGACTCTTGCCATGTCATGGAAAACATCCGAGGAAACGTGTTTAGCAAGTTCAGTCCCTTTCTAGCGCTGTTAGCCTTCACGCCATAAAGCTCTGCTGAGACCTGGCTTCACTTCAGCATTTTGCAGACTTCCTTTAGAGCCAAGGAAGAAAACATAACAAGTGTCAAAGTAACTGTCTGTTATACTTCTGATAACCAGGCTTTATTCTTAAATAGGAGTTTCTCCTCATACTTCTTTATCACTTAAAGGATAGCAGTTAAACTGAGATAAGTTCCTGTTTTGCTGGTAACTCAGTATCTGAGAAACACATGTCTGTCAAACTATGCGTGTATTTAAAATGCATATATTTGATCAATCTGGCTTAAACACAAAATTATACGGCAATATTTCAGCCAAAGGTTTTGTACCCCTAAAACCACAAGTGTCTAGAATGAAACAGTTCTGGGTGTCTAAGCGTTCTCATAAGGATGTATTTTGTAGTATGTTATTTATGTAGGCTCCAGACTCTGCACACTAGGTAACTTTCACATGGTTTTATGATCAAGTCCACAGCACTTATATGATTTACATTCAGTTTTTCTAACAGAAAAAGCAAAACGTTTCTATCACAGCATTCTTCAGTGCTACCTAAGTGGCTTTTACTTACAGGAGAGTAAGCTAGCACTTCAGTGCTGATTAATTTTTATCATGGAGACAATGACCTAGGGAAAACTGGCTTGTTGTACCTAAAACCCCACCAAAACTGTTCATTTCACAGTGATGAATTTTTGCATGATTGTATTAGATCAAATGCATGTTTGACCTGAGCTAGTTAGAACTGCAGGTCTTGATGGTTGGTTGCTTCTTTTGCTCTTTAAGAAGAGGTGATGGAGTTGGATTTCTTTCTTTCTTTTTTTTCCCCTCCTCTCCTCTTATCTAGGCATGTTAGTTTACAGTAATGTACAATGAGACCGCTTTCCCTGAGCACAGTAGGAATCAGGTGGCACGACACTGGGTTGAAACGGTGAGTGGAGAAGCTGCCTCCTGCCAGAGTGAACTTTAGCCAACGCTTTTCACTTATCTTTTCTGAGAATCCACATATAAGCACATCCTGTTCTACTTTCATGATGTTTCTGCTGTTGATTTGATCACATTTCTGTTAGCATGTGCTTTACCCAGCTAGAGAGACCCGTGGCCCAAGTACTACTGGTGCTGCCAAAGTCTGCATTTCTTCCAGACTTCGAGTAGCATGTTTTCTGCTGCCCATAGAATGGGAGGTGTCTGCCATGCCTGACAGGTTCAGAGTGGTGGTCTAATTACCCAGTCCTCAACACAACAAATTTACTGCCATGTTCAGATTTGCTGTGCTTTATATAACTTCACCACACTAGCTGCTTCAGCTGAAGATTAAAAAGTTGTTAAAATCATTGTGCGGCCTTTCCATGTTTCTTATTTGCTGTGTTGTCCTTGTCCCTTCAGCAGACTGTTGCTGCTTCTCTGTTTTATTCTGATGTGTTAAATACCTTTCTCCGGAAACATCTGTTAAGACGTGAAATAACATGAAGTTTACATGAATGTTTAGTGACTTACAGTGCTGCTTTTTTTTTTTGATGTGCAATTTAAAATCTTATTTTTGGTGAAACAATATGAAAGTTACAGACCTCAGCTGCATGTGCTAGATCTGACGGCTGTGTATGTGAAAGAGGAAGGGACCTAACTTTTTTGAATGTCATAAAATACTTCGCACATAAAGCTGCAGGTTTAGGCACAATGCTGATTTGAATTGATTTTGCACCATGCCATCGCGCTGTGATTGTCCGCAGGTCATTCCACAAGATGCTTTTGGCTTATAAAGTGCTAAATACATTGAATTATTCTGGTCTTGAAACTGTAACAAGGGTGTTGCTCTGTGGAAGTTAAATACTTGCATGGGACAAATGTTCTGCAGCTACTCCGGCAACAGTGTTACTGATGCAAGTCACTATGGAGCAACTGAAAAAACCAATCAACCAACAACCCACAACAGAGCAAACAAGGAATTGAGACTTTGCTGACACACATATTCCAGCTTGCCACGGAATCATGATGCTCGCTTTTCTTTGTGTTGGTCTGAGGCCCAAGGGCAAAGTGTTCTGAGCTGTTTTTTTTCCTGCAGAGGTTCAACTGTGTGTGGCAGCTCTGTGTTTGGCAGGTTTCTTTGCTCTCTGCTGAGGGGCACCCCATGGACCGTGCACCTTGAACGCTCAGGGAAGAGCTGAAGGATGGGAAGTGATGGTGGCCTCCCAGCACTCCGCTCTTTAGGAAGCAGCTGTCTGGATATGTAGACGTGGTCCAGTGGTATCACACCAATCAGGCAATTAATTTGCCCCTTTTCATAAGTGATAATTTGGGTACCTGCAACCCACACGTCAGCACAGGTGTCAGTCCTACCATGTACCTTCTCTGGAAGGTTGCTCTGGAGCTGCAGGGTTGTTCTGGAACTGCCTGGGGGCCGCTCCCAGTGCTAGCACTGCAGGTAAAAGTAAAAGCAAAACTGGACTTGGGTGCAGAGAAAGAAAAGCAATATATGATGACGCATATAAAACTTCTATACCTTCTGTGGGTCAGAAATGAGAGATGAGGTAAACGTTCAGGATAAAAAACATCAGATTTGTTCTCAAATACTCTGTATCAGACTAAGTTTCTATATCCACAGAATAGATACAGAAAAGGCCTATTTTTAGCTTATCTGCCTGTGGTGATCTCTGTTACAATTCTAGTCCCAACACATGGCCGTGGAGATGTGTCAGGTCATCTCTAGCATCAAAACAATGGCAATGTTGGTATTTAATAAGCTGCTTTCACAGAAGCCTTCAAATTCTAGATTTAGGAGCATAACTCTGAGCACCCAGTTTTGAGAACTTTATCCTTTCTCTGGCAACTTGCTTGTTCCTCCTGGATATTTTTTTTAAATCACTTGGTTGCAGGCTTTCAAAGTGAGTCTTGCTCAATTTGTTGGCTGCTCAGGATGTTTTAATTGTATTGCAAATCTTGTCTGTAAGCTTGCTTTGTGGCCTGCGACTGGATGGAACTTACCATTTTATCTTGTGAGAGATTTTGGAAGAAATACTATATCTCTGTCATTAACCTACCTGTATTTCAGATTTGCTCTTCTGGTGGGCTAGTTGGATAGCTTATAAATTACTAATGTTTCTGAAATGTCTTTGGAGTACAATTCAGCTGTAGTCCTCAGAGCAGTGATTTTTATGTGGCCATCTTTTTTGGGGGTGGGGGAGCGGGGTGGGGTGTTGGCGGGGGGAATGTTTTGTGGGTTTTTTTTGGTTGCCTGGGTTTGTTTTTTTTTTTAGGGATGGCAGTGGTTTTAATAGCAATTGAGATAAATTAGTTCACTTTTATGTTTGTTAAGTTCAGCTTCCTGAGATGTTCTATCAAATCAGCACCAGAATACCCTTCTGATCACCAGCATGAGCCAAAGAAGAGAGAAATGGCAGCCCTGGGTTTCCTCTATGTGAGGAGGAAGCTTTTGGTGGTATTACTGGCTGTTGAAGCCAGTACTGCTTCCCAACAGCACACGGTTGTAGGAACCAACCAGGGACTGAAGGGGAGGGTGTTCCTTTGCATACACTGTAATTCTTATCTGAATTGGAAAGCTTTCACAAACAGATGCCAGTTCTGCGCTATTGCAGAGCTCACCCATGTGCCTGCCCTCTGCTCCTATGTGCCAGCTCAGTGGCTGTTTGTGTTGGTAGGAGCATGCTGAACTGAGGGTAGGTAACCTGATGTCTGGGGCACAGACTTGTGAGGTGGTTCTGCAGCATGTTATGGGTTACTGTTGCTCTTGTCTGAGCAATGTAGGAGCCTGAGGTTTTCCTTAGCCTGCTTCGGAAGACTTTTTTTGCAACCATTTCTGATTTTTTGTTGCAACCTTGCAATAGAAATATGGCTCTAAACCGGTCCTCCAAGGCACATCCCTGAAGCAGCACAAAGACTAAGCTCCTCTCTCTACTCTACTCCCGTAGCTTCTGCTCTTGGTACAGGTGAGAAGACTGAAAAGGGGACAGTGAGGGAGTATATAAAAGCTGTGAAATCTTACAAGATACCCAAAGCTGCTTCTCAGGTGCTGATGACATCCTCATCTCAGTGCTGCTCTGCTCAGTAACTGGGGGTCTGTATGTTTTGGGGACAAGGTGGATGGGATGGATCAGGTCTCGGTTTTCAGTTGTTTCCTTTCCCTTTGGTAAGTTAGGCCTTTGTTTTATGGACAATCATAGAAGGGTAATAAAGAATGTTTCCTTGGCTATGTTAACAAAAATCTATGTAGCAAGTGGCACGTAATCTTATCTCTGTGTTTCACAATATTGCATTGACTTATGCCTTATGCAAACCAAAATGAACAATTCAGACATTTTTCTTTCCAATATTTAATTAAAAAAAAAGTTGTGCTAGACTGAAGTGATTCTGTGCCTTCTTTTGCAATGCGTCTTTTACACACCTTTCCTGCTTTCTGTACTATACAAAGACTAGAGCATCCTAACGCTGAAGTCCCCTTCACCCTGAGCAATTAGCCACACAGCAGGGTGCTTTCGGAAGTGCCTCTGGTTCATCTGTACAGCCAGACCTGGGCAGTATTTAGGTGCAGGAGTGCAACCTGTAAAACGCTTTTTTTGAGTTACTGCATGTCCTGGGCTCACTAAAAGAGGTGGAAACTCTAAAGACTCCTGCTGTGTGTGCTTCCAGCTCCTACTGTCAGCAAAGTTGGTACAACTGGAAACGGGCATAAGCCTTGCCTCCAAGCTGGGATGGCTTCCCACAGCACACACAGATAGCTCTGGAAGTGGTGATGGGAAGGCTTGATTCCCTGTGAGAGGAAAGTGACATCATTCATCTAGTTATGCCCCCACTTGTGTCCTCTGTCCCCACAAACCTCACTTTGTGGGTGAGTAGTAGTCCTTTTTCCCTATCTCCTGTAGGAAGTTGGCCTCCCTGTACCAACCACCCCCATCCCCTGATATCTGAACAACCATTCTCTCCATTAGGTAGAGGTGGCAGTATCCATCCCCCTACTGATCTAGAAACCAGCAGGAACCAGGTCAGCCATTATTTAAAGAAAAAAGAGAAGGAAAAAAAAAAAGGTAAGCTCAGAGCTATGGTGTGTTATAGGACACCTCCTGCAATCCAGAACTATGGACCTTGGCCTGTTAGGGGCCAGAAGTAAAAATATTTTGCAGTTCTTATCTAGCCCTTTAACAGGTGCTGCGTACCGTGGATGCTCTTTCCTTGCTCACGTGTTGACTGCTGTGAGTCTGGCCCTGAGCTGTTGTACTGTCCCTGTGTGTTCAGGAGGCAGACTCAGTATTTAACTCAAGGCTTTTGTTTCCACTCTGACAGCCAGAAATACCAGCTTGTAGACTTTTTTTTTCCCCCCATCAGAGTCCTTATTTGTGACTCAGGATTAGGGCTTTATTCCCATTTAATACTGAATATAGGCTTTCTCCCCCTGCTTTAGACTAAGCGTTGTCTATATTGAAAGGATGTGATACAAGCAATTATTTTTTTTAGAAGGGTATTTATCTTGAAGGGGTTTTTACTAGTGTTGTAAAAAATATACAGTTGTTCTCAGCAGATCAGGTCTTTTCTGTGTGTACCAAAGATGGGTAATTTAGCTCAAACGCACAGCTCCCCCACCCTCCCACCCCCACCCCCATTAAAAAACACTTCAGCCTGCAATTAACTGAGTGTGAAGGGAGAAAAGAGAAATGGTATAAAACTCCTTTTTTTTGATGCCCTGAAATCAGACAATTCACTTTACTTTAAGAGTGCCTAACGGCCCTTGAAAGCGATGGTGGAAGAAGCTGAGGTTTTGTGTCAGGGAGAAATAGTTGAAGGCTCCCCATCAATTAGAGTAGGGGAGGTGAACTGTGCGCTTAGCTAGGGGAGGTGCGTGGTTTCTGCACTTTCTTCCTGGCTTCAGTATTTCATGTTCAGTTTCAAAGGCTGGGTTTAAGCTCTGCATTTCTCCTGATAAAGCTGTATGTGTGAGCCACGCATGGAAAAAGATCACATCCCTACCCAGTAGGTCTGTCCTTGCAAAGCCCTTGTAGGTGCAGCACTGCTGCCAGAAGTTGTTTGTGGGCTTACCTGCGCTGCCACCCAGATGGCCCAGCAATGGGGTAGCTCTGCTGCTGCTGGAGGGGCCTGCCTGTAAAGCTGTGCTGGTGGGGCTTGCAGGTCTGCTGCAGTCTGGGCTGCTTCTCCATAGCTGCCATTTTCTCTGCTTGCAGGGTTTTCAAAATACCTCACCCTATTGAAATAGGTTTTAAAGGCAGCTGAGGACCACTGAAACACCTGGTGCGAACATAAAGTGTGTGTAATGAGTGTATTACTAGTTCCTCCTCTGTTACTTTGTAAGCCCCTTTGAGGGGCAGCTTGAACAGCAGAGCTGTGGGTCTGATGGACACCTTGGTGTCCATACCTTTGTGGAAAGTTTAAAGTGATATGCTTATTCTGAATGTCATGCCTTTCCATAGTTGTCTTCACTTCTCACTTATACCTAAAGAATAATTAGTACCAAGATGATTTTTTTTTTAAAGTGTCTGATCTTTGGCTTTTTCTGCTCTTTCACTGTGAAGTTGGGGGACTATCGTCAACAAAAAAAAAGTGGAAACAAAGGACCATGTATTCTAAAATGTAGTTACCTTGTCTGTGCAGGAGATGAGTCTTCAATGTGCTGGCTGTGCGTGGATGCACCTGTGACTTACCATCAGTAGCTAGCTGAAGAGAAAGCTGCTTGTGTGGTGTCCCCTATGTGTGAGGTTCTCCCATGTCAGCTCTGCATCAGGGCATGCTGTGGCCGTGCTCGGTGCCAACACACTGGGAGTGTAGTCATTACTTCTGAGGCTCAGGTGCTATCCTGTTAATTCAAGAATTGGATTAAATATGAAAACTTCTGTTAACCTTTGCCGTTGCTTTGAATATAAGATACTAATGGAAGGATGTTATAACTGATGATAGTTTAAAAATATGAAGGGTCCCACAAGGACATGACTAGCTTTTGATTTGTACTCTTTGAATCCATTATATTGGATAATATGATTCCACACTTATTCTGAGAAATTATTATTTATTCACCCATTTCTTAGCACTTGATATCAAGTCCTTCAGTACTGAAAGGGGACTTGCATTTAAAGTATCATATACCTCTCATCTGTTGTTTTACTGCTGCACAATCATTGTGCTTACTGATTGTGTAATGGCCTTTTTCCTGGGAATAGTTTCCTTATCCATGAGACAGCTTGACTGTTCTTCCTTAAATTGCCTTCCTACTGAGCGAACTGTTAGTGTTTAGCCCCAGAATCCACCCTCTTCTCCAGCTAGAGAACTTGCTTTACAGCCTTTGCTGAATATTCAAGTCACCTGCCATGGAGTTGGACACTTGCCCCATCCAAAACTCTGCTGCGGCTGGAGATTGTGTATTTACACTCCCTGTATACCCAGCACTGTTGCTTGCAGTCCTAGGATCTGGCTGGTTTCGTAGGTGGATTACAAACTCTACTTTTATACACTGTGAAGTGTTTTTTTTTAAATTACATTTGGAGAAGTAGAGGCTTTATCTTGGTGTTTGACAGTGATTTGGGTTGGCTTTTTCATATAACGGCAGTCACCAAAGACCTAGCTAGGTTCTACCTAACTGATATTGTATTTGCTTGTCTGTGTACAAGCAATGAAATTGATAACCTAAAGTGGTTGAGAGAGAGAATACAATTAATGCTTTATTTGTGTTTGCTAGTAGACACTGTTTGAAGCTTGTTGTTCTTGGCCTGAAATACGAACTTATTCCAGCCGGCTTTTAGCTTTGCTATGTAATTGACTCTTTCTAAGTAGCCTTTAGAAGTTGAACTAAATAAAGGAGTTTGAACTGGTGTATGTAGGGATCACCTTGGCTAGTCAGAAGGGATGTGCCACCTGAGGTGGCAGAGGCGTTCACAGGGGATGTGAAGCAGAGCGTGGAGTTGGCATTACCAACTATGCTGCAGTTCTGCAATGGCTGGAAAATAAGGAATAAGCATGGAGGAAGAAAACTCGTGTAAAGTCTTATTCCTATTGCAGAAGTGTCACCTGGTTGTTCCTCTTGAGTTATCTTTGATATTCTAGTTGAATATTGTGTAATGTTTTATATTAAGAGCAGAGGAGGGTGACTGTATGTGACCTTTGACAGACATGTCTAATAAGGTTGGCTGTGGCATCCTTTCCTTGCCCACAGCATTGAAGCGGGCACTTCTGCTTGTTTAGCTTGTCTAGAAGCTCTATCTGTCAGCAGCTGTGACTGCTGCACAGCATAAAAGGTACAGTTTTTTTTGTCATGGCTATCTGCAATACTAGTGTCTCACGGGGACCATACTCCCACCAGACACTCCTTGCATGGCAGTATATCTAACTTGGCAAATATTTTGTTTATGAAGTTTATTTTTATCTCTACAAACTTTTAATCTTTTTTCAACCATGTTCACATGTGTTAGAGCAATGCAATTATCTGCTCAGCCCCAGACACATTTTTCAGACTTCAAGAGCTTGACTGAAAAGGCTGCTTCTCTATCAGGCTTAATTTTTCTCCGAAGTTCTGACTTACCAAGTCCTTGGAGACCTTGCAGCTCCCAAAGCTCCCTCTCTGAGAGAAGGAACCTCCTTAGAACACACACAGATTTCTTGAGCTTCCAAGAAATCCAGTGGGTGACCATCTTCCAAATGACTTTTTTTTTTTCAGAGGTCCATGGACATAAAATTAATCTTTTACCTTAGCACCGCGTAACTGAAAAGCTCGTGAGTGATTTCCTACTGGTGACCTGCTTGTTAAGCTGCAGTAACTAAATATAATTGCAGCATGCTCAGTTTTTACATGTGCCTGCATGAAACAGAAATGTCAACAGAGATATCTTGGTGATACCTAGTACCTGATTATATTCCCTGTCTCCATATATTAGTCTCAGAGAGCCATGAAAAGTTTACTGCTCTTGCTGGCAAATGTTTGAGTACTTATTTCAACATTTTCAGGTTTTGACCCTAATGGTTTTGGGATCTCTTCTAAAATGTAAAACATAGGACAGCTATATTTCTTGTTCTCTGTACTTCAGACACAAATACCTAATCTTCTTATTGTATCAAGCGCGTAGGTTAGATACATGTGTTTTGTCAACCCTAATTAGGCATAGAGAAAACTTTGCATTATGTGTTGTGTTGTATGTATGACAGAGCCCCTCTCATAAAGACTGGAAGGTCGAGGCAGGAGGTGTAAATAAGCACAATCTACTTTGTGTTTATGAACACTTTGTTCTTAGCCGGTTGAAGCTAAAGCTCCATACCAAGGCCTTAATCCTTCAGGGTCTGCTTAAACTTATAGTTCTTAAAAACAAAAACAGAGAAACACAACTAAAAAAGGCCTCTGAAGCATTTGGTTTGCTACACTCACTGGCCAAAGTCATAGGTTCTCTTTTCTCTGTTACCAGACTGCAAGCTGTTTTTTCTGCATTAGGTGCTACCACTACCACAGATCCAAGAGAAACTAAGGACTCACAAAAATTTGGAGGATGATGCCTATATGAATTTTGGTAGCCTCCTTTCCTCCTTCTTTCCTCATCTGCAAAGTGCTGACACAGATACAGAAAAATCTTGCCCTCCAATGGTTCCCATAGGTTTGGCTATTCTTTTCTCTTGCTTTGCGGCTGTGTTCTCAGCTGTCCTGGTTCTGTGGGTATTGTTTAAATTTTTTTAATTAATACTATATGAATCAGTGTTTTTGCAAAATGTAAGGTAAAGATGCCACTGTTTCTAGGAATATTTAATTACTACAAGAATTAAACTAGCATTATTTAACTTGCTAATTGTCTGTGTCAAAGGCAAGACCTACTTTTCAGTCCTTGGACTTCCAAAGAAGGCTTAAGGTTTGACTTGTGGGCAAAGTACAGATTGCTTATCTATAAGAAGAAAAATTGTATCTCTGACGACTATTTATGACCAGGGTTTGTTATAGAATTTTTGTGGAATGGCAATTGAGGAAGCTAGGTCAATTTGTAACACTAGATTATAATGAATTTGTAAAATATAGTCTTTTAGTGAATCTAACCTTCTGAGATCTTCAGAACCATTAATTGCAGGAAAGGGCAATGCTTAAGAACAAAAGTTGGCAGCTTTTGCAATGATGGTAAAGTGCCAGAATCCAAATGATGCGATAACTGCATGGTGTTTTCTGGACAACTTGATCCTTGAACTGGTCACGTTTCTGACCCACGTGTCTGTACCCACATACAATGCTGCAAGCCTGTCGTGGGTTAAACCCCAGCTGACAACTAAGCACCACGCAGCCACTCCTTCACTCCCCCTGGCATGGGACAGGGGAGAAAATCAGAAGGGTGAAAGTGAGGAAACTCATGGGTTGAGATAAAGACAGTTTAATAGGTAAAGCAAAAGCTGCACATGCAAGCAAAGCACAACAAGGAATTCAGTCACTCCTTCCCATGGGCAGGCAGGTGTTCAGCCATCTCCAGGAAAGCAGGGCTCCATCAAGTGTAACCGTTACTTGGGAAGACAAATGCGAACGCTCTGAACATCCACCCCTTCTTCCCTCTTCCCCCAGCTTTACATGCTGAGCATGATGCCATGTGGTGTGGGATATCCCTCTGGTCAGTTGGGGTCAGCTGTCCCGGCTGTGTCCCCTCCCAGCTTCTTGTGCGCCTGGCAGAGCCTGGGGAGCTGAAAAAGTCCCAGACTAGTGTAAGCACTGCTCAGCAACAACTAAAATATTTCTGTATTATTAACACTGTTCTTAGCAAAAATCAAAAACATAGCCCTGTATTAGCTGCTATGAAGAAAATTAACTCTACCTTAGCCAAAACCAGCACAATGCCTAAGAATTGAATTATTCTCCTTCCAGAATAGCCTGTTCTTGTGTAATACTCTCTGTCTGAACACAGAGACGGTTTTCTGATGCTTCATTTGATTGGAAACAGTATTTCTTTGCATTTGATTTAGTATAGTAAATGTACCATTTTACATTTGGAGATTTTTTTTTTATTAATGATACCAGAAAAACTTTTCAGCTGAAGAAACTTAGGTGCCCTCTTTCTATTGTTCTGAAATGTAAACTAAGTGTATATTATATGGAGAACATAAAAGGTCTATGAATAATATATTGAAATAAATATACAATCATTGGTCTGATGTAAGTAATTATTAGTTATACTCTTAAATCTGACAGTTCTTACTGTAGGTGATTTACCTGTTACATTGCATTTGTCTTACTAGTTACTAAGAAGCTTGAAACAGCAACTTGTTGACAAATACAGATTTGTGGGAAGTTCCTGAGCAGGCAGGGGTTTTATGTGGTTCAGAGGTGGTGGGCTGGTGTGACCAGGAGGGTGTTCTGGAGCTGGTAAAAAGGACTGAGAAGATCTTACTGATTCCTGTTAGCACCTGTCTGTCAGACGTCCATTCTGTAATGTTGGCCTTCAAAGTTAAGCAACATGAAAATGAAAACAATATCCTATTTTTTTTTTAATAGTACAAAAAGCTCACTTTTGACTGTAACTTAAACTAACCAAGTTCTATGTGCTTCTCTTGGGATGTCACATTTGCAGGACATGTTCTGTTAGACAAGTGGCTGTCTTGGCCAGGAAAATTTTTCTATGACTTAGGGTTTGATGTGCTTGAGGATTGTGAAGTTTCATTGTAAGCTTCAGTGAGCAGAATATCAGCCAGTACTGAAGAATTGACCTACCCTGTCCAGATTAACTTTCAGAATGAATTGCTGGGGCAACAGGTACCCCAAGGAGAAATGCTCGGCTGAACTTTCTCTACACAGGGAGATTTAACCAAGGAGAAGGCATTGGATACCATTAGGCTTATTGACATGGGCTGAGAGACTGACTATGGCAAGACAGAAGTATTCTGGGGGGGATGTGAATTTTTTTAGGGGTGACAAAAAAATGGCTGGAAAAAGTAAAGCTTTTCTGTGAGGAAGAAAAATTATCTGATTACTGGTGTAGGCTTTTCATTGCTATGTTCCTGTGCTATTTGGCAGACATTTCTATGTAGTCTGTGGGTCACAGTCCAATAATCTCAAGTCTTTGAGGTGATAAATAAGGAAAAGGACGTTTTTCCTCAGGAACTTAACTGGGGAGGAAGCTTCTGGCTGCAGCTGGGGTTAGGCTGTTAAACTATGTGGTATACATTCTCAGAAATCAATGTGAGTTGCACCATCTCTGAACCACCACAGCTATATTGCTCGCCCTGCAAAAATATTTAGTCACCTGTTTACGCCGCTGCTTTTTTCTTCATACTCCTACTTGCTTGGCACACCTAGCACACCTGAAGGGATGGTGTGATAGCAGGGAGCAGTGGAATGGTTGGGCCACTGCTGCTCATCAGCCTAAAGTTAAGATCGAATTCTCCTCACAACACTTCATACCTGTTTCTGTGGGATGAAAAAAGTGTGTGTATGTATTTGCAGATCCCTTAAGTATTAGCATCCAAACATTGTAAAGCCTTAATTTTTGCCTCTTAAAGATGGAAAATAGTACTGGATCTGAAGTAGGCAACAGGAAAGGGTTGCTCAAGGCTGCTCAGGAAACTCGCTGCTGAACTGGGATCACGAGTTGTGATTCTGTCCTTACTCAGTAATTTCCACTAGTGTAGTCTTTTCTGATAAGGGAAAAGCAGAACTCTCCACTCTGCAGCAGTCAATGCTGTGCATGCTTTTTGCTCCTGTAATGATCAGACAGGGCCCCAATTAAACATGATCTGACTTTGCATATTTTAACTGCTCCTGTACATGTCCATGATTTTTGCTTTATAGCAGCCCTGCAAAGCAGGCAGGCTGCCATGTCCCTTATGGGAGAAGTGCCAGTGCTAGAGAGCGTGCAGGTGATGGAGTGCCCCTTCCCTACTGCTGAGTCTTAACCTGGCACAGAGGTGTGTGAATGACTTCTTGTGCCTTTTTTCCTAGCCAACAGTTATAAGGAGAGCTGATATTTGGTTCTTTTTTTTTTAAATGGATATCTGACTATTGGTAAAATAGTTAACAGGGAGTTTCCTGGGCTTTTTGTGGGGTTTTTTGGTGTTAGCTGTGAGTGTCTTCATATCAGACACTGTATGCATTACTCACCTTGTAAGGTCCACTCAGTCCTTTATTTCTGTTTGATTTGGTGCAAGATTTTTAGTTGCTGTCGCAACAGGAGAATTGTGGCACACTTTGTTAATTTTCAGTTTATTTTAATGATAAATCTTCCACTTAGACCACTGGAAAAGATGATTTTTTGCTCAGAGAGTAACAAAAGCTGAACCCAGTCCTCAAAGCAAATCTTTTAGTAGTGCCCAGTCATTATGCTGGTTTCTGAATATGTAGATTTTATACATTTAATGGTATTATCTGCCAAGCTTTTTATTGTTATGCTTGTCGTCTAAAACTTGGCTGACTGCAGTCTGAGCATTTGCCCAATGATCTGGCAGTTCAGCCTGTCAGCATTTAGCATGAGTAACTGGGCACACCTTTTGCCTATGCTTTGCTATTATAACAATGCAGAAGGTGACACTTTCTCCTGCACCCATTGTAACCTGAAACATCATGGTAACAATGATAAATCTGTACTTGTCCTCAGAGTTCTGTTGTTCCTTCTGAAATATTAGTTATTTATGCCAGAAGAAAATGCTAGGCTAAATAGTCTACTTGCTTCCCTATGATAATTAGCTCCGAGCCGAAAACTGATCCTGTGTACCTGTGGGTCTAATAGCTAGGTAACACTTTACTGTAAGGAGCAGTTATCCAATTTGATCTTACATTTATTGTTGCTTAACCTGCTCATATTTCCTAACAAGTCCTCTTGCTTAAATCGATACAGCTTGTTAAAAGCTTTGTGAAAAAAAAATTGCAGTGAATGTGTATTTACTGGGTTGCATTATCTATTGTGTAATCTATTTTTAGAATCTGGGAGGCAATTTTTTATTCACATTGGGTTATAGCAAAAGCACTGTGCAGCTGATTTGCCTGCTACTGAGGGAAGACTTGCTGAAGCGGTAATTCTCTTGAGGTCCTTGGCATGAACAGGCAACGCAGCAGTAATTTTTCTTTTCTCAAGAACTACTGTAATTGCTACAGCCTCAGAACATATAATCGTCAGGGGCTGATGTGAACATACCTTGTACAGAAGCAGCAGAATGCTTCACAGTGCCCGCAACCGCATTTCAGCATATCTGTAACCTTGTTTTATTTTTGTCATTCCTTCTATGTGTGAGTTATTGATCCCTAGACACAAAGGAGTGAGAAAAGGTAGTCTTTCTGTGTATTTGGGAGGGAAGGTGCTGTGAAACAACTTTCTTTATACAGAAGCACTTTCCAGCTTGTCAAATACAGCACCTGAATGATGTAGTGCTTCGTAGACCCTTTTTGACTCAATTTCCACCATTTACCTGTTTTGTTTTGAAGAGCATGTATGTTTTCTAGCTAACACTTGTACAGATCAGCTAATCTCCAGTGCATGCTCTGAAAGCTTGGATTTTCTTTGGATAGATTTTCATTATGGCCCTATTGCTGTTATTTACAATCTAAAGAAAGGCTGCATTCATAAGGATTACTGCATCTGCGGAGGATGAAGAATAAGTAGCAATGATGAACTCCAGTGGTCATGAATGGATGGATTGTCCTGGGCGTTTGTTCAGTTGTCAGGATATTGTGAAGTATTTGGGCTGGCAAAAAATGTTAGTTTTAGGTGACATACTCGTTTTATTAAAAGCACAGCAGAGTACTCGGAGAGAGCGTATCCCAAGACAGTATCTGATGTACTAGTGTATCTCTCTTCTTAGGTGTGATGGATTTATTTATTTCTCACTAAAAGCTTGTAACTTGAGACTTCAATTTTACTTTCCATCGCTAGCTGCATTTGTCTTAGGAGACAAGTCTTATCAAAATGGAACTTGCAATTCTGAGTGGGATGCTGTGTTGTGTTATGCCAGGAGCACTGAAGAAGGAAGACCTTACTGTACTGCCTGAAGGTCAGAGTTGATTCTGGAGTCTGAAATGTTCCCTGTGTTCACAAATATAGTAGTACTATGACCAAGAGTTGGTGCCTTCAGATTCTACTTTGCCCCTGGTGTGGTGGGTGGTAGTAAATGCAAGTTTTTTCCATAGTGTTCTGATAAAGCATTTTAGCGGTTCTATCCTCAGATAGTAGTCTCTCCTAAATACAGTGTTAATTAGGAGTTAACAGCCACTGGGCAGTTGCTGCACTCTTACCTGGCATGCAGCACTTCACAACGCTCCAGTACCAGAGCGACTTAATAACGTCTCACGTTACCAGTTTGCTCTTGATAGAACAATCTGGTTCAACTATGACTTCAGATAGATAAAACATTAGAAAGTTAGTACAATGTAATTTAAAACAGAGAATTAGAATGAAATTGTTTGGTAAAGTGTTTTGCAGGGTACAGGTACCTAGTCTGCCTGGCACTGACTGTGCAGATCAGAACAGACATGTCTTGTGACTGACTGGGGCTTCTGACTCCATTGGTACTAGCTGGCTGAGCAACTGCACAAACCAAATGTAACGCCTGTTAATAGTGTATAAAAATATAACACCTATGTGAGTGTTATTTATTGCACACAATATTAATATTCTGATTTGAAGAAGGTTTTCTTGCCTTCGAATTTTCACTGTGGAATCTGTTTTGGTTGAGCCAACAAGCAAACGCAGGGACTTCAACACAGCTACTGAAGTGGCAATTATCTTCAAAAAGTACCACTAATGTCTATAGTTAGAGATAACCCTTCCTGAACAGTATTTTGCTAGTGACAGTTCGTTACTAATGACAAGTCTTGCATAAAGAGCCTTTGAATAGCAAACTCAGCGCTTGAAAATAGTAGCTATTTGAGAGATATATATTTAGAGGGAGGGAAGCAAGGGGAAGAGAAATTTCCCTTGATGAAGACATAGTGCTATATAAGCCGTCTAGGCACATATTTTGAATACTGTTTTCTTCAGGTTTTCAGTGAAATTACTTTGCATGCAGTTGCCATCTTTAGGATCTCTGCTAATGGTAGACTTGAGCACACAGTGATGTGCTTTTTTGCAGATCTCTGCTAATGTATGTGTGTTCTCTGGTTTGACGGGAATTGGTGTGACTGCATTTCCTGATATCAGGACATCTGTGATTATTGCCAGTAGAAGTTGTTAACTGAATATTTGCAGTTCTGTAGGCATCAGTTGCACAGCTGTTATCTCTTAGGCTGGATTTGCATTGTCATGTCACAGATATATCTTTTTGTGGTTTGTGTTTTGTTTTGGGTTTTTTTTTTTGTATGTTCCTATTTGATAACTTTGATAGGTCACACTGAACAAACTGGTGTGTGTAGCACATGTGTATGAACTAGCTTCCATGCTACTTCTAGCACAGAAAATCAAATAACAATGTCCAACATTACTATATCCCATGGTCATGTGGACTCCTAGGATATTTCACTAGGTCTTTTGGAAATTGCAAAAGCAATGACTGTCACACTCCAAAAGTGTACTACACCAATCTCTCCTCTCATTGTGTCCACGATCAGAAAACGCATTGCCATCTTTGTGTCCGTGTACCTCGCCCATGCTTCACCTTTAACTGCATTAGCCCAACTTGTGCTTTGCCTTGGGATGAAGGATACTATGTTTCCAGCAGCAATGAAGGTCAATTCCTAGATCCTGTTGGAGACAGAGGGTGTCCAGATCAGCAAATGACCTTGTACCATTAACTTGAAAGGTCTTGTTTAGCCACAGTGTTGTCTCTTCTTAGGTTCTAGAAGAGAGCTTGTATGTGGTATATAGAGCTGTTACCATGTAACACATCTCTAAAGTTTTCTTCCTTCCCTCTCCTGTTCTTTGGGAATATGATTGCTTCTCTCTGGGGGCTCACACAACCGTTAAATCCTGTGATGTGTTTGCAGGGGAATGCTATTACTCCTTCTTTCAGGTAAGGAATCATGGCAAGGATCAAGATCAAAAGCATTCACTGAATCCCTTTGTAGTTGTCCCTTTTTGATGCCTGCAATTGGGATTTTCTTCTCTTTATGTTCCCAGATATCCTCTTATGTATCAGTGAAGCTTGGAAAGCCCACTACTCTTGCAAACCAGACCTCTAAAGACTTACTCGTTCAAGAATGCCAAATGCCTCTTTGAAAAGTGGCTTGTGGTTGTTTGCATCACTCATAAGCTCCTACAGGCTCAAGCCTGGCATCCAGCTCTGCAGACAGCATGGCTTTGCTTTAAGGCTTTGTCACTCTTGGAAGAGACCCACCTTGCTGATATCCTTTCCAAATTTTAATAAATCAGACATGATCCTATTGCACAGCGGCCTCCTATGAGTTGTAACAAGTCCAGTCGAAGAGTAAACACAAGATGCGTTGGAATGAGGCTGGATTTCATATTTGAGCTGTCTAACCCACTGCAATGTTCTCATGTTCTGCCTGCTGATTTCTGGGAGTGGAAAGCAATTTTCTAAAGCAAACTGTAATGAAGTCTACTGTGCTGCATGTGCAGAGTGGGACACTTCAGTTTGCTTTAGAAGATTGTGTTCTGCATAAAAAATGTACTATTGGAGTTAAGATAAAGTAATGGTAATGGAGGGAAGAGACAAGTCAGGGGATGCAGTTTCAAGCTGTAACCAACCAGTTTTGGTTATAGCTTCTTTGCACTTCGCTTCTTGGTGAGTGTTTTTCTCTTTGCTTCTACAGCCTATTGTCACCAGCCTTCTTCCTCCCTCGCTGAGCTATGTCATGGTGCTCTCCCCGTTCAAGTGTCTCTGGGTTTTCTGGTGTTCCATGAGTCTGTGCTGTAGTTTTGATCAAGTTAATTGTGGAAGCCTCAGTAGATACCCAGAACTGTTCCTAATCTTTCATAACCAATGGCAGAACTGTGATGGAAGCCTTTTTGGAGATAATCATAAGCTATTTTGGATTTTTTTCTAGTGTAGTAAGTAATTGTCTTAACAGCTATAACACAGAGTCTTTTCTCACTATTGTCCCTTCTTTTTTTTTTTTCCAGAAGTTTTTACTTTCTTTTTTGAATCTCTTTTTTAAAAACTATAATGGAGGTCTTTAGTTAATATTTTACAGCAGTTTTACTTTAAAGCATAGGCACTAATAAGGATAGGACTTAAGCCTAGCAAAATAACTCATACAAATTTTATTTAACAGAACTTGCCTTCCTTTTATGAGATGTTTCCTCAGAAACTGGAAATGGAAATGTCGTTGCTCTGACAGAAGTATTTTCTACTCCTTGTCTGCAAAAAATCAAGTTACTTTTATGTAAGTACGTCTTTTGCAAAATCTGCAGCAATGTTAGGTGAAGATACCACAGACACCACTCAGTCTGTCAGCGTTGGATTGCAAAGTCTTGAGTCTTGTTGACATCTCTTCAATTTGTCTGGCCTTAATATTTAATAAGCCTGATACTCTACATCTCCAGAGAGAGAGCAGTTCTTTTAAAAACCGCCTTGTGCCTTTGCTGGAGATCTCATCAGGATCTTTGAATTCAGAGGTGTGCTTGCAACGCTGTGTCTGGAGGGTAAAGCAATAATCATCAATTTTATGGCTCCATACTCTTGTTGCATTAAACTTTAAAGCAGTTTGCAGAAAGAGAATACTTTATATAGCACAGCAGGAATTTGGTTTTGCTCCTGATCAGTGGGAACTGCTGCAAGTCTCAGGCTGCCTTTTCAGGAGGGCGAGCATTAAGAGGTAAGTGGCTTGGCAGAGGCTGCTTCTCCAGGCAGCGCTACAGCCTGCAAGTTCTAGTTGTCCACTTGATGCTGAGTGGCTCACCGGGACCTAGACTTTTCCAGAGGGAGCTGGCTGTTGAATGCGCAGGAGACGTGTGAGAGTTGCACCCCTCATCCGTCAGTGAAATGGCAACAGTCAAAGCTGCAGATAAATGCCTGCTGATGCCCTAGAAAAGGGCAGCTGGGGCTGCTCCATAAAGACAAACGTTTTTTGTCTCCTGCCAAAAGCCACGGGGAATCTCAGGGAAATACAGTCTGAGTAAACTGGTTTAGGCAGCATCTGTGGACATAAGGGCTCTTTCATCTCCAAACTTCTGATTTGAGCTCTGGTTTTGTCTTTGGATATACAGGAGTCAATTTTCAGGGTTGCTAACTGTCTGCAGGTTCCCACCGGTTGGACTTGTTTATGGTAGCGGAAAGCGTTTGTCCTCTGCACCTTGTATCCCAAATTTGCTAGCTCGAGTTGGAGGCAGCTGTTGAAACTGTTGCCTCTTCTGGTTTTTGAGCAGCCTAAGCAAAGAATCTGACTTCCTTCTTTCTGCAAACCCTTAGCCAGTAGAAAGTCATGCACAAAGTATTAAAAGTATTTCATTACATTGGCAAGTTACAGCATGGAAATCCATGCTAAACATGATAACGCTTTGTATTATTTTTGTGTAAGAAGGTGCATAGCTGAAATTGGAAAGCCTATCTCTAAGTTATGTGGTTTGGGTGTTTTCTAGAACTCTTCAAAAAAACTTGTCATTTTTTAAACCTGTGGAAGTGGCTTGTTTTAGGACTCAAAAGTGGTTTTAGCAAGTAACTTTGAGCTGGTATCTAAAGGAAAAAAGAAAAATTACCCTTTCTTCCTTTTCCCCTAAAGTCTTGAGTCAAATTTTGATTATTTCTTGTTCTCTTTAGTTATGTATGCAAGTTGCAAATGCTTTGTAAGAACATCTCATTTCTCTCCTAATATGGCTTTAGATTTTGAACTTGAGCTTGAACTTTATTAGATGTGTTTGTCAGACTTAAGTTGGTGCGTATCTTTCGATGCTGTAATTTGTTTTGTTTCCAGATAATTACTGTTCTGTTTTCCCCACCCATCTTGATGAACAACCTGAAAGATAAATGTGTAGGAGCTCTTGCAAACTGCTAATGTTTTTAACAGGCAAATCGTTAAATTGGAACTCTCTTCTTCAAGTGCACAAGAGACTTCCAGTGTCCACAGAAAACATACTTCATTTATAGCACTTCTGTGGCTTTTCTACCATGAACAGCACGAAGGAGATTGTGTCTGCCTATGGGTTGTAAATGAACTCAACTGTAATACTCTGAGACACATTAAAACATAGCTTCTGGGATGTAGGAAGTATCGAGTTGGGCTGAAAATGCTCCATTGGGCTGGAAGGCTCCAGCAGGGGGATGAAAGGAAAAGCTATTTACCTTCTGACTTGGGGCTTGGAGCAGTAATGGGAGGAATAGGCAACCCTAGACTCCGAACGGTTTCTCTTCCTAGCTTGTAAGCTTTGCTGCATGGAAGGGGACAAAGTGACAGTTGTGTTTCCTGCTGACTCTGGGCAAAAGCCATTCTCGTATCCTAGTGGCTTCCTTATACATCAAGGTATACAGAGTGGAGGTACCAAAACTAAGCTTGATGGAGGCAAAATAGAAGCTTGCAATGAGTTGCCCTGGATAACTTACCTCCACTGAAATAAATCTGCAGCCTTTATTAGCTACCAGTCCAGCTTGTGTGCTCTGAGGGTATCAGTGAGTGCACATACACTGCCATTTAACCTGCAAATTCATATGGTAACAAATCTTGGAGTAAGTACCTCTTAAAGTTTCAGGAGGTGTTTTTCCAAGTGTCTAGGTAATCATCCACGTCTTAAACACATTGTCCAAAAGCAATAGTACTAGAATGGAATTTTTAAAAATAAAAAACTTGTTGTAAACACTTCCGTGTTCTTTGAGGGTAGCGCTCTCATCGTGAGCAATGTCGACAGATGTGGATTGTCTCAGCACATAAGCACAGGGTGGTGTAACCTGTTATCTACACAAACCAATGTTTTGAGGTTTTTTTGTATTAGTTTAAACTATTTATCTGATACCAGAACCCTGACAGCCACATAAATAAGTTACTTTTTTTGTGGTTCAGGATGACAGTTGTAAGCTAGACAAAATGCAGTATATCGTATTCCATGTTGTTGTCACTGACACTTGTATTACTCTGTTAGGCATTTTCTTAGTCTAAGAAAAGAGTATCTTTGGAGAAGTAAAAGTGAAGTAAATCCAGAATTAGGTGATGCTGTATTTCGCTTGAAAAATCTAAATGAAAAAGTAAAAAGAAAAGGCTGCGAAGGTTACATCGGAGCAGTAATGCGGCTGACTACTTAAGCTCATGTGTGCAAAAATGGTGAAGGACATGCATGGTGAGCAGCAGTGCTTGGTTTCATGGCCTGCTTACTCTCTGTGCTACCTTGTGTGTGTGTGTGTGTGTGTGTGTGTTCATCCCCTGTCCTCTAATTTTATGGGAAGTGGGAGTTGTTCATGCTTCTGATGGCAAATATCTAAGCTCCCAGGTTTTTATACATTCTGTGTGCAGTTAATTATTTTAAAAGCATGTTCACTTAAGCGATTTTCTAAGTGAACTAGTTAGGCATAGTTAACCCCTTGTATTGGTAAAAATCATGTAATGAGAAATAACTTAAGAAAGTTTGGAGGATATTTTGGTGATGCTTATCTGAAGCAGCCCTGAAGTGCAGTGCTGTCAAGCGAGTGAAACAGATCTTTCCTTTGGCTTGGTATCTTCCTGAAATGGTATCCATATACGTTGGGAAGCAAAAACTGCTTTATAGTGATTGTTTTGCCTATGTCCAAACCCAAGATTTTAGTGTGGGGCTGGGAGTGGTTGTGTTGAAACAGTTTGTGTGGGAAAACCTGCTGGTTAAATCTGAGATTATATTATGCTTGTTCTTGAGGTTGTATTTGTTTGAGAGAATACGCAGGGGAGAGGAATGAATGGCCAAAAGACAGCATAAATAAATAGCTGTATGCATTTAAAATGGCTATGATAAGAGCAAGTTTATGAGGTGCAGAGTGGTTCTGCTCGTGTAAGTGAGATCAGCCTTCAGAATGATGTTTTACTCCTTATCCCTTTCTCTCCTACCAAGGGGTCTTGCACCAAACCCCTGTGGTGTCAGTGGGTCAGATTTTTTCCATGTAGTGGAGATTGTCTGCTCTTTAATAAATCTGATTTTACTAGTGTTCAGGTGGCACCTTTGGACTAGGAGGGAACACAAAATCATAGGTTCCCAACCACGTCTGTGCCATTAGTGAGACACTCTGGGGTTAGAGTTGAGGTGGGATGCAGAGAAAAGGCAAAGTGGGTATGATTGCTCGGGCACTATGCTGGCACCACTGATGCTAAAAAAGCTGGGAGGGATGGCAAAGAAGTCAGGCCAGAGCAGCACCTGAGATCTGTCAGGAGCAGGTGAGGAAGCATCAGTCTGCAGTAGGAGAAGAGCAAGGAGGTAGTGACTGGGAACTGCAGGGTGAGTTTGGCTGGAGTAAGGTAAAGCTTGTACCAGTTTAAGAGGGAAATAGGAGGGTGACAACAGGCTGTGTAGGAGGTTGGGAATTGCAGCTGTGAGACCTCTGGACAATGTGCTGCTTGTGAGCAGGCTGAGCTTTTGGCTGGCTTTTCTTGTTGCAGCTCAAAGTGCAATCTTTCTTCTTCCTCTCTAGCTCATGGGAATCAGTCAGGAAGACAGAAATGTCATAAAACTGCTCATGTACTGCAGGCTGCGGCAGCAGTCATTTGCCTGGCTTTTGCAGTTAGTACTAAAACAACTGCTTAAATTTTACACTATGTCTGAAAGTAGAAAAGGCAGTCTTGGGCAAATAATAGTCGATTCCTCTGATTCTATGTTCACCTGTTCGTAAGGTCCTAGAAGTTTTCTGGCTTTTTTGGTTCCTAGTGTGTGAAGTGGGATGGATATTGGTGTAGCTGGGTCAGTGGGTTAAACAGCTAAACAGAATTGTGGTATGTTTGACAAAAGGCCACAGCCACTGAAGTGCCCATGCTCAGAGCAGTCACCCAGAAAGGTGAAGCAAGGGGAACACATGGCTTCTTACCTCTGCTTTGGAGACATCTCTAAGCAGCAGGTTGCCCCTGTGAGATCAGATACCTCTTCTGTCAAGACTCCGTGTGTTTAGATGTTGCAATAACAAAACTTCTATGGTCAGACATAATGATCACAAAAAGCCAGAGTTGTCATTTTGCTGCTATTTCTGTCTTTTGGGTCGGTGCATTTCCCTATAAGCCACAAACCATCTTGTTTATTAGTGCTAGTTGATCTTCTGTCCACAGCTACAGAGCATGGGGCTTGCCTCAGCAAAGATCTCCTTGAAAATTTGGTCAACTCAAAACTTTGTCTGTTCTACCAGTAGGAGGTTGTGGTGTTAGTAAATGGATGAAGCTTGGGGCAGCAAGACTTCTGGGAAGAGAGAAGTTGTTGTGGTTTAACCCCAGCCAGCAACTAAGCCCCACCCAGCTGCTCGGTCCCCTCAGTGGGATGGGGAGAGAATCAGAAGGGTAAAAGTGAGAAAACTCATGGATTGAGATAAAGACAGTTTAATAGGTAAAGCAAAAGCTGCACATGCAAGTAAAGCACAACAAGGAATTAATTCACTCCTTCCCATGGACAGGCAGGTGCTCAGCCACCTCCAGGAAAGCAGGGCTCCATCAGGCTTAACAGTTACTTTGGAAGACAAATGCCATCACTCCAAATATCCTCCGCCTTCTTCCTTCTTTCCCCAGCTTTACATGCTGAGCATGATGTTATATGGTGTGGAATATCCCTCTGGTCAGTTGGGGCCAGCTGTCCTGGCTGTGTCACCTCCCCCAGCCCGCTTGCTGGTGGGGTGGTATGGAAAGCAGAAAAGGCCTTGGCTTTGTGTAAGCACTGCTCAGCAGCAATGAAAATATCCCTGTGTTATCAACAGTTTTCAGCACAAATAGAAAACATTGCCCCGTACATGCTGCTATGAAGAATATTAACTCTACCCCAGACAAAACCAGCACAGAAGTACTGGGAAGTTCTTAAGACAACTGAAAACCTTTCTGATGCAGATTTTAGTTCATTCACCTTGCTCAGACTTGTTTTTGTTCTTCCTAAGGATTTGATTGGGCCCCTACCCCAGTCAGATGCATCCAGAAACATTTTTTAGGATGAAGGCCTCCACACACATCTATCACTTTAAATATCTCTCAAATGAACAAAGGCCTGAGGCTGGGATGCAAAACTCCCCTTAGTAAGAAAACAGGTTTATCTATAGTTAACAGCAAGAAAACAGGCTTATCTATAGTTAACAGCTCTCCTTGTAGATATTGTGGGGTCTTTGAACCCAAATCCATGCCAAGAGGAATGTATTTCCTGCCCCTTCCCCCTTCATCCTCTCCTTATGTCAAACCTTCAGAATTAAATGACAGTGTCAGCAGATTGTTGCCTCTTAATGAGTTTCAATGGGGTTGCAGATTGAAGCCTGACTGCTTGCAATGACAGGTTAATAACTCATTCTGCCGAAGCTTTATAGCATGTTTTTTTGGGGGAATAATTGTCTGAGCTTTTTCTTTTAAACTGGGAAGCTTCATTTCTTGCTAGTGCCTGAGCCAGGTGATATTACCGTAGAGCTTTTTATAACAAGAGTCCTGACGTTATTCTTTTTTGGACTCTGAGGAGCTTGTGGCCTCATGTTCAAGATATGCTGAGCATATGCATATATTCTAGCATGCATATGCAAATGGAGATAAAAGCAGTAACAAAACACAATGATTAAACAGGAAGTTTCATCCACCACAGAGCTGCTGCTGTTCCTGCTGTTTGTTCTTCTTGGTTGCCTGCCAGTGTGGTCACCAACTTGCCCATGGGAAAGAACCTCAGTGTCTGGGGTTTTTCCTCATCTGGCTTCAAAATCTGTGTTGAAAGAAATGCTTCAGCTCTGCTTCTGCTGCATGGGACTTGGGACCATTGCAGTTGGTGCCCTGTTAGGGAGTCGCTTCTGTGCTAGGCAAGGAAAGGGGATGGTGGGACGGCAGAAGTTAGTTTAGTGTCTTTGTGGTTGCCCATTGCAGCTCATGCCTCCAGGGGAATGTGCGTGGCACTAGTATGTGTATGGCTTTCACTGCTTTCAGGTTTATAGCTAAGGAGGAATCTTTATGCTTCTGAAAGTACAAAAAAATCTTTTTAAATGTTATGTATAAAATATTTAACAGTAAATGCTTTGTTAAATCCGCATTGCCTGAAACAATGGTTATGTGCTAAACGAGCTTGAAAACACACGATCAAGGGGAGTTGAGATTAGTTGCAGGCCCTGACCTTCTTTGTGTAATATCTGACAAATATCTGTGCCTTTTATCTGTAGTATCTTTTTTTGAAGTTGAGGGTGTCTCTTTAAACTGTCTTCTGTGACTTGTCTGAACTCTTCCACTGAGTCACTGCTAGAGTTGGGAATTGGACCAGGAGCCTTGACTCACAGTCCTGTGCTTGGACCAGAGGCCACATGTCCTTACCACAGGACAGCACTTTCTGCTAGGGCTGAGTCTTCAGTTCAGGATGTTCAGTATAAGATGTGGGGTTGTGGTTTGCTGTGGGGTTCTGTTTTTGTTTCATTGTGTTTTCTAACTATCTCTTTTCTGGATTTTTAGACTCTAGGGGAGAATACAGGGAACGATTTTTCTTACTGGTTATTATTTTGCTGCTTTTTAATGATAATGTTTCTGTGGTTGCCATCTTATTTGGAACAAACTACTTTTTTCTGGAGTTATAACTCTCCTGTGCAAATGTGAAGCTATGTGTGAAACCTAATAATTCTTCAGAAATTAACTACTGAAATTCCAAGGCAACATTCTGTTTAAATATCTCCATAGTTTTATTTTTAAATTATTCTTTTCTACCTTAAACCTGTTCTTTAACCCCATCATCAGTAAGAAAGTGCATTGCAGAATAAAGCATAACTGCCTTATTCTGTAGTTCACATATTGTTTCTGACCATTTCACTATGGTAGATCATGCTAACATGACACGACCTGAAAAAG
Source organism: Phalacrocorax aristotelis (assembly GCF_949628215.1). Classification (NCBI taxonomy): domain Eukaryota; kingdom Metazoa; phylum Chordata; class Aves; order Suliformes; family Phalacrocoracidae; genus Phalacrocorax; species Phalacrocorax aristotelis. Next base: position 75,144,114 of record NC_134276.1, on the reverse strand, counting down.
AATTGGTTACCCTGGGAAAAACTAAAGCAACAGTTAGTCAGAAGGCATTTTTGACCATCACAGACACTCTTGTGGGGTTTTTTTTGGAACCAAGGCTTGCGAGAAGGTGAGGGTGTGCATGGTGCACATGTGTCAAGCAGTGCAGAGCCAGCAAGTTAATCTGACGTTTGGTTCTCCAGTGTCCCAGTAACTTTTCTGTGAGTGATCTGTTTATTTAAATTCAAAACTATGTTTAGTTTGGCTTATTTAAAAGGTGAATAAAAGGCTTACTACAAAGATGCCCTTGATAGCATACTGCTACATGTGCCAACAAGGAAGAATTATCAGCTTGTTTACTGTCTTTTAACTTCCTTATCTAAAATAGCCTAAGGCAATGAGAAAGCATGACCTTGAGTCTGTTATTCAGCATTTTGGGTTTTGGATATCCCCAAAATTTCCTTCAGACTTAAAGAATTGGCATCACCTGCCTCAATTCCCTGTCAAAAAAAGTTGTGGTTTTTTTCCAACTGAAATGTGATGAGAACTTGTCTTGTGTTTACGCTGCTGAACATAAACTGCCAAAGATGAGGATTAATTTTAAAACAGGCTTCTCATTTTTCAAGTCTTGCATCGTCTGCAGCGATGTGACAAGCTGATGAGTGCCATGCTGGTAGTGTTGCACCATTAAGAAAGTAGCTGATAGATTAGCGATGCTGAGTGTGAGACCCTAACGGAGGTCTGGAGCTCTGCACTGATTTGCTTAACCCTTCTTCAAGGGGACGTATAACAGTGTTCCTCTGTACTCCTGTGCACGATAGCACAGCGAGTAGCAAGCAAGTGGTATAGAGAGTGGGTTGTTAGCTCTTCTGGAGGTGGTGTGTAACATTTGATCTGGTTTTATTTGATGTGCAATATTACCAGCTCAGTTCTGGATCAGAAACAATGCTTCAAACAAAAATCAGAAACAAAGCACTAAGAAAGCGTTCAAGCTTCCTCATATATTGCTGCCAAATTTGAAAGTGTAGACTGTGACATTCAAAGGTTGACCCTGTATTAGGAAAAGTACTTTCTCTGTTGGTGTGTCAGGCTACTCAAAGTAAAACTTTGCAACTGTGATATCTTCCTGCATACAAATGTTCTATAGCGAAACAAGCTGTGTGATAAATATTATTAGTCTTTTGCCTTGAAAATACTTAAAGGGCTTTCTTACGTCCTTCTTGCCAAGGTTTTCTTCATCTTCATTTCTTTGTCCTCAAGCAGGTAAAAAGTTTATTTTGGGACTATGGCGGAAAAAAAAATCTAGACTTTCAAATGTAAGAAATCCTTTTTACATATTCTTGACCTGTTTTTTCAAAAGCAAACAGGTGCTTTACTCACTGTCACCTCGCACCACGAGGAAGCTGGTGTCCAAATACCAAAAATACTCTATTCTGCCTCTGTGTGGGCTGTGCTAAGGGGAGACAGGCTGTGTGCTGAGGTGAGACTGGGTCTCACCTTGAAAGCGCTGCCCAGCTTGACAAACCAGTGGTTTGCTCCAGCGTTGCTATCAAAATTTACTACTTTTACATTTAAAAAAATGAAAGACTGCTAGCAAGTGCTTTCTCTGCTGTATTGCAGAATCTGCTTTTCTGTATTTATGTGACATTAACAGTAGCTGAACATCTCCTGGTCACCCTCTCTGCCTGCTTTCCACAGGGTGACTTGTGGCCCAGGCAGGGGCAAGTCAGGGTGGATTGAGGAAGTAAAAGCATCCCCTTCCTGGTCTGCTGGATCACTTTGGCTTTTGTGATCAGACTCGTACACTGCCATTTCTTCTCCTCTGACTTGGTTTTAGAGTCAGCAGTGCTGTCTGTCAGTGTTTAAAAAAAAAAAAAAAAGAAAAGGGAGGGGCAAAAAGCAAACAACCCAAACCAACCTAACTCCAAAGCAACAGAAATCCCCAAGACTGACCCAGGAAGCAACAAAGAAACCTTTGCAGCATAAAGTACCTGTCTGAGGGATCCAGCTGTTCATAGGAAAGAGTATGAACTGCAGAACCATCTAGGCTGAAAAGGATCTCTGGACATAGTCTTGTCCAGCCCTCTGCTCACAGCAGCTGCTGCAGCTTGGGTCACTCGGGGCCATATTCATGTGAGTTTTGGTCATATGCAAAGATGGAGATGGTATAGCCTTTCTGCATAGCCTTTGCTGGTGCTTAGCTACTTCATCGTCTAAAAACCAAAAGCAAACTTTGCCTAATTTTTTTTCCCCCACATTGCAACAAGTTTGTTGCCTTTAGTCTTAACCACTGTGCACTTTTCAGAAAAGTCTGTCCCTCTCTTCTCTGTCTTCCCAGTAGATAGCTGCAAACAGCAATGAGATCTCTGCTGAGTCTCCTTCAGGCTGAAACATGGTTAATACAAACTGCACTGCATAGGGAAGGATCCTCAGTATTTGGTGCCTGGCTGTTTAGCAGGAGCGTGTGAAATAAACTGTTTGAGTTTGTCTTTTGATCCTGTCCACTGATTCACAGTTTGAATTCACTGATTGAACTGTGTGTCGTGGAGTGCGAATACCTCTGGTTCCTGCAAGCTGCTGCCTCCTGAAGCTCCCTGAAACCTCAGGGCTGGTTCTTCAGCAGACAACTGGGCTGGAAACCACACAGAGCTTGGCTCTGACCAGGGACAGGCACTCACGGTTGAGTGCCCCTATCTGAATTCATATTCTCGCTTCACTGAATTCTGTGCTCAAACAAAACCAAAAGTAAATATACCATTTTAAACGGTGCATTGTGTAGGTTGGTGTTGACTATGTCTGAAGTCCAATGTTTTATCAGTAGTGATATGTTTTAAAAGGGAAAAAAATATTCCCGGCTTTTTAATGCCTCATTTCCAATAAGATGTTCTTTGTGTACTCGCTCCATGATGGACATCGTATACACAAGACACTGGTGTAAATGCTTCCTCTGTTAAAAGTGAGAATGTAAGTCATGCACACAGGGCATGAAGTATTAATTTTTGATACTATCCCTCCTGAGAGTTTTTGAGCAGTCATGTAAACTTGCTGTTGCAACAGCTACCACAAACCCAAACTTTGAAAGTAAGGCCCTTCTCAAATTTTCAAGTATTTGCAGCCCATTTCTAGCTTTTTTTTTTTTCTCTTGCAGTAAAATATGGTGCTGGATTAGTGGCTCTAGAGGTTTCTTTTTTTGAAGAGGTAAAATGTTTTTAAGCAGTCAGATAAATATTTGCTCTGTTGATCCAGGTTCTTCATAAACTCTTCACCAGTGAGACTTTGTGGTGCAGAAGTGACATGGAGTTTGTGTGCTGATTCTGCCGTATTTGTTCCTAGCCTCCAGCGTCTATCCCTCCCCTTGCTTCCAAATAAGCAACAAGGCTATACTCAATTTATGCTTGTGTTAACAGCCAAGAAGTCAGTCTAGAGCATCCCACTAGGTTTGTCCATTGAGCAATTCCAGGTCTCTCTTTCTCTTCTGTTTTTGTTCTGCAGCTGCAACTCTGACGTTCTGGAAATGGTTGAAATCAAGTATCTGGAGAGAATTTATAGAGGATGCCCTGGCCTTCTGTATAATGCCTAAAGGCAGGCACCTTAGAAAGACATCCTTTTTAAAGCTGTAAATCAAGCTGTTTCGTCTGCCTGAAAAGCGCTTGTTTTTTTAGTTTTTTTGGAACATTTTTTTGTCAGTGTTGCTTTATCAAGTGAGATGGGATGTAGAAATCATCTAACAAGTCCAGTAACATTTCAGTGTGTAAAAGATCCAATATTCACTGGAAAACTGAAAATACTTCCATGTGGTTTTCCATAAAGACTTTAAATATTTTTTGGAAAGGTATTAATGACTTCAGGATTTCTGCAGCTCATGTCTCTGTCAAACATGTCCAGCTGACTCATCTCACTTTCATGTTCAAAACCTCTTATTTTGGGACCGTATAATAAATATAGCAGTATGCCTGTACCTTTGTAAGACTGGGGAACTTCCCCTCTCTTAACTCATCTTTTGAACTACCAAGTGCCCGATACTTTTTGCTAATGAAGCTGTCCATGGTCTTTCGGTGGCTTCCTGGGCCCCTTCTATTTTCACCCCATTTCCTTTCATGACTGAGCCCCATGTAGTTTTAGCCAGTTGACTGCACCTTGCCTTGGTCAGCTGCCGCTGCTTCTGCTGTCCTCCTGTTTTGACACCGGCCACCCTGGTCCCAGCTGCATCCTGCTGCGAGACAGCAGCCTGGCAGCAGGGATCAGATGTTCCTAAGTGGTGCGGTGCTCAGTGCGAAGGTCATGCAGTTTGGTGTTTTATCAGTAGAAGGTGTATGAAAACAGGGTATTTCCCTGTAGCTGTATTAGCTGGGCCGTGGGACTCTGAGGGTTAAGGGATGTTTCACTTCAAACACAGGGTGTCAATTACGGATATAACTGGTGTATCTTCAAAACTTATTTTAAAATAACTCGTATATCTTATTATTGGGGGAAGATGTATGAGTGGATTATATCCAGTTGTATAATGCGATCACATCCTGCTTCCCAGTGCATCTTGCTAATGCAATAGCAATGGGGGTTTCCCATCTGCTTTTGCAATGAATTCACTGAAGGACAGTGTCTGAGCCTAAGAAGCTATTAAGCCTATTGCAGTCCCCCTCCCTGTTCTCAGCTTAGTAGCGGTGTAGATCTGGCTTTGTGCCACTGCTATGTATAAGCTCATCTGTACAGTTTTCATTCCGGCTTCTGATTTACTACAGGATTTCTGGCTGATGCTGGTTAGATCAAGTTTTAAAACAGTCTTCCTGGTGTATTCTGCGACCCTAGCTCTTCCTAGGCGTGAGGGGGGTGAGAGCAGCAGAAAGCTTTGGCTGCTTGCCTGATTGGGTTGGTGAAGAGGTCTCTACCCATAACTGGCAGTGCAAGTGGCGTGGAGGTGACTGGCCCTAACCTGCCGCTTTGTGCAGAGCTGCGTTTCTGCTGCATCCGTCATGCATAGCTGTCAAATGCTCTGGGGTTGTTAGAGGCATTCTTGTACAAAACTCTGTATTTAAATTGTTGGCATTTGAGACTTCAGTAAGTAGATTTATCCTGCTCAAGGGATTTTTTCCCCTGTGTTCTCTTTGAGTATCTACTTCTCTTTTCTAAATAGAATACATCTTAATCTTCCAGTTACTTTTTAATGATCTTGTTCCTGCCATGTTCTCTTGATTGTAGAGAAAGAGGGCTGGAGGGGAGCCACCCACTAGTGTCACATCTACTAACTGTTGTACCTTCTCCTGCATTAAAACTGTTTTTCCCCTCTGTACTTGGAGAGAGTATGAAGTGTGTTCTTTTGGCTGGCTTTTTTTGGCGTGCAGTTTTGTTACTCATTACACTATGCCATAAAGAAAAGTCAGGTTTGGGGTTTTTTGTGCGTGGTGTGTGATAGGATTTTTTTCTTTGTTATACCTCATTTTTTCTCTGGTTATTACCTGTCAACTTAATTTTCCACCTGGGGAAACAGATCTATGGATGCAGAGTGAGGGTCCCAGGGAACAAAACCAGCATTGATGAGGGTTAGGAAGACAAAACACAAAACAATGTTTTCTCACTTCAGGAAGATACCAGGTTTTATAAATTCATCGGTAGTTTTGATGTGCTCGGGGCCTCTCTTCCTCAGCAGGAAACTGATAGTAAAGACTCATGGCAAAATGTTTATGAAGCACGTATGCTTGTAAGACTCATGAGAGGCTCATAACCTTGGATGTTATTTGAAACTAACAAGTTAGGCACAGGAGTAGCAAGTCAGCCTCATGGATTTTTAACTCTCTTCCAGGACTCATAGTTGGGGTGATCTTGAGATACGGGACTCCCTCTACCAGTGGCCATGACAAGCCATTCAGCTGCTCACAGGAGGACAGGCCGTTTACAACCCTGCTGGTCAACGTCAGCGGGAAGTTCTTTGAGTATACGCTCAAAGGGGAAATAAGCCCTGGGAAGATCCACAACGTGGAGCAAAACGACATGTTGCGAAAGGTGAGGGTAGACCATTTCTTGTGCTTGGCCGAGTGTTTTTTCTTTTACCTGTGCTTTCCTGCCTCCTCCCCACACCACCCCATTTGAATGTTGGGTAGTATCAAGTGTCCGTATATTTGACAGCATTAGTACTTCAGTGCTTAATTCAAAAGCACCGTCTGTATTATATCGCTGCCAGCAAAACTGTGCTCTGTTGCATGCATGTAATGCTTTCCCAAAGCCCTTGATTCTGTGTAAAGACTTAATGTATATTTCCAATGTCTGTAAAATTCATGAAGACCATCTAAACCAAAAAAGCCTGATGCTGCTTTGTATAATACAAGGAATTTATTTTTTTTTTTAGTGAAAAGTGATTGTTTCTTTGTGTGTTTTTCCTAGGGCTTTTAAATCTGTTTTTTGTCAGGAAATATTTTTGCTGATGTCCCTATAATCCACCAAATGAGACAATCTGGTACTGGAAGTGAAATTCATCTATTAACTCTTACTCAGATCTCCTATTTGGTGGCTTATTCTATTCAGTGTCAGGAATTAACCACCTTTTGTGTGTATCAAAGCTTGACTTTGAAGTATAGGATTGAGACTTTAGGCTTGTAACCTAAAACCACTTTTTTTTTCTGCTGACTGTGGAGAAAGCTTAGGTGGCTGTTTATATGTACCTGTCTGCTAGAGGTATCTATAGCTAGCTGCAATTAATCCTGTTCTGGGAGTTGCACACTCGTGTGTGTCTTCTAACCTGTGCTTAGGTAGGGGGCAAGAGAGGTTAGTATCACATGTGTGCAGGACTTCTGATTGGATTTTACATGTTGCTTTTTGTACCTTACTCTAGTGTAGTCCTTCATGGATATCTGGATCTGGAGCTACCACTGAAACACGTGGAAGTGATGGACGATCCCAGTTCCTGAAGACCAGTCTTGTATCTGGCCTGATTGGCTTACAACAGCTGTGCAGGGGCTAGACTTGTGCAAAAAAAGACCAGACCCCCAAACCCCAAGAGTTTAGCACCTCATCTGCAAATATATATTGTTTATTACAATAAGAGATACCTCCTCCAGCATAATTTCTATTAGAATTTTTTAATTTAAAAAGGGAATGCTTCAAGACTATAATTGATGATGTCTCTTTTTCTAGATGCTGTTTACCATGAACAGCTGCTGCTTTTTGCTGCTGCAAACATACAGAGCTGGCTGGTATTTTTGAGGGACAACTTAGCCAGTTGTTTGCTGTTTCAACAACCAAAAACAGTAGTTGTCAGAAAATGAAAGAGGAAAAGACCTAACAATTTGTGTATGCCTATTTCTAACTGAAGTTTCATATTTTATTTTTTAGGTGACATTTGACCCAGAAGTGTTTTTCAACATTCTGTTGCCTCCTATCATTTTTCATGCTGGTTATAGCCTGAAGAAAGTAAGTGTAATAATTTTCCAAGGAGCATAATTTTTTTTTTTAATTGTGAGACTGCTGACTTGTTCAGGAGTACAGTCTCCATTTCAAGCATATTTTTTTTAATGGCGGTAAGAAAATCTTATTTTCTCCGTAGATGGTTGGGTCATATTGTTTTAAGAGAAACTACATGTACTTTTTATTATAAATGCATTAAACTCTAGTTAATCTTGCTTGTTTTCCTTTGAATGTTGCCAGAGGTTAATGACTATTTAATTTAAATTAAAAAATGCCCTGCTATGAATTGTTTTGGTCCTCTCTAATACCCAAAATGCAGTAAATCATGCCAAGAAGTGGACCCAAACCTGAGTCCCAGTAGTGAGGTGCCAGACACTGAATGGCAGAAAGGCCCAAATCCTGCTCTTGCTTGAAGATACCGTGAATTGGTGCTCTTTTTCAGTTTTGCAGATAACTCTTATCTCTTATGAAAACATCTGTATGGAAAGCTTCCCGTCAATAAGGTCCATTTAGGGTTTGATACATGGTTCAGATTTGGTTTATTGAATTTATTGAAGGTGGACAAAATTTACACTGGAGTAATGAAGCATTTCTCTGAAATGGAGGGGAATCTCTGTGTCTTAATGCAAGTGTAGTAGTGTGCTGTATGTTTTTGAACAGGTGATAAACTTGTTTTAAGTATATAAACTTCTTTTTCCTATGCAGAGACACTTTTTCAGGAATCTGGGGTCCATTTTGGCTTATGCCTTTTTAGGAACAGCAGTATCTTGTTTTATTATTGGGTAAGTGAACTCTGTGACATCAGTTCCTTCCTTTACTAAAGTTTAAGTTGATAAAGTGTATGTTGAGCCTTCCAGATTGCTTCAGTTTTGTAATTTGGTGGTTTGAGGATTTTATCCGTGTATCTTCCAGGCAAAATGCAAATGTATCTTTTGCTGAGATTTATCCCGTTTCTAAACAATACTGGCCCTTGAAATGATATTGTCAAGTTTGAATCACATGACAAGTCCACAGTATTAAAGAGTGGCGTTGAGTTTTTGATGTAATGGTCCAGTCCAAAACAAAACCTCGTTAGACTCTTACTGGAATTGACTTTAACTTGAATTGTGGACACTACTTCTAATAGAATTTTAGCTATCAAACTTTCAGAGATGTCCCTTCCAGTACCCACGTGCACACATGTATTCTCTCTTTCTCTGTGTGTGTGTGCATGTGTATAATTCTATGCATATATGTACACACACATTTAGTTTAAGATAGCTAGTCACATTGGTTTACTTGCTTATGCTGTTAATATTACCGTGTCTGCTGTATAGATATTCTAAAATACAGAATGACCTTGGTTTGTGTCTCAGATAATTTCACTAGAGAAATAGTTTGAAGGCTATTCTTAGCTCAGAGCTTTTGGCCTATGTACTGTGTTGGGAGAACCAATACTGAGGGAAATTTTGAGCAGGAAAATGTTCCCATTGGTGGAAAAAGGAAACAACCTGTAGATTCTATGTACTAGCTGTATGAACAGATTTCATGCTTTGCTTACTCATTTTAAATGGTATATTCTGGATCATATATCACTTGACTCGGTTCATAAGGAAAAGAGGAAAATTAATTTTGAGAGCTTAGTGTTAAATTGCAGCAGTCCCACAGAGCTGTAACATAACAAAGCCTGCCTGAAATATTTTGCCTGTTTTTTTTCCTTTGCTTGCCTGAAATACACCAACTTGTTTGACTTGGACTCTCTTATCCTCCTTCTCTTCAGGAATCTCATGTATGGGGTTGTGAAACTAATGAAGTTGGTGGGCCAGCTCTCTGATAAATTCTATTATACAGACTGCCTCCTCTTTGGAGCAATAATATCTGCCACTGATCCAGGTAGCTTGCTGAACATGTTTTAATAACCTTCCAAACTATTCCTATTGCTACAGTTGTTGGCTGTATAGCATGAAGATATTAACAGCAATTTATTTTCAGTTATGTTATGCTATTATCTCTGTTTCTCTTCTCTGAAATGCACACAAATTCTGAGTATTGTGAAAGCTATTCTGTCCGTTTGGTGCTGGACTGATATGATGTGATTGGGGAAAAATATAACTTTCCTGCTTAAATACTTTAAATATTTTTTTCCCCAGTAGGTGTTTTGTGTAGTATATGTCAAGTTTAAGACCGCAAATAGATGAAATTATTACACTGTCTGGATAGCAGGACTTCCTTCTTTAGCTACGTTGCTTGGGACATTGGGTAATTTAAGAGCAATATTTGAGGCTTTTAGCCTCTTTGGGGATTTTTTCTTTGTTGTTGTTCAAATGAACTTCATGTTTTACAAGTTTAAACAGAAGAATGCTCTTCTAACAAAGTAATTTGATTTTTTTTGTCAAATTAATCTAGTCATCCTTCAAAGTCCACAGGCTCACATAGGTGTCTCTGCTTGACAGGTCAGTCTGGAGAGCTGGTGTGTGCCAGGGGCTGGGGTAGGGAGTGGTGAACTATGAAGTCTGACATTTACAACAGCTTATTTGAGGTGCTCAGTAGTGATTTGTGTGAAAAGGGGAAGTAGCTCCTGTGATTGAGCTGAGCTCTGAACAGCTGGTGATTGCACCCAATTTATGCAAAAAATCACTGTGTGATTTTTTTTTTTTTAAAGCTCATATATGGGAACATCTTCAAGATCATGATCTTTCAACTCAGAAGTTTCTTGAAAGGGTCGTTATAAATATTCAGCAGTCTTGTCCTTTTTAAATTCTGTGCAAATGCACGCTCCTGTGGCATAGTGTACGCTTTGGGGAACACTTAGGATTATTAGCACTGTTTTACAATGGCTGAAATAATAAAGCTATGTCAACAATCCATACAACCTTTTAAAGTAGCAAGAGCTGCACAGTGTTTTGTTGATTATCTTGTGTGGAACATGTACAAAAGTTATCAGGTCTTTGGTAGAAGTGCTTTATCTGCCCCATATCCCATGATCATGGGGGCTTTCCTATAAACACTGTGCAGATGAGAGGACAACAGCTCCTAATGGAGCTGCCCTAAAACTGATGGTGGAATTGCTTACCTATAGATGAACATGACTGGTCTGTTTCCCAGTTTAATTTTGATCCTATACTTCAAATCCTGGGTTTTGTTGCTTTAGGCAAACTGGAAAGTCTGCTCCATTGGCTCACGCAGTTGTTCCTGAAGTCAGCCAGTGTGTTTTTTCTTTTCTTTCTGTAGTTACTGTGCTAGCAATATTTAATGAGCTGCATGCTGATGTTGATCTCTATGCCCTTCTGTTTGGGGAGAGCGTGTTGAATGACGCGGTTGCCATTGTACTATCTTCGTAAGTAACTACCTGAATTTCTACTCTGAAATTACTTAATTGCTTTTGATATTTGCCTAAAATAAATGCTTTTTTCTGAGAAATGTTATTTTGAATTTAAATGGATTGTCTTGAACTGACTTAATAAACATGGCAAACATTTGCCAACATCCCTCATGCATGCATACAGCAGAAAGGCACATTTGCCTTCAGTACGGGATTGTCTCTTCTGTTGCTCGGGTGTTGCTGTTATGCAATAAAACTTTTCTGATGCCACTTCTAACTTCTCATTGCATTACTTCTTCTAGATCTATAGTTGCCTACCAGCCAACAGGTGAAAATACCCATGCTTTTGATGCAGCAGCGTTTTTCAAGTCTGTAGGTGTTTTCCTGGGAATATTCAGTGGTTCTTTCATGATGGGAGCTGTGACGGGGGTTGTGACAGCTCTGATATCCTTTTTCACGTTTAGCTCTTCCAGACTACATGCTACATTCGGGTTCTAACAGGGCTCACCTTTTCCGATTTATAGCAACGTTGACAGTGTCTTGTTTTAATCTGAGTGTGAAGATGTGATCAGTATTCACGTAACCTTTGTCTATAGAAAGGCATATAGGTACCCAGAGAAATCACCAGTTTCCAATATAACTGTGGCCACACCAGAAATTTTACTAGTATTACTGCATGCTGCCAGCCAGGGGGAGGCCCTAAATGGGCATGTCCTAATATTCAGTTTCTTTTTAGGAAATTGAGAAAAAGGGGGTTTATTATTGGGCTTGAAAGACATCTCGTATGATAAATGGTGTTTGATTCTATTGTCAGCAAAGTCATTAATAGCTATTTCTGACCCCACAGGGTTCTTTGAGAGTCCTGCATTTAACCTTTCTGCTGGAAGTCTGATGTCATCTGTCTAGGATAGGACTGTATCTCTACCAGAGTTAACATCATAACATGATGTGCTTTGCATGACCTGTCCTGCTCTCTTGAAGCTTACTGCCACTATCTGATTAGAGCTCTGAGGCGCTCAGCAGGAGATCTGTGTGGGTTTTGTTTTAGGCTCAGGTAGTAGACCTTATTAAGCCTGACCTGCTCCAGAAATTGTGATGCTTCTTCAGCAAAAAAACTAAAATCCTTTTGCTTTTAGACTAGCTAGTATTTTTGTACACGTCCCAGATTGCTGTGATCTGCCTCGGTTTCTGAAAACTGATATAGAAGGGGTAAAATGTGATATTTTTATACCATAATAATGAATCTGTGAGCCTTCATCTTAAGTAATAATGTCTCAACTGTCTTGTTACATACACACCACACAGATTTGTCTGATATGTCTGCATAATGGTAACCCTTCAGGTATAAGGGGAAGAAGTGCTGTGATGCTTTAATGCTTGGTCTTCCAGTTCCACTGTTCTGCAATCGATGTGGCCCAGAACCATGATTCTTTATCTGGCTTTTAGGCTACCAGCCATCCATAGCTCTACCTGATTTAATACTGTTGGTTTTTTTGGCTTGCTGGTTGGCTACTAATTTCAGCTGAAATGCATTCAGATCAATTTTGTAAAATCATGCTTCTGAAACAGCAGCTGGTTCTTGCTGTTTCTAATGTTGTGTTCAAGAAGGTGCATGAGGCTAGGAGCAGGGAGGCTGGTCAGAAGGCAGCCTCTGTGGGTTGTTTGGGTGTGGAAGTTGGTTTTTTGGGGCTTTTTTTGTTTGGTTTTTGTTTTGTTGTTTTCTTAACAACAACAAAACCCACACCCCAAACAAAAAAAAAAATCCTTAAACTGTTGCTTGGTTATGTAACTTTAACTATTTTCTTTTGGAAGAATACTTAATGTCATGCAGTACTGTAGAAGTAAACTGTAAATTTTCATTTTACTTTTTGTAGCTGATTAGAACCCATAACGTACATCATGAATGAAGTGAATAGACTGTTATTCCCATAGCTGTGAGGTACCTATAACTGTACCTCTCTATGAATGAGGGGTTTCATACAGTTACCCATTGTCCTTTGAAAACAGACAGAATACTTAATTTCCAAATATGATGCAGATAACATACATGGACTTGTTCAGACTTCCAGCAAGCTGTCTTGGCCTCACTGTCTGTGATTATTTTTATAACAGTTAAGAAGGTATTGTACCACTTTGTTTTCTTTCCAAATTGCAGAATCTGCCTGGTTGAAATGAAGTGAAGCAGAAGGCCTTGCCCAAGGAGTAAAGAAAGAAAGTTGTCTTTGCTTTAATGTTTAAGTTAAGAAAACAGAAACAATAATTTAATTTCAATTAACATTTCTATTTGGGTAATTATAGGAAATAAGAAGAATATTTTTTCCTTACCTTTCGCTCACCCTTCTCTTCCTCCAGAATGATGAGCATAGGTTTTCATTTCAGATTTAATGAGTGTGTTTTCATATGGCTACTTAGAATAACAACAAGGGGAATAAAGAGTGTGATATACAAAGCTGCCAGAAAAGATGGCAAATGAAGAATCTGTTCTGACAAAGGCTCTTGCCTAACTTCACGGGAACAAGGTTCAACCTTTTCCTCTCCCATGGAGTGACTGTGGCTGTCCAGTTTCCCAAGCATCCATCAGTGCCTCTTCAGCCAGGCACTGGGATAAATGTGTTGTGGAATTATCAGTGCTCTGTGGGACAATGGGTTCTAGTTGTTGCTCCGGTGGATGTAGCTGCTTCAGAAGCAGGATGTTACAAAATGGGTCTGTTCAGGAGGGGGAAAAAAACAATCTAGCACAGTGTAACAGTACGTCCTCAAAAGTTTTAGAGAGATGGTTATATGGAGAAATGACTGCGTGGAGAATAACAGCTGTTGAAAAAAATGCCGAGTTTTGTATTCGGTGTAATGTCAGCTGTCATGGAGATATTTTTTTTTTATCATGATTTGGGCTTTTGTTTAGAGTGCAGCCTTCTGACAAAGCAGGGTTGCTGCTGAAGATGTGGCTGGAATATGTGTTTCAGAGCCCTTGCCCTCCTCCAGGTTAGCAGAGAACGCCAACAAGAAGTAGGTGCGGGTGGGGAGTGGGTGGCTGGCCTCAGGATTGCTTCATCCTAACCAGGCTCCCATTGAGACACTGCCACCTGTTTGCCTCTGTTAATCACTTGTGGATTGTTGTGAACACCGTATTCTGTGATAAAGCCCACAGGAGACTGTTTCACCAAGTCTTCTGGGCTACCTGAGTGCTGCTTGCAGGAGGCAGTCGAGTGTGCTGTGAACCCCAGACCTACCAAGGACCTGTGAATTTCTTTGTGAAAAGCAGTGCTGCTCATTGCTTTTAACATCCTTGTCCCATATTGAGCTATGACTCCCCAAGCAGCAGCGCTGCCATTAGCTTTAGATTGTGTAGTGCTGCAGAGAGCCCGGGATGCAGCTGTGTTACACATGGAGAGCCATGGTGGATGATGGTGCAGCCTTGATTTGTCCATTGAGGTACCGATTTCCTTCACAGGAGCAGGGGAGAGTGCTACCACCTTACTCTTTCAGGTGTCCTTGCTGTGCTCTTGCTGTCCTCCCGCTTGGATTTCAGAGATGATGGTGCTAGTTGTCAGCTTTCAGAAAGACCAGGGATCTCTCTACCACCTCTGTTAACACATGGTTTCTTTCTGTGTTCTCTAGTAGAGTAGCGCTTAGTTGTCTGTACCTCAGGGACAGTGAGCTGTTGAGCGTTTACCTGCTGCCAGAGTAGTGATGGGGGGGAGCGGGGAGGGGAACCAACCACAACAAAATTCTATAAATATGTGAACAACTTCTCTGTAGCATGGGAAGAGCTACATATAACACTACTGAAGTCTGTTCCACTTCTTCAGCAGCTGTGTGAACTGTTAATTCGGTGTCTATTTGATGTTCCTCAAGTTTTGCTTTCTTCTGGAAGACAAACTTGTTTGTTCTTCCTGTTGGAAGACTGAGCTGCTCTGGGTTGGCTTTTAATCTAAAACACATTAACACAAGGAGAGGAAATATATTTTGTTGTAGGCAGGATTTCTGTTTTGCCTCAAAAGTACAGAAGTAGCCATGCTTGCTGAAAAAGACTTAAATCTGAGCAGAAAAATTCTGATAAATCTACTTCATCTTAGGGTTTCTGTAGTCAAGAACAGCCCTATGAATTAAATGCTTCTGAACGTATCTTATGCCTTATTTAAAGATGAGTGGGATCTTTATTTGGGTGGGGGAATGACACTGGCACAGGGATGGGACCAAGTCCAAAACAACAATAAGCCACCCCCCCACCCCCGGAAAACCAAGACACAATCTAAAACAACGCCAGGTATGTATTCCTTCCCTGTTGGCACTCTGCAGGGAAACAACGTGGCATAGAGTAAGATACTGCCTCAAAGCAGTGAAGCCACAGTTATGCCATGGATATGCAGCAAAAATATCCAAACCTGACTATTGCAAGGGGAGACCTGGATTCTCAAGTTTATCTTGATGTGATGGAATTGATGTTTTTCAGCATTAAAAGTGTTTTGTTTTCCAACTAGCATTGGCTGTTAGCACATAAAAGTGTTTTTCATAAATACTGGGTACAGAGAAGCCAAAGGATTTATTTTTTGATCCCTTAACAAATGACTTAACGTGACGAAGTTTACAAAGTTGCACTGCTTCCCCCTGCTGGAAACGGCTCTCTTCTTCTTGATGTCCTGGAGCACTTTCTTGCTTGCAGAAGCTTGTGGATTTACTGGTGAGTTGTTGGGATTCAAGCATATGGTGACAGAAGTCCTGTCTGTCATGGCAGCCCTTTTTCCACTTTCTCGTTGCAACCTCCCCATGAGAAACAAGATGTTGGTGATTTAAGCTTTTTTATGTTCAGTATGATGCCATCGAAGGTGCAGCTCACTGTGGGGCTTTTAAAAGCACCGGTTTGGTTCACACATCCAACCCCTCCGATTCCAACCTGGAATCTAACTCAGTGGAAAATAATGTTCATAAAATCATAAGGTTAAGGGCGATCTATAAATTTAATAGAAGGGTAAATGTGTTGAGCTCACATGGTAAACAGGCTGATTTTTACATGTGATTCTGTTTGCAGGTGTGGTGGCTGTCCTATTCTGTGGAATTACCCAGGCACATTATACGTACAATAATTTGTCAGTTGAATCAAGAAGTCGCACTAAGCAGGCAAGACTGTCTTTCACCTTTTGTACACTGTGTTGCTGTAGTGTTCTGTGTACTATTGTTTTTGAAAAGCAGCTTTATTGCTTGGCCATTAACATGTGACTGTGTTTTCCCTAGCTCTTTGAGGTATTGCACTTCCTGGCAGAGAACTTCATATTTTCTTATATGGGTTTGGCACTGTTTACTTTCCAGAAACACATATTCAGCCCAGTTTTCATCATTGGAGCTTTTGTATCCTTTTTTGCATTGTGTGAGGGTTCTCTGTCTTATATGCCTGAAAACTTGTAGCGTCTGTTGGCTTTACCAAACAGAGGATGGCAGCTGATCTGAGTTTCCCTCATGTCTTGCAGGCACAAGACCTTTGAGAACAATCTTTGGTTATCCCTTACATCAAATCCCGAAGGCCTCTGTGCCACACATTTGTTGGCTCTGTACTGAGCAAGTGCTAGAAGCCATATAATTTCAGTAGATAACTAAATGAATGTGCTTTACTGGGTGAATTGGCTATTGACAGCCAGCAGTGCTTGTGTTGCTCTCGCACTCAAACTTTGGGGACCTAAAAAGGATTCTCTTTACTTTCAACAGTCCCTAGAAAAGAACAAGCAAACTTCAGGTAAATTAAGAGCATTGTGGGTGAACAGAATATCTCTCAGCAATGCCCCAAAATAGAGGTCAAGTTCTCAGGTGATGGGAGGAGGAAGGAAACTGAGCTGTGGTGCAGACCATGGCATGAAGGGTACACACTGCTGAAGGGTGCTGGTGTTGGAGGTGGGTATCTAGCTTCCATTGTCCCTGCTGACTTGGTACCTGGCTCTTGAATTCCCCAGAACCAAACACTTCTGTAGTGGTCACACTCATAAGCTGGAAATCACTAGATTCCTCTCTGCACCCCACCCCTGTTGAAATAGCTTATGTTATTATTTCTTCACTATATTACTGGCTGCTTGAAAATTCAGAGCAATTAAAAGTGCACACAAAGCAATGGGAGCTACCCTTCCAGTCTTGATTTCTCTCTTCCTGCTGCAGGAGTAGTGCTATTGGCAATGAGATAAAACCCAGTGAAAGGACATATAAAGGTGGCCTATTCCAGAATGTCTTTCTTTTCTCTCCTTTCCACTGTTTTCTCTCATCTCTGTACTCCTCCTAGGAATTTATCACTTTTCTCTTTATTTTCCTTTGGCCATTTACTTTTTTCTGAAACAGTAATAAATTTTCTCCTGTGTCTCCTCACATCCATTTTTCTGTCCTAAAAAATGCTCCAGAGCCCTGCAGCCATCGGATAAAGACATGAACAGAATAGTGGCATCTGGTATACTAAGCACTGTAATTTTTCATCTTTGCTGTGGCCTTCTGTCCTGTCTTAAGTTATGCTATGGCTTGCGTTTGTTTTCAGTATTTATTTTGTTCCTTTCTTTTCCTACCCACCGATCTTTTATTACATTTTTCACATTGTTTTCTACCACTGCACTTAACCTCTGTTGCCTCTTGAGAGTTTTCCTATCTTTGTGAGGAGGGCAGCTAGTACTAGCACCCACATTTTGCCTCAACAGCTACTGTCCCTGTTGAGTTAACACCTTGCGGGAGCAGAATGTAGAGATGCCATTAGCTGTTGAAAGAGAAGGGTTGGACTGCAAAGGTAGAGCGTTAAAGCCTCAGTGTCAATGACAAAATCCTAGCCATTATTCCTATGTACATTGGTCATGATGGCTTCCAATGTCTGACTTCTGCAGGCCTCAGAAGGTCTGCTATTTGGAATAATTACATGAAGCTTTCTGTACAAAGTAATAATCAAGATCTTGTATTCTTAGAGACTAAATCTCCTGCAGACAGTATTGCTTTACTTTAGCTATGGCAACAACTCAGTGGTGTCTAGAGCTCTTACGTGGTTTTATTTCTTTTCCGTAAGAGAGCTGTTTTATTCTTCTAATGTTATCCCAGCAGCAAATGATCGGTGTTTTGGTGGGCTTCTGATTGTGTTGGTGTTTTATAGGATTTAAACACATTGCTCTAGTTTGTCACAAAGTGTTCCTTAGATGGTGGAGGGTGTATTCAGCTTTCTGCCTCTTCACTGGAACCACTAGATGCTTTACACCACAGAAAGGGAGGGAAGGAGCTTACCACCTACTGTCATGAATTCCTGCAATACTCCTTTACTATTCTTTTTGAAATTTTTTTCTAGTGCTGACAAGTGGTTTTTGGATTTATCATCTTAGTAACTCTGTACTGTTAAGTGCTTGCCAGCCAGTAGGAGATTTTGCATCGGCAGGAGATGTAATGGACTGGCCACTTGCTGGTCTTATGTTGGTTTTCCTTCTGTACAAAGGACTGCATTTCTGTTGGCCTGAAACATGTAGCCGAATGGTGGTGGTGACAGTTGTTTAAAGTGTGAATTTTTTAAGTATTCTTGTAATTTTAATACTAAGTATAATTTCACCGTTCATTAAAAAAATTGGTTATATTAGTTAAAATTTGCATTCTGTGCAATGAGTTCTGTAGGCACATAATTGGTGAAAGTCTGTTTTATGGAGACAGAGATAACAAGAACATTTGATATCGTGATGTAAACCTCTCACTAAAACAGAAGCTTCATGTTAGAGCCAGGTACCCTGGAGTTCATGCCTCAGGAAAGTGAAATCCTTAACCCTCAGCTGTGAACAGATTGCAATCTTTCTGGGCAGAGCTGCACATATCTACCCTCTCTCCTTCTTGTTGAATCTGGGCAGAAGACATAAGATCAGCTGGAACTTTCAACACATGATGATGTTTTCAGGTAAAAGCAAAAATGTTTGGTAAATTGAAAAAATCTTATTTTTAACTCAAAAGCAATTTAGAGTACTACATTCTGCTCTTATAATCCACATCCATGCATCCTGAATAGAGGACTTAATGGTTGTTGCAGCATGCCATCGTGTATCTTTCAACCTTTACAGTGAGTGTGTCATGTCTGAGAAGAGTGGCATCTTGAAATGCCAGCTGCAGGCAGCAAGCAGTCACCTCATGTTGGGAATAGAGTATTTTCATCTGAAGTGCATCTGAAGGGGATGAGGGAATTGGGATATATCTCTTCCAGAAGGTTATTTCTAGCTGAGATGATGTACATATTGTGCAGAAGCAGATATCTGCTGAGAAAATCGGGGCATGTTTGTGGATGCCATCTCCTACTTATTTGGAGAAAGCAAGGTATTTGCATTAAACTCCCCTATGAATTCTGTCACACAGATAACGCAAATCATGGAGTGCGTGTCTTGGTGTCTAAACATGTGCATCCTCAAGAAGTGCCAGGGATACCTCTGTACACAAGAGAATGTAAAGAGGATGGAGCGAGGCTATTTCCAGCAGTGCCCAGTGACAGGACCAGAGGCAATGGGCACAGACAGAAATACAGGAGTATTACCTCCAAACATCAGGAAACACTTTTTACTGGCACAGGTTGCTGAGAGAGGTTGCAGCATCTCCATCCTTGGAGATGTTCAAAAGCTATCTGGACATGGTCCTGGGCAACCTATTCCTGGTGACTCTGCCTGAGCAGGGGAGTTGGACCAGATGACCTCTAGAGGTCCCTTCTAACTTAACCATCCTGTGATTCTGTGATTCCCCTGCTAAAGAAGTCTGCAGACAGCCAAATACCATGGCTTGTCCTTGCTAGTGGACTTTCATAACTGGGGGCAGGGGAGGGGGAGGAAATATAGTCTGCCTGTGCACATGTTGTTAACTAGAACGTTTTTCCAGCTGATAACAATTTCATTTCAAGAACTCCCACTTCAGTTATGCAATTAACTGGAAAAGTGTGCATCTTCATTTGGATTCAGGGAGCTGCTGAATTTCCATAATATGTTTTGCTGTAGTCCACAATTTTTTTGTTTCTGCATTTCTTTCTTGTTGGTTTCTGGAAACACTCACACCTTTTCTTAGCATTTGTGGATTCTATAAGTTACAGAAAACTACACGGGCAAATTATGTCTATCCCAGGGCATAATTTATCAAGGAAACTGAGGGACTTAAAACCTGCTGGAGCCCAGTGCTTTCTGCCTGTCATTTTGTGCCTGTGTGGCAGGGAAGGAGCAAGGAAAGATTCTGTGTTATAAATAGGCAGGGTTGCGCTTCTGAAGCTCTGCTATCTCATTCTTTGGCACAGGTCTCAGGGGAGCCATGGCGTTTGCTCTGGCTATACGAGATACTGCTACCTACTCACATCAAATGATGTTCTCAACAACTCTACTCATCGTCTTTTTCACTGTGTGGATTGTTGGTGGAGGTACCACTCCCATGCTGTCGTGGCTGAACATCAGGTCAGTATGCAACTGTATGCTGGGGAAACTTCACTTTTCAAGTGGCAACCATGCTAATCGGGCATAGTCCTATAGAAGTTGTTTAATGCTTGCTAGAGGTGTTCTAGGTATTTAGAATATTATGTTTTATAGAGGAAGGTGCTTGTGCAGGCTGGTGAAGAAAATGTACTGATGCCGCTGGGATTCAGCCTAAAGCGCTCTGATGAAAGTAGGTATCCAGGCCCTTGTCAACCTAGCAGGATATGGGATAGTTTTGGCTCATACAGCAGCCCCTACATTGAAGAGACAGGGTTAATCTATCTAGTCCCATATAAACTTCTCTTCCTATTGTACTAAGATATTTCCCTGTCTTTCGGCTCTTGGCAATGGTCTTGTTGTGTTTTTTAAGTTAAGTGGAATCTTTAGTGGGTTGTGCTAAACTTAATGCACTTTAAACATCTGTCCAAACAAACCTGGTGTTATCTAAACAACTGGGATAAATGGGATCCTGCTAGTCTTCTGGATGCATTTTCTCCTGTTTTGATGAGACCTGTGAAAGGGTAAGTAGCATACTTATAGACATTTGTCTGTAAATCCTGGACAATACTTAGTACTTTTGGGCTGCAAGTACATTTGTGTTTGAGGATATTTACCAACAGAAGTGCTACAGAATCATGAATCAATCATTATTAAAGACCATAGAAGTTAGCGTTTTGTGAAAGTTTTTGCAGTTGGGGGTGCAAAGGTAAATAGAGTGGAATTAAAACAATACACACTGTATGAACCCTTCAGTGCATTTTTCATAAGCAAATTATTTGAGCTCTTTGGCACTTGAAAGCTTACTTTGTCTTACTTTCTAATTGTGCTAACCAGAATTTGTATCCCATTGCCCTGTGATAGGATAGGAGAAAACAAAACAGTTTCAGTCTTTGGAAGAACTGATCATTCTTAGGGATTGCTGCTGCTTTTGGAAAACTTAAGTGAACTGTTTGTGGCAATAGGTAGCAGATGCTTTCTAGGTTGGGGGGCGGGGGGGGGGAATACAGGACTCTCAGAAATGCTTGTGAACTCTTCTCATTGCAGGTAGCATGCTTCCAGCTGAGGTTAGGTGTTACAGCAGTGATTTACAGTATCTTAGCTCTGACTAACAGCAAACATTGGGAAACCACGGTTTCCTTTTTTTTGGTGAATCCATTTCTGTCCTTCAAAAGTGTCTTTAAATGCAAGTTCCAGATGTTTTGCTAGCACACCTGAAACAAGCATCACCTCCATGTAGTCAGGCTCCCTGAAGGTCATGTCACTCACAAGAGGTGATGCAACATCTGATGTGAAGTCAACAACAAAAACAATCGCAGTGGAGTTGTGGTATCTCTCAATCATTAATTACACATCATAACTATATTTCTAAGCCCAGCCTGACTGGCTTCTGTTCCCACATGAGCTGTGTAATGACTTTAAAAAGGTACCTGGAATAGGTGCCATGTGTAGCTTTACATGTGGCACTTCTGACAACAGAAGATTGCTGTGTGATGGTGATATATAAGGAACAACTGTACCAAAAAACCTCTGCAAGGAGGGCAGGCACAGCATCTGCATAACCGGCAGTGTGCATAGACTGTCCAAGGCACAGGTTACAAGGGAGCAGGAGGTGAATTCTGGCCAGCAGTATGCAGGTAAGAACAGGGCTTGCAGTCCACTCGCAACAGCTGAGTGAAGCCTGCAAAGATCTGCCTGCAGCCGCTGTGATGGGTGATGTGAGGATATTCCTTGTCTGATCTCCATTTGAGTGGATTCCAAAGCATCTTCTGAAACATGGCTGCAACTAGGACAACAAAACTGACTCTAACAGCTCTCATTGTAGGTGCTGGCATCCTGAGCCTTCTGCCTTGGTGCCTGCACCTCCTCTGTTGAGGGAGTATACCTGGGTATTTCCTTCAAACCTTGTCATCCAGAAAGGGACAGGATGTGCTGCTGAACAACTAAGAAGAGAAATTGTGTTCAGTCTGCAAAGGAAGCTTCTGAGTGCAGTCAACCATTATCTCTGCCATAGGGCTCCTTCAGTCACCAGTGGTGGGACAGCACTGAATTGTAGCATGTGGCCCAGCTCCTGGCCAACTGGAAACTAGTTATGAGGTAGCAGCTTTTTTTGTGTGTGGTGGGGTTTTTGTTTTGGGTTTTTTTTTTGACGGGGGAGGGAGGGGAGCGGTTTGGAAGTTTGGATTTGTTTGGGTTTTTTTCTCTTCTCTCCCCATCAAGCCTAGGAAGCAGTTTGTGGAAGCATCCAAGAATATATACTTACTCATTTGCAAATGACACCAAGTTGGTCAGGAGTGTTGATCTGCTCGAGGGTAGGAAGGCCCTACAGAGGGACCTGGACAGGCTGGATCGATGGGCAGAGGCCAATTTTATGGGGTTCAACAAGGCCAAGTGTCGGGTCCTGCACTTGGGTCACAACAACCCCATGCAACGCTACAGGCTTGGGGAGGAGTGGCTGGAGAGTTGCCCAACAGAGAAGGACCTGGGGGTGGTGGTCAACAGGTGACTGACCATGAGCCAGCAGTGTGCCCAGGTGGCCAAGAAGACCAACAGCATCCTGGCTTGTATCAGGACTAGCGTGGCCAGCAGGAGTAGGGAAGGGATCGTGCCCCAGTACTCGGCACTGGTGAGGCCGCACCTTGAATATTGTGTTCAGTTTTGGGCCCCTCAGTACAAGAAGGACATTGAGTTGCTGGAGCGTGTCCAGAGAAGGGCAACGAAGCTGGTGAAGGGTCTAGAGAGCAGGTCTTATAGGAGAGGTTGAGGGAACTGGGGCTGTTTAGCCTGGAGAAAAGGAGGCTGGGGGGGGAGATCTTATGGCTCTCTACAACTACCTGAAGGGAGGCTGTAGCAAGGTGGATGTTGGTTTTCTTCTCCCAGGTTACTAGTGATAGAAGAGAGGAAATGGCCTCAAGCTGTGCCGGGGAGGTTTAGATTAGGAAAAATGTCTTTACTGAAAGAGTGGTCAGGCATTGGAAGAGTCTGCCCAGAGAGGTGGTGGAGTCACCATCCCTTGAGGTGTTCAAAAAGCCGTGTAGATGTGGCACTTCAGGGCATGGTTTAGGAGGCGTGGTAGTGTTGGGTTGATTGTTGGGCTTGATGATCCTAGAGGTCTTTTCCAACCTTAATGATTCTATGATTCCTTTAGCAGGACTAATCTGGTTCAGTATTGAGATTCCTTGAGCCTGGCTGATGAGTCGCTTCTGAAGGGTGAAAGGGCTAACACTATCCGTTCCAGGTTTGCCCTTTGAGTTGGCTATACTTGCAAAAATCACTAATGTAGCCAACAAGGCAGAACAGCTACAAAGGCTCTGATACCATTCCTAGAGGAGTAGCTGCCAAAAGGCAGTTGTCTGAACCATAGTTTTGGGTGTTTAGGTTTGATTTTTGGGAGATTTACCCACCCTTGCTAGTAAGCAGTAATTTTAAGTCACTTGTTTGGCATGGTTGTCAGAAAACAAATGGTTAACTTGCCTATTAAGGGAAGGATATAGTGTAAACAAGGGAACTCTACCTAGGAAGTATTTTAGAAAACTGCATCGATCTGCCTACAGCTGCCTTGGTAGCCACTGCTCTGTTAACGATGGAGATTGCACTTTTTGAGACCACATGAAATCAGATTTGTGCCAGGAGGTGGCAGCCGTGTGCAGCTAATCAATCAAGAATTAGAAACTTGGTGCTGGAAAAGTACCCTCTGTGATAGAGCCCTTTCTGCTGGAAAGCAAGAAGTCTTGTCCGACCTCTACAGACTTAAGAAAGCAACAAATTAGTTTCCATTGGAATTCTAGAAATATGCTGCTTTTCTCTTTTCCATCCCTTTCTACCCAGTGGAAGAGGTAGGCAGGAGGAGATCAAGATGAGGTGCTGTCCCGGTGCCTCGCTCAGCAGCACAGAGTATAGTCCTGATGCACTCCTGAGGCTGTGCAGAAGGTAACTTGTCCCTGGGATGGCCTGGCATGCTTTCTGAGCCTTGGCACTTGCCCATTAGGTTAGATTGCAAAAGGCTGGAAATTAGTGCTCCCATACAACATTATTTGGCAGTAAAGAGGTTAAAAGAAAAGAGGTCGTTTAGTTTCCTACATCCCTTCACTTAATCTAGGACGCAATGTGACTTAACTTTAGTTTACTGCCTAACTGATGGAGAAAGTGAGGACGTGACAGCAAAATCCAAGTGGAAAATAATGGGATCTTTAGATGCTTTTGGTTTCTGCCATTTGGTGCTAAGCAAGTTAAAAATTAACAGCAGAAACTGGAGTTAAAGCCATGATGTCATGTGTTTGAATTTCTTGGCTGTCTATCAGTGAGACGTATCCAAGCATGTGAGTGGTAAACAGTTATACTTTTCTGGCAGTAGAGTTTTTTTTTTCTTAGAAACTAAAGCATGACTTGGATATTAAAAATATAGCTTTATCCTTTGAGACTAAAACAATCAATTTCCTGCCTGAAGCTTTAACAATTTCAGCAAACTCGAGAGCTCTGTAAATCAAAACCACTGAAAAAGTTCCTCTTTTTAGAAAAGTAGCTGACTTACCATTTCATTTATCTGTCACAGGAAAAAAGGGAACTCCTTGCATTTGTATTGCAAAATAATGTGTTTTCCATTTTTCACTAGAGGTTATTGTCCTGGTCCTTTTCATGTTGAATGAAGCAACATGTAGATTAATGCCTTCCACTCCTTCATAATCTGCTTCAAATGAGGAAGTTCATGTTTGTTTTAATTAAGTAATTTCAGTTATACTTAGCAACCTTTTTTTTTTCTAAATCTTAAAGCATTATATCTTTCAATTTAAAATATTTTAGGTATCTTTCTACCATAAAAGTTAGAGGTTGCACAGTGTCAACTTGGGTATTTACTGCTTTATGTCTGGCTTTTCAAATACAGTCTTTTAAAGAGATATCTATTTAGTGATTTTTTTAAAATATTTTTTTTCTTTAAATGAGCAAACTGAAACAGAAATCTGGAAACACCAACTCTCACATAGCTGCTGCATGAACTACCTAATTGTCTGGGATGGTGGTAAAACTGACAGCTTGGTGGCAGTCTCAGGTTATACTTCATTGTCTTATCCAAGCTGGTCCAAAGTTAAAATGTGCATTTCTTAAATACCGTGCCTCCGTGTGCTGCCATGGCAGGAAGCGAGTGTTGATGCTGGGATCCAGCCTTGTGTTATGTTCCCAACTGGAATGGGGGATGTCTGACAGGAGGTTACATCCTTCTGTTTTGCAGCCTGTTTCCATTATTCTACAACAGAAATCCTTTTATTTCACCGCTGTCTAGCTGCTCTCTGCTGCCCTTGAAAGGCAGAGGCACAGACAGAGGCACTGTCCCTTGGCCTCTGTTGTGGGCTTTTTCCTTTCACCCTATCTTTTCCTGCACTGATGTCTCCAGTTGTCTTTCCCTATCTAGTTTCTCCTGCCTTCTTCCTTCTTTCCCAGTCTCTAGTTTCTCATCATCAATCTAGAATCTCTCTTAATGGAGGTGCAGTGCAGCCTCTGAACCTCCAACCTCACCTCTCTGGGTTTTTCCCTTTGTAGGAAAGAGATTGCCTCCTCTTCTGGATGTCTGGAAGCGGACCTGGGAGATGCTTCCTTATCTCTGTTCTTGTGCTCTCACACATGCAATTCATACCACAGAGAAAAAAAGTGTGAGGAAGGCCCAGACCCTATAGAAGCTGGGTTGAGATATATCTAGAGCACATGGGTGATATGGGTTTAACTGCCAAGCCCTGGCAAGCCTCAGCATGCGGTTTCAGGAGTCATTATCTTGGTTAGGTCAAGTAAAGGAATACCCAAAGACACCCTAAAACCAACCTGAAACAAGTTTTCATAATTCCAGGGGGATTTTTAGTGACTGGGCGGGTGGGGGGGTGGGTGGGGCTGTATGTGTTTTTAGTTGTTGTTGTTGGTTTGTTTTTGTTTTGCTTTTTAAAACATGGGAAAAACATGGGTGGGAATTATCTTCCTTCTCAGCCACCTTCTGAGAAACAGTTGAACTATTCCAAAATATCTAAAATTTTCCAAAAATGCTGCACTCATTGTAGACATCTGGGAAAATTTCAGTATACTAACTTGGCACAGATACAGCAAAGAGAAAGAAGGTGTAGAAGAGAAGTTATTGAGCAGTTTTT
The DNA here is from genome assembly GCF_949628215.1 of Phalacrocorax aristotelis. Lineage (NCBI taxonomy): Eukaryota > Metazoa > Chordata > Aves > Suliformes > Phalacrocoracidae > Phalacrocorax > Phalacrocorax aristotelis. The sequence goes on along the minus strand of NC_134276.1, from coordinate 75,117,895 downwards.
AATTTTAGTTTTTGCTGCATATGCAGAGCCATCTCAGTGTTGGCCCTTTTGGAGCAGAGTGCTCTGACCTGAAGTGTATGTTGGTATGAGAGGAAGGCTACTGAACCATGAATCCAAAACAAATCTATCCAAAGTCTGGTATTTGCCTCGGCTTTCAAGGATTAGATGAGTGCATGCTCTTCATAGCACAAGCTATGTCCTTAAATGCTTGGTTTGTCAAGATGTGAGCCTGCAATCAGGACGTGTACACCTCATTTTTGTAAAGTGAGGTCTCCGTGAATTTCTGATCATCTGAGCTTTTATTTCACATAAGCAGTATATAGTTCATGTAGCATGTCTTTATGGAAAAATGGGGGGGAAAAAAAAACAAAAACAAAAAACACAAGCCGCTAAGGAGTTTACATGGAAAGTACTAGAAACCAAACATGCTTTCTCTTGTGTCTTTCTTTTTAAGTACTATTGAAAAAGGTAAAGCAAGGAGTAAAAGCACACTCTGTTATGACTGGAGATTTGTTATGCACCAGCTGAGTGATTTGCTCTGAAACTAGGCAGCATTGATGGCTTCTGTCATGACTTTCTCTAATGATTTTTTCTATTACAGACCGTGTGCAGGTCTGAAGTCATAGGAATTGTCTTAGATTGGCTCTGTCTCTGTGTAGCAGTTCTTTTGAGAGCTATTGAATCTAACTTTCTGGGGGAGGAAGCCTGTTGTGAATACAGGTGTTTTGACAGGCTGCATCTGAAGAATGAAGAGTATTACTGGACACCTCAATCATGAAGTGCTGCTGTTGTGAATTTTTATTATTTTTGACACTTTATCGTTGTTCTACCATTCTTATTCTTGTGTGCTTTGTCTTTTTCTGATTGGGTAGGTTTTTTTGTTGGTTTATTTTGTTTTGCTAGGGAGCTCTGTAAAGCTACCATCTCATGAGCATTTTGTTACTCACATTGCATTCTTGTACTGTACCAGAGTTGATGACCATGTTACATCGGTGGAAGAGATGAATGAAAGCCACTGGCTGTATTTCAGGTGACACTGTGCTTCCCTTTATACCAAATTAACCTGGTGCTTGGCTTTCTTCATCTTTATAACACTGTGTGATCTTTTTTCCTATGCTATGGCATGTTGCTGCTTCTCCTTTTCTGCAGAGTGCCATAGGTGTTCCTCAGTTCTGAGTTTTTCTTCTGAGCTGGGAAAGTGTGGATTGCATGTCATGACTTTAGCTTAAAAAAAACCCACAAAGCACCACTTCCTTTAACTCTTCTGTATGGGTAATTAATGAAGCAAAATTAGTGTCTCTGGCCTGGGAAGACTTGAAAGCTGATAAATCATGGATGCAATCCTAGGATCCTTAATCACACAGGTATTCATAAGTATTTCTTGGAATTATTTCATTCAACTGTTCAGGTTGGAAGGGACTTCATAGATAACTTAGCCCAGCCTCTTTGGGGGTGTATTTTAAAAACTGAGGGTTATCACATTGCTTTACAGGAAGATGGTAATAAGAGTAGAGGTAGCAGAATCCTAGTCTTTTCCAGTTGATGGTTTCTAGAACCGATACATGGATAGGGAAAGAAGTGTAGGGGGGAAATCTGTAGCTGGCAGCTATAGGACAGTGTGTATTTGTATGTACGTGTGTATGTGTATAAATATATACAGAATATTGATATAAAGAAAACTGTTTGGGGCGGAGCAATGGTAAGTTTTTCATGTATCCTGTCACACTTGAAGTTTCCCAGCCATCTACTAAATTTGCCAGAGATTCAGTATGTTAACTTGTACAGAGAGTTTGGGAGCCATTATCTATTACAGTCAGTTGTGGCTTTTGCCACACTAATTACATAGACTAGAATGTCATAAAGACTGGTATTTTGTTAACTTGTCACTTATGTGTTGCAGGGCCTTGGAAAGGTTTTCGAAGTATAAGAAGAAATGGTTCCACCCATTTTAAAATGATGTCACGGAGAACTTGAAGTAGTTCTATCTGCTTTTTTAACCATTCCTTTCCATACACTTAGTTTCCACTTTGTGTTCTACATTTTGTATGTCAACCATTTTCTACCATGCTGCTTAAATTACTGAATTATGCATAGGCTTAGTGTCTGAGGGATCAAATCTGAGTACCTGTTCTTCTACATATGATGCTGGAGTTCTAGCTGTAGAATAAGGACCAAGAAGGTCAGGAGTCAGTGAAGAGCAGAAAGGCAGTGCTTTGGTATCAGGTGTTAGGAGTTCAATGGTAGTCCCTTTGCTGTTACAGAGTTCTTGAAGTGTGAAAAGCCTTTTATGCCTTAAAAACAAAAAAATATATTTAATTAGGAAGGAGTGAAGAAATATACTTAAATTGGATTTTTACTGTAGCATACTCTTGTCTACAGATTCCAGTAAACTTCCCAAGGCAGAAATAAAGATGGCTGAACTTCATGTACTAGTAACTGTCTGTACTGAAGTATTAAGGTATCTATCAAATACCAAATTTATGTCAATGGGGGAAAAAGAGAAATTTTTCATCAGTTTTGGGATATATATGCATTGTTACAGCTGAAAGACTGTAGATATTCTTCATCTGATATCTGCTTTTTAAGAGTTGGTTGAATTGCTACTGTACACCCTGGGGAATCCACACACAACAACTGCCCCCCAGTCCTCACGACACAGTCTGTGTCTCTTTAGCAAAATACTGTTTTCAACCAGAGCTTACTTGCTCGCCTGCCTTTCTGCTAGGGGGTTTGAGCAAAACACCACAGTCATTAGTAAGGCTATCCTCTCTGTGCCCCTCATCTCTGAGAGGGGTTCTGTGTAAATCAATCCAGTTACAATTTTTCTTAATTTAAAAACTGGTTAAATGAGAACTGATACTGCCCTTTACAGCACATCTAAATTACAGGAAGCTTTTAAAAGGTACTTAAGGATGTGAGATGGATTTTTTTTTTTCTTTTAACCACCAGAAAAAAATTATGTTGATCAGCTTTTCTTATACTTTCAATTATGGAGGTAGTTAAGTAAAGATGAAGTAACTTGAATGCTTTCTGTGCCTCATTGTAAAGGAGGTTGGGAGAGACTTGACTGGTTTTTGGTATTGTTTTGTTTCAGGTGATAAAGATGAGACTTTCTTAGAAATTTGTGGGCAGGGCCTGCAAAAACGTGATGCTTGTCATGACACCAGGGTCTATATAACCTGAAACTTAAACAGGCAGACTTGTATACAAAGCTTTTTTTTAATAGCAATTCATGCTAGACTAGAAGAGATGAGACACATTATGCTGGTTGAAAGGTAAAAAAGGTGGTAATGGAAATTCAAAATAGTAATGTACTTTGGTTAATCTGTGAACTGAGGTACACACTTTGAAACAGAAACTTAAAAAAAAAAGTTATTTGTAGAAAATAATTAATTAGATGTACTCAAAATATCAGTTCACCTGAAGAATAACTTTGGAAATAAAAACATGAAATGGACAAGTCTATGTTGATGTACTATTTCAATACTGAAAGAAATGTCTGTAGCAAGATTTTTTTTTTTCAAAAAGTTGAACCATTTTAATATAAAAAAAAAAAAGCTCTTTTCTTCAGCACAACAGTGAACCCAGTCACCTGGCCTGTGACATACTATGACTTTTTTATTGAACAGTATGGCCATCCTGCTTTGGTCCTCCATTAAGCCCCCTTCCCCTGCCTAAGGGCAGTTTTAAAATCCCCAAAACAAATGTATAACCTTGTAAGTCAAGTAAAAGCTGAGACAGTCTGAATTGTTTGGTTTTCTTATGTACTCTGAAGTGAATAGGTTCGCCCAGTGAGTTAAAACTATTTGGGGAATGCAAGCTATGTTCATCTTCTGGAACAAGCTTCTTGAACTCCCTGGTCATGTTGCCAGCTGCACCGCTAACAGGAGCGTGGTTGCTGTGCATAGTGCGTTGAACCTCCCCAATGTGCAGCTGGAGTTTGGAAAGCCACAAATCTTTTTTCTTTTATTTTGCTTCCTGGTGTTGTTTGTCAGCTTTCTGCATGAGGCTTCATTAGGGAACTCATTTGTCTGCAGAAAACCCTTCTTATGTCTTCGCTGCTTAGTGATAGCCTAAGCAGAACAATCTAAGCCCTTGTAACCTTTCAGAGCTCTCGTGTGTGTCATTTTATTTTAGCATGTGTTACAGTCCAGTACCCAGTCTCTGTCCAGTGTTCCCTTAAACTGGTGAAGCTTTTTAGTCTGGAGGCTGGTCAGTGCCAATGAATTCCCAGGCCAAATGTGCCTAAGGGTTAAGATGATCCCATATGTGGAAAAAAGAAGTCATGAGGAAAGAAAAGAGGCTCAGGAAAAAATCCACGCAGGGGACTGGGTCAGCACTAGCTCTGTATGAGGCTGCTGCAGGCTGTCTTAGAGTGGCCTTCTGGATTTTCCCTGAAATTACATTAAGTCACGTGAGGCCTCAGATTGGTCATGGGTCCACAAGGATGACTTATAACTTCAGTTTGATGCCTAATTTTCTTCTGTTGATCTGTTAGAAAGTGCCGCCCTGGAAGTTATTTGAAGGTGCTGCCTTTTAGTTTAATCCATGCCATCTTCTGTGCCTGAAGGTAAATCACGTCAGGATCGCTGCATGCCTCATGCAAGCACATGTCCCTGGGATACACAAATGATATGGTCTTACCAGCAAGGTTCTGTTGGTTTTTGGTGATCCTCAGGGTTGTTGCATAACGCTGTGGCTAGAAACAGCTGATGCAAAGTCTAAGTAACAAATAAATTGCACTAAACCAGCTCGGTCTCTCCCAGGAGAGGGGAAATGAAGATGCTAGCCATTTCAGACAGTATGTTTTTGTTACTGCACGCATTTTCCTGCACTTGTGGTGGGATTTCTCCTACTATAAGTGGTGGGAAATCCCGCCACTGGGATATCACATTCCAGCACCAACATGGTAGGCCTGAAACACAACATGTTTGAGATTGACAGTCTCACCTAACATTTGAAGTTGGAATCTAGGCTCTACAGGAGAGCACAGAGATTAAGGCATGAATAGGATTTAAAACTAGACAGGTCTAATCTTAACAAATAGCTACCCAAAACAGACCAGAAAAACCTGAACATAATTACAAGGATTAAATACCCATCTTGGATAGGAGCACTATGTGAAAGGATGGTTCAGTAATAAGATGCTTGCTAACTATGCAAAAGCAAGTAGACAGTTTCTTATTAACACATTATTCTATAATCATCCACCATCTCATTATACAGACCCACCCTCACTCAGGTGGGAGGCTGGACTGGACAGACCTCTTGTTAATCCACTGTGGCTGTGTTGTGTTAGGTGAAAGAAACTTGCTGAAAATTAATATTATGAGTCTTTATAAAGTATTTTTGTTGCTTCACACAGTGCATTAAAACTTGCTTTGTATGTGTGGCTTTTAAAAAATCGTATATTTGAGCCATTCTCAGCCCTGTCTGGCAGCCAAGTTATTTGCTGTGTCAAATATTTAGGCTGGGCTTATCCTTAGTCTCTGGTTTCTTGATGCTGGACATGAGGGATGTTCTCCATTGAAGAGGATGCTACCCACAGTTCACCTTTTAAGCCAAAAATAGTATTTGCCAGTGTCGTAAAAGAGTTGGCAACAAAGGTAAGCAGTTAAAGTTGATGCTGAGATGGAGTTAAAGCTGTTATCTACAGGGAGTTGCTGCTTGAGTAAGAAAGTATCTTGTTTATAGCTATGTAACTGCAGGGGAATAATGGACAGCTTTTCCTCAAACTCTTCTTATAAACTCTCTGAATGCAGCTTTGCTGGGTGCTTAAAGTGCTCTTAAAATGCATCCTGCCAAACTTGCAGCGTTTGCAATCCTCAGTAACACCACTTGCTTTGTTTTCCTAATGTTTCTGTAGGGTTGGGGTTGACCCAGATCAGGATCCTCCACCTACTAATGACAGCTTTCAAGTCTTACAAGGAGTAAGTAATTATATAACTTCTCTATTAGGCTGATCTTATTTTATAACTAAGACGATAAGGAACTGCAGAAGCTGTGTGCATGGATGAAACCTTTTTCTCCCACCTAGCAAGTCAGTAATGCATTTTACTTTATAATATTCAAGTAATGCCCACCAAAAAGCATTCTGTGTTGTTGGGTGTAATGCTGCAGCGTTCAAATTTTTGTGTATATGTGTATATATATAAGGCATCAAAAACCTTCCCAAACCTACTAATACACCCTATTTAACAATGTGCTTTCCTTTTCTCCCACCCACCCAACATGCTTGCTTTTTAACATGCTACAGCATAAACAGTCCTCCCCAAGACTGACCCAGAGATAATCCTCTTGGTTTCTGTTCAATAACTGATACCAAATTTCGGCCCTTGGGCTTGCTTAGAATCAAAGATTAAGCTCGCTAATCCAATCTCAGCTCCTGTATACCATACCAAAAGCCAGCTGGATCCTGTGTGCACTACCTACCATCTGTATGAGGCAAAAGGAGCATTGGAAAATTGTCATTTATATTCAGCAAACTGTGAATCTTTAGTGCGGCTTTCTATGCATCAGTAACAACCCAACAGTTGACTTTTTTCCTTGCAATATGTTATTGGCAAACAAGACTATTGAAAGAATGTTGTTCATAGCAGAATTTTCAGTTTTCCTCATCTATGAACTGAGCCGAATTCACAGGAGGGCTGAAAGGTCTGGAGGTAAAAAAAAAACCAAGCCAACATTTCCTGAGGCTTAGCTGGGAGCTTCCTCTGTCCAGACCTTAGTTCACACTCTCCCAGAGTACCGCTTGATGCTAATTGTTCAGTAGCACAGCTGGTTGCTTGTATCAGAACCTGCTAGAGGAAGGTGAACGGCAGGAAAGATGGATGGCTTTGGACCCAGAAGATGCATAAGGTGAAAGTGTGTGAATTCTGCCTTGTAAACCTCAGGTTGTATGATGCCCCTGTTCAGGCTCGCCGCAGGTACCTGCATGGGATACTTGCTGTATTTGGGATCGCCGTGCTCATTAGTGGTTTCTCTTGCCTTGCCTTTTTTTTTTGTGTGTGTCACAGGTTGTACAGATAAGACTTCTTGCTCAGGAAGCATCTCTTTCATTGCAGAAACTGCATTAGGCATATCCGTGTTCTTTGTAGGAGCCTGTGGCCAGCACACACAATAGATTCTGAAATGGTGGGTTCGCATACTAAAAAGGGCGAACTTGGTTTTGTAGCTATCTGGAAGCAAGCAGAAGGCCTCAAATGCCGTCCACAGCGCAGGCCACAGTTATTGTATAAAACCAAGGTTAGGAAGTGGTATCGTGGTAAGACAGCTTTGGCCAGTTCAGACTAAGCTTGTCAGTGTTTGAGGAATTGTTTTAACAAGAAACAGAGCATGGGTATTCTGTTCTCATTCAGTGTCTGGGTGGAAATAACTTGCCTTTTTTCCCATGTAAACATAGAGCACTTACCCATTTGTTTCCCTCTTTAGCTGTGCATTGCATTCCTAATGGACTCCATTAGTCGGTTCCCTTTGGATTCCTCTTTCTTTCACCAAGCTAAGATTAGCAGCATGTCACTGTTAAAGAAAATATATCATTTGGGAGTTAAAATGTACTAGGCTTTAACTCTTGGTAGATCATGGATTTTTTTGCAGATCAGAAGTACACAGGGCAAGCCTGTCTTGTTCTTTTCCAGTAGTTTGGAAGATGATTCATACAAGGCGTTCTCACTTCATCTGTTTTCCTGAGTTTAACTTTGGCCTCTGGTCAAAAAAGAAACAAAAAACAACACCCAACCCAAAACAGTAACAAAAGTAAAAACAAATGCAGCTGCAGACCAGTGGGTGAGATGACTTGTAGCACAGCTAGTAAAGGGATTATATTTAACACTATTAGCAGTGTTAGATGTACCTGAGCTTGATCTAGCACTTAGGAAGTTTGCATGACCTTCCTCAGTTGTGATTTTATATGGATTCCCTGTTAAGCATGTTCTTTTAAGTGCGATATTTTTCATCAGGTTTGTGAGAGTTTATCAGGCATGGTAAATTTCCTTGTTCTTCCAAGGAAGCAATAGGCTTAAGGAAAAAACATTGAATAGACCTAGAGGAAAGGAAGCCAACCAAGCAAAGAACAGTTATTTTATTTGGGGAGGAGGATGGGGACGAGATATCAGTGAGGCTTATTTGACCGTTTTGGACCTATTTCTGTATCTATTACTGCATTAACTCTGTGATAAGCTTTTAGACTCAAGGGAACTTGGTGATAGAGGGCTCATTAAGGTAACTCGAGGGTAATGAAGGGGGCTACTTCTTCTCTGCAATCATTTCTGGTCTTTCTAGGAAATGTAATCTTCTCAGTATAAGCATGCTTCTAAATAGCTTTCTTCTGCAGTCCTAGTATAGTATTGAAGTAATTTGTTTTTTTTGCATAGAACCTTATAACATGAATGATTGGAATGTATGATTTGGGGTTTTTTCTGCCTGAAATAATTGAATATGTTTTTGTCTTATTTTTAGGATGGCCCAGATTCTGAAAGAAGGAACAGGACAAAGCAGGAAAGTGCTTGGCTCTTCAGACTATGGTATAGCTTTGATCATAAGTATCCTTTTGAAAACACAGCTTAGCTTCAAGGAATGAAATATTCACTTTTTTCCTTTCCATGTACCCATATGTGGCCTTAAGAACTTGAGAGATTCAAACAGGAGAAAGATCAAGTCTTTGACAGGTTCAAAGCACAGAACTTGCTGACTCAGAAGACGGACCTTTCCTTTCCTCTAACGCATGGTATGTCACCCTTGCTGGAGGATAGAAACCAGTCAGTTCTAGGAGCTGAAGTTCCTTCCTAAACAGTAAGGCAACCAATTAACTATTTCAAATCCTCTGATCTGTTCCATTAATCTGTCCTCATCTTCACTGACGCTTGTAGCACAAACTAGTTTTCCAGTTCATTGTTCATATCTAAGCCCCCAGTCATTGCTCTGAAGAGCCATCTGCTTTTGTGATCGAGTGCTCTCTGGAAACCATTTGGTGATATGGGCAGTTTTAGAATGAAAAATCTACATGTGATCTAGCTTATTCCCTTCAGTATATCTAGACCTTCCTATGGGTGTTAAAGCAGAGAGTGTCCTTGCATATATATAGTACTGTACAACCTTCCTAAGCTGCCATTATACTATTTAGATAGCCTTGTTTAAGCCTCCGAGCAATTTTTGTGTAGCTGTCCTGCCTTTCATGCTTGTGTTTTTTAATCTATTTAGCATGTTTTTAATCAGTATGTCATACAGGTTCCCTTCCTTTACAGCTTACGCTCACTTAGTGGAAAATGGCAAAGATAATCTTGTGGCTGTGGCAAGTCACGTATACCCAGAAATTCAAAGGAGTTTCAGTTCTTGATTCCTAGTATTTTCTGGGGCAGTTCAGTATAGTTAAATACCCGTGGCAGGGCCTTCATCTCGTGGCATCTGAGAAGTGAGTCTTTTCACTGGGGTCTTGATCATTGGTTAATGAGATTGCTGGCCTGGTTGGAGGACGGTAGTTTCTGTCCATGGCTTGTACATCAAGACTTCCCGCCCAGGGAAACCCAGGTATAGTGTTGAAAGCATTCAGATCCTAATACTTGCCTGTTCAGGATAAAATCTGTTTGTGACTAATGCTTTCAGATGCAGTAGTATTGAGTCAAAGCCCAGAAAGGAGTGTGTGTGCTAGTTTCAATATTCATAAATGTTAGTAATTTCAAGTTAACCCTTTGAGTTGTAGTGGCTGGTGTCAAAGTGTATTGAGGTCAATTTTTTTTTATTAAAAAAAAAGACTACTTTGGAAAGATCACGGAAGGATCTGGCTGTGGCTGACTGCTTCTTTTTCTCTTTTTTGAGAAGGAAGCACGAGCCATCCTTTTCCCCTGCCTTTACAAAAGGGATGTGCCCAATGAAAAAAAGGAGTAGTTGGCAATGCTGACTTCCCCTCGACCGATGCTAACGCAAGTGCAGTTCCCAGCAGCTGCAGCAAGGGCGGGGGGAGTGCTAGGGTGAAAATTACCTCTTAATTAGCTGTTTCACAGGAACTTAAGGGATGCTGGTAGCGCACTGGCTTTTTTTCAGTGGTGACTGGCAATCTTTAGGGAAGGTTTCTGTGAAGTTTGTGCCAAGGAAACTGACATCCAAAGGCAGAACTGCCTTACTGTATCTTAGGGGTAAAATTCTACGTTCTTCTAACTTCTGTTGCAAGGAAGCATTCAGATAAATACAGCGTGGCTGGGCTGAAATTGCACGGAAGGGATGACCTTTAGAAATGCCACCTCTAAACCCATAGCTAAACCTCAAAATATTTTTTGCTGATGCGTTTACTTGGTTTGTGGGTAGAGAGGCAGACTCTCTCAAAATTCAATCTTTGCAAGGGAACTTAACTTGAAAAAGATGCACTTGGCAGTGTGCTCCAACACTGGCTATTGCCTGCAGAGCTCTGTGTGGATGGATAACCAGGAACTTCATTCCTGTGGAACGCAGAGTTCATTTAATGTCATGGACTGTTCCCTGGGTTTACCCACAATTGTTATACATTAAGAAAACTGCAACTTTAAAGTACCAGATGTCCTTTTCTGGGTTTGTTTTATTATGACCGAGTCACTGAACGCCTGTCTGCCACAGGGCAACACAGAGGCTGGTACATTACTGTAAGGGGCAAGAGTTTATTTCTTTCCAGGACTGGGTGTAGCCACACTGTTACTGAGGGAGGGAAGGAGGAAATATAACTCTGCAGTGGCAAAATCATGCCATTATGCGTGCAAGTAAACATGCTCTGCTAAAGGGGAGGGATACATCTCTGCTAAAACAGCCCCCTTTTTTTAAACCCCCTCTTTCCCCCAAGCATCTGATCTGTTGAGAGCATCAGTGAAACTGTGTTGTATTTCACAAGTGGACTTGATTCCCTCTGTGCTTAAAGGCCTAAGAAAGTAACTAGAATACCTGCAATGTATATTTACATTTAAAATAATCAGATTGACTTTTAAAAAACAAATACACCCACCCACCCCCCTACCAACAAACCTTCTGGTCCTGATTTCAGACAATATTTGGAAGTCTTGGCACTTTGCTCCTGAGCTCTGTTCTTGTGCCAGTCAAAATCAGCATGCTGCTCTGTAGCAGGGACACCTTTTTTTAAATGCTGAGCATTTCCTCAGGCATATCATCAGTCTGGAGTACTAGCATGAGCAAATAAGGATTTACCCTGGGGGCAGACCTATGAGGAGAGGTGTAAAGACATTTTCCTTCCCCAAGCCCGTGCCCCCTCAATGTAATCTAGGCAGCATTGCCTGGGCAGATGCTTTCCTTCTGTGCTGTGTTATGTAGTTCTTGACATACAGTACTCCCTTTGCCTTTCTGAGGCAATGTGTGGTATGTATATTTGCACTGCAGAGATGTCCAAGAGTTACCAGAGTAAGATCTCTGGTTGCACCTCTGGCTCAGTGACCAGCTAGCAGCGGACCAGTTCAGGTGGCTGCACTGCATGGAGGATGTTGGATGGACAGTATTTCTTTCATTTCTCTGTGAGCCACATAGGTGTGTCACCTTGTTACCTCTAGCTTACAATCTTGACACCATGCTCCCATCTGTAGAGTGGAAACACGCTTGGACCTATTAACATTAAAGCACTTCTACCTGTGATTGCTCCTTTTGGATCCAGAGAGCCCAAAAGCTGGAAGTATTGCAACTGCTTAAAACCTTAATAGAGGTAGTTAGTTGCCCTTCCAGTAAATGTGTGGGTAAAGAAACTGCCCTTAAAAGAATCAAGGGAAAAATGTTGGGGGGAGACATTTTTAATTTACTTGTTTACAAATGCAGACTTTTTTCAATGGATGTTTTAGATAGAGTTATTGAGCAGCACATAGATCAAAGGCAGAACCACATTTATGTACAACTGTTTTCTTTATTTTTCAATAGTGGTTTTCGAGCACTGATGTGTTTTCCTTAACTGTTTAAGTTATTTAAAGCCAATTCTCACTCACAGTGGCCCTCCGTTAACCACGACTCTACCCAGCTGGTGTGGCCTGATAGCCCGCTGTCTGACAAGTCCCCAGGTTTATGATGTAAGTGGAATGACTGAATACTTCTGTGTTTTGGTTTTTATTTATTTAACTTCAGCAGTTTTTTCTTCTCTTTAGGCAAAAGGTTGGTATGATATACATACTGCAGGAAAGTGCTGGTTTGTCCTAGGCAGAAAAGATTTAAGATACTCTCCCCTGAGGCAAGAGCTTCTGTTAGTAGAAATCAGAGATGATCTTATTGTTCGACTACTACCTTAAAAAAGTAACTTTTAAGGATACTGGAAAATTACAGGCCTAGTCAATAAACCAGTTTAGCGAATCACTTCAAAATATTCTGTCCCTTCTCAACACTTTTGGACAAGATTCTGTTCTTGTTACTGCTAAGGTTACGTTAAGGCCTCCTTCAGAGAAGACACCGACACATTTACCCAGGCTGGAAAGAAATCTGGTAGAGATTCCCTTCATTGTTTCCACTGTGAAATTTGAGATCACATTTCAGAAACCGTTAATCAGTTACTTACCTCAGTCTAGCAGGTAACTATACTGTCTTTACAGCCATGTCTTGCAATAATTAATGCTTCATTATCCTATTACTCCTGCAGGATCCTGATACATGTCATTCCTATCTGTACAGCACTTCTGAAATCTACAACTTTTTGAGACGCTTTTAAATAAAACCATAGTACTATGTGGGATCACTCAAATTTGCAGGTTTTCTGGAATGGTGATATCTCTGCTATGGTCGAGTAGTCTCAGACCAGATTTCTATTAATCTTTTGAGAGTTATGAATTCCACTTGCAACTTTGAAATACTTCCCTGCATTTCTTTCTGGTGTCATTAACATTTTACTTTTACCTGATAGCAAGATTTCAAAGAAATTTGAAATGTCTGCTCCCTATTTGGAGCTACTAGTAATGCAAGAAATTGGCCTTGTTCCCGTCGTTGCAATGACACTGGAGATCTTTAAACAGATCTAGGCTGGAAGGCATCCATCAGACCAATTAGCCTACTTGTGTGTTGCCCATGTGTCTATGTATGACCGTATAAGATTAGTTATCCAGTAATCGAGGATCTAACTGCAGTGAACATGCAAGCTTTGGCTTTCATTCTAACAGTTGGGCTCTTTTGGTTTTTTCTTCTTTGCTCCTCATTCCTAGCTACTAACGCATGTGGAAACTTATTCTTCAGTTGGATTGGTCCTGTCATGCTTTTTTAAGGTGTATAATGTGGAACGTTCCCATTTTATTCTCCCTTCTTGTTCCTGTCGTGGTGCATTGCTGCATTAGTCTTAGGAAAGAATATAATTTTGAGATTTTACTTCTAGTTTCTTTTCAAGATTTCTAGACTCTGCAGTTGCTTTATAGCTTTTTGTTTCTTTGCGTGGCTGGCTTTGCTACAGCACTGTGACTATACCATTTTATTACTGGCTAAAAAGCTGTGGCATCTTTTGCCTTCCTATTAAGTGCAGGTGATGCAACTGAGCGCCATGTCTTTGCGGGGACAGAAACTGCTTGGAACAGTTGTGCTTTTGTGAGGTATTTCCAGGAAAACGGAATGATATATCTGAGAGAATTAAGGACTGAAGACTCTGAATTAGACAAACAAAAAAGTCTGTAAATACTCAAGAGAATGTAACATAGCTGGAAAATGGGTTTCAAAATGAAGCAGTAAATCCTAGATCTCCTTCAGGTGCATGTCTGAGCAGTTAGGACATCTACAGAAAGAAGACAGAGCAGAAAGCATACAAGTATGTGGCTGTACTGATTGTAGATTTTGTATCGCTTTCAGCTTTTGTTGTTTTGGTTTGGTTTTTCTTTTTTCCTCTGGCTTTATTAACATCCTATTTACAATTAATTTTTACTTCTGTGAGGGGGAGTACACCTTTTGCATTAGATGCCAACGGGGGTTTAAAGTCTGAAAGTCAAATAACCTTTTTACATAGTCCACCTACAACCTATTCCTAAGTATGAGATCATGTCATCTAGGCTTGAATTTGCGTGGCATATGTGTAAAGTTCTGAGTCAGCATGCAGGGGTGAGGCACAGTGGATTTTTTCCAGAGCTGCTGTTACTATTTCTTGCTGGTGTTCTCCCACTGCTTTAAGACTGTGCCATTAGGTTCACCATTATGTGTTTCCCACCCAAACAGAATCCAAGTTGGAACTTAAAAACATGAAAGGCTGCTGTAGTTAGTGTTTAAAATGATTATTTTCAAAAATTCACTCCTATTTTTCTCTCTCGCTGTTATCTTCAGTGCATGACCATCTGGCTTTCCAATTTATCCTAAACTAATGCAGGTCACTTTGGGTTTTTTTTTTTTTCTTCCTTTTTAACATGTCCTTTGAAACTTTTGGTCTGTTTCATCAACCATTTATCCCATTCAGAAGAAGCACCTGTGTTATCACCTCCTCTTCCTGATGATGTGCTCCTGGGGACTTTTTTCTTTGCTTGTTTGTTCAGGGGTGTGTTCTCTGTCCTACACATGTTCCCACTTTTTTTTTTTTGAAAGTTTAGTTCTTGCACTGTTACAGTGTGACAACTTGGTATAAAAGTATTTTTTAAAATTTCTTCTAAATATGCAAACTCAGTAAAGAAACTTCATTTGCAGTCTATGTAAGTGTTGGAGGAAGTAACTCTCAAAATTGGTAGGACAACTCTTCAGTCATACCTCCTCCCTCCCCTTCCTTAGTGCTTCCATCTCCATAGCAAATATTGTTTAGTTTCCTTAAAATTCATTAAGGAACTCATCTGAGAAACAGAGAAACTCTAAGCGGAGCATCACATTTAAGTTCTATTATATTTTACATGCATACTACTTGATGCTTTTGTATTGGAGCTACAAGATAAGTAACTTCTGATGCAAGTTTTGTCATCCACGATGCCTGTGTTGTATTCAGCACCAGCAGCGTACGTGGTAACTACTAGCGCTTTGTACGTGCAGCGTACTTTGCATGTGCTTTTTTTGCACTGCCTTAGGAGGCAATAAAGGCTGGCTTTGTAAGCAGTAACTCCAAATGAGCTCTAGCCATTTTAATGTCTCCGGCACACATTCTTAGGAGCATGAGCAGATTTTACCATGAACGGGACAGAACACTGTGAGGTTCCTCAGGGTTATGGTCAGCACGTCAAAGCAAAATTCAGTCTTTTAATAGGGGTTTGGGTTTAGGTACTTAGCCATTATAGTTTGTCAGTTTAAGTAGTGAAGTTCAGACCTACGTTTGTTTGAGAGAATTGAAGCTATTTCTACAGAACTGTAGGGGATTGCAGAGGCCAGTTTAGGGTTATTCTTGGAAGAATTTCAGGTCTCTAGGGATCTACTTGGATACATTTCCTGTTTTTCTTGAAAGAATTGTTGATGCTGCATGAAGCACAGTAGGTTTATTCACCCATCCTCTTTGCTTGCAAACACGGCAAATCCATATACTACATGGGATTGTTCATGGATGTTCTCTGGGGAAATATAGCAAATAAATTGCCTGCTGCTTGAAGTGCTATTCAGAAGTGAAATAAACAAATGGAACTCGGCTCCTATGAGGCAATATTTGTTCACTATGTTAAGAGAAAGCTCAGTGTTTTTTCTGGGACTGATCATGTTTACATACATGTAAGCATAGCCTGGGACAAACCAGCAAAGACTGAGTTAGGACTTGCCATATAGTATGAAGCCCGTGGCCCTCTCCTTTCAGCGTTGTGCTTTCAAGAGCTTGTCAGCCTTTTGGGGAAGCTCAAGTGTAGTGTGTGGTCTTACTAGTTTCTTATCTGACAGGCAGCTGCAAGGATTCACTGTTAAATAGCATTGTGGAGACGGGAGATGGTCTGGGATCTTGCTCCAGCCGCTCCACACGTGGCCCTGGTATCACAATACCTGCTGGTGCACTGTTAGCCCTGGCTTCCCCTCCTCAGTGCTTCTCCAAGGGTAAACAACATGAAAGGCAATTTGTCATAGACCACCTCAGCTTCTTCGACTTCTTAAAACATAACCATTCAACAGTCAGAACTGCCTGCTTCTTACTTGTTTTTCTGCTTTCCATCTTTGAATGTCCCTTCAAAAACAGAATACGTAGGGATATCAGATTTTCTTAAACAGACAATTATTTTAATCCTTTTTTAATCGTCTTGTCCTTCAGACTTCCACATTTTTGCAATGGAAGGCTTGTAAAAGCTGTTTCTGCCAACTATAGCTGACCCCTTTTAATTTCTGCCTTTTCTTCTTTTTACGATAGTGACAGTAGTTCAGTGTTTCGTTTGCAATCAAAGAAAGCAAGTGTCCTAAACTGTATTTGCTCTTTGAGAACAGTGCTCTCTATCACAGTAACTCTGCCTTTAATAAGCAATGATAAATTTGGATGCCACGAAGGTTCTGAGAAATTAGCATTCATTTTAAGTAGGGCTGGTCTCGCACCCGACACTGAATTGCACAGTTTCTTTCGCTGGTTTTGGTAAACTCCTGACACCTCTTCCAGTCCTCATTAATTAAATATTCTGTATCATCTAGAGGCTTCTGCTGCTTTATTTTGGCTGATTATCATTCTGAAATAGTGACAGGAACTTTCCCAGGAAACTTTATTTAGCCAGGCATTGCATTTTATATTGTGGACAGGTTGATCAGCATTTTCAGTCTCAGGTGCCCTGGACTCCTCTACTGCGGTACAGGTAGGGCTTTCTGGTCAGGCTGATTGCAGACATCCTATCATCTCACGTAGCCTGTGCCGAAGTGGAAGAAAATGATGTATTTTGAGAACGTAGCCTGATCGGTGTCCAGGCTACTGAGGAGAACAGCAGTGCACCCACTTACATTTCAGCTCTTGATAATCAGTATGGAGCTATACACATGGGGAAATAATTGCTTTCAGTTGCAAGAAAGCAAGCTCATAGAACTGACAGAATTTTCTTCAGCTATGAGGAAGCCCCATCTTCTGACCAATTCAGCTGTTTTGCCCTTAACCAAGACCATGTTAAACAGGAGTGAAACATGGTACAATTGCTTGCTGTTGTATTATGCTGTGTAGAAAAACTGTTTTGTCAAACTTCAGCAATTTCTAGTCTCTGACCGTATATTTCATCCCATCTCTGCCAAAGTAAATTGACAGGGTTTCATGAGCCACTTTCTTGAATGACTTTCAAAAGAAAACATATCAGAACTAGTTGCAAAACTATGACACAAGCACTTTCCTGTATCAGTCTTTCCTAATTTTATGGCTCAGGAGCATTCCTGAGAACTAGGTCAAGTAATTCTCTATTTAGTACCAGGTAAAAGTAAGTAAAGAGCTTAAAAAAGTGTGGTTAGCTTTTGATCTATAACAAAGATTTGTTCAGAAAACCTTGAATATAAAGAATTTGGGCCTTATGAGTTCTTGCCAGTTTGCATGAGTCTTTTACTACTGAACTTGACTAATTAGCAACAGATGCAACACTGACTTTGTATCTGGACTAACTTACTTATGCTTGGTCTCCAGTCTTTTTTCCTGTACTGCCTTCTAAATTGTCATGCAAAAACCAGTGTATAGTGCTCGTCTCTCCTGTACCTCTGGTAAACTTCCAGTGCAATTAAATCCCTAGTTACCTGTTTCATAATCTACTTCTTGGATTCAGGTCCCACTCATCCCTCCATGATAGCAGTTGTTATACAGGGAGCAGTAAGCTGATCTGCAAACACTGGGTTGAAGGTTATTTTTAACATTTCTTAAAGCAGAACCCTACTGTTGAGTTACCTTCTTGGTGCTTCTTGCCAAAGAGTAGGTGTTGTGCACTGTACAAAGGTTTTTCTGTTTTTTTTTTCTTTCTTTCTTTCTTTGTTTCTTTCCAGAATCAAGAACAGCTGAGAGAAGAGGATTCTGATTTTATTCTGAATGATGGTGACCTTACTGTGACATATGGTGATACAACAATAACTGCAAATGGTTCTTCTGGCCCCCATACAGCTACCACTAGCCTTGACGGCAGGAGAACAAAAAGTAGTTCAGAGGAAGCACTGGAACGCGATTTGGGAGCAGCCGATCATGAAGTTACAAGCAGGGGTACACGGCTAGTATTTCCTCTGGAAGACAATGCATGATGACTGGCTCAGTAAAAATAACTCTTGCTCTGTGGATGGATCAAGGAAGACTGCAGGCCACTGTGTCACTTGAGGTGGGGATGTTTAGTTAAACCAGTTAACACGCATAAGTGATTTTACTAGGGTCTGAAGACATCACCTATTTTTTACTCAAGATGCTGACAGTGGGGTTTTCTAAATGTCTGAAAACAGACGAACGAGAAAAATGGTTATTCTCCTCTCTTCAACCGCATATTGAATCCAAGTATAACTAGCATGCTGCAATTTTCTTGTTCAGCTGCAGCAGCTCTCTCTGAGAGAGGTACATGAAAACATTGTCATAGAACTGAGCTTGTCTTGGCTTAGCTTGGGAATGTGGAGGAAGAAATATAAACGTGATAATAATTATGAGATAAAAAAGGATGTGTGTGTATCTGAATGTGGAGAGATCCGTTGTTAACTTCTCTTGTGAGGTTGAGGAAACTATAAAGTAAAACGGGACAGTATACATTAGGACTACAGGTGCATGAATGCAAGACTGGGGAATCTGTTACTACAAGTTGTACTTAATGTATTTCAGGGAAAAAAGGGAAAAGAAGATTTCTTCACTGGCCATGTGTTTAAATAGGAAGGCAATGAGAGCTACTTGTCCCTTTAGGTTTGGGCAACTTGACTATTACTATTAGCTGAACTTCTTGTGCCTCAAAAGAAAAGCATCCAGCTTCCTGTGGTCTTAAGACGTACCTGACCCGACACAAGCCTGAGGCCAGGCTCTGTCAGGTAGAGGACATGAGGTAAAACTTTCTTACCTTTAAGGGTCTTAAAAATCGGATGAAGATAGTTGGAAACATATCTTGGGCTGGGGAAAACAGCAGATAAGAGGAAGGGTGGCGGGGGGAAGAGAGAGAGAGAGAAAGAGAGAGGCAGGCAGTATTGAACCTGCATGGAACCATGAGGTTTCATATTGCTGAGAAGAATCCATGGACTCTGCTTACAGTTCTTGTGTGTGATAAACAGCAAACATCTAATTAAACAGACAAACAAATACTACTGGCTTTACCATTTGTGACTATCCTAAAAGAACGGTGTTTACTCTTGTTCTCTTTTGCAGAGTAGATGTGAAACTTCAGTGGGGCATTGCACAACAACATATAAGCTACAGAAGTGATGAACTATAGTATCATCTTAAATGTGAAAAGGGAAAAATCTTTGCCTAGTATTTAGCCCACTTACACGTAGGCTAGCTTTAACTTATTGCTAAATGCTTTTTAATTTCCAAATGAGGAGATACCATTGTCTTTGCTGATAGCTGAGAACTGATGCTTTGAAGAGCAGTTCAGCTATTTAAAGCATGCTAAAATGTGATCTCATTCTTATGTCTCAAAAGGTTTATTTTTTTAAAGAGTTCTGTGGCCCACTAACGTGATGTAATACCAGTTTGTCTAAAAAGTGTGTTTTTCTTGCTGCCATTTCAGTTGTTCCTCTCATAAAATTGTGTGTGAGTAAATGCCCACTCTGTTTTTCCTTAACTATTAAACTTAACGGGTTAACTTTGGTATGAGAACTTGCTGCTGCAGAGAAGCATTGCAGTCACATTGTCTAGTCTGCTTTATTTCAGATGTGTTCTCTAATGAGTGATCTACCTCCTTGTCTGTCCCTCCAAGGTAAATTTGTAAAGGGTGTTGATCTGTAATGACTGTCTGACATTATAAGAAAAGAGACACGAGGAAACCAAAAGCTTTTTTTGTGATAAAACTGGAAGAACAATACAGTCTGAGCTATGTTCTTAAATGGTGAAGAGTAACAAACCCTGATGAAGATCTCTGAGCAGAAAAACTCCTTTTCAGTTCTCCTCTGCTTTCAAGGAAGACAAAGCAGATAGTGCTGTTTATATGGCTTCGGTTTTCTTTCTTTTTATTTTTTTTGAAGTGCTCTGGCAGTAGAAAAAGTAGTTTCTTCCTAAATTACAAAACCAATTTCATTCATTTTGGACAAGTCTCTGGGACCCATGTTGTCAATGGTGAGTGAGAACTTGAGACTTCCACAACAATTAGAGATATTAGCTGAGCCATCTGAACCAAATTTTGGGTCGAGACAGTGAAACTTACCCAAAAAAATGGACTTACAGTGAGGCAAATCTTTACGTGAAGTTTGAAGCTGAAACTTACCATATCACTTTGGCTGGAAAAAAAAAACCTTATGCAGAGAGGGGTGTGTTCTTCCAAAATGTGCACCTGATCTTTGGAAGACAGTAGAAATTCTGTTTCATTAGCTTCATCAGGAAGACTGAATCTTTGAAAGCATCAATAAGCCATCCCAGTGCAGATACTTCTCTGTTCTTAATTCCCATAGCAAAAATATACAGTTGAAATGAAGTACACCAGTAAGCCCAAAATATGGTTGTGAAAGAGTAGCCAAAAGAGATGGATCATTGGTGAGAGGTGAGGAATATAATAGTCTAACTTCACATGCAACAATTACTTAAAACGCTTATCCGACATGGTGAGGAGAGGCCTGTCTACACAAGCTTAATTTTTATTCATATATTACAACAATGAATTTTATTCCTTGATTTTTATCTATCTTTCATTTTAAATCTTCTAAAATCAGACTTTGCCGCCAACAAAGGGTAAGCTAAAACATCTAGCCTCTTCTTACTACTGACACCGATCCTTGTACCAAATTCCCAAGGGACTCCTTTTCAGTAAAGGTGGGAAAAACAAACAAAAAAAACCCTCTCCTTGTCCTGAAACACTGCATATTTCACCAACTCTCTAATGAATCCTTTTTTCCTTATGTACACCCGTTTGAAAAAATAATTTAATCCTTTCAGTTCTTTTCCAGTAAGATCCTGAGCTAGCAAAAACTTGACCAAACCATACCAGCAGATGCATATTTTCTTATAAACTTGGTGTGAGGTTTTTGAATAGAAAACACAGCTTAAGATTGTAATGAACAGCAATCGATACATGTTAGTACCTTCTTCAAACGGAAAAAGACAACCTGTAAGATGATACTCTCCACTGAAAAAAGTATTGCTATGCTAGGATAGGGTGTTGCAGCTTATGTGGCTGCCCGTGTTCTTGGGACTGAGTGATTGCTCTTTGTAGTTTTTTCCTTGCCGCATCGTCAACTTACTGCTGAAAATCTTCACCTGAAGCTGCCACAGAATCTGCTAACGTCAGTCCCTGGAGAAGGGCAAAATGAAGTCCTTAACCTTATTTCAGTGCTTCGTAGGAGCTAATACGGACAGGAAGGCAAGCCTGTTCTGTGGGTGCGTGAATCCCCATGCAAACAAATCTTTCCAATTTACTTGTGCTAGAGGCCACAGCAGTCCACAAACAGTACGCTAACGTCATATTTAGACTAAAAAGTTATCTAAACCCTTCTGTGTATTCATATATAACACTTGGGGGGAGGGAGTAACTGGAAAGATTTTAATCAACAGATTTTGGAAGAACACAAAACACCTAGAAAACTGGCATTTTTGTGCTTTGCTTGCTGGTCAATTCAGGGTGTGTGAGAAATGATCATGTTTTGAGGCACCTGCACAACACTGCACGTGTTTTGTGCAAAAGAGCACATTCTCTTGAATTCTGTGGGGCCACAGGCAGTTTATCAGTTAAAGTTGAGTAGCTACGGGCAGATCCTGCGGCTGCTGAGAGCAGTGCCATAGCAGCCTCGCTACAAACGTGGGCGTAACACTGGATTTTTCAGGGTGCTGTTTGTGAGAGGTGTTCAAAGCACTGCTTACACTGGCTTCAGCAGTAGCTCTGATACTCTGATCTCAAGTTATCAGAAAGGAGGAACGCTGTGACAAGTGTGTTTATGCTGTATGTTCCATGTCTGCTATGCAGACAAGGGGTAGTGTAAGCTACCTTTTCTGATAAGATGGAACACGGGTAAAGTATCACATATTTGGTACTTGACCGAGTCTAGCCCTATTCCAAGAATGCAAGTGTTTTGGCCTACAGAAGGACCAAAAAAAAATTTTTTTTTTTTTTTATTACATTGAAGGAATGGACTTTGGGGAAAGGACTGCAGAAATTTTAACTGGAGGGGGGAAAAAAAAAATCTAAGCTTTTTTGGCTGAACCTCCAAAGAGCTGATCTAGAGCAAGTACCTAGCAAAGGTTAAAATGATGCCTACTGTTAATATGATAGCTTCTGTTTTACTCCTGGGGGGGGAAGACCTCATAGTAGGAAGTCTAGCAACCTTAATAGATAGCATGAGTAGCTTATAATAACTAGGAGGACAGATCCTGTGACTTTAATCTTTATAATCAGTGAGACAGTTTGCAGATTGGCATGGAAAGCATAGTCCTTCTTGCATAAACTCAATCTAACTTGAATTGTAGTCTCTCTTCGGCCAGTATTGGTCAGGGGAGATTCTTTGAGTCTGATTAGGAACAGTAAAACCCTGGAAACTTGCTTTTTTCAAAGAAAGGTTCAGTGTTTCCTTTAACTCTGAAGTAGCTCACGGGAATAACATGCTTGACCTCAGCCTTGGCAGAGATGGTCTCTGCCTCTGCACAAGTGTGGGAATGGAATTTGAGTAACCACGAGCCTCAACTTCATGTGCTTTTCTTTAAGATGTGGGTGAGGGGAGGGCCTTTTTTGGGGGAGAAACCAGAGAACTTACAGATGCATCAGCAGGGAGTATTCCTCTCCAAAATACTGAACTTGTGACCCGCTGAAACTTAAAAGCAAGGGAGAATAAGCCACGACCAGGAGACAGAGACCATCCAGCAGGAAAGCAGGTTATTCATAGCCAGTTTTGGGTACACGCTATCTCGGTCATAATCAGAGCCAGAGAAAGTAGGACAGAGGTGTATGAACACATTCCTAAGAGAAAAACATGTAGAATAACCATTTCAAATGCCCCTATATTGAAAAACCCTCTGTAAGAAGGGGCTTGCTTCTTACAGGAGGAGGGTCTCTCTTCCCAGGTTTGGGGAGGCAAGTTTAATATTGTGCAATGAGAAACCACGGACCTTTCTTGGCCTGGGATTTTTGGGAGTGCCCTTCTGAAAAACAACTTCCAGTAGAAATGAGCTTGCAAAGTGAAAGAGAAGGAAAGTGTGGAGGAAATAGTGAATTACAAAGCCAGGAAATGGCTTAAACAGGCAGCTTTACTGTGGGAACAGCACCGTAAACAACTGTTACTCTTCATCTTGCAGTCCAAAACACTGAGCTGTTTTGTGGACTTGTGCATACCTTATCCTGAAATAAAGGCAATGGGAGAATGCAAAAGTAATTAAACTACCCCTATCCTAATCGATCAAGAAATCCAAGGCTTTCACAGGAAGGCACTGACTTGCTTCTACTCCAGAGCAAGGCAAGTAACTTCAACCAATTTTAAAAAAAATAATCTCACATCACTACTATGTCTTCTTCAGTCAAAAGCTTTTAGTAATTTTGAAAGTAGTTCTAGGGTAACAGTCTGATAAATATGGAGGTGCCTTATGACATGTGCATACATACAAATGGGCTGGAAATGTTTGGTCAATCATATCTGAATCTGTGTTGCAGACTCAAATGAAATTATTTATCTTCATTTGATAGCTGCAACTTATACAAGCTTTTGCTATGGAAATTAAACGGTTGTGATAAAGTACTAGAATTGATTCAGATTTTCAGGTAATAAAACGATCTATCTGGTTTGGACGCTTTATCCAATACACCTTTATCCTATTTTACTTTCTTGATCATAATCTATTTTGCACCAGCCTACATGGACTTGCAGACTTCCAAAATGCCATTGGGTTTGAAGCTTTTTCAGTCCCTAGATACTTAACTGGGAAAGACAGCTCATAATAATATATACCAGGATAAAGGACTTTGTAGTTCACCTGCACTGTCTACATCAGGGAAGTTGGCGATGTAGAAAGGTGTCTGCAGGGAGGGAGAGAGGCCCTGGCTTTTGGAATACCTGGTTATGCCAGTATGGCTAAAGCCTGTGCCCCAGCCAGGTTAATATACTGTCATACAGAGGCAGGAAGGATTTATACTGGTGCATGCAAATGAGCAGCAATCTTCATTCTGGGGAAATTAAAAATGTTTGGGTTAATTCTAGCTCTTGTTCACATAATGCTTTTTTCATATAATGTTCTGATGCCCCTAGTTTCCTGCATTTTTTTAACCTTTTGGAGCTTGAAAGCATCCCATAAAAACATATTTGATATGCATTTTTAAAAAAGGGGGGGTGGGAGCAGAACAGTCAGACTTCATTTTTGTGCCTAAGCATGATGTCAAAGCTGTGCTGCATTGCTAGCTTACGCAAATTTGGTTAATTAGTAATATTTTGAAATGCTGCACTCAAAAGTCACTTTCCCAGTTTCATTTGGAAAAAAAGAGATTTGCATTCCCTTAGAGAACGTGAATGCTCATCTTAAAAGGCTTTTGCTGCAATGTTAAAATACTTACCTTCAGGCTATGAGAAATAGATTGGATTTATTTTTTAACTAGTGAAATCTCTGAAGTTGTTATTACAGAGGCAGGGAGAAGTAGGTCGTGCAGTTCCACGTTATTACATATTCATTAATTTAATTTCCAGATTTTGGCTTAACCAAGGAGGTTATCATCCACTGTCTGATTCTGAATTTCAGTCCTAAATTGCCTGGCTGAATGCCGTGATGTTGACAGAGCATAATACCAGGAAGCAGAATACCAGAAGATATTCTTCTGGATCACAACAGCTGATTAGTAATAGTTGTTGGGAAATAAGCTTCCAGCACAAGGGGTCAACTGAGGTAAGTTTGGCTGATTTTAGTTTGGGATATCGGAAGTAAAGAAAGGGATATGACCCATGTCTGGTTTCGGTGGAGCAGGGAGGATGTAAGCCATCTAAGGATGTCCCACATTCGCTTCCTTCCTTTCAGGGAGGCAGGCTGCTGTGCCTTTCCTTTGCAAGTTACAGGACATGCGTTACTGGTTTTCTGTGTATTAGCTTTGGTCCATTCATAAAGCAGAAAACCAGAAGCAGCATCTTACCCAATTTTCATCAGTCTACTCTCCTCAGAACTCTTAACCTCTTGTCATTTAAGATACAAACACATCAGTAAGGTTGCAGGTTTCAAACATAAAAACACACTAGGCATCTAAAGCATACCATGCCGTCCTGACTAAGACCGCTGTGGTAGATGTTCTGTCTAAAACTTTTGGTAACTTGTGTTCCCTTGTTATCAAAGCACCTAAAGCCTGCGTGGTATGATAGGGGTGGGACAAGTGCTGTGCTGGGGAGGGCCATAACTTAATATATTAAGTTCCATCCTTCCTCGAGGTAGTGTTTATTTCTTGTGTGCAAGAAATCAGGTGCTACTGCACCAAACGTCTTTACCAACGCTGAAGAACTTACTGTAAATGAAGATTTGGTAGAACTGGGATATAATACTCTATCCCCTGATGCATCCTCTTCATAGCGTCGATAGCTACAGCAACAACATTCTTTCCAATCTTTGCAGTTTAAGCTGTGAGGAGTTAAGGAGGACAGCAACTCTGCAGTTTCAGGCCTTGGTGTTTTGGTCTAAAGCAGTGAGTGCAATGATGGCGTGCAGGTGCTCTGAGCCCTAGTTTGGGAGCTGAGTATCCTAACGAGGTGAAATGGCAAGGGATTATCATTTAACTACAAGAGTGGGTGGAGCAGAGAGAAAAAGCAAAATATTGTGACAGCTCTCCATGCTGTGGGGGGGTACTAGTAGTGGAGGAGGGGTAACAGAAACACCCGCTGGGCTTTCTGCTGCTGGCTGATTTGTGTACATACTTAGCTAAACATTCAATTGTGTGGACAAGATATTGCAGTATTTTCAGTTTTGTTTGAGCATGCTGATTAAGGCCTCATCCACACATTACTTTCTAAAGAGAAGTAGCGGTGGTGCTGCTTGGAGCTCCTGCCCGGTCAACAAGTTGCGGTTAGATACGAGGTGGTAACACAGCCCTAGGTCAGCAAAGAACTTCATCTTTCCACTACTTCTCAGTACTCCCTTACTTCACACAGTCCTTGGGGTCACTGGGAAGTAGGAGGCACGCAGTGTTGTTAGCTGTTGTGGAGGTCAGTGTTTTACATGGAGTTATCCTGTTAGCTGTACCAGAACAAATGATCACGTTTGTCATCTGTGGTCAAGTCAGAAATATATCACCTCTTCTTATTTGCTTAATAATAATGGAAAGCTTATTGTGGTTTGACACATACATATAAACTCCATATTTCAGCTCAGAAGGTAAAAGGGTTGGTACTGGCAGGTCTTTCCTCAAGACAAAGCTAGCAACTCAACCTTCTTCTCACAGCGCAGAATTGATTTGGAGTTCCCTTCCTTAAAACACGATTAATGATTCCCACCTGGAAGCATCCAACAGTTGCCCCAATATCCTTTTTATTTTAGGAAGGGCTGCAAGGTACAACTAAAAGTAAACAATATTATACGCAGCAATAAAACATAGATTTATGTCAATATGGCTGTGACAAATAGGAGGTACAACTTCTAACTCTGCTCTTAGAAAGAGTGAATGTTCATACAGGCAAAGGACGGCATACTTCATTTATAACAAGATATTTGGAAAGTCTGTTAGCAGGAAGTCTTAGTTCATGCTGTCCTAGTCCCTGTAGGAAGAGGAATCTATCAGGATTAGTATGTGACCATTTATTCTTGGATCTCTTATCTTTTCATCAGTTTTCACAATGGAGAGGAGTTGCTAGCAATGTCATCCAGAGGTTTGCCCTGCTGGATCTGGAGAAGGGAGTGAGTAGGAAAGTGAAAAACATGTGGGATACTCGGTTACCTAGGATTATGGAATCCACAGTTGACTGTAAAGTGTGGGGTAGCACTTAGTGAAAAGCACCTCCAACTATACAAATTCACTGGCCTATAAAATGGCTCTTTCCTCATAAAAAGAGCTTGGAATCGTTCTGGTTAGTGTTCAGAAGACAGCAGGAACGTTGGGATCTGAAGTCAAAATAAAAAACCTGTTGCTCAGTAAATCCCCGCTGTGTCCCTGCTATGAGCACCCCATGTAGCTTTGGTTGTCTTTGAAAGTACATAAAAAAACCTGGAAAGGTACGGAGCAGGTCAAAAAGGTAACCAGAAGTACAGTGCAAGTTTCACGTGATGAGTAAACACTTGGGCTGTTTCAGCTGGGTGGAAGAGGCAGCAAAGGAAGATCTGATGTTTGTAAAATTAAAAATGGTATGGCAAAGGAGAACAGGGAATGTTTTCATCACAGAGCGCAGAAAGTTCACAACAGGTACCTGCTGACATGAAGCAGCAAATCAAAACCAAAGGCAATGTTGTTACCCTAAGCAAATAGCAAAACTGGCTGTCACGGGCTGCATGTTCAAAAGCATGTCAACAGGTTCAAAAGTCAGCGTTTCTGATAAGACCAGTTGCACCGATAGTCATTCAACGTGATCCAAACCTGGCCTCTGCCTTAGGCGCACCCCGAACACGCGCGGGGTTGGGGGAGGACTAAGGACGTATTCCGTTGCATCGCTTTCCCTAAGCGTGTCCCGCTAGCCTGGGTCAGGGACCACTGCTGTGAGGTTTTTCCCCCTTACACATAGGGAGCTAGCCTGAGCTTTGCAATAAGATATGAACGCTGCGGACAGGTGCCTTTTATGTTAACCCCTCTGCTGTACCTGCCCAGACTCCGGCTGGGGTGTTGAGGGCCCAGTGCAGAAGCTGCTCGTTGGCACTGTCCAAGGCAGCGATGCACGGGTGGCTTTGCCTGTCTTCGGAGAGGATGTGAGGTGGAGCCTAGGCAGAATGGTAATTCCAGTGTAAGATACCAGTGGACAGCCTTGTTTAGCTTGCATTATCTTATCATGCATTTTACACCAAAACCACACTAATTGCCTACAAATTGAGGTATCTGTTACTGTAATGACCAGGTAGCAGTGCAATTATTTTTCAGCTTAATGAAATCAGGAACTTATACCTCAGGATAAATGTTTCCCTCACACTTTGCACTTTTTCCATAAGAACACTGAAGAAATGGACACTTCTTGGTAGCTTATGAAATCACTGGCAAGGCTTCTGCTCACAGCGTGACCTTCTTTGAGCAGGGGTGGTCTTCCTCTTCCCAGTGACGCAATCTGAGGGCTTTGCTGTACTTTGCATGCAGTGACTCCTTTATTTTTTGATGGCAGTATGATCTACAGAGTCAGCAAATCTGAGCATGAAATATTACAGTTCCAGTCAAAGGAGGTGAAACCCATCTTATGCTATTCTTGTCTCACTTCCTTACCAATAGCTGGAAGCAGCAGTCATTAAGAGTTGCTGCATTTTGACTCTACTTGTCCATTCTTGTCAACAACGAGGTTTTAAAGAGACTGGGACTTGTTTTTGGAAGAAGTAGTTCTTGATCCCTTCCAGACGGAAAGTTTGGCTGCAGTGGACGGGTGCCCTACGTTCGGGAGCGTGACTTTGCTAGCTCACTCTCATACCGTACGTGCAAAGCGTGAGCTTGCCGACAAGGTGGTGCAGGTACCTCTGCCTGCTTTCAGGGAGAGCAAACTGGCCCCTGGACTGAAGTTCAGCCTGCGGTCAAGAAGGGAAGCTCTGCAGGCAGTCTGCAAGTGAGAAGCATATCAGGTTTTACAGTAACAAGTAGGTTTTAGCATCGTGAAAGCTTGTAATCAGGTAAGTTATGATGTTCAGAGCTGTTATTTAATGAGAAAGGGACTCCTTTTCACCATTACCAAGTGTTATCTTGGAAAACTAAGATCTAAGAAAATTGCAGCTATTTCCTGTTTACAACTACAGAACCCCTTTGTTTGGGAGGCTCAAGAATAGATACTTTTAATGGTACTTGTTTTCAACTTGTTTTTTTTTTTGTTCAATCCAAATAAACCATTCTTCTTTTGCTTTTGTAATATGTGTTCCTCAAATATGTGGGAATTTCCTTCTAAAAATAAGCTTTCTAAGAGTACTCAGAAAATTGTCAGAATGCTGACATCAGCTGAATATTTGAACTGGCTCAAACGAGGGAGGAGTGGAAATAACAATAGGGGGTGGTGATCGGAATAATACTGTGCTTGGAGAGCTCCAGACATTCTGCACACTTTCTGTCTTTATCCCACCCATTCTGTGTATTCTTAAATATAATCAGTAAAGGACGTTTAAGTGTTTATCAACCTCACATAGCTTCTGTTCCAAGGTTAACACACCTATGATACAAGTGAGTTCAGTTTTCTCAAAGAAACTGAATTTTGTTAATCCATTTACCTCCTATCACCAAGAGTGGTTTCACAAAGGAAAAACTGTTCCTGCTAAACTAATCCACACTCCAAGACAAAGTGATTTCTGTGAAGCACTTCAAATAACATAAGCTCTGTGTGTTTTTGAAGTTAGGAGGCCTTTTCGAAGAGAAAAATGTGACAGCTTACATTGTTTTGTGTAGTGTAATGCTTGAAAATGTGACTTTTTCTAAATACACTACGTGTTCTGAGCCATCTGATCAATGAAATAAAATTATCAAATCTATCTCTATTAAAAATCTTAAACAAAGCCAAGACTGCTATCTTGTTATGGGTCAAGAAATAGTACTTAAATACTAAATTATTACATACAATCTGAAAAATGGATGCAAAACCTGAGGTAAGACTACAGCTATCTTGAAAACATGCTTTGCTCTGGAAAGGATGAGTAATTAAACACATGCCCCAGCTACAGACAGAAACTTGGTTTATGGCATGAAGTTTTCAATACCAGCCACAGTGCTGAACTGTGCTTGCCTTTCTGTAGAAACTCCAACCTCGTCTTTCTGACAATGCTTTTAGTCCTTATACTAAAAAGAGGAGAGAGCTCTTCTCCATGCTTAGTCATACCCCACCTCTCACTGTACGCTAGTCGTCCTGTACAGAAAATTTTTTCTGTACTATTATACCGGTGCGTTTGTCTGTGGGGCAACAGTGGGGTTTTAAAACGGCAAAGAGGTAGGAGGCAGAGCATCCCTTCCTGGCCACTGTGGGGTTGGATGCAGCTGCAGAGCTCCAGCTGCCTGCTCCCACCTGGGTCCCTCGCTGCCCCCACCTTGAGAAACCAAGCACCGGCTGGGTTAGCCAAAGAGTGCAATTTCATCTGTATGTATCTGTTGGTCAGGCCTTTCAGCCAACAGTAGGAACAGTAGGGGTTTAGACCCCACAGAAGCAGCAGCGCTGAGTGGTTTAAGGCAGTGAAAGGGAGGACAGCCCAGGCGTGCATAGGTGCAGCTTTGTCCAATAGGCCATGGGAGAAAGTCTCCTCAGGCACGAGTAATGCATGTGTTGGTAAACCCCTACTGCAAAAATAAGAGGGACAAAGCAGGCTTTAGCCTGGCTACTGTTATTTAGAAAAGGAGGGGAAGGGAATACCATCAAACTTCTCCTATAGTTCTCCCTTCACTAGGAAGAAATTAACTGTTATAATATTATGGGCAAATGTAAACAAAGGCACCCTCTGGTTACTAAAGCTATCAGTAGCTGCATGCTTCTACAAAGATGCTATAGCTGTGTGGGACAGAGGCAGCAGTAAGGAAAAAAATGCTTCTAAAAAGGAAGGTTGTCTATTCTGGGCCTTTATTCAAGAAAACTTGCAAAGACCGATGCATGTTTTTTTCTTGTAGGAGTTCACACTTTATTTGGAGAGTAATATTATGCACATACAAAAGCACTTGGTTACAGTAATCAGCTTAATTTTACCTTTTGGCAGTTATTCCGAAACCTGACTGTCCAAAGGATGCAAACTTTGCTCTGTATTGCACTTAAACCATTACAGGTAGTCAAATCACTGCTTGCAGTTAGATGCTTCTAGTACTACAGCTGGCTTAGTCCAAGAAGTAACTATCTCCTTCCCTACCTAGCTTTTACCTTTACTGGTTTAAAATCACTCAATGTGGAATGAATATTTCATGGGCAGAGCAGTGATGAAGCCCTGCAGACATTCAGAAATAAGTCTCGGGAATTATTCTGTAGGGCCCTATACTGCTTCTGCATTCCCCAGATCAAAGCATCTTTAGAAGATGAAAAAGTTGTATTAATTAAATGTCTACCTCAAAATTATTCTAGCTGGTCTGTAACAGATCACAAGAGACTTCTCCCCCACTTATCCTTGGTCCTTCCTCTCCCATGCAATAGTGAAGATTTTTAAAATAAACTCTATTAAAGGCACAGCCTGACTCTTCAGAAGGGTGGGGTTTTTGCCATGGGGATGGGGCACCACCCACCTGCTCTGTAACCAATAAAGGGGTTTCACTTTCTGCCTCCAGCCGCTGAGGAGCGCGCCAAGGGCAGCTCAGTGTCTCGGAGCTGGAATTCCTCCCGGCAGGAACCTGTGGAGCTGTAGGTACGGGCATGACCGGACACTCTTTGACAGCTCCAAGCAACCTGCAACTCATTTTAGAAATAAGCTGGGTTTATTCAGTCTTAAAACTGCTTACTAGCGATTTCCTTCAAGGTTGGCGTTGCCAGTTTACGAGCAACACGTTAACCTACAGCAGAGAGCTAAGAGCAGCAGGATGGCCATTTTCCGGTGCAGAAGTATCAAGGCAGTTACACACAACCTATATCACTTGCCAAGATTTTAACTCCTTTCCCATTAAGGGACAAGGCTTAAGAGATATTGGCTAGTTACCTCCAGCCTGATTGTAACTAATTGCTTTAATCGTAAGAAGAGCCAACTAAGACAAATAATTTACTAAGAATTTACTGAGAATCAATAGGAAGATACAGTTTCCAAGTTACTATTTAAGGTGCAAACTGAAATTCATACTGAAGTGACCCCCCCCTTTGCTGCAGAGTATAGCCAGCAATCACTCACTCGATCAGAAAGCAGCTCGAGGCTGGGTCCTGCCTTCTCTCAGTTTCCATCAGTTTCCACATCTTAGACATTAGACAAACCTTTGTGAACAGCCAAGACTAAGTTTAGGAGATGTGGTAGTGTTGGGCTGACAGTTGGACTTGATGATCCTAGAGGTCTTTTCCAACCTTAATGATTCTATGAGTGTATGATTCTAAGTTTCCGTTACGCAAAAGCCTCTCTTTTCATGCAAGAGACTGACATTATATAAATGACTGAAATATTTATCTGGTATCTGATCTGGTGGCATTAAGACAGAACTGGGGAGTGAGTCAGACAGAATATAGAAGTTGCTGAATATGAGAGGATGGACAAACTGAAGTGCTTTATCAAAAATGAGAGTTGTAAAATTGAGACCTGGATGGGAAATGACCAGGCTTGAAAGCTGATGAGTTCGGTTTTTTGGTTGCTGTGTAAGAAAGAAATATACAATTACATGCTTGTGATAAGACCAGGTTAGCACAGAGCAATGGTAGCAGCCTGTTTTCCACATCTAGTAAGAGAAGTAACAGGCTTAAACCGAATTGAGAATGATTCAAGCAGGTGACTGAGAGCAGTTTTTAACAGTGCCTGTACTGACATAATGGGCGAAATGCCAGCTGGAGGATAGGAAAGTCTCCACCCTTAATGATTTTAAGAACTTGGGACAGGTGACAAATGTCCTGCCCTATCATCTTTAAATCTGAGATAAAGCTAGCTATTACTAATTGTTATTAAACTGTTTTGTTTTGTTTTAAAGGGGGAGAGACACGACAATTCACCCAAGTCACCCCTGCTCAAGCAGCAGCTGAAATGATTGTGGAAAGTTTTCCAAAACTTCCATCAGAGAGGCCCTTGCTGTACTTAGGCTGATCCCCCGCAGTCCTTTCCCATCATTTTAACAAGTGCACTTAATCTTTGCTGCACTTTAAATGCTATCCTGACTACCTGAAACTAGTACTGTTTCACACGTGTGTATAAATAAACAAGGGGCTAAACCTTTCACAGCTTTATGGCAAAACCTACACCCTACGCTTGCCTACACAGCTGGGATGTCTACCCATTGCGAGGGAACAACCACACAGGTTTTTCTTACACAAACACACACCGCCTCTCCTTTCCCATCAGTGCCTGCCTTCTCAAAAAAACAGGGCAAAAATTACTGAGCGAATGGTGTGGAGTTTGTTCTCTTGATTTATTGTACAGCTCTAATATATTTTATTCGAATCTTGGCAAAGACAAAACTACCAGATTTCTTCCTAGGAAATGTTATGAGACATTAACCTATTGCACAGCACTCAGAACAAACTCTTTTACAACATTTCCATGAAGGTCAGCATTGCCTCCTTCCCACACAGCACAAACAAAATGTACAAAGCATCTTTAAACAGGGGGCTTGGGTCTTTTTTGTACAGTAAAGCTGACTTTTTTTTTTTCCAGAAGTCTTCAGCACTCTATACAGAACTTTCCACAGGGCTCCTGGATTACACAGCTTCATCTTTTACCATCACGTGTGTGTCTACCATATCAGTTACTTTCTATTTCTAAATTAATGGAGTTGTCTCTTAAAACGCATTCTTTTTTCCCTCCCATCCTGCTCCAGAGCCACGCTGTTCTCATGGTTAAAAAAAAAAAACCAAAAACAACCCAACTTCTTCCAAGTTCCAGGCTGAAGTGATTTATTGCTCGTGTACAAACATCTGTTCCTATGCCAGTATTGTCCATGGCTTGATTACCTCGCTCCCACACTGCTGCTCATGCTGCCGTGCACCCCTGTCCTCTTTCAACCTTGACTTTGAGGCTAAATAAACCACACAGCTCGGTCTTCTCCAAGACAGAGGGCTGTTATTTCACTTGACATTTCTCTCTATCTATTAAAAATCTGAACCCACCCGCTTGGGCCTTGGACGACTAGGAGAAAGAACACGTTAATGCCACCATACGTTTGTCCTTTTCACAACTGGCTTGCTCAGTGCTTCGGAGTGCCCCCTCGAGCCGCCGGTGCTCCCCGACCAGGCACACCCACGTGCTGACTGCTGCTACAGCAGTTCTGCAAAGCCAGCTCCAGCATACCAAAAGTGTCACTCAGCATCTGGCAGCCCAATACGGACTTGGCTTCTTCAGAAGAGCTAACTCATTTGTCTAACATCTCACAGATATAGTCTGGCGCCAGGGACTGAGTCCAGTTCCTCTGAGAGCTTTTGAATACCTCAGCCATGAGACACTGCCCCCATCCTTTCTCCTCCTCCAGTCTCCTACTAGATTCCTGTGCGCTAACTGGCCACAGACCAGGCAATGCTCATGGCGCCAGACCTGCCGCATGGTCTGTTCCTGCCCCGGATGGGGCTAATCTTGTGCGTTGACCAAGTGCCATAGAGGAGAAAAACAAACCACCTGTAATAGGGGACTGTCAAGGCGCATGAAAGGGGAGGCAGCGGATTGCCTTCAGTGCTTGACTTTGCAGCACAGACATTGAATGTCTCTGTAACAGTGTGTGCATACAAGAGGTTTCCTGGCATTTTTTAAAAAAGCAGAGGTTTCCTGGCATTTTTTAAAAAAAGCTCATACTGAAATCAATAGATGTCAGTGATATACACGTGACTCACTGCCAGAACTGGGACTTTTAAATCCAATGTGCAAACATCTGTCACCAGGGCGATGGGCAAGGACCTCCTCCAGACCCCTCTGCTCTGCCAGCTGGTGGTGGTGGCTACTGCAGAAGGGACCGCAAAGGTGCTCCCAAATGCACTTCAGGCAAACGCAGGTGGATGAGACAGCTCTCACATCACCCCCTGCACTCACAAGCTGAGCCTGACAGTATCAGGAGGCGGGGGGACTCTATTTTTACAAGCTTAAGCTTTACAAATTCAGTTTTGCAGGAGAGCACTTCTTCCCATGCCTCCCATCCTGATGCTGCTAGGGGAGCTGCGGGACAGTTAATAACTTCCTTATGCAGCACAGAAGAGAGGAGTCTGGTTTGCAGGAGAAATGTGTTTGTATGGGCTAAGAAAGGGATAGCGGAAGGCAAGTCGCCATTGCTGTGTGGACCGGTGGGGCTGGTCCGCTGCCAGTTGTCTGCACAGGCATTTGAACAGAGAAGCGGGAAGACCCGATTTTGAAGAGCTACCGGTTTTTCCTCTAGTTCTGATTTGGCTTTCCATCCCCCTGAGCTCTCCCCCTCCATCTCCTCCAAACAAAGCTCTCGGGACAATTCTCAGCGCCTCACTGCAGTGCAGCTCTTGGCCCTACTTTGCCCCCCAGCTTGCTCTCCATGTCCCTTTCCTCCCTCCCACATGTTCCCAGCTGCCTTTTCCAATTAAACCAGTCACAGCTTCCAGCTGCCTCTCATCAAATCCCAGTCCCTCATCCTTCTCCCACCCAAGCCCTTTGACAACAAATCCCCCTCTCTACAACTCAAAGGCAACTCCTTTCCCCTGCCCCACGTTCACCCCACCCATCATCTACATCTTCTCCCTCTCCCCTATAGCCCTTTCCATTATTAAGCACTGGAAAGCTGAAGGCTGGATTCAGGAGTCTTCCTTAGGACCACCAGCAACAGGGAAAGAGGGGCTAGAGGAGAAGGCATCAGTGGGAGCACAGGAAGGGCAGACTCCTCCATGCACAGCCCCAGCACCGCAGCCCCAGCCCTAGTTACGTGGCTTTGATTCCCACTGCTGCATGTTCTATACCACATTGAGCTTTCCTATGGGAAAGAGAGGTGTGAGCATGCTCACTGAAGATAAAACCAGTGCAGATTTTATTTGGTATAATTAAAAAGATATGCACACATACCAAAACCACTTTTTACTGAGCACATGCTGGTTTTTTTTAACAACCATTAATATATTTGGCCAAATCAGAATAGAAGGCAGAGGTAAAACCAAAATGCAGCAGGCATCCTCTACACAGAGGTCACTTCCCCAACCTCAAATGGAGTTCCTGTCCCAAAGCACTGAAGTGACAAATGATTTCAAAGAAACATCTTCGAGTATTTGAACATAAGCAAAAAGGCCATCACATCCTAACCCTGGGTTCAAAAGAACACGTACGGTTTTGACTGAACTTTCCCAAAGAGACATAAACCCTAAGTTAAACCTTAAGTTTCAGCCTACGTGCAGCTGAAGTTTGGCAAAGTTCGACAACTGGAAACAGGGCGACAAATGTGGAAGTGCCAGGGAAAGACCCAATTCCCATTTAATAGTGCCAAGAAATGGCACTGCAGGTGCTGTAGGTCAGCAGCAGAGTTTAACGCCTCAGTGCTGGAAGCAAGTATTTCCCAGGACTCAATACCCAGACACGCTCCAAGTACTGAAGAGTTAATCAGCTTTCAGCTGTTTGCCTGGTGCTGAGACTGCCAAAGGTACGCCTCAGCAACAAGCAACAGGTCCCTCAGTCACTGAGAACCACCACCGTAACAAGGTTCGATTTAACGGTCACCTCTAAATCACAGTCGGAAGGACAATCCGGTCCCCGGCCCCTCACTCACGCGTGAGTAGCCAGGGAGGCAATGAAATCTTCTGCTAATGCAAGATTTGCTTTGACAATCTTGTTTTTCCCACATCCTTCTCCAGGGTGGTTGGTGACAAGTCAAGTTAGATAGGAATGGCGAAATAATGCCCAAGATAGTCCCAGCGCTGCATGGATCGCAGCGTGGTTCTGAGAAGTGACATGCACCGTACTTACTGTCCCTGTGCTCCAGATACCATCACAGAGTCTCAGTGGCAACTCCTCGTGTTCAAGAAGGGAACAGAACGTGCTGTCAGACTTGTTGGCGCGCACAGTCTTTCTCAGGAGCTCGGTTCTCCACTGAAATGTTATTTAATTGCATTACCATAATAAACCCAGAAATTCCGCACTATTTTTTTTATCATCGGGCTTACTGAAAGCGGTAATATCAAGAACTTAATGTAGAAACTCTGAACTTTTCTTGATGCACAGACTGATGGGGCAGAGGGGGAGATAAAACGACCCATGCGATACTGAAGTTGTTAAATACGTAACTCATGACCGTTTAACACCTCTCAGAGGATGCTGCAGCCAGCAGAGCTACTGAACTACTTCTGTTGGGCCTGAAGCATGTGAGTACATACCATGGGTATCCACAACGACTCCATCAGTAACGTTCCAGGGTGTGCAAGTAATGCCGGGGCTAAGTGTTTCTTGACCCTGGGCTTCAAGCATTTCTCACAAGTATGTTGCTACAGTTGCCTCACCAAAAGCAACAATTTAAATACAGATAGAATGCTGTAAGAGAGCAATTAACAATTCCAGCATGGAAATATCACAGCCTTCTATGTCCAATTACAGCACTCAAGTTTCCACCTCCCTTAAGGCAAACACACGGTGACCAGAAGTTAAGTAAAAAAAGATGACAGAGTCTTGTGAGCATTTGTCAGTTCTGTTCCCATTTCCCACTATGACTTTTTAGTATATTAAAAAGTTGTTAATTCATGATACGTAATGTAGCACAAATAGGTATTTTTCCCAAATCTCAGCCTGAACTACTAGAACTCTGTGGCTCAGTCCAGCTCTCCCATTTCAAGCCTGCCAAGTTCAGCTTGGCTGTAAGACATGTGTATTGTTCCCTTGCTTATCAGGCCATCCTCTGCTCTGAATGATGACGTTTTCTGCATCATTCAGGAGAACCAGGACTTCAGTTCAAAATCTCAGTTAAGCACAGTAACAGTAAAAAAAAAAAAAAAAAAAAAAAGCAGGTGACCGAGCCATAAACCTCCAGCTACTCTGAAAATGCGGTTTAGTCATGGGTGTCCTGCCTTCAGCAGGTTCTGCTTACTTCCAAAGACCTCTGCCAGTGAAACTCCACACTGGTCGTCCTAATCAGACCTGTTTCTCTCTTTTCAGGTAAGTACCAACACTGTCACTTGACAGTACTTTTTTTCTTCAAGCTACGGGTTACAGGGTGGACAAGGATATGCTGGGAGCATCTGGAACGATGCTTTCAGACACCTTCAAAACACCTTGACGAGAAAAATGGGATGCATTTGTTGGTGAGCCTTGGTTGTCCGCCTTAGGCGAGGGGATTTTAGAAAGCCTTCTAGCGACCAAAGCACACACGTTGCAACATCAGTCATTAAGCAACCGTCATGCAGTCTTAGATGCTCTTGCACGTCCTGCTCAAAGATCCCACTCTGGGCTACTTACTCCTTTTTCAGTTTTGGATATTTCTTGTAGATTGTTTGAGAGTCTTCTAATGAACTCGGGCGACCTGAATGCAAATCAGGAATTGCACTTGCTATATTTTGTACGCTTTGCCAGACAGAGCCCTTTTCACAGTATACAAAAAAAAAACCCAACCCCACAAAACCCCAGAAAAACAGCTTGGGGTGAAAAAAAATTTGAATTAATCACTAACAAAGAGCAACTGTGTCAGTGAACAACTTCTGCTGAGAGAAATAAGTCTTGATACAGAAAACGCATGTGTATCAAACATGGAAACTGCTTCAGAAAATAACAAATAATTTGCAATTAGTGGATTTCTTCCTGGCTATAAACTTCAAGTTAAGCTAGATGGCAACACTTCTTTCTTCATCATGATGAACTGGTGTAAGCGAAACTAAGCATGGATTTCTAACAACTTCTTACGAAAAGACATTTACCACCCGAAACAGCAAAATTAAATTCCCTGTTGGGGTGAAGCGGATGCTTAACAGTTGCACCGTACAAATCTGTGACAGCAGCTTGCTAAAAACAAATCAGCAAGATATACTGGACTTTAATCTGCCATCCGACATAAGAAAATAAGTACCGTATCATCATTTGGCATGCAAAAAACAAAATCTTATTTTCTTCCCAAACCTGCCAGTACAAGCCAGGCTGGGTGTATTCCCAGAAAAGCTTTCCAAATTAGGCTACCCAGCATAGGTTACCAAGGCATTAATACAGGTATTGTCCATCTATACAGATATCATTATTAAATACCACTAGAACACCCAGAGACAAGTTTTGCTCTCACGGTGCCTGTGAGAGAATGCAGAAACATCCCTTGGATAATACGAAAGGTTGTTCCAGCACAAAACGATTTTTACTTCAAGCAGAAGCCAAAGGATGCAGAATTGTATGAAACGTGCTACTGTGAAACAGATAGATTTACTCAAAAACATTCTTTATGACGTTTTGCCATCAGATAATGAAAGAAACCTGCTTCTTGTGCCGATGTACTCTCAGGTGGGAAGGTCAAGGAAGAAAAGGAGCTAAAATAAATGAAGGTTCATCCTAACTAACTGACGTGTCTTACAGCACAATATTCAGAGCACCAAAACCTACAGTGCAACTCAAATGTTTCCTCCAAGATAACATAATGTCTTTGAACCGCCTTTATTTCCAGCACTTCATATAAATATAGCTTTCTTCCTGATCCTAGATTATCCCCAAATTGAAGTTCATGTTTGGTTTGTATTTGAGGACTGCTTGTAAACATCCCTATAACCCTGGATACTCTTACGGGGCCATTTAAATGCTGCCAGACTGTAACAGACTCAAAAGCGGTCTCTAAGAAGTTAAATACTACATCCCTAAGTTACAGTTGAACCATCCATCCCCAAATTAAGACAAAAAAAAAAAAAAAAAAGATACCCGAACATACAAATACACAGATATACACTGTTCTCATAAAAGTTGCAGGATGTCTAAAGGAAAATGTCATTTTAAAATCCAAAATGAAACTTAAGTTTTTATTTTCTTTTCTTCTTTTTGTAATAGAAGTTTTTATTTGGGAAGTTTGTGATTAATTTGTCTTGGCCTCGTGAGGAAACTTTTGCTTTTGTCCAGGAGTTGCCAGCTGACAGGATGTTATTGTTCAGAAGGGATGTGACCAGGAGGACCCTGTGCACGGCACAATGCATCTGCCCGGAAGTGAGGGGAGAAAAGTGATTCTCCCATCTGGCTGAGACAACGAAATGGAAATAGCGAGCGTTTGCCTTCCAGTTACAGTCACCTCTATACACGTCCCCAAGAAATATGTTAGTCACCTGTACGTCACATGAGTACCACCACCTAATTAGATCAATGCTGTACAAAGAATCCCTATTTTAAAAAGAAATACAGATTTCTTCAGAAAAGCAAAGACTTCTGCCACAAACACCTTTGAAACACATAAGTGGGCAAATGCTTGCCCTCTCCGCACAACCGCTTACCCTGCTGCTCCGAACAGACAGAGGGAGTCGGACAGGTTTCCCCTTCCCTCAGCCGGCACCCCCCTCCCCGGAGCATTGGCACCCCGCAGGGCAGAGCCCAGCCCCACAGGGCCACCGGCCGGCCATTCCTCCGCGGCGGCTGGCACCCTCCTGCCTGTCCAGCTCCAGGCCTGCGCTGATCTCGGCAGCGACCTTCACAGAAGCCCCTCGTACGCCTTTCAGCAGCGATATGACAGAGCCGAGTGTGCTTCAGCACTCGGGAAGGGCGACACTCTTATGGCAATGCCTTTCAAGCCCTCTAGTCCCTTGCCAAGAGTCTTCATTTGGGGGATTTTTAGGTTTCGAGGCAGTTTTTCTGGAATAACACCCGTGCTTCGCACGTGGTGGCCGTTTCACATTACCGGGGCTCTGAGATCCACACCTTGTCCAGAGGTCGCCTCTTACCAAATCCTTCTCTGAAATAAAATATCGCTGGTGCCCTCTCCACACACCGGGGTGCAGGGCAGCCGCGGTCCCCAGAGGGCACACAGCCCCACCGACCACAAGGGTGGGAAGCGGGGGTCTTGGGCCCTACTGGGCGTCTTTGCTTCTGCCAGGGCTGCCCTCGCCCGGACAGCCAGGCGAGCCAGGCCGCCGCCATTCCTCCGCTCAGCCCCCGCCGCCTCTCCTCAGGCCGTCATGACAGAGCCGGACCCCTCCGCCCGCCCGCCCAGGCGCAGCTCCCCGCCCGGCCCGGGCCCGGGCCCCGGCCCTCACCTGGCGGCGGGCTCTCCCCGCCGGCCGCGGGGCGCGGGCGCTACCGGGCGTCGCCGCCGCTGAGGGGGTAGGCGAGGAGGCTCATGGCCTCGCTGCAGGCGGCCTCCACCTGCCGCACCTGCTGGCGGCTGAGGCGCTCCCGCCAGGCGTGGATGGCCTCCCGCGCGTCGCGGGGGGAGATGAGGAAGGGCCGGTCGGAGGAGTAGGCGGCGCCGCGGGTCATGTTGAGCACAAAGGTCTCCAGGGCGGGCGGCACCGGCAGCCCGGCGAAGCGCAGCAAGCGGCGCAGCTGGGCGCGGGGTTCCCGCACCAGGTCCTCGTAACGCAGCTGCGTGTAGCGGCGGCGGAGCCAGGCCGGGGCGCGGCGGGCCAGGAGGAGGTCGCGGAGCCAGGCCTGGCAGATCACCTCCAGGGCGCCGCCGAGGAAGAACTCGGCGCGGTGCTGGGGCTGCGGAGCCCGCCCGCCGCCCAGCAGGCCCGGCGGCAGCGGGGGCTGCTGGTGGCGGGGCGGCCCCCGCGGGTCGGCGCGGTGGCGGCTGCGCAACACCTGGATGCTCTCCCGCAGCAGCGCCTGCCGGGCCTTCAGGCGGGAGTTGTGGACGGCGCGGGGGTCGCGGAAGAGCTGCACCACCCGCAGGTTGAGGCCGGGCTCCCGCAGCAGCGGCAGCAGGGCGCCCAGCTCCAGCAGCCTCACGTCCTTGATGACCACCACCGGGTACTTGCGGCACTCGGCCTCCAGCTCCCGCAGCGCCCGCGGCGGGCACCTCTCCTCGCAGGAGGCGCCGTCGACGAGGCCGATCTCCCGGCGGGGCCGCGGGGCGGCGGGGCAGAGCGGCGGCGAGCAGATCACCTTGTTGGTGCGCCAGCCGAAGATGCTGGCTGTGGTGAGGTTGGCGGGAGCGGGCGGGGCGGGGGCCAGCGGGTCGCGGGGGGCGGGCGGGGCGGCGTAGAGGCGCAGGACGGAGAAGTCGCATCGGAAGAGGGCGCGCAGCATGTCGCGGAGGGCGCCCTGCAGGCTCAGCGCATCCCCCGGGTAGAGGGCCTGCCACAGGTGCCACATGGGCTCGTACAGGTAGAAGACGTCGGGGTGCTGGTTGAAGAGCTCCCCCAGGAAGGAGGAGCCCGTGCGCCAGGTGGCGTGCAGGTAGATGTGCCGCTTGCCCGCCGCCGCGCTGCCGTTGCCCGCCGCGCCGCCCTCCTCATCCTCATCCTCCTCCTCCAGCGGCGGCTGCTGCTGCTCCCAGCCCCACTCGCTCAGCGCCTCCTCCAGCTGGGGCAGCGCCGCAGCAGCGGCTCCTCGTCCGCCCGCCCCCGCCTGGCCCCGTAGTCCAGCGCGTAGGGCACCAGCAGCAGCAGCAGCAGCGTGTACAGCACCAGCACGGCGGCGAAGCGCCGGTGCTCGCCCCGCCACCGCCACCGCCGCCGGCCCTTCATCGCGGGGGGCGGCTCCGGGACGCCGGACAGACTCTGTCAACCCTCAGCCTGCCGGAGGGCGGCTCTTCCCGACGAGGCAAAGTTAGCGGCGGCGGGGGGTGTGGGCTGCGGGCGGCCCTCCCCGCCGGGGAGCACGCCCACGGGCACGACGGACAGGCTCGGGGCCGCCGGCCCCGCCGCCCGCCCGCCCTCGCCGCCGCCTCCTCCTTCTTCTCCTCCCCCTCCTCCTCCTCCTCCTCCTCCTCGCAGCGCGACGCGGAAGGGCCCGCACCTGCCCTCGCCGCCGCCTGAGGAGCCGCCGCCGGCGGGCGCGGGCTGCCGCTGCTCCCGCCGCTGCTGCGGCTCCCGCTGCCGCGGTGCCGGGCTGCGGGCCGCCGGGCCGCCCGGCCTCCCTCCCCCCGGGCAGGGCCGGAGAGGCGGGCTCGGCACCTCGGGAGTCGCCCCCGCCCAGAAAAGGGAGCAGCGCAAAGGAGGTACGTTAGCCAGGACAGGTGCCCTGCAGCTGA
This sequence comes from Phalacrocorax aristotelis, assembly GCF_949628215.1. Taxonomy (NCBI): domain Eukaryota; kingdom Metazoa; phylum Chordata; class Aves; order Suliformes; family Phalacrocoracidae; genus Phalacrocorax; species Phalacrocorax aristotelis. The sequence goes on along the minus strand of NC_134276.1, from coordinate 75,075,224 downwards.
GACTGACCTGAGGAGGAGCGTTTGGTCCTCTTACCTGCCAGGTCTCCAGATAAAGAGCACGCTACAGTAACAAGAAGAGGTGTAAATGTATTTTTAGGATGGATGGCAGCTATTAAAATCTGCAGCAGGTTTCGGAAACACTGCAGTTCAGCGCTGTAGAGAGCTGTGGGATTTCTCAGCCACGCTTTTCTCTATGTGTGCGTGCTGATGGGATACGGACATCTTGATTGTGACTCATTGCTCCAGTTTATGAATCTAAAAGTTTTGCATCCACCCGAGCTGGTCACCCTTTGCAGTTGGTAGGAAGAAATGGGACATCCAATCTGTCTTGGATGTCTGATAGCCTTCTGGTAACCCTTCTCTTTATTAACTACAGTGGGAGCATAACATTACTGGCTCACGCTTCTAGTTTTTTTAGACAGCTAAGATTAGTTTAAATAAATCTCTTGTGGGATGGAGAGTCAGCAAGAGGTTGACTTCAGGTGTTTAAATTCAAATGTATAGTCTCAAAATCTCCAGCCCAGCCCCTGCCTGACCTTGGAATACGCTCACAGAAAGAGAGGGATCACAATCCTGTGCTCCTGCTTAAGGCCTCCACCTGGCAGAAAAGCAATGTCCCCTTCCTGCTGACCGTCCTAACCTCTAGGCAATGAGTGGTGTCCTCTGTAAAACACTACTGATATTTCAGTATGGGGTGCAGAGTAAAACTTGGCGAGGATAACACAGTTCTCACCCTCAGCGTGCGATGCTTTGTATGCACCTGTGGTAAGGCATATGACACAACCATAGGCAATGGTTTCACATACAACAGGGCACAGAAATGACCCACTAGATACATAGGTTCTAAAAATGTTCCTTCTAGAGTATAGAGGTCTAGATACGGAGTCTGCAGCTGCTGCATGTAGTCTGAATGTCTAGCTATTAAAGGATAATCTTTGTCAAATTTATTGGGCAAAATACGAGGAGCACAAAGCAATGTGAGAGAAAAAGCATGCTTCCCTTCTCCAGGTGGTGAGCCAGCAGTCTGCCTGCTAACACTTTACTTGACCTCTGTTAAGTAAGTGTTAAAGACTGGGTTTCCTGCAGTTTATGGCGTGCTGAGTGAGTAGATGGTGCCAAGCAAGGCTTATAGGCCCCTGAGCAGAAGAATGTAGAAATGATGGCATTGGAAAGGAAATTCTGCCCCAACATACCTTTCACCACTTATATTCATCATGGCTTTGGGTTTTTTAAACAGCAGGATACACCAGTGTGGGTTTCAGCTCTGACTCTGTAAAGGCCAGGATTTCATACAGACCCTCAAGCAACCAAAGGAGGACAACAGAATAAAAATACACTTGCCAAAACCAGGTCACAGTCTTCCCAAAAAACCTTCCCCTATCCAAAGAACATGCATATCTAGTACTTTGAGAGGTATCTCCAGCATAGTTGACTTCTCTGGCATCATGCAAAATAGTAATTTTGGAAGATTTACCAAGCTGGGGTCCTGAGAAGCGCAGAGGAGAATGGATAACTCTGAGCTGCTGGGCTTTCCCCTTTGTAAGCAAAATACTAAGTTGGCAGTAGCATCAGCACCACCACTGACAAAGGAACCACAGTGCAGTACATGCTACCTTAAACTAATTTTGTATTGGTTTCTATGACATGTACTTGTCTAGAAACTTAAATCAAGGTCTTTAAATTGCCTAACTAAAGTAAAGCTGACTTGAAAAGAATGAAACAACTCACTGAGTAAGATGGCCTGCCAGACAAATGAGAGACCTCAGAAATAAAACTACGTATATTATGCTGATTTTTTTTCAGACAATGGAGCTACAAATTTCTGTGGCAGCTGTTCTGGAAAAAGTGAACGACGCAAATCGCTTTATTGCAGGCTATGTCTCTACTAAGGTAAAAACACAGTCAGCTGTTAAAAGATTATCAAACCAGAAAAGAATCACAGAAAATGTTTTGTTCTGCACCTTCACATCGGTTCCTCGTCTGAAAGAGGATTAGCCTGGAAGTGTTTACTTTGGTTGTTTTGGGTTAGGGCTTTTTTGGCGTGGGGAGGTTCCAACAAAGCCAGTATTCATTCTGCCACCCAGCAGGTGCCTGCGCTAGGCTTGAAATCGCAGAGCTCCAGCCTTCCTGAAGGGTCATGTGAAGTACCCAGTTTGAGCATTGCTGGTCCGAACAGAGCTGGGAAGAGACTGGCTTTCGTTTTTCTTGCTTTTCAGTAATGTATTCATTTGTTCTCTCTTCAGAACAGATAAGGGTGATGATTTTCCCTCATCTAGGCTTTTTCTACGAACCATAATGACACCATTTACATATATATGATCTTCTGCATCTCCTTCCCAGAGCAGGACAGTTCAGTACCCGAGAGAGGCAGCCAGGTTCTTCTTCATTGGTCTGCCAAGCAGCCTGCCCATTTGGAATCTAGCTCCTGCATTTCTTGGTGATAATTCTGTGCTTTACATTATTTTATAAAGGGGAAAAAAAAAGAATATGGGCATAACATGTTCTGCATAGTTTAGTATAGCAGTATTTCCTTTCTAGTTTCCAAGCTTGTCACTGAAAGTACTGGCTGTTTTTAATCTACATAACATTGGCTTCCTGTGTATTATGTCTCTACCTTAATTTTTGCTTTTCCGTCTCTCACAGTACTTCTACTGACAGGAGAGACAGCAAACGCTGGAATGCCACGTTTCAGCCTCAGAATAATTTTTATCTCCTCAGCAGGATTTTCAAAACAGAATTAGTTGCCTCTATATGTAACCATCTTTCAGCACTTGCACGCTCTTGTCATTCTCAAAGAGCACTTTGTGATTAAAAATAGCTCGAATAGCTGATAAAATTAAATATGCTTTGCACAGGGAGCACCGCCCTCAAACATCCTGGTTGTTAATGAGTGCTGTGCTTGTATGTATTGCCACTGACAGGCTTCAGCCAAAAGGAAGTCAATGGTTAATGGCAGCTTAAAAAGCTTCAAGAAGCCGACAAACTAGGACAATATTTTTATTTTTGAAGTTGCTTTGTCATCAGATGTTTCAACATGTGCAACACCACATGTTTCACATATGAGACCAGTCTTAGTAGCTCACATTTCAGAAGGGACATGTTGAGAATAGCGGGATGGAGAAGCCGGTCCAGGCAAGGCGGCCAGTGCTGAAGGGATTTTTCACAGTGGGGTTTCCCCCAAAGCGGAACAGAGATTGAGAGCCTGCAAAAGGTCAGAAATATCACAGAAGTTTTGAGAGACTCAGTGGAAATTTACAGGATATGAATAAAGTGGAAAGTTGGACAAAAGGAGAGGAGACTTCTAACCCAGCGGCTGGCGAGCAGCTGGGTGGAAGGGACTTCAGATGCAAAGCCACGTGCAGAAGGTTGTAATTCTGCTCTCTGCACGTCTCTGAGGTCACTCTTCAGTACCTGCAAGAAAGACCAGGAAATGGGACAGGAAACCTGGGGTTCACAACTGTCTTGGTCTGTGTACTCCTTCTGCTAGTTCAAACCTTGAGTTTGTGGGCTGATTTGAGAGAAGGCAGGTGTAGAGCTTCAGGTTTTGGTTAATATAATCAATCAGTCACATGCAAATCATACCACCCAATGGCTCTCTGCAAAAGAGCGGAGACAGCAGCAAGGTACGAGACCCCTCAGTGCCCCTCCAGACTGAGGGGAGCTGGCAGCTGAGATTGCGGACCATGTGGAATTGGAAGGGAGGAGGCATATTCCTTGCTCCTCTCTCCCAAATTTCTCCACTTCTCACTGAGAACTGGTAAAGTTAACTGTAAAGTTAGGTGTGCTGCTGCTCTCCGCTGCCTGACGTAACAGCTGGGCGCAGAGCGTGAGCTGGGGAGGTGTTCAGATGAAGTGAAAACCAGCACTGCAGCCTGCTTTTGGGCTAAGGGATGCTTGATAGCACAGTCTGGCATCCCTGAACTGGCTGCAGCAGCCTGACAGGTACCCAGCTAGGGGAGCTCTTCTGCACCTGAAAGAAGAGCTACACTTCATTTCTGCTTCTGATTTTTAAAGACGAACCTATTGCTAATATACTACACTGTTAAGTGTCAGAGTGGGGGTTGCCTGTGGTCTCAGCTGGCTTCTCTGGTTTTCCAAGATGCGACTTTTCCAAGAATGTGAGACCTGGGTACTGAAATGGCGGAAATTAAAAAAAAATTGAAAGCAGGGTTTTTAAAAAATTTAAGTCATGGTCCCTTTTATGTCATCAGTGATCTTGTGATGCTCCCTTTTATGCCTCTAACTTCCTCTAAGAAAAGAAGATAATGCCCGCATTGAAGGTGATAGAAAATGCTACTAGGAAATGCAACAAGAAAATGCAGGAGGTAGAAGGCAGAGCAAAACAAGTTGATGCTCAAGAGGAAGTTCAGAAAGAAAAATATATCGTTATTTATAACAGTGGAAATTCAGACACATCAGTAACAATAAAAGAAGAAAACCTCTATTCTGTGATCCAACTCAACGCTAATGTAACTTGAGTATTTCTAAGTTACGCCAAGGATGACTCTAATCTCAAGTCTTTAAGCCTTTCCCCTGCAGAGCGTGCTCTGTTATCCCATTAGCAGTGAGACAGTCATCTCACAACCCAGAAACGGGCTCACGCTACACAAATAGCCAGCACCTCCGTCGAGCCTCCTGCTGCCTGGCAATTTACAGTAGCTGCCGAAGAAAATTATTCCAATGGTAATGTGTTTCGGGTCTCGCAGCTTCGAGTACAAGAAGTGCCTCAATGCTAAAATGCGTGGGAAATAATTGTTTTTAATGGCAGAAACCGTGAATCTTTTTCTGTTTTCTCCCATTGTCACAGACTTACTATTGCTGAGTTAGAGATGCTGATTAAGAATAACAGCAAGCTTCTGCAACTCAACAAGTTAAGCCATTGTGTCGGTATAATTAGGGAACTAAATCTTTTATATTTCAGTCAAGCGAAGAAATGAACTGGAAATTTGAGGCCTATTTTTAACTGGGGATTATTTTTTTCCCAAAAAAAACCCCTCCAACAGCCACTGTAACAAAATACAGCTCTCCTGTGCCTTCTTAAGGCAATACTTTCATGCACAGAATATAATTTTTGGACAGAGAGCTATCAGCCTTTTTGTTCATTTCAGTCTTATCCACAAATCCATACTGGCATGTGCAAATGAAAATGCTGAGGGCTCAATTGCTGCACCTACTTTATAAATCTGTCTCATCAAGCTTTCTAAAGATCATTTTGTCAATTCCGAATTTCTGATGCAAATGATTTCCAGGAGCCATTGCTGTGCCTGTATGGGAGAAAGACAAATGCCAGAATGTACAACAAGTCGCTTGAAATTCACGCTTGTAGATGCTTGTTTCAGATGACCTAACTTTGATGAGGAAAATGTTAGTGGGCAAAAAGGTAGCAATTCTGGGAAACTCCTGGATTCCTGGAACCTCTGGGAACCAGTTTAGATCCCTGGCTGTCATTACTGGTTATTAATGAGGAAGTCTTCCCTGGGTTTGTTATGCTGTTAATTGGAGTTTCCCAACTTGAATGGTAGTCAGCAGTCCATAATTTCTTTTTTCAGCTGTCTAATGAGTGCCACAGATTTAAAAATTGGCGGTAGTGTCTTGCTTTGGGCCTCGACTACAAGCCTTACAAAACCTGGCCAAAGGGATCAGAGCATAACTAGGTAGCTGCAGCACACCATTGATTTAGTGATGCATCCATATGCTTAAAACACTATATGAAAACCGTTTTGGTTTGACTGTAGCCTTTATCAGCAACGAACTTGCACACTAGCTAACCACACTTCCTCAGGCTCTGCAGGACAACCCTGCTTAAGTTTCCAGTGGCACCATTTCATTTTGTGGCTCCTAAACAGAGGTCTTTATGAGTACAGACATGTCCCACCGAAGCTGAGCCCAAGCTGATCATAAGCTGCTAGATATCAGTAGTTTTAAAAGGAAATCTTCATGGTTAAGGTTTAAAATAAACTACATATAGTTTTTTATATTAAAAACTGGAAGCAATAAGCTGTGTTATTTGCCTGTGAGGACAACAGAAGGTTTCCTGGTAGGACCCCGACGCATGCCCACGTGTGCAGACTGATGCATTTCAGAGAAGCCCTGTAACTACCAGAGACAACTGCATTGACATGCACATCAGCTATCGTGGATATTTTACTCCTACTCACTCTATCGAGTTTGTGGTTGTCAGGTAAGAGAGATTTGCTTCTCAAAGCTGCAGAACAGGGACAGGGTTCTGCTGTCTTGCAGTCCCAGGACAGGCGTCTGCTACCTGCACTTCTCATTGTTGGGACCGAGCTTAGGTGGGAGTGAGAAGTAAAGGATGTGTTTGGTATCAGTGCCCTGGCAGAAAAAAAGTGATCAGGACAAAATGCTTACACAGGTTTTCTGTGAAGGGGGGACTGCTTAAATTTACTCTGGGCAGTTAACAAGCATTAATTGTTTAGGCTTTTTGCTGCTTTAGCTATGTAGACAATTTAATGCAATTTTAGGTTTTATATGACAGTGAAAATCGTCTCACAAAATTTACTAAAGCTTTAGCGCAGAAGTCATCCGCTCTTCTGCTTTCGCAGTAGCTTCACTCTTACAGTATCTGTTATAACAATGAAAAGAAAACCCACAAATGCCACTCATTAAACAAATGGGTGAACAGAAGAAAACCACACGGTAAAAGGTCATTACAGTTAATTTACAAATGAGAGAGAACTAATATTCTAGCTGAACAACAAAAAAAATGTTACATGCAATTGCAGAGCTGCCACGCAAATTCATTTCAACCATGCAGCTCAAACAGAAAGTTATTTAAATGCATCCTGAAAACTTCAAGCTGATCTCAGCACAGTTTCTGCAATACTCCTCATGTTCTCCTCCCAGAAGAAATTCCTGCCCCATCTGCCTATTGCCTTCAGGCCAACTATAGTAATGTTTTTTATGATCTCTGCACCTCCTGGAATCATCCTCTGTCCAGGCAGCCTTCCCACATCATTCATTAGCTGCTGGTCTTGGTTCTACGGAGAAGAGATTGCAGGACTGAATGGGTCAAATCAGGCCATGAGGTTCATCAGCCAAGGTCTTAACGCCCTATAGGTCTGCTCTGCTTACAGGAAGCTTTATTTTAGTTTCCTTTGCTGTATGGTTTTTTTTGTTGTTGTTGGTTGGTTTTTCTTTTGTCCTTCCCTCCTTCCTCAGTCCTCTTATCTGTGGCCTTTTTTTGTTTATCTTCTTGCTGTATGGTCCAGTCACCCAACCTCCAGGGATGAGCATTGACCAGCTGAGGCTGAAGCAGCTGCCCAGGCAGGAGCTATAGAGAGCTGTTCACATTTGTTTTTGTACTGGGGTGAAATGGAAGGAAGCCCCTATTTTACATCTTGTTTTGACAAATTGCCATACTTTGTGGTTTTACTGTTTGGGGATTTTTTTGTGATTTCCCCTTCAATCTGCTGTTGGAAAACACCCCCTGAAAACACTGCAAGACTTCTGGTAAAACAGGCAGAAAATGTTACTAATTTTTCAAATATTTTAAATATTTGAAATTGTTGCCACAGCTGCCTCTCTCTGAGTTCTGATGAAGGCAAATTACCTCAAGCAATGTAACTCTGATCGGGACCTTCCTGACTGATGGCTCTGGACTGGGCTGAAATGGGGTCCTGGGCCATGTGAGGGTGGGGGGAGCCTGGTGGGGCTGGGCAGGGACAGTTTCTGCCCTCAGGGGCCCAGCACTTTGTAACTGACGGTTTTCTGCACTCTCAGCTTTCATTTCTGCCAAGAGTCACTTTGAGGGATGTGCTAGACACCCACCTACATCTGAGCTGACTCGCTGCTGTATGAACCGGGCTCTCCCATCTGTACTCGCTAATAATTGCTAAAAGAATAGAAACATACTAGTGGGTTACTGGCTGTATATCCCCAGAGTAAGCATAACACAGACGTGGCTAGGGTATATCTTCTTGATGCACGCACAGTGGTTCTGCAAAGGAGGCGGGGTGTCCTCTTTGAGTACTGGGACTGAGTCAAGTCATTTCTCTGCCATGAAGTCATGCCTGCTCCCAAACTGAGCAGGACCAGGTAGCTATCAGCCCCTTACATTTCAGCTATTTTGAGGTTTTACCTACACGGTCTTGGTGATAGGGCTCCCAAATGGGTTTCACCCAAGCTCACAGTCTACAGAATGACTTGAAATAAAGGTGATTTTTAGCAGTGGTGTCACTTCACCTCTTGAGTAACTCAGCCAAGCAGACTTTCACTTGATGAACGCTGTGAATCTTCTTTGAGGCTCTGGTTTGAGTCATCTCCTGAGGGACACCTCTTGAATACACAGACTCGGTCAGAAGTACATGGTCCTCTTCCAGCTGTCCTGAGCCCTGGCGTCCTGACTTACTGACAGTCATCAGGGTGTCAGTCAATCCACCCATGCCTGGTACTTTGGGAAGCTCTTTAATCTCAGTTCCCTCATTCTTGATCCATTTTGTTTGTTGTTCTTCTTATAAAACTTTTGTTGTTGTTAATTTACAGCACAAACTGTCTTCATCCGAGAGTATCTTCGGCTTTGATATACCACACCTTACGGTACTGACAAAAATGTTCTGTAGGAAAATCTAAATCACTGCTTTTCACAGTAGTTTGGCTTTACTGATTTCAAGGGTTCAGATGACGCCTAGGGATTGCTCAGGGATTGCTCAGTGCCGTCCCTTTTCCTCTGGGGAAGCCTGACGATTATTCTGCAAGGAAGTCAAATAGATCAGTTTGCTCAAATGTTTTGCCTGGGATCTAAGATGCCCTGTGTCTATTTACTTGGTTAATTTATCTTTATCCTGTGGGAGTCCTAAAAAATTGAGTTTCTCTTTAAAGGGCTCCTGCAAAAACAATTAAAGTAATTAAAATTATCTGTGTTTGTGTTAGGAGACCTGTTTTCCTTCCCTGCATGGCCCAAATAAGAGCTCCCTGTGATCCGAGTTCCAGCCCTACATATTGCAGGACGGAGTTTTATTGCCTCAACCACAATTCCTTCTGCCCAGCAATGTGCTCAAATAGAAAGCGTTTAACGCCCTTTCTGATTTAATTAACGATGCCTCCAATTGACTCATGATGAAAGTAAAACTGGCATCAACACCAAACTGTGTGGCTTTGCTGAATGCTGTGTGTCTCAGTTTCTGCTGCCATTGAATGAGAAGGCAGTCAAGAAAATTAAAACAATTTGATAGGTTTAATAGATTATAGTGATATGTCTCAAGTTTTCAAAGGATGGACGTTTGTCAGTCATCAGTACCTTCATCAGCAATCAGTAGGTAAGGAGATAGCTTCTCAGCTGAAAAATACACAGGTTTCTACTGTGCTCCAAAACATCTTAAACAGTATTTATAGGAAAATAAAAGCACGAAAGGATTTTAAAATTCAAAAAGGTTTATCTATTCCAGTTTGGGAAAACCCCAGACCAAATGAAATAGCACATGACTAATATTTCAATCCCAATTAATTTGCCAATCAAATTGGACTGCTGTCTTTCTATTATAGTTTTAAGATGCGTAATTTTGCAGTTCAGGAATAAGAAAATAATTCATTTTCTCAATCTGTCTTTGAGTAACATAGCTTCTGCAACAGACTAAAATAAATTACTTATAACCAAACCAGAAGGGCGATTTCCTGTTTGCACCCTGCAGTTCTCCTGCTCTTCTGCTTGTATTAACTCTGTTTGCCCTTCACACTATCCCTTTCTGCATCAGCCTGCATCACTCCAGAAGCACCATGCTCAGAAGGCGATTCTGTGGATAAGGCTGCAAAAATTGTAAGCTTATCAACACAAAACAGCTATAGTTTCAGTGTGGTAGGGTGATGTACTCCTGTTACCTGTGTCACCTATCGACAGAAATGCAATTTCTTGTGTGTTTCTGACATAGAAAACTGTATTTAGGGGTTGAAATACAATAAAATTAAATCAAGAAAAGATGTCACCAAAGCTACACGATGTATTATAATACTAAGTTGCAATAAAACCAATTAAAGTTTAAATGAAACTAAAGTCAGGTCTTGGTTATTTTTTTTTTACTATGCTATGCTCAGTACAATAAATTCAACATCAAAATCATTCTGTTAATACCAAGATTACCTTTCCTTATATAAACTCGAAAAATGACTTTGAGTTTGATCAGGAAGTCTAGACTAGAGAATTTTACTGACTAAACATAAAATGTAGCTTAACAGAAAAGCAGAACTGTTTGTTTTTGCATCACAAACTCAGAACCAGTTACAGAGCTCCCTTTAGTTTTTGTTACGATGACGGGATTATTCTTGTTATTCTCACATTACTGTCACAGAGCCTTTATACTACAAGAATGAGCAAAATAGTTTCAGTAAGGACCCTAACAACCCTTAATGAAACAAGAGCACATGACAGACTCCAATCTCTAAGTTCATTTAGGTGCATAGAACAGTCCAGAGGCTCTCTTTAAGAAAATATTTAGTATCAGGAAATTTTACTCACTTGCACTCTCCTGTCATTGGCCTTATTGACAGCTTTCTTTTTTTCTGCCCAACCCTACAGCCTTCAACTCTAAAAATCACTCTAGCAGTTTGGGACCTCCCCGCAGCTCTGGCTGGAGCGCTGCTGCTGTACTCCGAGCTTCTGCATTCTTTGAACTTCTGCTGGCCCCCACCATTGCCTGTGCAGGCACCCTGGGCAAACTTAAAATGGTTGGTTTGACTAACGCTTGCTGGACATGTGCAGACCGATTGCAGGAGCCCAGCTGATCTGCGTATTTGCAGCAAATTTGTCAGGTCTAAAAGATGCTGAGACTTTGTGGCCTGATCGCTAGTGTCTTTGGCTGCCGATGTTGGCTGGGCTGCGTATAGATACGTGCTCCTTACACGTGGCGTGCACAAAGCTATCACTTCTCTTGCAGCAACATTAAAAAAAAACCACACAAAAGAACATGGGAATGGATGCCCCTTCAGCAATATAAATAAACAAGAGAAAAAACAGGGAAAAGCTGTGGGCTCGCCTATTCTGTTTCCGCAGCCCTCGGGACTCTGGAAGGGCAGCGTCTGGCACTGCAGGCAAGGAGCTTGTCATATAAAATGGCATTTTCTGGCACAGTCCTTCTCGCTGGTTTGAGGGGAACTGGAGACCATCCGACAGACTTAGCTGTTGACATCAGGATGTTTTCTTTTCCCATGGTTTTCTGTTTTGGAGAGTCTGGAAAGTCAGTCTTTCCTCAAATATCAGACATCTCAGCCTCACTTGATTCTTTTTTTACGGACTTTTGCACACTCCAGCCTCCAAGATCTGCAGATCAATCAGGTATGAGACTCATGGCCACTTGAATTTGAAGTAGGTCTCTAAAAACGCAGTTATTTTTAGGCAAGCAAGAGAAAAAACTGCTCACCATTCTCCACATTACAGACTCTGTTCTGATGTCTTTCTCCAGAAAAACAGTACAAACGATAGAAACAGGTTTTTAAATTCTCAACACAGCCTTATCACTCTGAGTAGTATTAAAAACATGTTGCTAGTTTTTTAGAAGTCACTACAGAAATTACTGTAAGAAAATAACCTGTTACACAACAAAGCCAGCTGTACAAACAAATTAATCAGAAAAACACAACTAAGAACTACCTGCTTTTCCTTGGTGTTACCTAAAACAAGATGACTATCCTTGCTATTGGTAACATAGCAAGGAGGGGAACTTTCCTGTTTAAAACTGGGTCATGGATCACCTGACTCATTTCTGAAATCTTGGTCGAGGAAAATTGCATAAAGGCTTACCAGAAGGAAACCATTTGACATATAAACCTATTCCTAGGCCAGCTTTTATCTTCTCACATAAGCCTGTGCCTCAGCAGCTGCAGGTGAGGTACCACCACCCCGCTGCGGCACTCATTAGCCCGCACTGCTTTTACAGCTGGCGCAGGCTGACTGTCATTGGGATTTTGCACCCGAGGCAAGCCTGACTCAGCCGTGTAGCTCGTAAGCCCACGTAGGGGTTTGAGGGTGTTACGTTGGTTATCAAAAAGAATTACTAAATTAAAATCCCACTGCTCAGTTTGAAAAATCCCCTGTGCCAGCAGCTTTCTAATTTTTTCAGGCATTTTGGCAGAAAACATCTGATGGAAGTAGCTGGCATAAATGAAGGAGGGTATCAGAGGAGACTGCAGAACATCACCAGCTACAGCAGGGGGATTTTTCTGCATGTTTATAAATATATGAATATGCCAGTGTGTCTCATTGTTATTCTGATATGCCCCTATATTTATGTGAGTTGCAGCTATAAAATGCAAATGAGGCTAGTGAAGTTCTGGTTATTTAGGTGCCAAAGACTGATATTCCAGGCGACTGAGCATGGTCTCAATAAATGCCTGATATTCTCTGTCACCAGAGCTGTATACAGTGTATGGAACACTGCAAGTCTATCATGGCTTCATCCTGCAAAATGCTGAGCGCTCCTACCTCTCTTTCTCTGCTGAAAGTGAGAAAGTGCTGCACCAGAAAAACTCAGCTGATATTCTGTTGGATTGAGCCTTATATTAACCTACCATAATTACGTTTATTTGAAATGCAATGGTGTAGTCATACAGTTATGCAGTCTTATAAAAAAATAAAAACAGTCTCCATTTAAGAAAATAAAGGTTGGGAACACCAGCTTTGTTAATTAATTGAAGTTCCTGGTGAGGGACATTTAGGATTTAAATGTCCTAATAGAAAGCACTGATTCAAAGGGTAAGCGACAGCCACACAGCAGACAGTGTGTTGTTACAGATAAGGCATTAGAGTAGGATTCAGGATACCTGGATGCCATCACTTTTTCCTTTATACTGAATTATACTGCATGGCCTGGGACCAGTCATTTCCCATGTCTGAGCCTCTCAGCGTTTGTTCATCTGTGTTGATCTTGACTGGCAATACTACTGTAATAAATATAATAGGGACAAATATGTAGCTCTTTGCAAGAATTGAAAACAGTATTATCGTTCAAAGGACACAACATAAATATCCAAGTTTCAGGATAAATTGGAAATTCAGTGCTCTCTAGACACACCATCTGCTGAGATCTAAAGGCAGACCTTGACTGGTGTAGTATCTAGATATAAAACAATTTGCAGTGCAGGGGAATAAATGTATCTCTTCAGTGGACAGATTAAGCTGCTTTTTTTTTTTCGCATTCTAAGCTGTTAATCATGCACAGGGCTTAAGTATAGCTCAAGGCAGACCAGACATTGAATGATTCAATTTTGCGCTATTTATTGAACTGGGTTTAATTTGAAGATATGCTGTTATCCGCTGCTCAGCAGTTCTTAAAAAAAAAATGATTGTCCATAATGAGATTTCTACCATGAATCAGTGATTGTGTGTTTAAAATGGGTCACGGGGCTGGCCTTTCCGGGCGCCTGCAACTGCAGCTGCCTTTACGACAGTCACGCGGGCTAACCTTCGCAGGATTCAGCTGACAGTCAAATCTAGGGGCACTCCATTTAAAGTGCTTACCATCCCCCCCCTTTTTTTTTATTTTGTTTAAAAATAAGTGGTGGGGATCAGTAACTTAAGGCAAGTTCAGCCAGCACAGAAAGCAGAGAAGAAAAATTAAAAGAGGGAGTCACGTTTGGAGGTGAGGGGACGAAGTGGTAAATCTGAGCTCAGTCAAGAAGATGGAAGCCAGTGGCCCTGCCAGCCTAGGAAAGAGTCCACAGCAATTTCTGGGGAGAAGGGGACAGGCCCCAGTTTCAGGAGCTGAGAAGGGCTGGGGTGCTGAGAAGGTGTAAACATGGTCTGCCACCCATAATGCATGTAAATACTGACAGCATCACAGCAGATCCCGGAGAGAGAGAAATGACAAAACATGGAATACTACTTTGGGACAAGATAGAAAATCACCTAAATAATGGAGATTGTTAAAGCATGCTGAAAAGAGACTTCTATTAATTGCAGATTTTTTGCTTTTATAGTTTCTGGAAGGCTGTAAGCTCCTCCTGCAATGCTTTCACCAGCAAAGCTTTTCTTGGTTTTGTGCATGTGTGTGATTTTAGAGTTGAGTGCACCAAACACCAGAAGGTTCACTGGCCTGGTCTGGAGACACTGTGCTTGTTCGTAGGGCCAGATATTCTGGAGGCACTACAAGATACAGGACAGTGTATTTTAAAGTGACCGGTGTCTGCACCACAGCCTTGCTGATGCTGTGCACAGGAGTCCGTGTTTCTGAGATTTAGTCGTGGTTCGTGTCGGTCCTGCTGTGACATCTGCTGCTGTTCCTTAGCTCATCTCACATGTGCGACTTGCAAGTGCTGACCAGCAGCAAAGCCTGTGTGCTCCTTCAGGGCAGTGATTGTTGGCTGCCACGAACATTTCTTTTGGCTAGGAATGTGAGGAAACACTTTTGTGAGGAACTGAAAAATTAAATGGGACTAACCTAAAATATTCAAGTAAATAGGTCTGTTAGTTCGTCTACTCCCTTGCTACATAAGCTCACTTACTTCATTTAGCACAGTGAAGGACACAGGTATTACCTTCCACGATTTCCTCATTTAAAACTGGATAGTAAAGTGGAGAATCAGATCCCTCATGAACTGAATATATCAGGAAAGCAATAAAAAGGTTGAATATTGTCCTGGTTTCAGCTGGAGTAGAGTTAAATTTCTTCATAGTAGCTGGTATGGGGCCATGTTTTGGATTTGTGCTGGAAACAGGGGTGATAATGCGGAGGTGTTTTAGTTGTTGCTAAGTAGCACTTACACTGGTCAAGGACTTCTTCAGCTCCCCAGGCTCTGCCGGGTGCACAAGAAGCCGGGAGGGGGCACAGCCAGGACAGATGACCCCAACTGACCAACGGGGTATTCCATACTGTATGACATCATGCTCAGTATATAAAGCTGGGGGAAGAAGAAGGAAGGGGGGGACATTTGGAGTGAAGGTGTTTTTGTCTTCCCAAGTACCCTTTATGTGTGATGGAGCCCTGCTTTCCTGGTCATGGCTGAGCACTTGCCTCCCCATGGGAAGTGGTGAATTCCTTGTTGCGCTTTGCTTCCGCGCGCAGCTTTTGCTTTACCTATTAAACACTCTTTATCTCAACCCATGAGTTGCCTCCCTTTGACTCTTCTGATTCTGTCCCCCGTCCCACCAGGGGGGAGTGAGTGAGCAGCTGCGTGGTGCTTGGTCGCTGACTGGGGCTAAAATACAACAGTCCTTTTTGGTGCCCAACGTGGGGCATGAAAGGTTTGAGATAACGACAGATTTGATTGGAATGTGCTAGATGGAATTTATAGCGGTTATTGCTGTTTAGCTATTAATTGGCAGGCTTCTATGCTTGCTATGGGGCTTGCCTGCCTTACTGTATATACATACACTGTATGTATAGTATGTCTAGTGCTCGTTAGCGGCTGCTTTTTGCTTTTGCCGCTTGCTGTCCTGCTTATCACCTTACTCTGCTGTGCCTGGGAACACTCTGATAATAGCCATGGCCAGGTGCCTGCGCTGGCAGATGGCCAAGGCCCCACTGCTGTTCCTGTGCTGCTGTACAGGACGGGCTGGAACTCCAGTGTGAACTCAAGTTGAAGGGACTGTGACCTGTGGTTGAGTCCACGTGGGAGAAGGACACCCCGAAGCATCTGTGGCTGCATATAAGCCCATGCCAGAGCAGGTATTTCTCGAAGCATCTGTGGCCTTGGTTACGTCTGTGCCACAGCAGGTATGCCTCTGAGGCAATTGTGGCCCAAGGATAAGTCCATGTTGGGGAAGGTACACCTCAGAGTGTCTGTGGCTGTAGATAAGTCCATGCTTGTTGTGGTTCAGCCCCAGTCAGCAACTAAACACCACGCAGCCGCTCGCTCACTCCCCCCACCCCTGTGGGATGGGGGAGAGAATTGGAAGAGTAAAAGCAAAAAAAAAAAAGGAAACTTTTGGGTTGATATAAAAACAGTTTAATAATTATAATAAAATAATAATGACAATAATATTATTATAATATTAACGGTAATGATAACATAATAAAAAGGAAAAGGGAAAAAGGGAAAAAACCAGAAAACACAAACAATACAACCACTCACCACCCACCAACCAACGCTGCCAGTCCCCGAGCTGCGATTGCTGCCTCCCTCCCCCTGCCAGCCCCTCCCAGGTAACATACTGGGCATGACGTTACATGATATGGAATATCCCTTTAGCCAGTTTGAATCTGGTCTCTTAGCTGTGCCCCCTCCCCTCCCGGCTTCTTGTGCACCCAGCAGAGCATGGGAGGCTGGAAAAGTCCTCGACTAGTGCAAAAGCTACCCCGCAGCAACCAGAACATCGGTGTGTTACCAGCATTGTTTTCATACTAAGCCCAAAGCGCAGCACTAGGCCAGCTGCAGTGAAGAAAATTAACTCTATCCCAGCTAAAACCATGACAGTGCTGCAGCAGGTACACCTTGAAGCATCAGTGGCTGTGCATGAGGTCATGCCAGAGCACCTCAAAGTACGTGGCCATGGATAAGCCCACAACGGAGCAGGTTTAATTCTGGAGGCACTGCATCCATGGGCAAGGCCGTGTTGGAGCAGGTTTACTTCTGGAGGGACTGCAGCTGTGGGTAAGGCCATGCTGGAGCAGGTATAGCTCTGAAAGCATTGAGGCCCATGCAGAAGGTCACGCTGGAACAGGCGCACCTCAAAGCGACCATGGCTCTGGATAAGTCTATGCTGCAGCAGGTGTGCCCCTGGAGGGACTGTGGCTGCTGGGTAAGGCTCTACTTGGAGGAGGTACAACCCTAAAGGACTACAGTCTGTGTATAAGTCCAAACCAGAGCAGGGGCAAGGGGAAGAGTTCATTACAATGTT
Source organism: Phalacrocorax aristotelis (assembly GCF_949628215.1). NCBI lineage: Eukaryota > Metazoa > Chordata > Aves > Suliformes > Phalacrocoracidae > Phalacrocorax > Phalacrocorax aristotelis. Next base: position 75,058,441 of record NC_134276.1, on the reverse strand, counting down.
AAACCTGATGGTCTGGTCCAAACGGACCAGGGGTGGAGATTGTAATGGAAATACCTTTAAATTGTTGTAACCCGGGATTTGAGTTCCATGTTATGGAAATTACTATAGCAGAAACCCCTTGTTGCTAGCCAGGATAGGAGCAAGGGGAGGAATTCATTGCAATGTTAAAACCTATAACCTGGCCCGAAGGGGCCAGGGTGGAGACTGTAATGGATATACCTTTAAATTGTTTTAACCTGTGATTTGAGTTGCATGTTATAGGAATTACTACAGCAGGAACCACCTGAACCAATGGAGGACAAGCCTTTCAAGAAGCAGTGCGAGTGCAGCAGTGACCCGACCTGAGCTGGCTTTGGTGCCCAGTAACTCCACGCAGCACACCACCTCTCCTGTCTGCGTGACCACAAGAACAGAGGGAGCCCAAAGCTGTGGACTAAATGATATCTGTGTATTTTATCAAAGGATGGGAAGGGGGGTGGAGGTTAATGAGGTTGTACTGGATAGTGTAGAACCTGAGCATGATGTATATGGTATGGAATAAGGGGTGGATACTGTCCTGGTTTCAGCTGGGGTAGAGTTAAATTTCTTCATAGTAGCTGATATGGGGCCATGTTTTGGACTTGTGCTGGAAACAGGGGTGATAATGCGGAGGTGTTTTAGTTGTTGCTAAGTAGCACTTACACTGGTCAAGGACTTCTTCAGCTCCCCAGGCTCTGCCGGGTGCACAAGAAGCCGGGAGGGGGCACAGCCGGGATAGATGACCCCAACTGACCAACGGGGTATTCCATACCATATGACATCATGCTCAGTATATAAAGCTGGGGGAAGAAGAAGGAAGGGGGGGACATTTGGAGTGAAGGTGTTTTTGTCTTCCCAAGTACCCTTTACGTGTGATGGAGCCCTGCTTTCCTGGTCATGGCTGAGCACTTGCCTGCCCATGGGAAGTAATGACTGAATTCCTTGTTGCGCTTTGCTTCCGCGCACAGCTTTTGCTTTACCTATTAAACACTCTTTATCTCAACCCATGAGTTGCCTCCCTTTGACTCTTCTGATTCTGTCCCCCGTCCCACCAGGGGGGAGTGAGTGAGCAGCTGCGTGGTGCTTGGTTGCCGACTGGCACTAAACCACAACAAATATAAAATTTAACCGATTGCCAACCTATCCATCTTTCTCTCTCTACCTGTTTCTGAGTAAGACAAGGAGTACTTTCAATACTCACCATGAATGTTGATGTTTTGTTTTTCCTCCTCCTTCTCTCCTCAGTTTTCTCTCAGCCACATTCTGGCTTGGTTAAAACATTTATTTGCATAGTAAATGTACATTTTTGGGATATGAATTGGAAAGGAATGCTAACCACCAGAGGGAAAACTGTATTCTGGGGATGAATGCATACCTCACCTTGCAGCTCAGAGAGGGCTCTAGGTCTTGAGTACAGTAGGTAGGATTGGTGGGGTGGTGGAATTAGGGAACAAATTCATTTGTTGTCACTGTACTCCTAAATATTTCCCTTGGGTTTACTGATAAAATTGTGAGGGCTGAAAGCGCTGAAAAGAGGAAGAGTATATAAAGCAATATAAACTCTTTCCTCTTTCTGAGCAGCTGTTAGTCCAGTACAGCTGCCATGGATGTTCTTCTGTCCATGTAACTTGCTGGTACTTAGCAGTGTTTTGGACACACGAGAAAGGTTACTTCTGATTTTTTTTTTCAATTTCATGAAAGGTATGGAGGACCTTTTATGGTTTTCTTGGGTGGGAATTATGGCCACCGTATGTCAAGGTGCTCCTGGAGGGCCTAGCCAACTGCATCAAAACACCTAAGGGACACTGAAAAACAAATCCTATGATGATTACAAAGGGTATAACATTCCCTCTGTAATGCGGTCAACCTATGGGCAGTTAGATGCTGTATCTGACAGCAGTCGCAGAGGAGCACTTTCTTTTCCTCACACCTCCATACTTCTTCACACCCTACCAGCCCACTTTAATCTCTGACTCATAAACAGCTTGGAGATGACTACACTTACTCCTCTGAGCCGATCTATTTCCAGAAATTAATGTCAGGATGAGACTTTCAGGCAAATAAGGTGACCTCTTCCAAGATAGTTTCTTCTTTGGCCATTACGGTTTCCTCAGAAACACGCCATTTTGCTTGCAGGCCTCAATTTTCCCTTTTTCTGTGGCAGCTGCACATTTATTCCCTCCAGCCCAAGGCACTTTATATTCCTCAGCAGCTTGGGCATCAGTTCAACATCTGTTGGTCTGGTCATACAGGGATTAAAAAATGATTATTTAGTCATTGGCTAACTCTCATAATGTAAAAGGTTGTTTATTCAGTTCCCAAGTGCCGCAGTTTCATGTCTATCTGTTCTTGACGATGACCGATGGCAGACAGATCAATATCTTAACAAAATTAGGGCTGTCTGTAATAGGATCGACCTTTCAGTAAGTCTTCCTTTACTTTCCTGACAATCTCTTAATAAGATTCTGTATGAACTATCTTGTCAAAGCTTGCATATCTTACCCAGATGAATAAACAGTGACAATATCACTGCCCCCTCATGACTGTCCTGTTATCATTTCAAATGTTACAAAAGACTGGACTTACAGCTAGTTTGGATACATGCCTTGAGGGGCAGCTGCCTTTGGCTGTTCCAATTTTACATTTTGGTACTGCTGGAGCTTCACAGAATCACAGGATGATTGAGGCTGGAAGGGACACATGGAGGTCATCTGGTCCAACGCCCACTTCTCCTGACTTGGGTTCATACATCTGTTGGAAGCATTTACAGCTGAGCCGATCACCCTGTCTACCCTTTGCAGTCAATGGAGAGAAAGTAGCAGATTGTTTGATCTAGTACAAATATCAGTTTTCAGATGGGACAAGTCATACCCAGAAACACTGTTGCTCTCTATTGACTACAAAGAGAGCCCAATGCCAGAGCAGATGTCTGTACTGGGAATGTAGAATCTGAGCAGATTTAGCCTCCTCTCTCATCTTTGTATTTGTCTTTTAAGGTCTCCTGACACAGCTCTGTACACTCTTTGTGGTCTTCCTCCTTGCTGCTGAACTTGAAAACTTCACCCATGAAGACTGGGTTAAACCTGCATTGTCCTGTCTGAATTAGTTCACCTCTTGTAAGTGTACTGAAATTCCCACTAAGTGATGAAGGCAGAATTTTCCCATGCACCTTCAGATCCAGAATTTGCTTACTAGGAGTCCTTAAAGAAATGAAAAGGGCCTCTGCATACTGACCATACTGGTCAAGAAGAGCACAGTCCAAGAAATCTCTTGGTAGGCAAAGTGAAAATGGGGTACTATCACACTTCAGGCACGTCCTTTCCTACTTTCACTCATGCATACCTTCAATAATTCTCTTGCCATTTCCAGCTAAGTGGCTTTTTTCTGAGTGCTGAAGAACAGAGTCCAGTGCTTCTTCCTTTTTAACCACCCGTTAAATAAGAGCAATCTGTTTCTACTTTTATTTCCTTGAAAGAACTTAATATGTTAAATACACTGGGCAATACCCCCTCCCAGACATAACTTGTGCACTTAACCGTGTAATTGCTTTCTGGCAGCCCTCTCTAAGAATCTGGTGTCTCCCAAATGTATTTCTGCATATTTCCTGTGCATGTGAGGAAGTTTCCAGTATTTTTGACTGTAAGTGTCCCACTGGGTTGACATGCTTAGGCTGGAAGATGCAAGATCCTCTTCCTGCCCCCAGGCAGGCTCTCTCTGACTCCCACCTACACAGAGAGCAGATGCAAGATGAGAGATGGATGTCTCAGCCTGTGCAGCACCGAGCTGGGCTTATTCTGGAGACCCACCTGCAGTAAAGAAAACCACTCCTCAGCCTCTCCTTTCTTTTTAAAATTTTCTTCTGTTATTATAGTGTTAACTTCACTGTGTTTTGGACACAAGAATACAGTTTGAGCATTTGGTCAAAATCTAAGGTGGCCAAGTTGATCTTTTTTCGTGAGAACTTCTTCAAGTGTCTAGTAACCTGAAAAGTTACATCTGCCCTCTGATATCAGATCATCTTCTCGGTGTTGAGCTTCCTTATCTTAGTTCCATGAATCTTGGAACTGTCCCAATTTATTGCTATCTGCTTCTTGGTCAACAACTTCATGGCATTGCTGACTGATTTTTTTAATCTTTGTTACAGTTTTTCACTTTCCATGTCTTTTTTTTTTTTTTTTTTTGACATTTCATGTTTTATTTAGCCAGTATTAGCCTGCTTCTCTCCTAGTTTGGCCTGCTTAGAATGCCTTCTCTTACTCTTACTCTTGCTCTTACTCTTCTTTCACAGCTTCTCCTTGCACTACTTTCTTTCAGAAGGCAGCAGGACAGACTCTAATTTAAGCATGTGGGGCTGAATACCATAGGTGCAATTCAGTGGAAGTTTGTTGTATTGCTCTCCCCTGAAGACAGGCCCCTGAGCTGTTGCCAGCTCACGCTGAAAATGTTTTCCAAACCAGGTGACATTTGCCAGATGACCAGATGAAAAGTAAAATAAATTAAGAGACTAGTAAGCAGATTCAGAAAACAAACAAAAAGAAACAGAGCGGCCACAAATTTTATTGGCTATCTGTGTTTGGAGAGATTCCCAAAACCCTCTCTCTGTTTTGTTCAGCTAGGAGCTGCCGGGGCATGTCTGTGGCTGGTTGGAGCCAGGAGCTGATTCTCTTGACAAGCTGTATGCCCTGGCACTATCTCCCCTGCTACAACCTGCTGTGTACAGCAAAGCTCTGCCAATGAATTTCTCGGTACACTGGCGATTCAGCTGAATATAAATGCACTTCTGGAGACATCCTGTATCCCACGGTCACAACACTTCAGTTTTAAATAGGGTGCTAATTTATGACTTCCCAGTTTGTGAAACATGTCTCAGCATTAGTCTACGATCTGCCACTGCGCTTTGGAGAGGCCAGGCTGGCCACCTGACCTGCCCTCTGTCAGTATCAACTTATCAATGGACGGTTCACTTACCTAGTGCAATCCCTGTTGACAAAGACCTTAATTAAGAGCTGAATTTATGAGAAGCCAAGCATATACATTTCCTATGTTGCAGGCCCCAACAGCTACTTATTTTATGACCGTTTCAGTGCTAACAAGAAACTTAGCTTATTACCAGCTTTAGATAAAGAGTAATTATGATAACTTGGGGATTGCCTTGATTACAGCATGCAGGTTCCCATATTTCTGACAGAAAGATGACAAGTTTGATGGGGCTTGTAGGAATTTGGAGGTCATAAAATAAGGTGTTCTTCCTTAAAAGGATTAGAATCTCAGTGTTATAAAGCAGAACTAAGTCCAACAAAAATATGCAGGTGTTCCAGCCTCAGAAGGAAGTTCATGCATATGCAACCAGACGGGCAGGAATGACTTGTCTTCAGGCAAGTTAAGTACTCGTATGGCTCATGGGACCAACAGAAGTACAAGTTACTAATGTATACCTGATTATAAGAATAACCTGCAATATACTCTGGAACCCACAACCCTTCTACAGCTTTTCTGCTGCTTGTGGCAGCTAAAAAGACATTTCAAAATTGTTAGGATCCATCATGACAAATGACGGCAAAGTCAGCCAGTTTAGGTCCTTTCCCTGAAACCTTGCAAAATGAAACATTTGCTCCCCCAAAGCCATTAACTCTCAGAACTTCTCTGCCCATAAGTATGCTAAGACAGTGTACAAGAAAGAGAATTTTTATTATATAAAAATAATCACAGTCAGGAACTTGCACAAAAAAATAGCAGGAAAAAAATAGGGATCAACTTTGACAGAAGCTCATCCACATCCAACTCCCTTTCTGTGATTTCCAGATGGCATCCATATCATCACTTGTTATGGAAGTCATGTTGGTGTTGTCCTAAATGTGTCTGTCAATCGTCTTGCTGTGCTTGATGCTGATGTGGGCTTGTCCTAGTTAGAATTCTTGATGTTGTCAGATGATCCTCTCTGAGGATTTCCTAGGAGCATTTACTTTGAAATAGGTCAATCTTTTTATTAGTTACCCTAGTGGTTTTCTATGTCCCCTCACCGAAAAGTATGAGGTCTGCACTGAAAACATATATTTCTGGGACGTTCTTGATTTATGAAGGTTGGTTGCTGCTTAGACTTTCATTGCTTATTGCCTATGCAGATAAGTAAAACTACTTTATTCCTGTTCTTCCTGTAATACTTCTCTATGCATCCGGGTGTTTTGAAATGCATATAGCAATACACTTTGATTTCTTTTATTGAAGAACAAATTTCTTTTGCACTGACTAATATTTTTAACAGGTCAGGGCATTCGAATAATTAAGATAATCCAAAGAAATCCAACTGCTCGCTATAGTTACCTTCTTCATGGTTAGTAGGGCAGAAATAATACTGCAGTTAGGGTGATGTGCATCACACTTCTAATTCTGGAAAAGTTATCAGTGGCAGGTGCCACGCTCTGTGAGTACAGCTTGTGTCCAAGCTCGTAAGTCCTACCAGTACCTCAGCTGCCGTGCAGAGCTCACTGCCTTAGTCCGTATGGAGACAGTCTGTAAGTGGAAGGACATAATCAAATCCTGCGTGTCAGCTCAATGAAGAAACACTTCAGTGTTGCAATGCTGGGCTCCTTATGGCGCTGGGCTCCTTATCACAGCTGGAGCATGGCGCAGAGACATCTGCGTAAGCTAGGTGTAGAAATCTATTTGAACCTGACAGGTTCAGGTTATTCGCTTGGGTTCAGAGTAATGAGAAAGTGTTCATGTTGTCTCTGGACTTTGATCCCAAAAGCAACATAGCTACATTCATACTGTCTGGCACCCAAGCTAGTGGGACATGCATGAAACCAGCCTGTACAGCTCTGCACCTGCACCACTCTTCTATATAGGACCAGTAGAAAACGGCAGGCAGACAATATACCTTCCAGCCACTCCTGGTGGCCTGCTTAGCTGCTCTATACAGAGCTCAGGATATTCTTTGGGCAATGCTTGTCTCTTTACCTGTTTTGCATTCATGAAGCTTGCTTTGGTCTTCTTTCTTCTGCTTCCTGTTAAGCTGTTTTGCTATTGCTGTTGTTCTCCCCACTTTAAAAGCAGTTCTCTTATGTTTTTGCATGTTTTTCTTTTTGCAGCTGCTGTTATGAAACTGAAGCAGCTCTTCAGTTGTAGCTGAAACATTAGTGTTTCTGTCTTTTACTGGTGGACTACTGGAGAGGTGCCTATTGGCCCTCTGCATTTAAATGAGTTACATGCTGGTGTCATGACCATGTTCGTCAGCCAACAGGGCATGTACATTTGCCTGTAATTGTTAGATTTTCTAGAAGTGACTTTTCGCAGCACACTCTGGAGAGTTTCATGGCATTTTTTGTATCTGTAAGTAGAGCTCTGTGAACCAACAGTGTATTCACACAGCAAAATTTTACTCAATCATTCACCATTTTGACTAGACTCAGAACCAGTCCAAACATGCCCAAGATTTTAAACAAACCATCATTGTTATTTTGCATTAAAATTGCTACCTAGGCACTAGATATCATCCCTAAAGACCTGAAGGAACACATGCTGTAGCAAGTTATAACAAGAACCTTCACCTTTTCTGTTTTAAAAACGGGTATTCAATACTGTATGATTGCTCTTTTCTTATGATCTAGAAATAAACTCTAGTAGTTCTTTCACTGAGGGGTTCTCTCTGAGTCAATGCTTGCTCTGTTTCCAAGAGCCCTGAGACCGTGCTGCTAGATTTCTGTCACAGAAATTCTGGAAGTGGACAACGGTGATTTTTGTTCTGATGTATAATTTGTTCTAACTGGGCCACCTACTTATAGTAATTTTAAGGATATTAAAAGTGCTCTATTTTACCAGTTTCCCTCATTAATTTTACATTCTTCAGTTTTTCATTACTGATGTGGCCTACAGGACTTTTCAGGACCTGGCTGTCTTCTGTGTTTTGGCAAAGGGCCATTGCATTCTTCAGATTAAGCTACGGCCTCCCTAGCAACAGAGCTAGCTGGGGTTTATCACCTGGGAATGACCTACTAAAAAACCATTATTATGCATTCCCAAATCCTCCCTCCTTGCTTGTGTCTTTTTGGCAATGCTGTGTGAGGTCGTGGTGGGTAAACTCTGGTTAGTCCCATAACTCTCAAGGAAAATCATACAAGTAACTTGGTAAACATTCCTCATCCCTGCTCCCCAGGTTTAAACACTTGTGGTATCTCAGTCATAGATCATCTGGATGAAGATTCCTAGTTCCCAGATCACCTGGACAAAATGGCTAGTAAAACCTTCATAATTTATATAATTTATCTTGCTGAGCATCTCCAAAGGGACATATTTGCTAAGCTCAGCAAAATGTGTAAGCCAGCTACATTGTAAGGCATAAAGCAAATGCTAATTTGTCTGTAAAACTGCAGTCATGATCTATTGCAGATACTACCTTTTTCTACCGGCTACCTGCACAAGTCATGGGACTAAATTGCATGCAGACATAGGTTTCATCCCCACTAACGTAAAAGGTTTTTGCGGTATATACGTGTGGGATTTGGTGCAGTTGAGTTGATTTTAAAAGGAAAAATCATGAAGGATCCTAATCTCCAGCACAGTTCTCTGTACTAAAACAAACATACAGTGTTCTGCTTTTTTGAACATACAGAGAGTCAGACAAATTGGCACAGTTTTCATCACCAAGCTCCTTCTCACCAAGCACCCCACAAATATCTCTTTTCAGGATCATGCTGCTATGTTTGTTTAGGCTGCTCTGAGGTCTGCCTACCTCTTTCACCATCTGGACTATCTCTCATCCTTCCAGATCCCACTGGGTCAAAACAGTTCTTAGAAAGCCCATGGTAGTTCCTGAGAAACTTCTGAGCAGCTGTCATTTTTCTTTCTTTTAGGCAGGGATATTACCAGTGTTTTGGGTAAGAAGGCTGCCTTGATCCCTGCTGCCAGTTCAGATAAAGGAAATTGTAGATTTCTCACAGTTTTCTCAAATGAAAAATGAAGTTTGCTCCAATTATTTCAACTTGTTTTAATCCAGCTTGTAATCATATTAAATTACCAGGTTTTCTGTAATTTAGCCTATTATATAGCAATTATGTCATTTGCTATATGTTCATTAGAAATTTTCAGCTCAAGGACAAGTCCAAATTAATTTCTTGTACTTAATTTATTCTTGAATGTCACCCTTCCACTGCATCTTCCATTCTATGCCTGGAAATCAGATTCAAACCCCACCACCACCACTGGAGCCCCAACAACATGCTGCAATTCAATTACTCAGCTGAATAAGAAGAAATACCCTTAACAATACTAATGCTGTCACAGCTCGGAATGGGAAACCTCTCCAGCCCAATAGACAAGGCATTGCTCATTCCAGCATAACACCTGAAATGGTTTCAGATTTGCTGATTACCTCTACACCCAGGACCTAGTAACAGATTCACCTGAGCTTAATGCCTGGAGATAACCGAAAACTATGTAGGCTCTTTCGGAGAGGTATAAAGAGGTGTTTTCCAAAAAGCACCGCTTGGAATCTTCTGGAGGCCATGCAAGACAGTGGGACCTAGTAGTATTCCGCTCCCCTCTCACGTTTTCAGGAGGTAGAAGGCAGTAGAAAATCAGGACCAGATGACTGAGGTGTGTTTGGGTACCAGGACCAAGGCCGCTTACTTGTTTCAAGCGGGACAGGGAGTGCTTACTAGTACCATAATATAAAATCCTAGCCCTCTTATCGTTTGTCTTTGCTTGTCATTAGATTCTTCTTAAATGCAGACAGGTCCAAAAGCAAATACATGCTTTTAATTTCTGACTAGCTGGTGTACCTTATGTGAGAAACAGTGGTCAAGGACTTGGTATCAGTGTGTCAGCCAATGTGAACTTTTAGGATCATGGAGCTATGCAACCTACAGTAGTTGAGGATCTCTCTGGAGCTTTTTTCTTCCCAGGTGAATGACTGGACATTTTCTCCCATGACGCATGCCCTAGCACTCTGTGCTGCAGTGTTCTAGCAGTGATAATAAAACGTGGTGATAGGGAAAAAGCCTAGTGAATGCAGAGGAGTGCTAGAAGATAGGAAGGGGCCCAAAGGCAGTGGTGGATAGAGGTTACAATGGGTACACAGTCACAGAATGGCTCAGGTTGGAAGGTACCTCTGGAAGCCAGCTGGTCCCTGCGCCCTGCTCAGGCAGGGCCACCTACAGCCAGTTGCCCAGGACCATGTCCACACACTGAATATCTCGAAGGATGAAGACTCCACAGCCTCCCTGGGCAACCTGTGCCAGTGCTTGGCTACCCTGACCATAAAGAAGTGTTTCCTGATGTTCAGAGGGAACCTCCTGTGTTTCACTTTGTGCCCATTGCCTCTTGCCCTGTCACTGGGCACCACTGAAAAGAGCCTGCTTCTGTCCTCTTTGCACCCTCCCTTCTGGTACTTATACACATGGATAAGCTCCCCCTAAGCCTTCTCTTCTCCAGGTTGATCAGTCCCAGTTCTCTCAGCCATACCTCATAAGGCAGATCACCTCCCTCGGCCTGCTGGCAGCACTCCTCCTACAGCAGCCCAGGACACCCATTAACCTTCTTCATGGCAAGGGCATATTGCTGGCTCATGTTCAACTTGGTGCCTACCAGGACCCCCAGGCCTTTTCTGCCAAACTGCTTTCCCACCTGGGTGACCCTTAGCATATATTGGTGCTCAGTTATTGTTCCCCAGGTGCAGGACTTTGCACTTCTCCTTGTTGAACTTCTTGAGGTTCTTGTCAGCCCATTTCTCCAGCCTGTCAAAGTCCTTCTAATTAGCAGCACAACCCTCTGGTGTATCAGCCACTCCTGCCCATTTTGTGGCATCAGTAAACTTGCTGAGGGTATCCTTCCCCATCATCCAGATCATTAAGGAAGACATTGACCAGGACTGGACCCAGGATTGACCCCTCGGGTACACCACTAGTTACTGGCCTCCAACTAGACTTTGTGCTGCTGATCACCAGCCTCAGGACCCAGCTGTTCAGCCAGTTTTCAATCTACCTCACTGTCTGCTCATCCAACCCATAAATCACCAGCTTCTCTATGAGGATCTTATGGGAGACAATCTTGAAAGCTTTACTAAAGTCCAGGTAGATGATATCCACTGCTCTCCCCTTGTCTACCAGGCTAGTACATGCCTGAAGAAACTTAATCGGATTTTGAAAGTTAGATGCTCCGCTATTTAATAGGTTGAAGAGTTTTACAAAGAAAGCTTATATGGCCAGATGCCTTTGTAAAGAAGAGAAATCTGCATTTAAATCTGAGAAGATTTAGATGGTCTTGAAAGCCCATGTATAAGGTACTTTTTATGTACGAGGGAAGAAAGCTGTTAGCACATTCTTGTTTCTCTATAGATAAAATGATTGCACATCAGTGCAGCTGACAAAATCAAGCAACCATACTGCTAAACAAGTTGTAACATTTCTGCACATAGGAACAGGATAGCAACATACTCCCAGAAGGATCTGTCATGGGTGGAAACTTAAGCTGCTGCATTTACAATGGAAAGAAAAATCAAGACAGTTCTAGAAGAGCAAAATATTTTTAGCTGGAAAGGGTACATTAAAAGAAGAAAGCATCTACATTTTTTAGCAAAAAGAAAAGCAGCATATGGTAAAACTGTCTAAGAAAGTTTGAAGGCTTCAATGGGTGGGAAAAGTGAAGAAAGCAGAACCAGAATATAAATGGCTGTTGACAGGCTCCACAAAATGAAACACTCGCTAGCATTCATGAAGGTCAAGCCCAGTTCCCACATAGGATTAAAAGAATGGTTCCTCAGCCTAATCCACAAACAGGTAAGAAAACCTGGGGTCCAGGGCATTCACCTTTTGGAATTATATTACCGAAGGAAAATGCATTATATCCAAGTAAAAATTCAGAGTAAAGTGTCACAATTTCAGCAAAGAGGCTTTCCATGGATCCAGTTTCACTAAGCTACAACCTGACTGTTGAGGTGTAATTATTCAGTAACACTAGAGATATCTCAATATTCTAACAATTTGCTGTTGACAGTGAGATAGTGACCTAGGATGCAACATGAATTCTATGTTCTGTGGCTGAGTCTTCCATGAAACCAAACAGCGCGAGGTATTACAGCGCTACCACTACTGCCCTGATGGGATGAATCACATAAACCTCAACTGAACCTTACAGTCTGATACCCTCTATGTTATTTAATCTGTACCAAACTATATATCACACATCTCTTGCCTGTTCTTTTCTTTTTAAAAAGAAGGTTATTTTGAAGTCTCCTGCCCAGCTCTTGTTTTCATTTTTCTCTATTTGCTGCCTGCATCCCTCAAGGCCTCCAGAATCTGCTTTCTATCTCTTTCTTTACCCATCATGTCACATATGTTTGTGGATTTTTTTGTTGATGTATAAAGAAAACTTTACGAGTCTGTAAGGTTTCAGAAATATGCATACCTGAAGGGTGACTGCTGGCCCAGTCTGTCCTCCAAGGTCTGTAACAAAAAATTACACATAGTCAGAATTTTACCTAATATCCTACTCTAGTCAAAATAATGCCTCAGGTGCATCAGAACTGTGCAATGGTCTTTGCTGAAGCTGATGATAATGGTGTAACTGGAAGACTGGTAGTGTGCATTCTGTTTCAATAGACAAATAGACCCCTGCGTGGAAATTTAACTGCACATTAAATCCTGATTTTTAAGCAGGATGTTAATATAATAGCAAATTCCTCAAATTACCCCTACTGACCTACTGTTTTCTTTTCAGTTAGTCAGCTTGGTACTCTTAGAATTTATCTGCATTCCTATATCCTCTTTTTCCTTTAGGGCTACATCAAGTCTTTACCAGTCTCACACAAAAATCTGTTGGACTGGCAGTTAATGATACTTTTAACTAAGGCCCTGAAATGTCTGTTTAAACATATACCCAACTAACAGGAAGCATGAACCATTATAAATTTCAGACTTAAAGTCAGTTTCAGCAGTTTTTTAAATCTGTCCGTTATATTCAGTTGTGAAATACCATCAGATGGAGAATTGAGAGTAAGAAGTTCTGGTGCACTTCAAAAACTATTGTAGTAGAAAGTTATCAGATTACAACCTTCCTGTTAAGGATAAAGATCAGGTACATCATCTTCCTGTTGCTTTTCAGATGTATTTTTGCGTAACTTTGGGTGTAAATCATGAGCTTATAACCGCCCCCAGTATTCCATCACCTGGATTGATTTTTGCATGACCATAGAGGCAGGTCTTACTCTTTACTGATAGTTTAGCATTCACATTAGCCTTGTACATCCTAAATTTAGTGTTAAAGGGAAGAATAGCCACAACATGTTTATGATAAATAACGGTTTTCTGTAACCCCCTCCAGCTAATTATGACATAATAATTCCTATAGATACACTGAACATGAAAAAAACCTCAAAATGTTAAGTACTTCTTTAAACACAGTCTTTTAAATATACTTTCCATCAGTCCTGTGGAATTTATCCTATGCTTTGCTGGTAACAGAGGTGACTAATGAAAGTGATGGAAGACCTGACTAGTCTCATGCATGAAGCGTGAACCTCAGGTAGCTGGCTTGTCAAATGGTCCACTGCAGCCTCACACGTTTCACCTCATGCATTCCTCCTCCTGCCTTCAAATCCTGCTTGACAAATTGCCTCATCAACTGAGGTTGAGAAGCAGCGCAGAGATTGCCTGCTCGGAGAAGTTTCTCTAGAGGGCACAGAGTTCAGCAGAAGACTTGCATTGTAATTCCTCCTCCAATATGTGACGGGACACAGGTGTTCATATGACGTTACAGAGGGGGACACATCTCCCACATATGACCTAAACCTATGAGCAAGGGAGATCTTAGCTGAAATACATCTAGTTCATAGCAGTGTGACCTGGCAGGATAGCTGGGTGGGAAGTGACAGTTACCACATGGAAATCAAGGAACATAAAAGAAACTATTCCTAGCATTAAATCTTATTTTTAAAAAGTAGTTTAAATCTGCTTTTAGAGAGGGCCTTCGTGCCTTCTCCCTGCCCAGTGCTCCCTCCCCCAGCTGAAATCAAATGCCAAGCCTTGCTACTGTAAATTGGCAAAATGAAAATAGAAATGAGGCTTAAGATGAGGGAAAGGAAAAAAAAAAAACCGATTTGTAGCATTAAAGCCTTTTATGACTGAGGCAGCACAGATGTTATACATTTGTCCCAGCCCTTGTATCCTGTTTTGATAACCAGCCACAGATTTCTGATTCACCAGCTACAGAGCGTGTACTTTCATTGCCTGGGGGCTTTAGGGTACGTGGTTCTTCCCCCACTTCTTTATGCCTCCAAGGGAATGGATCAGCAAATTGACCTGGGTTAGAACTGCTGGGAAAACAGAAACAAGACTCTTTTTAACCTTGATCAGTTCCCTGATATTGTTCACTGTGTTGCTCCACAAAAAAAAAAGAGCTGAGGGTGTGGTGTGAGGGGAAATGGACTTGTACGGGGCAGCCGGGAAGCAGGAAACCTTTCAGACAGCGCTGTCATTAATCCCATGTTTCATAGTACGCTGCTCATCACAAGGCAGCTGTTAAGATCTGGAATTCTCACTGCAAAAATCTCTGTTTTTATTGATGGGGTGCTGAAATGGGTGGGTGCCATGCTCCTCACGCTACAAAGGGCGTGGGTGATGCATGCATGCTCCTGTCATGCTGCAAAGCCTGGAACCTCCACTCTGAACAACGATCAAAGCAATAGCACAGGTATGTTTAAATATATAGGAGTTAAGTGATAACCACAGCTACATTGTATAAAGAACACTTGAAGCCTTAATATCTAATAATTTTGTTTAAATGCCATTCACAGTATTCCAGCTATTAATTACTACTCTACATACATTGCTGCATCTACTGACTGAGCAGACCTTTAGTTAACATCTAGGGTGACAAATTATGGCTCAAAGCATTGTTTGGCTATGTCAACTACAGAGTAAAAAGACTGCTGCTAATCTGAAGTAGGAAACACATACAAAGTCAGAGGAGGTGTAGGAACACCAGTAAAGTTTTATAGACTTTTCCTTTGAATGTTTAGCAAGTTAAGGCTTTATAAGAAAGGCCCTAGAGCACAACCCTTCTGAGCTCATGCTCATGCTAAGCATCCTGTCCACAGGTGCACTGAGGCCATCACTTCCTTGCAGTTCTGCGTCCGAATCCTCTGGTAAGATTTAGCCTACCCAGGTAAAAACAGGCTGGTGTTTCTTAATACACTATAAAAATTTTGCAGAGTCACAGAATGGCAGGGGTTGGAAGGGACCTCTGGAGATCATCTTGTCCAACCCCCCTGCTTGAGCAGGCACACCCAGAGCAGGGGGCACAGGACTGTGTCCAGGAGGGTTTTGAATGTCTCCAGAGAAAGAGACTCCACAACCTCTCTGGGCAGCCTGTTCCACTGCTCTGGCACCCTCACAGGAAAGATGTTTTTCCTCATGTTTAGGTGGAACTTCCTGTGTTCCAACTTGTGCCCATTGCCCCTTGTCCTGTCATTGGGCACTATTGAAAAGAGTCCAGTCCCATCCTTTTGACACTGACCCTTCAGATATTTATAAGTACTGATGAGATCCCCCCCTCAGTGTTCTCTTGTCCAGGCTGAACAAACCCAAGTCTCTCAGCCTTTCCTCATAAGGGAGATGCTCCAGGCCCCTGATCATCTTCGTAGCTATCTGCTGGACTTGCTCAAGCAGTTCCCTGTCCTTCTTAAACTGGTGGGCCCAGAACTGGACACAGTACTCCAGATGTTGTCTCACCAGGGCAGAGTAGAGGGGGAGGATAACCTCTCTCAATCTGCTGGTCACACTCCTTTTAATGCATCCCAGGATACCGCTGGCCTTCTTGGCCACAAGGGCACGGTGCTGGCTCATGGTCAGCCTGCTGTGCACCAGCACTCCCAGGTCCTTCTCAACAGAGCCGCTTTCCAGCAGGTCACCCCCCAGCCTGTCCTGGTGCCTGGGGTTGTTCCCCCCCAGGTGCAGGACCTTGCACTTCCTCTTGTTGAATTTCATCAGGTTCCCCTTGGCCCAGCTCTCCAGCCTGTCCAGGTCTTGTTGGATGGAAGCACAGCCTTCTGGCGTATCAGCCACTCCTGATGCCATTTCAGTGTCATTATTGCTGGGAATACGAAATGACACTAACTACATTATTTCTACATAATTATTCACATTATGTTGGTATATTAAATATATTTTAACGTAAAAAGGACACTTCTGCCACTCCTCCTGATCCATTGGCTACTCCTTTCATTGTGCTAATATAAATGTTTTAATGGAGAAGAATAAAAAAATTTGGCAGAGTGAATTACACTCCAATATTTGTTGATGAGATCAAGCAAGACAAAGGCCAACTATGAAGGATGTGGCAATTGCAGCACAGCAGGGACTGTTACAGGAATCAGTCAAGAATAACATTTCCCACTGATTCAGTTAGTTTCTTTTGAGGGGGAAGCTCCCAGCCAGAATGTTGCCCTTGCTGCCCTATAAAACCATATGGAGGCTCAAAAACATTTTAAGCCATTCAGCAAATGTTTGACATGGAGCTAGGATAAAGCTGGTTTCCTACTCTACACCCAACACACACACACTCATGTTCTGTGTACTCCACTAATGGCAGTTTACCCAGCCTTGCAAGAGCAGAGGTTCAGTCAGGGAGGTATACACCCAGCTGCCTTAGAAGAGCTGGGTGGCAGCCGGGCCTGTTGGTGCAGGGTGGTCTCAGCAAGACACTGAAACGCAGCCTCTTTAATATATACTAAATAAGTATGACTGAGAAGGGTCGCAGGGTGGCCGGTGCGATGCAGAGCATATACCTTTTGGGAACACCTCAGAGCGATGGAGCACTCTATGCAAACTAACCGACCTCTGACCCTCCTGCCAAGGCAGGTATTGCGTTTTGGTTTGCTGAAGCGAACTCTGCAACGCAGAGCCAGGCCCGGGCCCTTATCTGGAAGGCAACTAATAGCTAATTACTCATCCCGGGCGATCGTGCCTTTATGGGGGCGTTTCCGAAGACAAGTGAGATCTCCCTGAGAGGAAGACGCGCCCCCTCCCGCCATCCTCCCAGCGCATGCGCACCCGCTCCGCCATCGCAGTCCCAGGGGAAGCTCTCGCGAGAAGTGCGGGCCCGCGGCAGCGGCCGTGAGGGGAGGTTCCGTGGCGCCTCCCAGAGGTGTCACCGTCCGCCCCAGCCCCCACCCGCTGTGACCATGGCGGCACCGCTGCTGGTCTCGCCCGGCCACCGCAGCCGGTTCGAGCAGGAGCAGGACCGGGCCGTCCGTGCTCTGGTGCGCAGCGTGACCGGCCTGCCTGAGGAGGAGCTGGGCGGCGGCCGGTTCCAGACGGCGCTGAATTTCGCTTGGTCCAACTTCAGGTCAGCGCCCGCCCGCCTGCCCGCCCGCCCCCGGGAGAAGCTCCGCGGCTGCGACGGCCCCGCGGTGCGCCTCAGCAACGGAGCTAGGGACCAGGGAGCGAGCGGGGCCCCTTCGCCCCGGTCCCACCGCGGGGGAAGGAGTCTCCGGCAGGGCCGGCGCTGGGCCGGGCCCTTCCTCCGTGCTGAGGGACGGCGGTGTGGTGCGGCCCGCTGACCGTGAAACGCGGGGGGTGTCTTGCCTTGTGGCTGCTGGGGTGCGGGTACGGGGCCGCGTCCTGCCCTGCCCTCCCCCAGGGTGCGGGGGTAGCGCGGGGGGGGGGGGGGGGGGCGCTTCTGCGAGCCCTGGGCAGGGGCCCTGTGCCTGTTACTCCGTCGCTTTTAAATCACGGTCTTTCAGGGCTTTTCGCCTGATCTGAAAAAAGGTACTTTTCAACACCTTCCTTCAGCCATCCAGAATTTTGTTTGTTGGAGGGAAGTAAAGAAATAATCATTATATGTAACGAGCAAATAAAGAGAACTCCACTGAATAGAGATAAAGCTTCTGACCAAGAATACTGTGCTGCTTATATGAAAGGCTATCGATCTGCAGAAGATAATGTGTTTGATGTTATTTGAGCTTGTAATAAACATGGTTTTTATTAACCTGTAATATATATCATCTGTATCCCTTTAATTGTAGTACACTGCCATCTAAAATGTCCTCACTAAAGTTTTACCCACTGCTTTTTCAGTCATCGTGGTTATCATTTCAGTGTCTTCTGCCAGTTTTTACATGATCTATTTCCAATTTCCCATACTATCCCTAACTGCTGCCTCTTTAGAGTCTTATGTACTTGTTTAACTTCATGCAACAAGTACCTAATTCATTTAAAATCAATGCTACTTACTTTTTTTTTTAAACGTTATTAAATACGTTTTTGGGGATGAGCAATAGCATAACTGCATTGCAGCAAGCCAGACGGTGAATCCTAACTACTAATAGGCTCAAATAAGACTGCTTTAGTAACCAAATAGCCATTATTCAACAGCAAAAGTGAATCTGAGGTGTGGGAGAGCTGGGTGTGACCTGTAGCTGGTGTTTTGACAAGTTCAATTCTAAGTTTTGAGGAGGCTAGTTGTGTATGTTGATAATATAGGAATACGGTATTTGTAACTGCTGTCCCCCTGCGTCCTTTATATTTACCAGAAATATGTTGTGTAATGCATCATAGGATTGCATTTATTGGTTTTGTAGCTGCATCAAAATAGTTGCTTGTAACAGTCGTTATTCTGAGTCTGCAGATTGGTAATGGTAGAAGGGTTTCCTGAGCCAGGTGAATGTGCCCTGTCTTCCATCTCCTCTTGTGACATCTCGCTCTGTTTTGGTGACCCAGTTGCTTGTGTAGCTGTGCACTCTTTTAGATTGGGGAGTTGTTGGTTTGAGGTCTTTTTTTTATTTTAAAAACAACTGGGCAGGAAAACACAGGGGGTGATGTAGAGTTGACGGCAGACTGTTTTCACAGGGAGGGTTGGAAAGAGGAAGGTTTTTATGCCAGAATTGTTGTCTAAGAAAATGTGTGTGGAACTTCAGCCTGAGATTGACTAATATGGTATTTCCAAACCATGGCACCTTAGGTTGTAGTAGAAGCTCTTTAGTTTCAGGTCTGTGAAACCTGTGGTTTGTATTGTTAGATTTGATGATGTTTCTGTGCTGTAATTCTCAGACTCATCTGTTTCTTCCCGTACATCCCGGCAGTCCAGTTCTGTTCATGATGTTCCCAACTTGCCTAAAAAAACTGATACTTTTTTTGTGTGTGTTTGTTAGGGTCATTAATTAAAGCTTTAAGTACTGGTAGACTAAAGGAGGTTCACTAATAACTTCCCTGCAGCTTAATTTTTCTTTTCAGTGCAGATTCTTTTTTTGTTGTCATTCCAGTCTGTTTTTCTAAATCTTCCAGTTCTTGTATGTGCCACCATTTTCCATTTGAACTAGTGATTTCCTATATAAGCTAATGTGCTGGAATAAATGAGATAAGCTATATTTTCTTAGCCTAAATGTCAGCTACCTAGTTAATATTACATTTTATAATGCTTTTATTCCAAAGCCTTACACACAGCTGAAATCAGACTAATGGGTCTGTAGTTAACAAAGTAATTTTTTTTTTTTTTAATATGGGCATCCTCCAATGGTGCTTGTTAAAAATCCTTGCTACTTGCCTGTCAGTTTTTCTAGTTTATTACTTTAACACTGAGGTGATTTTAGATTGTCTTTCTGATTTCAGTCTGTTTAGCTTAACTTTTGCTCCTGATTTAGATGCAGTTGTTCTCATTTTTGTCTGTGGTCATGAGAGTTTTACTCCTGTGTCCTGTGCAGTTGTTGCTGGAAACCGGGGCAAAATATTAGGTTGGCTTTGAGGGCCTACGCATAGAGTATCTTGACCTTGTGCTCACTGCTGCCACATCCCATTCTCTGGCTTTTCTCTATATGTAACTGAAGAACCTTATTCGTATTCTAATTTCTTCTGCAAAGTCCATCATACCTTTTACAAGTTCTTACTTTGTCCCTATACGTGCTAGCTTTGGTGGTATATCTTCCTCCATTTTGATTAAGCTCTCTTATCTTTCAGGTGCTTTCCTTTACTATTTATAAAGGAGCTTCATTTGTGTTTAGAGACCTTCCCGTGTGGGTGTTTGTTTTGCCTGTTTGTGATGCAAATCCCAGATAATTTTTGTGTGTTCGACAAGGATGCCTTTGACAATGCAGTTCTTGATCTCCTTGCTCCACTTGACTTAACTGACAGTATACTTTACTATTGTATCAGCAAACTAAGCAATTAATTTTCCATTCAGCTTGAAGTGCTAGTTAAGTGTGACCTGCGTTCCATTTTTCCATCTTTAAGGTCAATTGTAGTTAATCCTGCTTGAGTTAAGAAGCACTGAGATTAAATTTTGTTGATATTTAATGCTGTTGCTGAATTAGGCATGCATCATTAAACTAATAATATTGTCCTCATATATGTCAATCAGCTTTATTTTCTTCCTTACTTAAGTTTCCTTTTAAAACATATTCTAATACAGATTTCTTACACAGATTTCATCGCTTTCTTGATGTGAACAGTCATAAAGTAGAGAGGACAATAGAAGGGTAAGTTTTATGCTTATGGATTAATAATGCATTAGTTAAATTTTTTTGAAGTATTTTTGATACTATTTCTCTTATTAGAATACATGAAAAATTGATGGTTCATTCTGACCTTGGAAAAGCTGCAAGCTGGAAAAGACTAACAGAAAAGTTTCTGAACTCCCCGCTCCCGAGTATTGAAGAAACAAAGGTATGTATGTTGCAACTTCCTTGTTCTTTTTTTTCCAGCACTCTTGCATTTATACTGACAATGGGGACTTCAGTTGTAATATTGTATTGGAAATGTCAGATGACTTAGCAGTAGAGTTTGCAGTTGCTGTTCAGGTCGTGGATTTTCAGGGTTGTATTCTTTAGTTTTCGCATTTATTTTAGAAATGTATTTATTGTCTTGTCAGGGTTTCAGCACGTGCAGTTTCATGACTTAAGGACATCTCATTGCAGAGCAGATGTTTTATGGTCAACATTGTACAAATGTTGTAGCTAGAATCTAGGTGAATGTAGATTCCCGTCTGTTCTGGAACAATGGCGAACTGAGCAGTTCTTACACTTTGCCCAATTTTTTTACCTTACGTAATGCATCTGAATGTTTTGATTTTAGTATTTCCAAATGGAGTGCTCCTGCCCTGTGGCTTCCTTATTGAGACTATATATATGTTTCACCTTTGATACACTTTGTATGAAATCAGTTCAGGATGGGTATGGCAAAAGTTGTTTTACTTAGACGCTTTCCATTGTGGTAGTGTAATAATTAACTTGATCTTTGAAAACTGTGCGTTCCTGCTATTGGGAAATATAAGTTTGCGATTTAAGAGGTAGTGCTCCCTATTATGATATTCTTTAATAGGGCTGTGTGTTCCGAGTTGTAATCCAATTTTCCTTCTCATTGAACTGACATTTACCTTTCTTTGCACTGTTGTAGGTTTCCTCTAATTTACGCGGAAAACAGTGGAACCTTCAATAACTTACACATATCTTCAGTTATTATACTGTATATTTTTGAAAAAGTACCTTTAGTTGTACTTGTTTTGAGAGTCAAATAGAATTAAAGCTAAACAAATGAAAACAAAAGCCCAAGCAAGCACTTAAGGCTTGAATGTTGCAGTATCCTAAGATTTGAAAGAGCCTTTTTTTTATTTTCTTTTGAAAATGCAGCTGGGGTATAGCTGAAGGTAGATAATATCTCATAATTGGAAAGGTAAACTGCGTTTAGTTTTTAGCAGTGGCATGTGACTGGGAAGATTATTTACCAGCTTTATGACTGGCAAGTGAAATACCAGCTTGCACGTGTGATTCTGTCTATGACCTACTGGTGTTCTTTGACAAACTCTTGTGGAGTCAGTAATGTTTGGCAGGAACATATACCATATATACTAGATGAGTATGATGCTGCTTTATCAGAAATTTGAATTATTTTTTTTAAATACAAGTGGATCTCATTCCGAAACAGCTTTGTAAGTGTGTGTATCTGTGTCAAAGCATATAGGGTGTAGATAGGAGAGTCTCCATGTGTCTAGATATGAAATGGTCTGTTGAAGAACTTCGGAAAGTTAGAATCAGGCCAAAGAAAAATCTTCCTTTAGTAAGAAATGATTGTGCTGTGAGCTGATATTAGGGAATAGACCATAATGCAAACCTCTGCAGCATACCAGTGTTGGCACAATATTATAATCTGATTGAAGGCCTGTGTTTTACAACTGCATTAGTGCAATATTGGAGTTAAAGATGCATCTTTAATGCTTTGTGTAGATTTTCAGATGAGGGAAGATAATGTGAACGGTTTTAGCAAAGTGTTTTAGCTTCATTTTAGCCTCTGTTTGAACTAATCAGCTATACAAATAAGGGAATCTAAGACTTGGTTTCCTGCAGGCCCATTGCCTGTCCTTCTGCCTCATCTGTGTTAATGCAGCTGTCCATTATACCTTGTCCTCTGGTGACTTCTTACTTTCACAGTACTTCAGGGTTCCTCTTACCTATCTCCATATTCTCTGATTATCAGCTCAGTAAGAGGCAGCTTATGCCGTGGCTACTTTTGAAGTATTTGTATATTGATTGGCTAATTAGTAGGCAAAGAGAATGGATAATATTCAATATCAAGTTGCAGATGTTATTTTTGTAATTTGGGTCTGGGGAATAGGAACTAATGGGGAGCGTTCATGCAGGTAGTAGGCTGAGTTTGTTCCTAACCGAGATCTTTTAGACCACTTACTGATTTGCTTTTTTTTAAAATGTGTTTTAAAGACAGATACACACTATTCCATACTGTCTCTTCTGTTGTGTTTGTCTGATTCTCCATCTAACACCACCTATGTGGAAAAGCCAAGAGTCAAGGAAGTGGGTAAGTTTACAAGATGCTTATATTGCTACTGAAAGCAATCCATTAATGCAATCTGATAAGAACGGCATTTTTTCTCTTCATTTTATTATCTCCTTCACTTCAAGGTGCTTTATTGATTGCCTTTTCATGATTTATACATTTAAAATAGCCTGCAAATCTTTCCTACCCCTGTTTATGCTACATCGCCTCATTAAGTCTTGCAGCCATCAAAGTACCTCGGGAGCTCTTTTTGGCTTGTACCGCTATCACTTACTAATGTTCTCCACCAGTTCAGCAGTGCTTACATGCTCAAAGACAGACAGCGGGTTTCTATCCTCGGGTCTCTGTCTTGCACCTCAATAGGAGGTCTGTTGAAACAGCGTTGGTGATGTAAATTCCTATATTCATAGTCAGGGAAAGGGAGATACCTTTGAAGTTTTCCAGAGGGAGGTCCCAGCTGCCTGCTTTCTAAAGTAGGGCTGTTTCACTCAGTGCCTAAAAATGAGGCTTGTGCTTAAGTTTGAGTGGATACCATCCCCCATTTGTTTACAGTGTTGTATCATAGACTGAAAGAAGACTATTTCAGACTAACCTAAAGAAAATCTTGCATCTTAAGATTCCTTTTTGAATGATCTCTGCACATTCCCTCGGCGGTGTTTTGAATGCACTTTCAGCCCATTCCAGGAATGTGAATATGAAGAGGTTATCTCAAACAACACTAATTACAGTTGAGTAAACTTCATGTTTAAGATATAATATATTGTAAGTGTGATTGTTATTTTTAAAGTATTACACATCACCTCATGGATATGTGGTGTCTTTTTTTGAGATTAAAGACAGTTCTTTATGTTGTTTACAGTCCAGGATCCTTGTGCATATGTACATTATACATTTAGAATGTTTCCAGCGAGCTAAATGGTGATATATACAGTGAGCTATATCGTGATATAAACATATCACGATAAGTGATATGTTGCGTTCTTGCATGTCTTTCCAGGATTGAAGTGTAGGGTAGTGTAACGCAATACAGATGAATGTGCTGATGGCACGCTGTGTTGCATATTTTGAGTGTACAAGCAACAAAATTGAGAATTAGTAAATAAGGAATATGTGTGGTTGATACGTCACAATTTACATGTCATGTTGAAAGTGTAGAACCTTGTTAAAGGAACAGTGGTGTAACCTTAAGTGGACAGGAATGCCTTTTGTTTTAGATTTAGAGTAACAAGGTAATTTTAACTTCAGAAATACTTTTAGAAGAAAAGAAAGTCAGAGTTATGTGATACTTACTATTTTTATATTTATACTTCTCTTAGAAAAGGAAGAAAAATTTGATTGGGGAAAGTATCTGATGGAAGGAGAAGAAATTTACTTTGGCCCAGGCATAGATACACCAGTAAGTAATTTCTTAAGGTAAAAAACCCAAACCGTATAAATCATTTTGAAGTATGTTAGAGACTTGTTTGGGTTGTCCTAGTTTGTATGCTCTGCATGCTGCTTCTCACAGGATTCCCTAATATGTTGCTTCTTACCTAATACCATGAAGCAGACAAAGACCCAAGCAGAGTAATAGTAATACAAATGATTTGGTTTTCACCATGTTTCGACTTAGTCCTGCATCTAAACTGGCTCGTTCTGCTGACCCCTGCCTGCTCCTAATCAGAACTTACTGTAGTTCTGTGATCTTTTTCAGTTTTCTGATTTGTCCGGTTATTAACCTTATGTATAGCTTAAACCAGCCTCTGGCAGACAGCTATGTTAGTCTTAGTGTCCTGAATTTACTTTATAGTGGAAGAAAGAAGAAAATAATTTGTTTGGCTTGAGTAGGAAGTAAATATAGATCTGTCTGCTATGTTGTACTGAAGCATACTGGGTTTTGTTGCACTTAATAGGATTGGTCTGGAGAAAGTGAAGAGGAGGAAGACACTCAGCCTTTAAGCAGGGAGGACTCGGGTATTCAAGTAGACAGGACACCTTTAGAAGACCAAGATCCAAATAAGAAAACAGTACCTAATGTTTCCTGGAAAGGTTAGAATAAGCTACAGTTCTTCTGATATAGTCATACATATTCAAATTTCGCAAGCTATTGCAGCTTTATTTATTCTTCAGTGAGGCATTGTGTTTTAGATCTATAACTGTAGTTTTAAGGTGCAGCTTGCTGTTCACTACTGCTTCTTTTTATTTTTAACAGTAAAGATGCAATAAGGAAGGTTTGGTCTGATTACTCTTGTTGTTAATGGAGAAAAATGCTGTTTAATTCCGTGGAAATATACATGGATATTCCAATATAGAAATGAAAACTTACACAGTAAATGTAGCATGTAGTTTTATTGATATAATGTAAATTTTTATTATTAAGTATCAGAATGCTGAAACAAAATTTGGTTGACAACAGAAACATTTGACTTGGTTCTAGGTGTGAAGCATTTTTTGAAAAAATAGTTTTGTGTAATTAAAACACTAGTGACTTACTCTTGAATAGCTTCAGCGGGTATTAACTGTAGCTGCGTATTTTTGCATAGAATATTGTGGGATGCAGGATACCTTGTATAAGACGACTGCATAATAGCCATATGTTGTATAAGCAGTAGCCATCTAACTGGGATTTGGAAAAGTTTCCCTGATAATTACATTTAAGAAAAAAACATTTTTAGGTAACATACTAAATGCGTAGTAAAAAGAAATCTAGTGACAAACTTGGTGATACTTGGCAGTCTGTTTTTTAAGTCAGTTTGGTTTTGTATATATTGTTTGAGAACTGCCTGAGACAGGAGCACGTTTTCTGAGGAGGAATCGGAAACTACATAAATCTCCAAGTTTATTTTTTTAGGACTTCTGCAACTTTTAGGAGATGAGACATTTCTATGTAAATTAATTTGTGGATGGCATCATGTATATGAGTGCAGTGAAATGTAAATATTTGTAAATTGTAACTTATTTGAAAAGATCTGTGATTCTGCAGCTGTGCGGATAGGTTTATTAATACCTTTTTCCTGTGTTTTATAAGCATTTCCTGAATAAATAAAAATACCTCGCTGACAGTCATGTGTTTTCACAGTTGGTGAACCTGATGCCCGCAGCTGGCTGGAGCAGCATGTAGTTCCTCAGTACTGGACAGGAAGAGCTCCCCGCTTTTCACATAGTTTGCACTTGCATTCCAACCTTGCTGCAGTCTGGTAAGAAAACAGTAGCACTTGCATATTTGTTACTGGTGTATAATGCTACGTAATGACTTTATTAACCATCTTCACTGTGGAAGCATAAAGATAGTATAGTTATCACTGATTTAGTTAAAAACAATGAAAAGGCTATGAATTGCTAAGATGAACAAATGAGCTGTTGTTTCTAATAACAGATTCTTTTCCTTGTCTTCAGTTTTTATTGCGTTTGTCATATCCTTTTTCAGAGAAGCAAATCTTCTTGTTGCATTTTGTTTGGGTTGACCCTTACAGAGGTCTCTGAGGAATTAATATAGCTGGGTTGTAAGTGGTCCTGGAAGTGAGGAGTTCCCTAAAGTTTAACTTTTTGTTTGTTGTTGGTGCCTCCTTTACAAAGGGTTGTGGCTTAACCCCAGCCAGCGATCAAGCACCACCCAGCTGCTCGCTCACGGCCACCTGGTGGGATGGGGGAGAGAATTAGAAGAGTAAAAGTGAGAAAACTCATGGGTTGAGATAAAGGCAGTGTAATAATTGAAATTAAAAGAAAAAAGTAAAATAGTAGTCGTAGTAATAATAATCTACAGAGCAAGTGATGCATTATGCAACTGCTCACATCCTGCTGACCGATGCTCAGCCAGTCCCCAAGCAGCGGTCACTGCCTGCCCTGGCCAACTCCCCCCAGTTTACATACTGAGCACGACATCATATGGTATGGAATATTCCTTTGGCCAGTTTGGGTCAGCTGTCCCAGCTTCATGTGCACCCAGAAGAGCATGGGAAGCTGAAAAGTTCTTGACTGGCACTACTTAACAAGAACTAAAACCTCAGTGTGTTATCAACATTATTCTCATACTGATTCCAAAACACAGCACTGTGCCAGCTGCTAGGAAGAAAATTAACTCTATCCCAGCTGAAACCAGGACATGAAGTTAGTTTAAATGCAGATTTTGTGTGGGCAAGGAATGTAAAAACAGTATATCGTCATGATCTGCTGTGGTTTTGGAAAAAAATGAGAAGGAAGTTCAGTTTTAAAAAAAAAAAAAAAAGACTGATTCTTCCCTCTGTCCCTAATTCTGATGTGTCAGTACTGCAGTAATGCATATAATTAGATTTGTCTGTGGTCCCTTAATTTAATGAATTTATTAATCAAGGAGTAAACCAACTGACACCAAAATAAATTTATCTAGCTAGTTATGAACCAGAATTTACAGAGAATATTAGGAAATCAGTAACATAAATAAAGCAACGCTGTTTCTGTTGCAGTGTTGTTAGCAGATGTATGCTGTATGCATGTATACTTTATAACCAGTATTACTTAATTTGGATTTTTGAATTTTGAACATGATGGCGTAAATTTTGCCACTGATTATATTAATGAGTCAAAATACCACGAATGTGAATTATCATTCTGTACTTCATTAAAATAAGAAAAATACTATGGAAGGTTTACAAAAAATTGCTTAACACAGGATTGCAAGGTAAGGTTCTTAGGTGGCTGTGAAAGTTTCCATTTCTTAAGTAAACTTTTGAGCTAAAGTGTGAGTTTTCTTATACGGGCCAGGGAAATTGATGTTTTAGTTTTTAGCTTAGTAATTTTGACAGAAAGTAACTATAAATTTTAACAGTGTTGAATGAGAAACTATAGTCAAGGATCAAGAATTTAAAAACCAAAAAAACTAACCCTAAACCAATGCAGATACAGTGCTTCAAGTATGTGCTACTTAATTGCTTGTATTCCTATGTATAACTAGATGATATTTGAATGCTTTCCACAGTATTTTGCTTGACAATAGGAAAACAAACTGCTTTTGTTTATATGCTTAATATGCTCCCATGAACATCGAAGGTAGAGTCACATAAAATTAGAACAAAACTGAGCCTTAAGATCATTGCTTCATTCTTAATTACGGGTGATTCAGCTGTTACGTCAGCCATTAAATTGTTTTCATTTCCTTTTTTCCTAAGGGACCACCACTTGTACACCAGTGATCCTTTATATGTACCAGAAGAGAGAACACTAGTCACTGAAACTCAAGTTATACGGGAAACTCTTTGGTAAGAGCAGCATCACAAAGCTTGCATTTTAACTTCTGGTATTTCTCTCAAGGAAATGAGACATTTATCTTTGAAGTTGTGTCTGAAGAAGGAGTTACTGCTGAGCTTTTATCTTACACGGTTGCTGACAATAAGGATGCTGCTTATGTGTGTTAACCATTCAGGTTCACAAAGTAGCTTACTATCTTGGATACATTGATTCTTCAAGTCTAACTGTTAAGAACAACCAACTTGTTCTTATCCTGCCCCTGTGGATTTGTAATACAGTGTCCAATTTTAGAAAGTAGGTTTGAGTCATCCTGCAGCTGGAAATTATCTCAGCTGGGAAGGAATTTCAGGAGCTGTTTACTTGATGCCAGTGTTCTATTGTTCTTGTTCTAGCAACAGCTTACAGTACCAGTAGCATCGTAGTTGATCTGTGGTCCCCTTTTATTTGAAGAAAAGAAACTTTTAGGCAAGGGAGAGCTAATTCTTATATTAATATATAGTTATGAGTCTGTTAAGGGGGAAAATTACTACTCTCTCTGTTTCTTTTCAAGGCTACTTTCGGGAGTGAAAAAGCTTTTTATATTCCAGCTGAATGATGGAAAAGTGGCTGTGCGGAATGATATTATTGTAACTCATTTAACCCATGTAAGTTGTTTCTGAATCTCAGCTGAATATATCTGTCATTAGGAAGATGTAATTTTGGGGAATAGGAAATTAAACCGCATATGGAAAATCACATTTCCACAATTGTGTTTTGACTAAATTAAGAACATCTGACTTAATAAAACTGACTTAATAAAACTTAATAAAAATGAAGTGATAGAGGTGGCAGAATTTTATTACATTTTAATCCATAGAAATATCTTGTGATTTAATTTTTAGGCTTTACAAAATACAAACTTTTATGAGCTGATTCTAAAAAGTTTTTTTTTTTCCCTAGAATTGCCTGAGATCTGTATTGGAGCAGATAGCGGCATATGGTCAAGTTGTGTTTAGACTACAAAAGTTTATTGATGAGGTGATGGGACACAGCCCGGAAAGCATAATGCATGGAACAGTTTCTACTCCAAAGAAAACTACAGAAGCCCCGTTCAGAACCTACCAAGCTTTTATGTGGGCCTTGTATAAATATTTCATTAGTTTTAAAGAAGAACTTACTGAAATTGAAAAGTGCATAATCAACAAAGGTACGGTGCAAGGGAAGTTTTATGAGAGGGGGCACACAAGGAAATTTTTATAAGAGGGAAATGTGAAAAATGTTACACAGATACATTCTGAAACTGTGAAAGATGCCATGCTATGTTCTAAAACCTCATTAATAGCACTGACAAAATTTGATTTTTATGTTGGGTGTTACTTTTGTATGTATTTGGTTGTTTGTTTTTTTTTTTTTCCCCCCCTAGATAAAACAGTCACGCTTTCAATAGTAATAGATAAGTTGTCTCCCCGACTGGCACAGCTGAAGGTACTTCACAAAGTTTTCAGCACAGGAGTAGCGGAAGTGCCACCTGACACTAGAAATGTTGTACGAGCATCTCATCTGCTTAATACTCTCTACAAAGCTATTCTTGAATATGACAGTGTTGGAGAAGCATCTGAGCAAACGGTAGGGGAAATGATGCCTTCCTTAATAGAGCGACACACTAGAATATTTAGTAACTTCAATTTCTTTATGGTGATGGAATACACTAGCCTTCAGCTACCAAGGACTGAGGACAAATTTGATAGCTGTAATGCATTACTGTTTTCTAACATGAGTTCACTCAACCTGGACAAACTCAGATTTATTAGATCAGCAGTGTGTTTTTAGGACTGAGGGGAGGAACTGTGGGGAATCAGAGGCCAGGAAGCTGTTAAGAAAGAGAGAGCTTTGGAATAGCTTTCCCTCCTATTTCTACAGCTGCATAATTCAGTTAATGCTGCAATGTAGTGGTTTGGGGTTTTACAGTAACTTGTTAATTATACTACTGAAAATATAGTAGATTTCATTAAGTCCTTTTGTGTCCCTGTTTTCTACATTTTGAAACCACAGAATGTTTTATGACTATCCCTTACTGTTTAAGAGATGTTAGGGTGAAAAAAAAAAAATAAGAAAACTGCTGTTTGGGTCTAAATGCGATGACAAAAGTAACAAGAGGAAGCATGCACAATGCAGGCTTCCATTAAAACTACTAAAGCTGTAATTTTTAGTTTAACATTTTATCTGTAAAAATCCTTAAGTGTAGTTATGTATATCTTATGAACTATAATTGAACAATTAATAGGTTAGGCTTTGCCATATTGCTTCTAATGCTTAGTATATAAACATTCAGCCACTTTTTCTTCCCCCCTTTAAATTCAGGTATCTCTTCTGTTCTCTCTCTGGGTTGAAACTGTGAGGCCATACTTACAGACAGTGGATGAGTGGATAGTCCATGGTAATTTGTTTGATCCTGCAAAGGAATTTATCATTCAGAGGTAGGGATGCTGGTACTGGATACACATAACACTGTGCAAGTATGAATGCAAAACCTGCTGTAGAACCTAGGAGGTAAAGTGTGACAATAAAAGTAGGTTTTTGCATTTGTTATTTTACTTGAAGTAGAATTAATTTATTAATCATACTTTTACAACTTGTCTAAAACTTCACATTAGGGAAGTTGCATTAGATATGGAGCCTTACCAGGTATTGTTCAGGAATAGAAATCAATTGTTTTATTTTTTCCATCAAGAATAAATAATCAGAAGCCTGATTCTGAGTGTGTGGACTTTTTAAAAACATTTGCAAAAATTATGAAATTTACTTCTTAATTCTTCTACTAATCAATAGTTGTCATAAATCAGATGCTATTTAGAATTACAACACTCATTGCTTCTGACTTGTAGTACAAGTTAGTACGGTGTGTTGAGTAACATGCACATATCCTAAACATTATTTGAGCTGTTAATTTCTCTTCTGTTTGTATGCTATGTTTTGCTGGTCCTTTTTTTGACAGCTTGAAGTGGAAAGTTAATATAGAAATTAGAATTTTGGCTTGTAATTACGAATCTGTTTCCCGCTCTCTGCCAAACTTAATCGAACCTCTGTCTGTTAAGGCAGGTCAAGGTGAGCATGAAGTAAGAGAACAGCTCTAGTGCTATTGTAATTAATCCGTAGTAGCTGAGATCTTTAACATCCTTATTATGTCCTACTTGACTTTTCTTTCTGTAGTTGTGTTTTCAGTGCTACCAACGGGTGATTTCTACTTCTATTTATATTTGCTTCATTTTAATTGTCTAAATTAGGTTGTTTTCCATCTGAATTCAAAGACCAAACTCTGTATCTGATGTAAACAACACAAAAAAGCAAAGTCAACTGAGAACTGAGTTTCACCTACTCTAGAATTTTTCAGCGTTCACAGTAGTAGTTGTTTCACTGTGGGTTTTAAATAAATCTGCAAGTCAATCACTGATTATTTTGTTATTAAGGGTGCATTGCTCTGTGAATAGTTAAATTCCTGGACAAATGTAATTATTCTGTTTGCCTTGTTTTGGGAGTTTATTTGATTATACAATTGTTTTATTTCCTGTGAACTGATTCTTTATGCTGCTAAAGCCATCATCCTTTCTAGAGGTGTCTAGATAGTTTGTAATGTGAATGAGCTTATTTTATATAGTTTTGAAAGCACTTCTTGACTATTTTAAGAGAAAGGCAAACATAGAGCAAAGGTGATGCATCTTCTAGTAATGAAGTTTCACCTTTTGAAAAGGGAAATACTCAACAGCTTTTTATTTCTTCGCAGAAACAAAAATGTTCCAGTTAATCACAGAGATTTTTGGTATGCTACCTACACTTTATATAGTGTGTCAGAGAAGACTGAGAATGAAGAGAAAATGAGTGATAATGCCAGTGCCAGTTCTGGCAGTGATCAGGCCCCTTCAAGCAGGCAACACACTATGGTCTCCTTTCTGAAACCTGTGCTAAAGCAAATCATCATGGCTGGAAAATCCATGCAGCTGCTGAAGAATCTTCAATGCAAAGATGGCTCTCCGCAGCAGGCAGCGTCCAGAGGTGAGATGTCAGTTTGCGGACTGTCATGCCTTAACGTACCTAAGAGTATGGGTGTGTCTTTTGTAGTAGTGTTTCCATGGGTTTAGAACAATGTAATGCTCTGAGTGTCAGTATCATGATTGGTAACTTCAGGTCCGATTGAAAACGCTCTTCCAACGCAAACAAGTGAAAAGAGCAAAGTGAATAAAGATTGAATGTTCCCTTTGCTTATTACTGCTTTAAATTTTTCTTAAACTTGTTTTCATGTGCTTGCAAAACATTTTTTTTGTTATGAGACAAATGAAAACAGCTTATATGTTCTAGTAGTAATGCTGTTTTGTTTCAATAAATAGTTGTTTTACATTACTAAGTGGTTGAATAATTCTGAGATAGCATGTGGAACTTTTTTTTTAAAAAGCTTACTAATAATTAGATGAAAGATATTTGGATAGTTAGGATATTTATCTTGAATGATTGTAAAATGTAGTACAACAGTGTAACCAATGTTGATTTTTTTTTTTTAATCTTTTGGAGGGGGGGGGCGGCACAGGGAAAGAAAATACTTTTTTTTGTTGTTTGTTTTGCTGTTTCTTGATATTTAGAAGTAGAGATAGTTAAATTATTTCAGAGACTCTAGGTTTATTTCCCCCTTTGTGAGAATATAATCTGTTCTAGTGAATACTGAACGGTTGTTTCAGGTGCCAAGGATTAACTGCCTTTGCACCTGAAGGAGGAAGTTCTCTAACGGTCTGTGAAATATTTCATATTTCAGACACCTGTTCAGCAATCCATTTGAACACCTGCCTGACCTTAGGCATGGGACTAGCCCTACCATTTTAGCAGCTTATTTCAATAAGTATTTGAGGGTTTTTTCCTGAATAGTTGCCTTAATTTAGTATGTTAAATATTAGCAAGTTGGACTACGGAATTCTTCTTTTAGTTCAGGTGGTGTTTTCTCTTAGAACAAATCTTACTGTGGAATGTGTTGCCCAATTTAGATGCTGAACGAAAGAGTTTGTATACACTGTTCTTGGAATCGGTGCAGTCTCGCCTGCGGCATGGGGAAGATTCTGTTCCAGATATTATTACAGAACAGCAGGCCACAAAGCAGAGCCTGATAAAGATGCAATCTATAGCAGAAAGACACTTGGAGCTGGATGATGTCCATGACCCACTGCTGGCTATTAATTTTGCCAGGTAAATGAATGATCATCTTGCTGTTTTGTTGAGAGTAGTGTTTTGCCTGGTGACATTTGGTAGACCAAATTTTTAGTGCTGCTGCTGAAAGCGAGTGAGCGCAGAATAAAGAGGAGCACCAACAATCAGTGACAGAAGCTAAATAAACACTACCCTTGTGCTTAGTTAAAGAAAAACAATTAAAATAAGGAAAGAATCTGCTACTCACATCTGTCAGTGTAGAAAATGGGAGTAGTCTTTCTCATAACAGACTTTTAGCAAATAAGTGTTTTAATAGTGAATGCTGTTGTAAAATCTAAACTTTTAAGTGTGTTTTCTTGGGATTTGTACACAATGCCTTCGATTTGCACCGAGTAGAGTGTTTGAAGAATGCAGCTTCAGTTAGGCTGTGCTTAAATAATTTAACTTTAAAAGCCTTCCAAAATTCATGTTAACTGTATAAAAATTCTTCATTCCTCATAATGAGGGAAGTCATATAGAGGTTATAAACATCTTGGAAATGAGCAGGAAAGATGAACTCTCAAACTCTCTTATTCGGAATTACAAAATAAATAGCTATTTATATTTCTCCTAAATACTAGTTGGTGATTTACATGTTTTCATTTAATTTTAATTTCATAGGAGTGGTTTGTTTTAAAGAAATCATAATTAAGAGTAGATAAGACTCTGTTGCTTCCATTGTTCATTGGGACTATTTTATTTGTCAAAATCAATAGGTTAATTTAATGTCTGACTCATCCAGTCTGTCAAGGCAATAGCTGCTATGAGCTGGGCTTTCTCTTACAATGGATTCAGCTATCAAGTAGCTTTTTGCAAATATTATAACAATTTCATCCTTACTGTGACAAAATAATTAAACTTACCAAGTGTAGACTGCAGATACTCTCTTCCCATGATATAATATTACAGATAATATATAGAGACTCATATTTAAGGTGCCTCAAAACAATTCTCTGTGTGCGTGGTGGGTTTTTATTGTTTGGTTGGTTTTTGGTTTGTTGTTTTGAGGGGTTTGGGTTTTGCTTTTTTGTTGTTCAAATTTTTACGTTGTTTCTTTATTTTTCTTTCCTGGGAAGTTCATCTGACTGCTGTATATGCACAATACATAGTGTTAAAAGTTCCTATGACAATAGGTTTTTTAATTACGCTGTATAGCGTTTGAACTTGATGTTGTTTTTCGGAATTATTCCTTGAGCAATTATGTGATTATAGTATGCCATCCTTTTTGATGTTCTTATGCCTGCTCATACAAAAACAGTATGAAGGATCATTTAATAGACTTGATACGTACTATAGTTAAGAAACAGCTTCTATTACTTCTGCACTGTATATTTTAGGGCAATTTTGATTCAAATCTTTGAACGTATGACATTTTTGTCATATATATTGTATGAATTATTAACTTTCTTCCCTAAGTAGTATGTTTTATTTTGGAGATTGTATTTGGAACAGAGTGACTTTCATGAGAAGTTTACTGGTGGGGATGTTTGTGTGGATAGATCCTCAGAATCCGTCACCTGCCAGACTTTTGAACTGACATTGAGGTCTTGCCTTTATCCGCACATAGACAAGCAATACTTGGAATGCTGTGGTAATCTAATGCAAACTTTAAAGAAGGATTATAGGTGAGAAAGTAGATTTGTTTTTCCGTAACTTTTTTTTAATTACCAGTGGTACGGCTTACACTAAAAGCAGTAATTTTATGTTGTGTTTCTACTCCAGTTTGATAACCAACAATAAAATCATTAAGGAGGAAAGGGATCTAACATGATAGAATGCTGGGTGAAAACTTAGTCTAGCTTAAATCAGCAGCAAAGCTATCATTTGTCTTAACAATTTCCCTATTGAACATCCACTTTTTAAAGTACTTTTAATAGTGTTGTCATTTGAAACTGGAAGGTAGATTTTAGGAAGCTAGAATATTCTTAAGATGAGATTCAGTTATGCTACTGTAAAATGTAGAGTAGACAAAAGAATATTTTACAGTATTTTTATATTACTTAGAGTAAAATGGCCTGTTCCTTTTACCTTTTAGGTGATCATAAGTTGTCATACTTTTAATCTGTCTGAAATACTTAACATACAGTCACTGTTTTTGCAATAGTTGTAGTGGTACTATTCTTTCTACTTTATCAGAAAAGGAAAATCCATATAATAATTTTCTGCAGCTCCATATTACTGTCTTTTCTTAGACAGAAGTCTCCCTGAAACTGTATCTCCTTCCCTAAGTTCTGTTTAGGGAGAGGGACAGGATTTCCAAACCCTAAGCTATTTCTGAAAATTGCCTAGCCTGTAAGATAGCTGAATACCATGAGCACTTATGTTGAAGTTAACAGGGCTCTTCAAGCTTACAGAAAAACATGGCTTAGTTATTTTATTTGAACGTATGTGAAGGTAATCTGAGGGTTAAGCAAAGGACTTAATGAAGTTTGTGTTCAGTACTGAGTTCTTGTAGTGAAGAGTGTTTAAGATTTTTCTTTCTGTAACAGTTGTGTTTGATTTC
This sequence comes from Phalacrocorax aristotelis, assembly GCF_949628215.1. Classification (NCBI taxonomy): domain Eukaryota; kingdom Metazoa; phylum Chordata; class Aves; order Suliformes; family Phalacrocoracidae; genus Phalacrocorax; species Phalacrocorax aristotelis. The sequence continues at coordinate 75,022,741 of NC_134276.1, read as the reverse complement.
ACTTGTATGATTAAGACTGAGGAAATGTTATATGTTTGTTCCTGTTTAGGCTTGTAGAATATTTGCAGGCAATGAGAAACTTTTTCTTACTTGAAGCTGGAGATACCATGTATGATTTCTATACATCTATTTTTGACAAAATTAGAGAAAAGGAAACTTGGCAGAATGTTGCTTTCTTAAATGTTCAACTTCAAGAAGCAGTTGGGCAACGCTATCCAGAGGACAGTGCAAGGTAAAATGCAAAATGCTGCAAAATATAGTTTAGTTATGTTTCTTTCACACTTACCTATACTAATATACTTAACTTGTATAATGCAATACTAATTATTGCGCACTCATTGAAAGAATCTGTTTTAATTAAGTTTTGAGCTGTTGTCATCTCTTCTCCCCAAGCCCCCAGATTAAATCAGACAGTTGGTATTTAGCAATAAGAAATAAAAAAAAAAAATCAATGAAACTAACCACCAATTTAACAGATTATCACCAATTAAATCACTTGTTTCCTTGCATAGGTTGTCTATATCATTTGAAAGTGTTGATGCAGCAAAGAAGAAACTCCCTGTCCACACCTTAGATGGTTTGACATTGAGTTACAAGGTAGAGAGTTAATATTGCTGTAGTTCTTATTCTAGAACAAATTTGAAATGTTGTATTAAAGTGACTTACATTTCCTGTCTTGATCATCCTCTCCTCTTCTTAGGTTCCTTGGCCTGTGGATATAGTTATAAGCTTAGAGTGCCAAAAAATTTACAATCAAGTTTTTCTGCTCTTGCTGCAAATAAAGTGGGCCAAGTATAGTCTAGATGTTTTACGATTTGATGGTAAGAAACTTCCTTAATGAAAGGTACTCTAAAAATTTGCTCTGTGGTCTAAGGATATAGTCTGCTGCTTTCTGCAGTAAGTAGTATAAACCAGTCAGAATTTTGATTCATTCTATAAAATATTAATCTCTATTAGCTTCTCAAGTTAGATATATTAAGCAGGGCATGTTTTTTCGCTGCTTTTCAGCCTCAGGGACAACACTATTTATTAATGCATTCTCTTTGTCTCTTTGATTCAGACCTAGTTAGTTATATTGGAAATGTGTTACTTCATTCTTCAGACCTTGCTGTTGAAAGAAAGTCTGTCTATCACACCCTAATGTTTTGCTTTATGTATCGTCCAAGTTTTTGTGGGCAATACCTTGCAAACAAGTCAAGAAAACAAGATGAAAAAATACTCTTAATACAGGTTGAAACAGTAAGCTAGATAGTTTGGAATACTAAGCTACTCTTTAAATATCTGAGGATTGTAGGTAGAGATGTCTTAGTGTCTCCTTCACCAGGTTAATATTTATACTCGTTCTGTCCCATATGAAGTGGATACACACTTTATGTCCCAGAAAAATAAATTAGAAAGTTGATGGGTTCGTCTGTGTTTTGTACATCAGTTAAGTAATTCTCTTCCTGAAAGTATGTTGTTTTCTGTTGTTTAAACTTTATGGGTATGGCTTTTCCCCTTTGTGGAGGTAGTATACGCGTTTCTTTTTAATGTAATTTTTTTATCCTTGCACATAATCTTTAGCTCTTAAATAGCATTTCCTATTCTAGTATTTATCAAATTGCATTGTACGTACACTGTCAAAACTATTCCGTATATTGTTGCTGTGTTTTAATAATACATCTGAATAGCAAGAAAAACCTTATATCAGTCTTGTGTGCAGAATAAGAGATAACAAATTTCATTTTTAAAGTGACTTTTTAGCTACAGTTTGTCTTCATAAGCACTTCAATGTAATACTGTTGCCTTTTCTTTTTAGAACTAGTCTGTGCTGCAGAAAACCCACAGGTTAAGGAAGAAACTTCATTAGAACAAGGAACGCTTCCTCTATTTAGACCACAAACAGAAAGTATAAAACAACAAATACATCGCATGTTCCTCTTAAGAGTGAAACTTATGCATTTTGTTAACAGCCTGCACAACTACATCATGACTAGGGTTGGTCTTCTATCACAGCTTCATTTATATTAAGAACTTGTAACTGGAGGTGCAGTATTAATTTTCATTTAGAACATAAAGAACAAAAATAGAAAGCAAAATCGTAGTCTAATGTCCTTTCTGCAAAATAATTTCCAGCTAAACATGTTTTGGTTTTAACTTGGAAGTTTTAAATCTGTAATTCTAAAAATGCTTTAAAAGTTCTACATGCATATGATTGGTCTTTGGATATTACTAGTTCTTTTTGACTGTTTCTCCCAGTGCTAGATGACTGAAGCAGAGTAATGTAAAAATAGGTTTCTGTAAACTGTTACTCTCGTAAGAGCAATTATGCTCACAAAGTATTACTACAGACATTTTAGCTAAATGGATCCCCCTCAAAAATCCCTAGTACGTGTATGCAAAAGTGTATGCCTACTCTACTATTGCCTTTTTTGCCTTTAATAAAATTAGTATACTCCAGATCAGCTCCTCTGGGGATATCCTGTCTGCTCTCATGCAGCAGCAGTATTCCTATTTATATGAGGAATGTCATTGTGCAGTTAGAAGAAGAGCTTGAATTTTTTGCTACATTGATGGTAGTTTGGAGGGTGACCTAAAATTTGAAAGGAAGGAGTGAATGAATTGGGCAATTTTAGGCTCTTAAAAAAAATAACATCGGGAGGGAGTCACAAGCACTTGTGTGCAACATGGAATTTAACAGCTATGGTCTTCTTTTTAAGATTCTTCACAGTACAGGCTTGGAGTTTCAGCATCAGGTAGAAGAAGCCAAAGATCTAGATCAATTGATAAAGATTCATTACAGATACTTATCTACAATCCATGATCGCTGCCTACTGAGAGAAAAGGTGGGTAAAAAAGAACTGGCGTATTTGATACAGAGTTTAGCAGGACAAGAAGGTAGCTTAGTACTAATTATGCTGCCTATTTTGCGGTTCATATGTACTAAGCAATATACAGGTACTCTTGAGGAGATGGTAGCTTTTCCAGAGTTAACACTGAGATCCAGTTTCCCTTGCAAGCATCAGCTTAATTCTATCACAGAGAGAAGATAAAATCTTTATATTGGATTTTACATGACTCATTTGTTTCTAAGTTTGTTCAAATCCTCCCATCTCTGCGGCTTTGTAATGTAAAGAGGATTGCACGTACTGGTATGGCAGGAAATGGAGGTACATGGATAGCATTGTAGCCTTTTATCCCACATACTGTCTGCGTTTAGTCCTCATCAAAATAGTCACCCATGAAATGAATTAGAGAGCAAATACAAAACACATATTTGGAAGAATCACATTGTACTTAGGAGATTGTTTTTGCAGATCAGATTAAATGGCATGGGTTACCTTTGTATTGCAGCTTAATAATGAAAATTATTATGCTTAACAGTGGATTTCTGACTGTTACTCCTTTTGTTTGAATTGTTATTTTAGGTGAGCTTTGTGAAAGAAGCTATAATGAAAGTGTTAAATTTAGTACTGATGTTTGCAGACCGTTGGCAGGCTGGTTTGGGGGCTTGGAAGTAAGTACACATACCTAAAATTCTACATGTTCATAACTCCACAGCTCAGAGTAAGATACTGAGATTTTTTTTGGGTGTGAAATAACAGGACTTTGCTCAGTGTTTAACAGCAGATACCAGAGTCTAATTGCTATTTCTTAGGTAAAATGAAATCTGTATTAGAACTTAACAAGTTTCATGCACTTGTTCAGTGTGTGTTCAGTATTTTCTAATTAAAAATGTGGCCAATATATAACTTGTAAGTGTTTGAAAAGATTGTAGAGCATAGTAACAGAGAAGGTTTTCTTTTCCTTCATACTTGTTCATAATGGTAAAATGAGAGGTTTGCAGGTTTGGTTTATGATCACGTTTTCTGGTGATGATTAAAAATTCTAGGCAGCTAGATGCTGCCATTCATTAACTGATTTCTGAAAAGTGGGATTATTTAGTTTGTGCTTCATTCTAGAAGGCAATGAACTTGTTTTTCTTTTTAAAAAAAGTCTAAATCTAATCTCTAAACCTCCTTATTTTTCTAATCTGGTTGTCCAATTTATAAAGCCCTTGTGAAAAATTTGTGGTAAAAATGTGAAGCTGTTGAAGTCAATGAATGATCTGCCGTTGACTTTGGAGTTACGATTTTCATGCAGAATGTTTGATTCCATTAGTTCAAATGCTCAGATTTTGTGGTATTGGTAAAACCTGAAGTTATTTTTGGTCTATCTTCATATAGTATCTTTATACCTTATAGTAAAACCTTATAGTAGGAACAACCTGGGATGGGTGTTGTAGTTCGTATTTTTAGAAAAGATGTGTTCTTCCTTATGTGCCATGACTGAAGTCAGAAACCCACCTGTAATTTCCAAGGTAAGATTAATGTGTTGGTGTGTGGATCAGTTGCGCATCTCTAAGCCATCCCTTAGACAACAGTAAAAGTAAGAACTGGTTTTTTTTTTTTAAAGAATAGAAAAGACTATTTCAGATGGAAGGGACCTAAAATGATATCCGGTCCAACTGTCTGACCACTTCAGAGCTGACCAAACTAAAGCATGTTATTAAGGGCATTGTCCAATGACAGGCTTGGGGCATCGACCACCTCTCTAGGGAGCCTGTTCCAGTGTTTGACCACCCCCTCAGTAAAGAAATGCTTCCTAATGTCAAGTCTGCACCTGCCCTGATGCAGCTTTGAGCCATTCTCGTGGGTCCTGTCACTGGATCGAGGGAAGAGGAGCTCAGCACCTCCCTCTCCACGTCCCCTCCTCAGGAAGCTGTAGAGAGCCATGAGGTCGTCCCTCCGCCTTCTTTTCTCCAAACTAGACAAACCCAGAGTCATTAGCCACTCCCCACAGGACATGCCTTACAGCCCTTTCACCAGCTTTGCTGCCCTACTCTGGACACATTCAAGCACCTGCACATCCTTAAATTGTGGGGCCCAGACCTGCACACAGTACTCGAGGTGAGGCCACACCAATGCTGAATACAGCAAGATAATCCCTACTCTTGACCAGCTGGCTATGCTGTTTGATGCACCTGAGGATGTGGTTTGCTCTCCTGGCTGCCAGGGCACACTACTGACTTGTAATTTTGCCTGCTGTCGACCAGCATCCTGAGATCCTTTTCTGCGGGGCAGCTCTCCAGCCACTTCTCTCCCAGTTTATACTTCTGCTTGTGTAACCTGCTGCTTGAAAGATGAATGATAGTGGGCAAGTCTCCAAGGCTATGTCTAACACTCGAGGGTTGATCTATGGCCCGGAGGCCAGCTGGTGTGGACTGGCTCATGTCCATATTTTTCAGGGCTAATTCTCTATGGCACAGGTGCTACCTAGAGCTTGGATCCCGCTTTTCTGTGCCATTAGGAAGTTGCTAATTTTGGAGTGCTTTTCTGATTTGAAGTGTCATAAATAATTTGTGAAGTTCTGTCGATAAAGACTGAACTCAGGGTGCGTGGTTGTGCACTCTTGATGTGGCAGGAAAAAGTCATAGCTGATGTAGTGTCGCCCATATCCGCCTGGGAGAGGGGAAAAGGAGAGGAGTGACTATTGTGAGCTACACCTTCTCCCTCCTCTGGGGAGCGCTAGCTGGTACAGTCCAAAGTAGAATTCAAGGGTTGGCTGATAGTAAAGCAGTGTGGGTGTCCCTGTGTTATTTGGCAGTGTGGGTTTACCCCAAGGAGCTCTGAAGCAACAAAGACCGGAAACGGCTGTCTTGTAATGCAAAACTATGTAGGAGTAAGAGTTGTCAGTGGGAACCGCGCAGTTCCTCCTAGTGACTGCAGAGATTTCTAAGATGATGAGGAAGTTATTAATGCCATTGTGATAGTGCTCAGATGCTCCTGTCAAAATTACCTTTGTTTTCTAGAAGTAGTATACACAGGCATAACTGAAACATTGTAAGTTCAAGCCAGAATGCTATGTAAAGAGTACTTTTGTCATTTATTGTGAAGTTCTGGTCATATTTTGAAGATAACACAGTGGCTAGTCTGTTAAGCGTTCCTCTGTTTAACTGTTTTGTAGGATGGAATCCATAGAGAAGATGGAATCTGATTTTAAAAACTGTCACATGTTTCTTGTCACTGTTCTCAACAAAGCTGTCTGTCGAGGCTCTTTTCCTCACTGTAAGTACACGAGGCTTTTCACATACCTGCACTTACTGGGACACAAGCTTTACTAGGAATGTATTCATGTTTTAATCTTTCAGTGTTTGTCAGTACTTTTTGAAGAATCTCATTTTGTGAGGTATCCATAGAGGGACACGAAGCCTTATTTCTTCATAAGTTAACTTCATTTTTTTTTTTTTTAGTATTCGTGCCTTCTTTAATGACAGCTATCTTCAGTTTACCTGTTTTCTTGACAAGGGGATGCTGATGTAGCCAAGCAAGTGAAAAGCAGTTTTCTAAACAAATGAACGAAACTAAGTTCTGGAGGGCATAGAAGAACATTCTTTTTGTTGTTGTTGGATGACAGCTGTGATGTATCTTGCACAGATAAAATTTTAGTATTATGCTGCCTCATGTGCAATTGCACTGAGCACTTGGCTCTGCCCATCTGTTGGAAGTTACTTCCTCGGTAGCAGAAATAGCAGAAGGCGGCATGTCTGTGCTTCTACTTGCAGCCTGATATTAGCTTAAATTGCTAATCAGTGCCAGTTTGAGTAAGAGGGGCAACTGCTGAGTGGGGTTTGCTGGGATGTAGATGCACGTTCTAGCAGGTCTATACCACATGTAGATGTGGCACTTAGGGACATGGTTTAGTGGTGGACTTGGTAGTGCTAGGTTAATGGTTGGACTTGGTGATCTTTAAGGTCTCTTCCAACCTAAAAGATTCTGTGATTCTAAAAGAGATAATATCTGACATCACTGCTACTCAGTCTACAAGAGCTTGTCTGGAAGAACTGTCTGTGAGAATGGCTTACTGCATAACCGCCCCCCCCAACGGTTATTGAGCTATTTTGTGTACAGTAGTTAGTATTTCAGACAAAGGAGCTAATTTCTTACCAGTTCTTATCACCTGAAATAACGAACGGATAACTGATGATGAAAGTGCTGAGATATTGTCTAAACTGTCAAGAGATACAATTTAAAAAATAAGTTTTAAACTACAGAATTGAATATTGCAATAAATATTTGCAGACTGCTGCAAATGCAAATATTAACTACGCTTTATGGTTTGGTTTGCAGTGGAATCTTTAGCTTTGTCACTGATGGCTGGCATGGAACAAAGTTAACACCTGAGCCCGTTGACTTGATAAAGAACTGAAAGGAGCGTTTGTTGGAATTCCTGTGTTAAAAAACTGTAAGCGATTTACACTCCAGTTTGAAATGTGTATAGCTAAATGACGCTGATGGCTTTGGAGCTTTGTAAAATCTTTTAAAATGTAAATAATGTGCAGGTATTTAAGTGTATTGGTTGTGGCAGTATTTTTCTCTGTATATACATGTTTCAACATCAAAAAACATGTACAGTGTAAAATTCATCCTGTGTAAACAATCTTACTGGAAAATACACAAAATGTATTTCATGCTGTAAAAAGGATTTATTTTTTGTTTAATGATGACTAATTGCCAATTTACTTTTTCCATTAATTTTGCAGCTGTGAATAGGTCACAGGGCAGTGTGAAGTGGTGTGACTCAACTCTTATTATTCAAAAGGTTAAGTTAATTTTTGGCCTTTTTTCCTCTGAAAAAAGGCTAAGAAGTGTTCATCTTATTTGCTTAATGGTTCTTAAGAACTCTTTGGGAACAGTTATGACTGTTACAATAAGCTGATGTAAAAAATACAAGATTAACTTATCAAAATGGATTATTGCAGACCATAAAATACCAATATTTTTCATGTCAAATGACCAAATGCTGATTAATTTTAGCAGTAACTTTTTTGACAGTTTAAGTAGGATCAAGATCACAGTCTGTAATATATTAATTTTAACTATTGGATTGTTGAGGTGTTTCAGAGGTGGTCAGGTATGACTTGACCGTTATCCTCCTTCAAAGTCTTTTGCTAACAAACCTTCCACCAAATAGTTTTACAAGTTATTTGCAAGTAAAGTGGTAGACTGTCATACAGAAGGGTAAGTTTCCAGAGAAGTAAATGTGGAACCTGCTTTGCACAAGATGACTTGCCCTGTCTCCTCCCCGTGAAAGTTTCTCTGTAATTCTGGCATCACTACACCTGCATTTAAGAAGAGAAAATCAGTCATAGCCATTTACCTGTTTGTTTATTTTAATAAATAAAGGGTTTAATAATTGGAATTTCACCATTGTGTGTGTGTTTCTGCTGAAATCCAGTCAGTAACTTAACATTTGAGGGCTGTTCCTGCAAGGTAAATGAAGTATATTACTTTCAACTGTGAGACTGTGTGGCTCATATTATAAAAACTACTTTTTTCAGCTGTGAACTAATAATTACTTTGTATGAAAATGAATGTTGGGGTTCCTGTTTGAACAGGAGATCTCAAAAAAGGTTGGTTTTTTTTCCCCTGAAAACATTTTATGGCTGCAGCTTGGAAGAACCTTTTAAGTATAACACTGGGACAGCTTCTGCTGCCCCACGGCATGTTCTTTTTTGTTGGACTGAGTGGAGGTTTTGCTTTAGAGAACACTGTTTGTATTATCCTCTGCTACCACATGACACACTTTTCCAAGTGGATGTTTCTTGCGGTAGGTGGACACCTATTAACAAAAGTAATTTGTACTTCCAGTTTAGCATGACTGGTTCTTATTTGAGATTCCACGTTATTTATTGCATGCAGAGACAGTGTATGTTCTTTATTAGCTGTCTCTTGCTCACTCAGAGTAAAACTGAAAAGCATACTCTGATAGTTTTAAAAGGCATACTTGTACTAGGAAGTTCAGAGCTTGTATGCACTGGTTCATTACTCTTTGAGTATTTGTATGTTTTGTACTCTGTGCTTTTAAAATCTAACAAGTGGTTGCTTTATTTCTCCTTTCTATACAGTGGTTACCTTCAGTGAAATTACTGCTTTTGTAGACTTACCTTGGATATATTAGCTAAATACAGGAGGAAAAAATCCTTCAGTCCTTCATGTTGTTGAAACAATAATTCCTAGTAAATTCCTTTGCAGATTTTACTTATTTTATTTGAAAGACCCCGTGCCAGTGAAAGAATTTCCTGTTTCACCCAATTTCCTGCTTAGGAATTAACTTTGCATTCTGCAGACAGGCTTCTGTGCACTTTGGAGGTGGGTGATGCCTGCATGCCATTTTTCAGCCAGCTTGCAATATTTGTTTGCTCTTCTGTCATCACAAAAGCACAGTGGAAAATCTAGCTCTGGCAGTGTTGGCCAACTGTAGTCATGGACGCTCTCCATGCTTAGCTTTTTGTGTGTCAGTAAGATTCAGCTGACAAATTCTCTTGAATGAGTCCATCTCATGGCATCCCTTCCTCTTTCTGTGGTTCTAAAACCACAGAAAAATAAGTCCTTTCTGTTAGTGTGTGTGCCCTGTGATGCCATCAGTCCCCAGGCAGCAGCTAAAACGCCTGTTTACCTGTTGAAAAAAAGGTGTTTAATGACGTTTGGGGTATTTTAGCTATTTATTTGCTCGAATTCCCTTGTAAAGTTTTCTGATTTGACAGGACAAGGGGTAATGGTTTTAAACTAAAGGAGGGTAGATTTAGACTGGATATAGGGAAAAAATTTTTTTACTATGAGGGTTGTAAAGCACTTGCACAGGTTGACCAGAGAGGTGGTGGATGCTCCATCCCTGGAAACATTCAAGGTCAGGCTGGACGGGGCTCTGAGCAGCCTGATCTCCCTGCTCACTGCAGGGGGGTTGGACTAGATGGCCTCTAAAGGTCCCTTCCAACCCAAACCAGTCTATGATTCTATGATATATTTACAGAGCAGTGTTTTTACTTGGATTCTGTCCTCAGTCCATTTCTTCTGGACAGCTTTTGACCCTGTTTCCAAATTCCCATGTTTATCAGTTATCTCTGAATTGATTTGAATCTGAACTTTGGGATGTTCTTCCTCTTTGATGGAGGAGACCTAGCATTTGACTATGCTTTCTTGCACTTCTGAAATCTCAAGTAAGCAACTGCAGAGATGTTAGAAAAACGAAGCCTAATTTACTGTATGTGTGTGTAGATTTAAGGGGGTCCTGCCATAGTTCTCTTTTATAAATTGTCAAGTCTAGCTAAAGTCTAGCTAAAGGAAAGCATGAAAAAAATACCCAGCAAAGCAGTGGGGCAATGGGCTCAAGTTGGAACACAGGAAGTTCCACTTAAATATGAGACGAAACTTCTTCCCTGTGAGGGTGCCAGCGCAGTGGCACAGGCTGCCCGGGGAGGGTGTGGAGTCTCCTTCCCTGGAGACATTCAAACCCTGCCTGGAGGCGTTCCTGTGCCCCCTGCTCTGGGTGTCCCTGCTCAAGCAGGGGGGTTGGACAAGGTGATCTCCAGAGGTCCCTTCCAACCCCTGCTGTTCTGTGATTCTGTGAAACAATCTTCTAAGGGGGTATCTTCTAATTTAAAACCATATTTTTAAAAAGGCCCACTACGTGGCAGATATTAAAATTTCAAGGGAATTTTTTAGTGAGTTGATCTCTTTCCGAGCTTGGGGCTCTTCCTTTCATATAACATCAAAAGGCTGATCTGTATTTAAATGAGAAAAAGCATGTATTTGCCCCTGAATATGTCTGATCTAAAAAGCATAATATAAAAATAATTATTTTATAGTTTTAAAAAAATCGTTCTTGTTTATGGAGATGATGTTTTAATGAATTATTGAAGGAGAAGAAACATAATCTGATTTATAGTCATAGCCAGATTATTCTGATACTAGAGAACTTGAAACTATAAAGAGAAAAAACTTTAGATCCTGGTCTCAGCCATATTCTTTTATTTTATGCTGAGGCACAAAAAGGCCTGCTTGGGTTTTTGAAACATCAGAATATGTACTTAAATGATGTATGAGGGAGAAGTGAATGGCTTTAAATAGCAGCACTGAAATGGGTGGGAACTGCAAGCATGGATTTGGGGGCTTAAAAGTAAGGATTTGGTTAGCCGGTATTAGAGAAGACTATAAAACGGGAAGATGTTATACCTGATGTCAAAAAGCCTTTGGAAAAGAACACACAACATTATTGGATGCTGTCACAGTTTCAGCTATACTTCATTTCCACCCTTACTTTTTCTCTTTAACTTCTGGGTGCACTCTGTAATAAAAGCTGTGGTACAGAAGCCCTTATCTATCTGGCTCAGTACTTCTCTTCCTTCTTTTCTTTCCTATGGGCTTCTATAATCTCCAGGCCACATTTTACCACAGATTTGGTAAATTCTCTAATACTTTCTTCACTGTTTAGTTTTAATAATCCCTAATTAACCAGTGTGTCCTCGAGGACCTTTGCTTGTGTCAAGTTCTTGATATAAAAAAAGTCAGTTATCAGTTGTTGATTGTATGGTTTCCATGGTATCATGGATTAAAGACAGCATCTCTAAATTGCAGGCTGATTAAAAAAATGTAAAAAAAATCCCTCTGACGCACTTTTTAATCTTACTAACTGTAGAGATTTACAAATTTTCCAGCTTTCTTCCTATACTCCTTTGTACACTTAGAGAAGACCTTTCCTCGCTGATACAATTCATGTTTACTGGATGGTGCAGCTGCACAATCCAGCTTGTTGCTGCACTGTGGACTTACTGCTGGGAAGGCTGTAGGGGATCTCAGGTCTTGGGGCCTAGATAGCTAATAAAGTTACCAGCATTAGAGGTCCAGGGCTGGGGTGAAGAGCGGGCGGGACGAATTGCTTAACGTGTGTGCCCTAGTTTCTGCGCGGATGTCCTGCATGAGCGAAACGAGTGTAATTTATAATTTAGTCAAGACAGGATTTAATGTTTATTCCTGTCTGCCAGGGAGTTGGTGGGTGGACTGTGGCGTGGTTGGCAGCACCGCATGCAGCATTCTTGGAAAGCGGGGTGTGGGACATGGGCCCATTTTACAGATAGAGTTAAATGCCTCTGAGTTAGCAACAGAACGTTTGTCTAGCATTTCAGGGAGCAGAACTAGGAAACCCTGCCTGCTCAGATCCATTTGAGATGGTGGCATTCAGCGCTAGGACTGGAGAGCTACACATCTCGTCATGTCCTAATGGGTACTTACAAACGTGCAGCACGCTTGCTGTTGGCAGCTGTGCTCTTGGCGGCACATGTGCTCTCAGGGATATGAATCTGGCTTTTTCTGGCATGAGAGGTTGGTGTGGGTGACCACCAGATCACTCTGCATTTCCGTAAGGCCTTGTGAAGTGGAGAGCTCCTGGTAGGAGTGATGGTATGGGTTAGGTCTTCAGGTAGCTGGCCAGGCTTCCTGCTGTGGGCTGGTTCTTGCTTTCTGAGCTGGCTGCTCGTAGAGAGCTCTGAGAGACAGTTGCTCCGTTCTGCTTGGTCTCTTCTGCTTAAACTCTCCGAAGTGCTGTGCCTTTTACATAGGTGCCTATCTCCTCCTGAGAGCTGAAATAACAGGTTTGCTTATATGTGGTGTGGAAGCATATAATTTTTCTGTAGACTTGCTATGCCTTAAACCATTTGCCACGTCTGACACAAAATCAGGTCTGTGCTGACTTCTTGTGTGAAAAATCTTGTCCAGTCCTTTAGAGACAGGTGGCTGATATGTTGCCTGAGGTTGGATTCAATTTTTAAAGTGATTTATAGACAATTACCTATTTGCTTTCTTTGCAGTTTTGCATGATGTCCTGTTCTTGGGGTTGTTGCAGCCATTGCCCGTTGTGGCTTCATAAATACCTTTCTGTGTCAGGTCATGACAGCTTCCTGTGTTGCCTTACCTCACCTCACTTCTGAGGATGAAAAGATCTCTATGGACTCAGCAGGTTAAAAAAAATGTAATAGCTAGATAGGCTATTAAGCTTGATCACTTAAATATCTGAGCGGATGGTGCAAAACCAGAGTACAGCAGCATCTTAGAGACACCTAGTGGCAGGTCCAAAAGATTGCTGTTCAAGCTCTTGGGCTGCTGTGGAGTGGAACTCTTCTTTGGATTCCTGTGGGCTCCTGTGGAAGATTTTCTGTCGTTGACTTTAGATAAATATTATAAAGCCCAAAGAAAGAAAATTAAAATGAAGATAGCCGGAAGTCAGGAAATAGGCTTGTGGGTGGCTAAGCATAGTGCCTTGACCAACAGCATTATCTAGTCTTCATACAATTGCATTGAGCTTGTTACTACCATTATTTTCTGATGTTCATATGGTTTATTTGTAGGGTACATAAATCATTGTAAGGCATGGGTTAAATACCAGGTTTAAATAAATACCACCCGTGAAAGGGCTGTTTGAGATCTGAAATCTAGCCATTGGCCTCATAAATCCCACACCTAACTTCCAGTGGAAAGGAGACCAGTTAATGGCTCGATCATCAGGAATACATAGGTACATATATCTTTAGGTAGGCCCAGAAGGCCTGCGTTCAGTGTGGCAAGGATAATTAAGAAGGATGGATACAGTAGAGGGAGAAGCAGGTCATGGAGACCCGTTAAATGCCTTTAATCAAGTACTGTCATTGCTGTACTTGAATTGCGCAGTAGTGGAAAGAGCAGGGAGTCATGGGGGCGTTAGAGGATTAAATCAGGCAGCTGGAATGGTGTGATGTGGGCTTTTTAAAAATGGTTCTGATAGCATGCCTGATGCCACCTGAGAACATAGGCGTCCATGTGCTAAAATGTGATTTTCCTTTAATTCCAATATTAAATAATATAAAACCAATACAAATCTTGACTAGCTGCATATCATCATCAATATTTGTTATCTGACCTGATGGGTAGCTATAAACTTGAATATGGGAATGTTGATAAAGAGCAGGCTGCTCCAGCAGTGGGAAAGTAGCTCCTTCGCCCACTCAGTTACTTTAGAAGGAGCATAGCAAGACCGGGGGCATCAGCCAAGCCTTAGGACAAGCCGTTACTGCTCGGACAGCGTGGTGCCAACTGGCAGTGTGTTGCTTTCATGCAAAGCAGCCACTTCTGGCACCAGGTGGCTTTTAGCAAGTACAGGAGTTCCGGTGGACGTCGTGTACAGGAGTGCCTCAAAGCATCATCCATCTTGGGGACAAGGTGCTGTGGATCAGATCTCGCTGGGAGCTTCTGGCTTTGCTTGGATCAAGTTCCTTGTCCTTGCTGCTCCGTTGTGGCTTGGTGGTCTTGCTGCTGATGTAGGCCGAGTGGCTGCACTAAGACAAGGCTGTTCTGAATTTGCACTCACCCAGGACAAGGAAACAAACCCAAGCCCACGTTACAAAGGTGAGTTATTCTTTAGGGAGCTCGTTGCCCCAAGCAGGGTTTGTGGAGAAGGGTGTAGGATGGATTGCATGGGACAGTATCAGCTGCCATTTTAGGAACTGAAGCATCCAGCACTGGTTGTGTTTTACAGTTTTGAGTGAGCTGGGTGTAGAAGCTAGGCTGGTAAGGAGTGGTGATGGGTGAGATTCATTCATCTGGTATATGCCCTTGGAATGCTTATGAATATATACAAAGAGTCAGAGAAGAATAAGCAGCCACATCCTAGAAAATAAATTGTTTCGTAGAAAAGACTGTATCGCAGCACTGGGAAAAATATGGCTGAAGATGTGTCTGTGATACGATGAAATGGTAATGCTAACATTTTGCAATGATGCATAGCTTCTCCACAGCTGTGGGAATTCCTGATGATACGGAATAGGTGTAATAATTGGATTAGAGAGTACTTGAAATAATGAGAATTAGGGAGTTTGGCAACTTATTCCTGCTTTCCAAAGGCTTTCTTGTAGATGCCCTTACAAAGAGGTTATTTAAGGAAATTAATACAGTGGAAACCTGTTTGAAAAAAACAATAGGTGAAGTAAAGGACTAATTATTCTGTTCTCAGCACAAAAAGCATTAACAGCACAGTGTCCCACTAACTGCTGTTGAAAACAGAGACCTCAACTTGCTCGCTACAGCAGTACGGTGTAGTTTGCTGATGATTAGAGAGGATTTTCAAGAGTAAATAAAACGTTAGATGCAACGTCAAGCAGTCAAATACAAGCAAATAGGCTTTGAGGAGAAATTGTTTGGAAGTTCCCTTGCACGCAACTGCCTCTAACCCCTATGTGCAGCAGGTTTGTGGGTTCTGTCTGCCATAAAACAGTGGACGGAAAGAACAATCTTGACAAACTTCAGTGAAAAAGAGCCAGCAGTTTCGTTTTGTGGTGCAGCATCAAGTTCATTAGATGAATCTTGAAGAAATAAAAGAAAAACAGAACTTGGAATTGGAGAGCATTACATGAAAAAGGTAAGCGCACCTTAAAATGAGCAAGTAGACATGTTTGTTCTGTTTTACAGGAAAAAAACAGAGTGGGAGGTTGTCAGTGAAAAACAGCCATTCTTGTTTTTTCTATTTTTAGTTTGGGTGGACAGTGGCATTGCGGAGACGAAGAACATACGCGTGAGCACCCTCTAGAGGACATTTGAAAGGGTTTCCTGCGGGATACCCTCTGCTTGCTTTAAGGTTAGGTCCTCCATCCCGACGGCCGGGCTCTCTCCCTCGCCGTCCTGCCAAAACTGTGAAGTGGAAAAAACCCCAAGGGCCCAGCTTGGGCCGCCCCATGGCTCCTCGGGGCGGTGGATTTCCCTCCGGGGGCTCTCAGGGTGATGCTGGGGGCACCGGCCCCGCTCGAGCGGCGCCGTCTGAGGGTCACTTTGCAGGATCGGACTTTCTCTGGTTTGCGTACGGGCACGGCGGGGGCGGCACCGTCGCCTCACGTATAGATTTGTCTTCTTGGGTGTAGGTTTCCCTTGTGCGTACGGCCCAGAAAAGGCCTCTTTCATCAAAAGCAAAGAGGGAGACCGATCACCCCCCGGCGGCCGAGCGCGCAGCTCCGCCGCCTGCGGCAGCCTCGGGACGGCTGACGGCTCCCGGCTACCCGGGAGGAGGAGGAGGAGGAGGGAGGAGCCGGAGCCTGCCGGGGTGGGAGGGAAGGAAGGGGCGGCAGGTTTGGGATGAGGCGGGAGGAGGAGCTGGAGCGGCAGGAAGGGTGTTTCCCTGCGCAGCTCCCGGTTGAAGTGACTCAGGCAGGAAACTCCCCGCCAGGCGCGGCCCAGGAGCGGAGCCGCCGGCCCGACGCGACCATCGGCAGCGGCGGCCGGGCCGGGCCGAGCGGAGCCCCCGGGGCGGGGCGGGGCGGGCGGACGGACAGACAGAGGGGCCCCTCCCGCCGCCGCGCAGCGCTGTTCCCAGGAGCCGGCGGCGAGCGGGTGAGCAGCGCTTCCCCGGGCCCGGAGCGGCCTGGCTGGGGGCCCTCCCGCCGCTGCGGCGGCTTCACCCCCCTCCTCTCTCTACCGACGCTTTCTCTGAGGCGGCGGGCCGTTCCTCGCCCTCCCCCCGCGCCCCCTGGCTAACGGCCGCCGCCCCGATACGCTTCTTTTTGATTTATTTCTCTCCCCCCCACTCTGCCCCCCGCTGTGTTTTCGGTGCCCCCCGGGCTGACCCCCTGGCAGCAGGCTGCGGCCCGCCCCGCCCCGCCGCGGGGCCTCCCCAGCGCCGCCGCCTCGGAGGTGCCGGTGCCGCCGCCGCCGCTTGGGCGGAGCTGGGCCCCGCGGGGCGGGCGTTGCCTCGGAGCCGCCGCTGTGGCGGGACGGGACGGGAGGGAGAAGGGAAGGGCCGGGAGGCGGCTTGGGCGGGCGCTGCGAGGCGGCTGTCGGCGGCAGGCGGGTGGTCGCTCCCTCAGGTGGGCCCCGCCGGTGCGTAAAGCCTCTGGGGTAGTTACCTGAAAGGTACCTAAAAACTATGATTTTAGTCTCTTCTTTTGGGTGTGGGGTCTTAATTGTTCTCTCTCACGCGTAGCCCGTGTGCCTGTAGCACAGGGGAGGTGGGAGTTCTGCTTCCTGGGCTGTCCAGGAGCGGATCAGGTGGGGGAAAAAAAAAAGTAAAAAGCCATGTGCGAGTTCATCCCGCTCTTCAGATGGAGGAGATAATCTAGTGTCTGTCTAAGTACATAGAGTAACTTCTTGAGGAAGTTGAGTTTAATCCAGTTAAAATAATTATGCTGCAGCGATGTAAGCATGGAACTCCCCAGATGGACGTCTGGTACCCCGGCTGTCTCCTAGCAAAGAGATGAAGGCAGGCATGCACCTCATCTGCGTGAGAACTCCTGTAGTTCATCAGCAACGCTGCTAATCGTTTTTGCCTTTCAGTAGGCTCTCATTGCCTTCATTTTTATTCCTGCGTCGTTTGATGACAGGTTTGAGTAGCATTTAGACGTGTAAATGTTTGTTTGTGCCAGGGAGGCTGTTAGGAGGATGTTGTCTTTGTGGGATGCAGCCAGTCTGCCTAAAGTGATGGCTGGAGAGTGTGCATTGGAGCAGGAGGAATTTCTTCTTAATTAGAAAGTCAGACAACACTGTACTGTAAACTGTGGGAAATGGAAAGCTTGGGCTAATGAGTGACTCCAGTCCTTATTGCATTCCAGTTACTTATCTGCCATAACTTTATTAAAATATAAACTTATTGCACACATGCAGTGTTGCTGGTTAGCATGTTTTTCAGAGTAGAATTTCTAATAATACTGTAATGCAATTCTGTGATCTCTCGATTATGTGTATATTAATTACACTTATACAAACTGTTTTATGCTCAGACTGAGTACCTCTGAGCTATGCGCTAGACAACTGCATTGCTAGTCCTTACTTAAGTGTTCTGGTTCTTGGCTTTAAGTCTTACTTTTACCTTTCAAAAACTCTTTTTTCTGCATTTGTAAACACATTCTCCTGACCTAATGTAAAAGGTTCTTTAAGTCTTCCCAGACAACTGGTCTGTGAAGTCTGGCTGGGTGTAGGCAGCCAGTGTCTCTGTAGCTGCCAGGAAGGAGGAGGAGGAAGAATTCAGAAGCAGCCTGTACAGCACTGGGGTACAGCAGGAAGGCTTAGTCCCAGTATCATCAAAGCTTGCTCAGCTTGCCTTCTAAGAAATGTACAGCAGACTGTACATTCTCTGCAGCAGCTTTAATTTTTTTTTTTTAAAGCATGCTGTGGCTGATGGAATATCTTAACTGTAATTTATGGTTTTCAGATTGCTATATCTATTTTTTTTTTTAAGAATAAACCTCTCAGAATCTTAGAAAAATAAACAAGGCACCCCCTCTACCCTGCCTTCAACTGCCTTGCTGAAGATGAGTAAGACTGTGTGTGTTTTGGTTACAGACCTTGGGTTTGGTCAATTCCTGTTGAGGGTCATGATGAGGAGGGCAGAGTGGTGTTTGAAATGTGTTAGCTTAAAGCTTCTGACTTAATAGATATCACAGTATTTAAACCTAAGTGGAGCTGAATTATGTAAGTTGTTTAAAAACAAACAAACGAAAAAGAGATCTGCACTGTAAGAAAGGGAATGTTCCACAAACAATCCACACTTTTCAGTTTTTAACTCCTGAATGTGTGACTTACAAAAGCTGGTAGTCCTTTAGTGATGTGATGTACTGGTAATATCCAAAGTGTTGGTGAACAAAATTTTTGTTTCTTCAGTTTGCCTTAGGTGGAAATCGGCCCTTCGGCTTGAACCCACGAATTCTCTTGGCCCATTATGCAGACTTTAAAGCACAGTTAAATAAGTAACAGATATCTGCTCAAGGTATGTGCTTTATGTCATTAGAAGTTTGTCTGATATGCTCCTTAGTCTTGGTTAGTACTTTGTTTATTCATTCTGTGAGAGAGGTCTTTTGGAAGGTGGCTCGTTCCCGAGGGTAGGTTTCACAATCTTGTCATAACTCTCTTCTCAGAATCATCTGATTTTTATTTTTCATTTTCTCAAAGATTTCCAAGATATTCAGGCTGAGGTGAAAGCTTCAGGGTGGTTGGATTGGAGCTGCAAAGTTGGAACATAAAGATGGAACAAAAAATCCTCATGAAGCTCCTTTTCTTGGATTCAGTTTTATTCATCCTTTGGCCTGAAAGCTGCTAGAATCGCTTGCAGTGCTGTACGAGAGCGAATTAATTGTAGCATAATTTCCACACATGTTTTATGTGTGCATCAAGACGATCTCATTTTACAGTCATTGCTCTGCCTTCTCGGGGCAAGTTCGTCATGTGGTTCCTTTACTGTACCAACAAGTAAAATAAACTTTAATGTTGGGCGGGATGTTATGCTATAGTGAATCAGAAGTCAGCCGTATGATTGACTTAGCTTCCTTTGAAACAGTGCGAGTTTCTGAATTTTTATTGTTTATATATTTTTAAATAGCTGTAGTTACTATGGCAAGCCCCAACTTAATAAGCGATTATTTTTGAACCAAATTAAGCGCTTGTTTACCTAGAGGTGCTGCAGGAGCTTGACACAACCCAAGCGTGAATGGTCAGTGAAGTGGTTTGGTCAGATCAGTGCATCCACTTGGGAACCTAATTGTTTTAAACAGCACTGAACTCCCATTCGGACATGCTCTCAGATCACTTGGAGGAGATAGCAAATATACTTAGAAACTATTGACATTTAGAGCATACACCTTGTTACAAGCAGCCTCTGGCAGACCTTATTCTTGTAGGGCATTTTGGTAGTTATTGGCTACATTGTTATTTGAATACGTAACAAACGAAAGCCGCTGACATTGGGCCTTTTTTGTGCATGTGTGCAGATCTGATGCAGTAACATGAAAGAAGTATATTTTGGCATTGTGAAATGTGATTGTATACCTACAGAAACTTACTGACGACATAGTAAGAGTATTATATTTTAAGCTACAGCCATCAGTTTAGGATTCTTCTTTACATCTGCCTTTAGAAGCTGATGTTTGTAGGGCTTAAGGGTATGGTTTGCTGGTAATACTGATAACTGAGAGTGTGTATTGATTTGCTTGATTTATTCTATTAATCCACATCACCTGCTTTTCTAGTGGTAAAATTAATGTATGAGGCATTGATGAGACTTGCTACAGGAAGGCAGAGGGTGCAAAATAACAGATAATCTTTCTATCTCTTGGCACCAAAAATGTTGTGACTCATCTTTTGGGTAGCTCCTTATCTCTCGTAAACACACTGGTAAAAAAGCCTGAAGCTTGTTTTCTTCATAGGACTTAAAAGATTGTCTCTGTGTCAGTATCTACTGTTTGCTCTCTACCTCTATTATGCCTATAAATACATGTGCATTCATAAATGTGTGCATTGTGGAAAAAATCCTGTCTTCAAACAGTTCAGTGTTTTTTGAGAAAAGTCGCAGTCCTGGCCTTCTAACTGTAAAAAGTAGGGTGATGGTGATCGTGGGTACGGCACAAATAATTCTCAGGCATTTGCCACCTCAGCAGAAACCCCCCTGCCCTCAGGCTAGCCATTGGCAGGACAGCAAGTGAATTTATAGCTGTGTAGCCTTTCTAGAGGAAGACCATTGTAGGGGAGGTGAATTAAGGTTGTGGGCAGCAGAGCTGAGAGCAGAGCTGACTGAGGAGGGACCCCAGCTATGCAGGCCTCCGTGACGGGCGGGTGGTCCCAGGGATGGCTAAGAGCAATGCTTGTGCTGTGCTGCCATATCCCTTCCCCACATTGTCTGTAGCTGTTTCATCCCACTAGTGCTCTGCCTCTGCTGTCAGGGACCCAAACAGGGCATCTGCCTCATGGATTGGTGAGGCACTGAGCTCAGGGAGTGCTGTCTGGGATGGAAAACCCTTTGTAGCCAAATAAGCTGCTTGCTGGGTGCTCCCTTCGTGGGGCTTACCTGGCTGTGGATCTGTGACCCTCCAAGTCATGCAGCAAGGCCGTCTTTTCTCAATAACCTGAGAGAAGTAAAGGTGAACGTGGTGGTCCTTCAGTTGGGTGGTTGCTCTCTGGTTCTGCTTGTGTGTTGCGGGGACAGGTGCCCTGGCATGGGTGCACCTTAAAGTGAATGACCTCCCCAGGAGGGGGGAGGTTCTACCTACTAACTTTAATAAAGCTTTTCTTATTTCAAATAATTGGGTAACACTGACACATGAGGAACTGACACTTCTTGCTTTTATTAGGGGTAAATGCCGTGGCAGGAGGCTGTGGTGGCCCCCTTTCCCTGGCTGACAAAGCAGTTACTTGTGGAGTGAAATTGCATGATTCCCCCATGCTTGGACCAGATGTTGGGAGATTTTCTCAGTTTAATGGTGTGTCTCTCAGCAAGCCTCTCACAGGGCTGGTTTCTGCAGGTCTGGTTTTCAGGAATGTTGGTCAGGAGGCAGTAGAATGCCCAAGCAACTTTCAAAAGCCAAGAATCACTCATTTGGAGCAAAAAATGCCATTCCCCCGCCCCTCCCTCCACCAAAAGGCATCATTAAGACTTCAGACAGTGTGTAGACTTATGCTTATTAGATGGTACTCTCTACCAATGAATAGCAGGGTTGAACCTTAGTAATGTTTGTATGAATTAATACCATAGTAAGTAAAAGAAAAAAATAAATGGTGCTTTTGGTTTTAGAAACAAATTCTCAGATTTCAAAACCAGTACTGTGGTTTTATGTTAGGGCATGAGTCTCCAGAGCTGACATGCTAAGTAGTGACTGCAGCTGTGTAAATGGTACAAGTTGCTTTTGGAGATGCTTACTTTATACACTGCAGGTATACAAGAGATTTGTTTCTAGGGTTTAGATAAAAATATGGCAGTGCTGTATGTCGCTTTAAAATACTTTAATTCTGATAGGGGCAAGGATGCTTTATTGGCAGGAAATAAAAATGCTGTAGACCTGAACTTGATTTATAGTTGTCTTTCAGTATAGCTCTAATTATTTTAAGTGGGTTCACTGACATGTTAAATCAATAAGGAGAGTACACTGACTTATACATTCTGAATGTAAAGTCCAGGTAAAATATCATGATGTATTACTCAAGATAGATATCAGAAGTAAAGCTTTTGATAAATTTTTCACTGAAACTGTATGTTTTCATGTATTGAATAATGTAAAAAGGTACTTTGATGTATAAATGAAAGTACAAAATGTTACAGATGATGACCTCTTTTAGAGGAAAAAGAAAGTTTAAAAATGAAAAGCTATTTGCTTATTTCAGTTTTCTCCTCCACCCTGTCCTCTAGTATTTCCTTAATTTTTTAAGAGAACCATCAAATTATAACTCGCTTCTTGTCTGATTCTTCCCCTCCTCCCTAAAATGCATGTAGTGGTACTTTTTTTTTCATAACTTCTGAAGCCCGTTTTTAAGTACCGTACATCGTACGCTACTTCACAACATCATACATTATTCTTGTACTGTGTTGGATACTAAATAAAAAGCTACTTTTAGCATGAATGATATCTATTTGCCTAAAATATCTTCCAACTTATTTTTTGGATAAAGAAACATACTTTTTTTTTTTTTTCTTCAATGAAAATTGAGGGAGTTGTACTGCTGATTTTAGTAAAGACTTTCAGGTAGGGGGAAGGAGTGGGAATTACAGTGCACAGCCTCTGTTTTAAAGAGTAATTTTTATTGAAGCCTTCCTTTACTTTTTAAACTTAAAAATAAGTCTGTGTTGAAGCCAGAGCTTCACCTGCAGGTTTGCATTGAAAAAACCTGCTGGATATAATTAATGCCTGTCATGTCATCGGGAGCATATGCTGTAAGATGGAGCTGGATGCATAATATGGAGGTGCTGCGGAAGGGAAACTTGATGGCTGCCTCGGCCTCGGTGGTGCTGGGGCTGGTGCCAGGTGGGCTCCAACAGGAAGCCGTGAGACTCGCCTTGGAGCAACCATGTCTGGAAATGGGCTCAAGAGGAGAGTACTATCTCTCTCTCCCCTGAGAAAACAGCATTTTCTTCCTTATTTGTCCCCAGCCTTATGAAAAGAAAGTACTGCTTAAATAAACAGTTTGTCTAAGGCTGAGGGATTCTGTTATTACTTAAATAGAAATTGAAACACTCCAGACTCTTGTCTTCCTCTCGATCCTTGTGGCTCGTCTCCCTCACCAGCAGTGTGACAGACTGATGCTCAGCCCACCATCCACTGCTTCTTTCAGCATATGCACCCTTTTTGACTGAAGTAACAGCAGTACCCCCACCCCAAATACAAAGGACAACCAACCAAACCCACACTGAATAGGCATGAGCATGAGCAATCTGTGATGGTAGTCTTTCTGCGGGATGAAACGTGGTGTGTCTGAGGAATGCCAAGTTAACTCAGAGCGTACGTGCTTTCTGCTTTCTGGGGTGGTTATTGCTCTTGCTGCTTCCTTCCTTGTTCTTTACAGAGTCCTTATTTTGGGAATCTTATCCTTGCTAAAAAATGAGAGAGTTTTTCCCAACTGCTAAACATGCCGTAAGCGCTGTGCTTCAGTGCTAAACTTTAGTCTTGCCCAAAGCAATGCTGTGCAGCATTGCTTCCTAACACACCCATGCAACAGCAGGAAAAATCAGAAACAAAAGTATGGAAGAAATGCGCGTTGAGGACAGCTGCAGGAGATCTCCGCAGCAGCACGGCAAGATGGCCAAAGGGGCAAAACAAGAAGAGAAGATTAAACAGTGGGGGAGGGGAGGAGTGAACTGGGTGAGAGGAAAAGAACATGAAAAAGAGAAGGGGAACGAGTGAGTCAAGAAGCAATAAAAAGAACGGGAAGCTGAAGGACAAGCAAAACGTAAGTTGCAGTTGATGCAAATCAAAGATGTAGCATCATGGGAGTGTTAAAGGGGTGAGGCAAATAAGTGTAACACAGAACAGATCTCAGCGCACCCTACCTAGAATGAGGCAACAGTTAAATCTTTTAACTTAATTCCAGCCTGAAGAGAGGCTAAATATTGTGGAAGGGTTTTTAATATGTATGTAAATTTAGGATTATGCAGATTTAGTGTTCCGAGTGAACATGGAAAAAAAGTAAGAATTAATTACTAAATCAACACAAGCCCCCTCAGCCATCTAGCTCCACCAATAGCAGATTTTTAAATTTTATTTTATATTGGCAACTTATCTTGGACTTCAGGCTTAGTTACACAGATAAGACTAAATCAAGCACAAGTGCCGCTGCAGAGAGGGTTGCATGCTGCGGACCAAACTGCAGTGACAGGCCCTTCCTCCTTGTTCACATACATGGGATGCCTTTGGAGCAAAATTTACAGGGTTAGGCTTCTCCCATATCATTGTAATGGCTTCTAGAATAAAACAAATGGCAACAAGCAGAATCAGTTTTCCACTTTGGAATTGTGTGCATTGCGCTACTCTTGAGGTTCCTGCACGGGGATAGCATTTGGCCCTATGTTTTATCATCAGGTTGTTGCCTCTCTCCTCCAAAGCTTCAAGATGTGGGATGATACTGCAGAAGCACAGCACTAGCCAGGCAGCATATTGAAATTCTGAGTGATTACTTGCTGCATCGTCCACTGCAGGTACTGCTGCTGTAGAATTGGTACGTGCTCATTCATGTGTCACTGCTGGCTGCTAGCACAGCAGGAAAAGGTAAACCCACTCTTGTGCGAACTTGCTAGCAAGAATTTAGTGACTCCAGCCTTGTGCTGTGATACTGGAGTGCTAGGGTTACATGATATTCTCTAACATGGGAGAGTTTTCTTACTGCTGCTTTAAAAAGGAGTAGCCAGTAGATCTGAACCTGGTAGCAGGCATCAAGAAAGGCAATTCTGTCCCACTGTGGCTCACCAGTCTTGATGTAGGCTTTGCCCAAAGAGCCTGAGAGTTCCCATGCATAACCTGTTGTGATGATAGTAGGGTGTCAGACCTTCATGTCATTGGAAATGTGCTTGAATTTGCCCAGGATGTTGGGAGGGAACGCCTATAGTTAATTGACAAGCATGACCAATTGTCATCTGAGTGATGGTGGTCAGCGTGTCGGTGAGCTGTTTCAGCTACGTGATGGCATTGTTAGCGGCAGTGTCCTCCTGACCCTGATTATGGTGCAGGAACAGTACTGACTCATGAAAGCGTGGCTTTTGGGTTTCATAAATGGTGCTGCTGTTGCTTACCGAAGTATCTGATGCTGCCCAGAACTCGGTGTCCGAAGTGATAAGACTGTTGTATCTCTGAGCGCTTGAACCTTGGTTGCACAGTCATAGCATAGTTATTGCTTGTGGAAAGACACGGGAATCTCTTGTCATGATGTTTCCCTGTACGGGACAGAAGCTGCACTGGTAACAATGTAGGCTACCTTAATGAAGAAGGTCGCGTGAAAGATTTACACATGACTGAATGCAAAGTGCTTTCAGTTTGGGAAGTTGAGAGTTTCTAAAAAAAGATTTTCTGTGCGTTAGCATTATGTTTTCTTCCAAATCTGTGTCTGCTCTTGGAAGCTTGCTTCCTCCGATGGCAGGGCAAAGCAGTTAACATGAGCCATGCTGCCCCATAGGAGCCTAATACTAAATTAATTGTTTCCATTTTGTGGCCATTCTTCTGGGACTTGCTGTGGTGCTGGGGTGGCATAATTCAGTGCAGGAATTTTTGTTTTCCTTTTTGCACATATTGAGCCTTTTTTATTCCAGTCACAGAGGTATTTTTGAAAGCTTAAGAGTATGTCAAATCTGTTGCACAAAGGACTGTCAGCTGCTGTTTGCTTTCTTCTGTCTTTTACTTTAATCAGGCAGGCCAGGAAATGATGTGAAAAGCATTTTTCTTTGCTCCTTCAGTTTATGCAAATCTGTTGCTTAGGAACGAAGAGGAGCTCCAGTCCCAAAAGGAACATCTTATGCTGATCCCTTTTGCAAAAAGGCAGACTGTGCTGTCCAGAGCATGGAAAAAGAGCATTTGAATGGAGAAGATCCAGTGCATTGCTGTTCTCTGAAGCACTGTAGTTATCAGTCTGTTAAAATGTTTTCTGCTCGGTCTGAATTGCTAGGTTTAATTGAAATAGAACTAAAAGGGAAATTTTGAGAGAGATTGTGCAGGTTTGAAAGAAAGTGGATATTATAGTAATTGCTGTGCTGTTCTTGGAAGATTCATTCCTTTTGTTAGCTCTTCCCTTCACAAGGGCCTTTTGTGATCTGTCTCATGGTTTAACCTGAGTAGGAACATTACACAGAATATTTAATCGAATTTTCTTCGCAGAAAAATTATTTAATCGATTTTCTGCAAACCAGTAACATGGAAGGATGATACAATGGAACAGAAGAAACCTGGAAGTGTTGTGTTGCTATAGGGATAAAACTTCTGCTGCTGTGCAGACTGAGCCTATTCCTGTGGGAGTGTTGTCATTAGATCCCTTGGAGTTCACTGAAATTGATCCCATAGACCCCAGTTCAGCAGGCTATTCAGTCATCTTTTTCAATTTATCTCTATTTTAATTTGTCTCCTTCTATGCATGGACTGCGGAATGCCTTTTTGAAGGATATGCTTCTCTTGTCCCTCTAACTGTTGTACATAGAATTTTCCTGATTTTCATCATGGTATTCTGTCCTGTAAAGTAGGGTAAGCTTTGCTTTATGTATTTATGTATTTATTTATGCCTGTTTTAAAGAGACAAAACAACTCATCAGGATGCATATTTCAATTCACAGATTGCATGGCAATTGCAATCTTCAGTCTCCGGGCCAGGCTTGAGATTTTGTTTTAATTTAGGTTTCAAAGATGCTTTTGCAGAATTAGGAAAGAAGAGAGGCAATGTCAAAGGAAGTGCTATTTGAAGTACAGACAGACTTCCTCTTTGTCTTATTTTGAGCCTGGGAACATGTACAAGCACTTGGATATCAAATGCATCTATTTAAAAGCAAAATGGAAAAATGTGTCCAGTGGACTGCAAAAAGACAGGGGCCATCCCTTCTCAACACCTGTTTTCCATCAAATGAAACTGTGTTCTCATCTGCAAAGTCATAAAATAGTCTAAAATTTCTGTAATCCAGCAATTTTTTATTAGTTGTTTAGACTCCACCTTAATTATCTCACTTTTTGGCATGATTCTTCTCCACGTTTTTGGATGTGAAATAATTTTTTCCACTTATAAATTGCAGTGTTTGAGACCTTTTTGGGTTACATAGAGCATGGTCTTACCAAAACTGATTCCCTGAACATCCCAAAACACCTCTGCTTTCACGGGCTGTATTCTCACTCTAATATCTGCACGTGTTTTATTGGTGTTGGATGTATGCTGTGCAGAACTGTGGCCTGTTCTGTGCAGCAGGAGGTGGGGTGTGCGGCAGCATCTCTTCTTGCCCCACTTGTGCAGTTGCACTAACATGTTGCTGAACAAACTGGGGCAGCTTTTGCTGCATTGGAGAAAGAGAGAACAGCAGCATTCAGTGGGTCAGGCTTTGCTGATCCTAGCTCGCAGCGTGGCTGGGGGCCCCTGGCTGCCAGCTGCAGCCCCAAACTGCTGATCCAGCCATTTGTCACTGGAGGACCCAACCTCTCCTCTCGAGCAGTGGGAACTTGTCATGCATTTGTGGTAGCCATAGGATATGTTTTTCCTGTCCTGTTTCAGGCTGTTTGAAGTGCATTTTGAATGGATTCATGCTTCATTTAAACTTTAAGTTTTCTTGGAACTCATGGTTAAATGACTGAAAATGTTTGTTTTTTGAGATCTGTATTTAAGGTACTGGTATCCAAGAACGGTGAAGAAAATGAGTCCCTGTGGTCTGACTTGTACAGTTCGTGAAAACGAAGAGTTTATGATTATTTCAGTGCTCAACCCTCTCTTTTGCATTTGAACGATGACTCTGTTTTATGCCTTGTTCCAGGAAAAGCACTTACGCTGTCTGTGTGAAGTTGGGCCCTTCCATTTCCCTCTGCGTCCTGCTGCTTTTCCTTAACTACAGAGGAAGATCAGCCCGTACTGTTACTTGTCTGACTCTTCTCACCCTGAGATTCAGCGTGGCTTAACTCTTTGCCCATTTAGCTCTTCCCACCTGCCTGGCCAAGTGCGGCCGGAGGTTGTGGTGTGTGCGTTTGGGGCAGGGAGGGAGGGACTCTGTCAAAAGAGAAAGCAGTGGTAGATGGGCTGCTCCAAAGAGGACAGGTCCTCCGGAGGGGTTTGCTCTGCTATCGCTGCCGTGCAGACAGCCTAGGCGGCTGGCGGTTTGTTCAGGAACAGGTGGGACGCACCTCATTTTTCAGCACCCATTTTCAGACTCCATCTGAAAAGCGGGATGAACGAGTGCAGGAACTTATTTCATCCATCACTTTTTCATCTACCACTATTAGCTTGCTGTAGCCCTTTGTGCCAGGGCAGCTTGACGAGCCAGCTGAGCAAAGACTTTTACTCTCAGACTATTGGGATGTTCTGGTAATTCAGCTGAAGGTATGCTTTAAAAATCGGAGGTTAATGATAAAAGGAAATCACTGTTACTGAAGAGCTGAGCTGTTGCCTAAATGAGATGAGCCTTTGCTTGCCTTATCAGCTTGAGTGCCCTGGGCGGTGCTGTGAGGTTGGCTGCTGCACCTCCATGTGCAATATCGGTGCTGGGGAGGGGTTCCCTCTCTGGAGCATTGCCTGCTGACTCCCCTGATCTTTCCCTTGCTGTGCTATTCAGCTGAACTCTTCTTTTGTTTTCCATGGAAGTTTACCTACCAGGGCACAAGATGAGCATGTGGTAGCAATAGACCCAGTTGTGTGTGTTTGATCCTTTCCGGTACGCAGCAGTATGGCTAAAGATGTGCCATCTTTTGTGTGTAAGGAGTTTTCAGCAACCGCCTGGAAATTGTCGCCACATCCAGATTGTTACCTGTGGCAACCCAGCATGTGTCAAGTGGGAATACTGCTGGCTTACTGCTCTGATGGTTGTGTGGGGCTAGAAACTTAAAACTTCAAGGTGAGGGTGCTCAGGTGTTCCCAGGGTGTCAAATCTTTGAGTGAGTGATGGAAAGGAGAAAACTCCTGTCAGCTATATTTAGGTTTTAATTATTTTTGTTTATTTGAGGGAAGTTTAACGTTGTTACTCCTTTTTCCAAAAAGGAAGGCAAGGATTGCCTCAAAGTGAGTGCCTCTGCTTGCTGAGTAATAGTGTCTTCTGAAGAAAGGTTGATTTCAGTGGAGCTTGATACTCTCTACTTTTTTTTTAACCAATGGGCTCAATTATATTATTTTTCTGTTTTTTTTGTAGGAATGGTCACTTGACAATCTTAGTCCAGGGGATAATGCCAGTTTGCAACAGCATACGTACTTGTACCTTTCGAAGGAGTTACTTCCCATTCTTTACCTATATATTTTCAGGATACTCAATATACCTTTTGATTTTTTTTTTTATGTTTTGTGATAACATGATACCATCCTCATCATCTCCTGGTCTTGTCTGACACAGCCATAGAATTTCATCTGATAATTTTTTTGGTGAAGGGCTTTATTTCTCATCTGTAAGTAGATATTATCAAACCCAGTTATTCGAGGCTGAACTTTTTATGTTGGGAATCAATGTCTTTTTAAAGCTCAGCTGGATAGATTCTTAGGGCCATTAGAGGCTGTTTCTGGGGAAGTCTTGGACAGGTGGTTGTGGCTGAGGCTAAAGAGGAACCGCATGGTAATTTCTGCATTTATAACAAGGTCTCAAGAAGCCTGCAGTAACCTAAGTTCATTTGCTTTACCCATATTTATTTTTTTTTAAACTTAGTTGTGAGCTACAAGTTACATCTGTTGGATTGTGTACGCCGTTGCTGAACACATAGAATAACTATCTCCTATCATCAAGCATAACTTTCCTGTTTTAGCTATTTATAGACTGAGTCATCTTTTGATCTTCTTTTTGATAAACAATCTGACCTGCTTAACTCTGCCACTGGAAGAAATCTTAAAAGCTCTTTTTTTTTTATAACTACCTAACTCCCTAGAATTTGGGGGAATTTTTTTTAGTTTTGAGCTTGAGACCTGAATAGTATTACAGCAGTGATTCTGTAACACTATCCTGTAAGCTCCAGTCACTCAAAGATTTGACACCCTGGGAACACCTGAGCACCCTCACCTTGAATTTTTAAGTTTCTAGCCCCACACAACCATCAGAGCAGTAAGCCAGCAGTATTCCCACTTGACACATGGTGGGTTGCCACAGGTAACAGTCTGGATGTAGCAACAATTTCCAGGTGGTTTCTGCTCACAAGTGATTCTCAAGTTAATGCTCTTTACTCTCTGCTTTTTCTGTCCTTACCTTCTAGTTGTTTTTTTTTTTTTTTGTTATTTCTTCTGGTCACTTTTCTACTTTTTTTGTCCAAAAGGCTTTTTGCCATAATTTTCTTCTGCACATAGTTTTTTTCCAAATAGCCTGAAGCCTCAGGAGGCCTAAAAGGGCAAGGCTGAGAGATGCATGCTGGACGTTTTCTGATATGCTTAGAATTAAGAATATAGATCTTTTGCACAGACCTCAACATTATTCTGCAAGGATGGAGATGTGGAAATGGTGTCTCTGCTAGGATTGACACTCGTCTCCTCTAAATACCAGAGCAATTTTTGTAAGCAGGGCACTGCATACCACATGGCTGTGAACAACGGTACAGAATTATGACATTTAAAAAAGATGGGCAAATCTTTTGTCTGAATATGTTTCAATAATAAGCCAGCTCTGAAGTTAAAACAGAAATGTAAACAACTCTAAAGGGTCTTCAGGGTTTGGTGCCTTTTTTTGTTGTTTTTCTTATGGACAAAGTGCGATAGAGGTGGCTCAGTGAGCTTTTCTGAGCAGGTCAAGCCCAGCCAGTGCTGATCTCCTTCAGAACTGAAGAAAAGGAAGAATATATGAATTTAAGCTAGTCAGTGGACTTGCACTAACCTACTCAGTTTCCCTAAAAGCCCTGATACCTCTGATCCTTGGACGTGGTAAGGCTTGACACTGTAAGGCTGAAGCTTGTCTGTGTAGGAGATGGGGATTTTCTTGTTTTGAAATCCAGAAAAAGTGGCTGAGAATCAGCACAGATGCTGCTGTCTCCTGCTTAGAAAGCTGGGCGTGCTCATCAAACACCAAAATTTAGCAAAAGAGCATTCCTCCATATGTGATTCTCTCTGCTGGAGAGAGGATGTCAGGTAACGAATGGTTTTTAAGTTGTGTGTATGTCCAGAAAAACACATTCTTGGAGTGCATTTTGTCTCTACTGCTCTAGTGATGGGTCCTGATACAAAGGTAACAAAAAGAAAAAGAGGATTATTTCAGAAATAATTCTTACATGTCTCCTACCTGAGAAAAACCATCCTGGAAAATCTCAGGTAGGTGCAAAGCTGAAAACACAACATTGTAGGATTTTAGTAAGAAGGTAATTCTCATAGCTTGAATAAATTTACTGACATGACTATAATTATGACTACAGTGTTTTAAGCTGTTCTCATTTAGGTAAACTCCTAATCAGACTGCAGCTTCTGAATTTTTTAAGTAGGTCTTTGAAGTTTCTTATGTTCTCTACCATAAAGGAGTCTGTTAAAGCATTAGCTCTCCTGCCCAGTAATTTCACCTGTAACTCGTAGTGACTGAATCTTAAGCAGGCAAAACTATCCAATTTTGTGTCTTGGGAATGTTAGTTTTCTTCAATTAATTTTTCTGAGACTTAAGGGGAAAAGAAAATTCTTGTTATGCCAGCCGTCCATTGTTGTACATTAGAAACAGCTGATGTCTTCTGGAGCTGGTTTTATTAACAACAACAGCAGAAAAGAAAGGGGGGGGAACCCCAAAGTTAAAGGAAATCTTCTCTGTCCTGGTCCCAGGGCTTCTGCATCAGGTGAGGAGGTGGCTCGGACCGTGTTCTGGTGTCACCTGGCTGTGGGACGTTGTCTCCCAGCTAACATGGTGTGAGTGTGGCCAAGCTCCAGCTGTCCCCCCGCCGCTGCTGCCTGCTGCTGGCTTCCTGGGGGGCAGAGGGGAAGGGTGAATCATGCCCTCACAACGTTTGCAAATGTGTCAAAGCTGGGCAGGAAGGTGCTGCTTCCTCCTCCACGTCTTGCTGGGCACCAGAGTAAAAAGCTGGAGAAACAGGAGTGTTGAACTGGGCCAACAAAACGCCAGGTGTGTGGATACCTTCGGCAGAATTACAAACTGGAGCTGTCAGCAAGCGACCTTAAAACAAGAAGGCTTTTGTTACAGTATGTGCCCGATCACTTACGTTTTCGTGGTTCAAAAAAATGCTGATCCGTCTTTAGGAAATTGTGCTGAAGGCCTTGGCAAAATGCACTTTCCTGTATTTCTTTTCACAACCCAGAGGACAGCAGGAAGCTTCTGTTTCATAGCTGGTGCCTCTGGCCTGCTAACGGGGGTTTCCCAGACGTGTGCTATTAAGTAGATGGCAGTGTAAGTGAGATGGGATTTTGGTTTTGCTTATGCTTTGGTTGCTATTTTTAAACTATTTTCCCAGTATTAAAAAAAAATCCACACATAGTCTAATGGCTGACAGTGTGAACATAGAAAGCTGACGCTGGAGAATAACCCCTGCGCAATTATAAATGTTGAGGCAAAAGTGTTCAGGTGTGCTTTCTGAAATAGCATGTATGGGGATTAGGGGCCCTGTCTTCAGAATATTTGCTTGTAGTGCTGGGAAAACTCAAGTCAGGTTTTGTGGATGCCTGGCTCTCTCCTGCACCAGGGACCTGAGACACCGATGGATCATGTTTTAGGAGGAGAGGGAAGATGTGTGCATTGGGGAGAGGGTGTTGATACTTTCCTGGCGCTCAGTGGCAGCTCCCCTTTACGTGGATAAGAGCAGTAATTTTTGGTGTAGAATGGGCAGCCATTTTTCACTATCGATTTTGGAGCACAGGTGGAGCAGTTTTTTGTAGCATGCCTCTGTTGTGCTTTCTTGGAGACAGCATTTTGCTGGCCTGCCCTGTGGTACAGTGGGGGAGAGGGCTGTGGGCCCATCGGTCCCACCACTGGATGTCCCAGAGCAGCCGCACAGTCAGGTGTTTCTGCTTTGATAGGGAAGCGAAGAGGAGGAAGAGTTTCAAGCTGGAAGGAGCCTGTCAGACTAACCTATGTAAAATGTTGTGGTTTTTTTTGTTTTGTTTTTTTTTTTTTTTACCTAAAGCTTGATCTATAGATATTCAGACCAAGAATTAAAATACTGTCTGTTTGAAATGCTCCATCTTCTTAGCAACTCTCTTCCATTTCCTTTAGGGTAAAACTGTTGAGAGTCTGACCTCCTCACAGGACTTTTGCCCAGAAATGGAAATTTTTTGGCATTTGTTTATTTATTGAAGGGAGGTTTTTGCTGGTCTCTAGTTTGAGAATAACTGTGGTTCTTGTGAAGGAGCTTGAGCTGGGTGTAGGCAGGTGTTGGGCAAGTGTCCTGGTGCAGGTCTGCCAGCCAGCATTCCTGTCAGTCCAGTCTTTCCTCCTTTTTCGGCAAGGATTGCAAATTGCACAATATGAGCATTTATTTATTTATTTATTTTAACAAAAACTAAGATGCTCAGGCTAGAAGCAAGGTTTGGGCTGGGGTTTCAAGAGGCAAAAAGCCTGTGGACCTTTCTGATGGTGGCCGTTTAAAGTTGTCGGTGAGCTCTCTTTGTACATGGTGCGTTATTAACTTTGTGGCAATGGCTTGGGATGCAGGGTTGGTCTCTGAAGACAGATAGGTAATCACTTCCCTTTGCTTTGGGTTTTGGGGTTTTTTGTCAGCTTTGCCCTTTGTTTCTGTGGGGTTTTCCCCAGGAAACCTTAATTAGGTAAGAGAAAGTGAGGAGGTTTTTCTGCCAGGCCGCTAAAAGAGCAGCGAGTGGGGGGATTGCCTGCCCGTCCTGGGTCTCTCTCTGGGTAGGCTTTCGGTAAAGTTGCAGCGAGATCTGCTCGTTCCCTCACTGCACACGGAGGTAGCACAGCTCCACAGGGTGACACGTGTCATGCAGGGCACTGCCCCTCCGGGGTGCGGGTGCTTGTGCTTCAGGTGGTGTTCCTGCCCTCCTGGTTAGAGCCAAGGGCTGTACTCAGACACTTCCTTCATAGTAGGGGCATGGTTTTGCTCTTATAAATGGGGGAAAATAACTTGCAAAGCCCCATAGGGAAAAAAGACTCAGCTTGATTAGAGGTGTTACCTTAAAAATGAGGAATGACTCCACCGAGGGGGATGAGTAGGTCATTCTACAGAAGCAGATGATTGAGTTGTTCTTCAACCCACACTTTCTTCCTAAAATTTCTTCTTCTTGCTGTTCTTGGTTCAAACCCCCATGCAGTGACAGCAGTCAGAGATGTACAGAGACCACCGTGACCCTGAGGGGTTTTGTGCCTTTCTACCACTAACTTCTCAAAGCGGATCTGGATGTCCTAAGGCATGAAACACTGGAGACTGCTGGCACCTTCTGGCAGCCAGGTCTCCTGAAGATGGGCTGGCAGTAGTATCTGTGGATAAGGGTTTGAAGACTCGTTGGCTCAAAATGGAAACCTTACAGGGGAGTTGTATACCTGTGCTTGTTACAGGATTTTTCTGTTTATTGTAATTGAAGCAGACCATGGAATAACCTTCCTTCTAATTTAACCAGAGGAGATTACATAGTAGATTTCCTTTCTTCACTGCGATTAGAGGTCATCCTTTCCTCTATTTTTTGTGTGTTTCTGGTGTGCAGCCATGGGGGAAGAGAAACATTTCTCAACTCAGAAAAGTAAGGAGGAGGATGTTAGTCCTAAAAGTCATTTTTAAACTTGTATACAAAAACCAGCTGGGTTTCGGTTTGACTTGTTTCCCTTTTGTTGTGATTGAAAGGAAACTGCACATTTCCCACAACCTAAGTAGTTCCCTGCTCTTCATATTACTCGTTTGCTTTCTGTGTATGTAATAACACATGAAAAGTTGTATGTATGTATACATATCTGTAAGTATGCATGTGTGTTTTAACCAGGTACAAAATGACTGCTCAAGTAACACTGGAAGATGCCTTGTCCAACGTGGACCTCTTGGAAGAATTACCATTGCCAGATCAGCAACCGTGTATTGAACCCCCACCATCATCTCTGCTTTACCAGGTGTGTTGTCATTGCAGGAAAAAGAGTTTTTCCAGTTGCTGTTAAGGAAATAAAAAACCAACCAAACCCAAAGTATTTTTTTATTTGCAATATAGATAAAAATTCTTTTTCCTATCAAGGATTAAATTATGCATTTTGCTTTCTCTGCAGCCAAACTTCAACACTAATTTTGAGGACAGAAATGCATTTGTCACTGGCATTGCAAGATACATCGAGCAAGCTACAGTCCATTCTAGCATGGTAAGTAGATGTTCAGATATATACTTTTGTGTTAACTTAGAAAAAAAGGAGAGTAACATGTCTTCTTGCATTTCATTATGAGAACCATGGTCACAGAAAACCAGAAATCAGGTTACCTACAACACTTCCAGAAAGCAGTGAGGTAAAAGAGTGTGTGGCTTTTCTTTATTCATACATGTACTTCTTGATAATTTAAAAATGGTCGGTCGTCTTGATCGACCGATGTGGCTGAAAAGTTTCTTGCTTTCATTGTGCATTTTTCCAGTATTCTGAGGTGAGCTGGTTGTATTGACAGGTAGCTTCTGTAACTTGAGTGAAAAATTACCTTCCCTCCTCTGAGATTTTCACTACTACTCAGTCAGTTTAGTTGTATTCAAGGGTTTTTGTTGGCTTCCTCACTGTGGAGTGTATATGTTAGTGGTTTATTGGCATGCATTTGTGTAAGGTATTTTGTGGTTTTTAACAGTTCCACAATATAAGATAAGACTTCATACTAGTAACTCCATCCACCTATGCTGATGGTGTTGCTGTTTTGGGATACAAAAGATACAAAAAGAACTTCCAGGCTGCAAATGCTGGTCTGTACTGAACTTGTTGTTTCATGGCACCCTTGGAAGCTTGGAACCTGACTACATGCTGCTGAAAATTATGTAAATTTACACCAGTCTACTTACTCTTAAAATTATCTGGCGACTGCTCAGCCTGTCTTGCTCTTGTAGGCCCTCTCCTTTGACATATAAAAAAGGATATTGCTCTGCATGTGCTTACTCTTTCATCCTTGACCATTCCTCCTGCTGTACCCCAGTTTAAAAAGAAAACCAAACACCCCCCACCCCACTTTCAGATTAGCATTTTGATAGATCAGATTGTTTTTTGTGTTGTTCTTTCTTCCCAAAACTAGAGACACTGTGATCTGGGGAGATGATAGGTTTTTTTGTCATTAGGTAGGTATAATTGCTGCAGTTGTTGAATAGTGATTTGGTGATAGTGTTTGTTGGCTTATGTGATATGAAGAAGATGATGTGAATTCTTTCAGAATTAGGTTGGGTGCTAAAACAGATGAGTAAGAATAAATGAATTTTTTTTTAGCCGTTTGATTATAGCCAAGCTGGACCTCAGTAGCTGGTCAGCTCTAATGCATGTAATGTGCCAGCAGAGCTTATGAAATATGGTAATATTGCTTTACATACATTCAGTATGATGTATCATTCAGCTTGCAATATATTCGTGTTTGTACATATACATTCTGATAAGAGAAATGGGTTTGTTTGGGCAAGGGTTTGGAATGATGGAAGACAAGTGGATTTGACCCTTTTGTAGTATGATGCCTAATTATGTTGAGTGTCTGTCTTGCAGAATGAAATGCTGGAAGAGGGTCAGGAATATGCAGTCATGTTATACACATGGAGAAGCTGCTCAAGAGCCATTCCTCAGGTAAAGGATGAAAATTAAGCTGTCACGCATCATGTGAACTTCTAAATTCTATCTTCTTTTGGTGTGGAGTTGTATGGATATAGCTTTATCAAGGAGCTATGAAATGTAGTCTACTTTGACTCCCAAACAGGCAAGCTGGGCATGCCATAGTGTCTTTTAGCACTTGGGGACCAGTTGGTCTCTCTTTTTTAAGGGAGCTATATCAATACCTCATGGGGTTTGTGTTAATCTTACTTATTGGTTCAAGAGTAGTATAGGAGTAATGTGCTCTAGAAGGAAAATCTTTGATTGTCAAATCTGTTTGAGGTAAAAATTTAATTAATTTCATTCAAGAGAATGGACCCACCCCCAACTTAATACTTAAGTTCAGAACAGATTTTGCAGGTGGCATAGCATGTAATAATTACAATTCAGGTTTAAACATCTAAGTTTCTAGCATCCTAAGTAGT
This sequence comes from Phalacrocorax aristotelis, assembly GCF_949628215.1. NCBI lineage: Eukaryota > Metazoa > Chordata > Aves > Suliformes > Phalacrocoracidae > Phalacrocorax > Phalacrocorax aristotelis. Next base: position 74,985,887 of record NC_134276.1, on the reverse strand, counting down.
AATTTTCTGACTGTCAGAGCTACGCAGTGTTTTATTGATCTGTACACGAATTAAAACCCTGTGAATAGATGAGAAATCTACAGGCAGCCTCAGGTGTCTGGGAATATTTGTTCAGAGGTGGGGTGGGAAGAATATTAACATGCATCAGAAAACTGAACAACATGATAACCATGAGCTGACACCTGCCTGCTTTAAAAGGAGTTTGTAATGCAATTATCTTTGCACTGAAATGCAAGAAAGGCTTATCCTGTGGTTTAAATATTTAGAGTAGAAAGCAGGTAATCTATTTTAATTTCTGGTTTTGGCCCTATTTTAGTTCATGACTTTCAGCAAGTGGCTTAATAATGTGGAAAGAATATTGTCCTAACCATAGAGAGAAAAATCTTAGTTGTTTGTTTTTTGGGTTTTAGTTTTTGTGGGCTTTTGTTTGTTTGTTTTTTACCATTGTTAATCTTAGAAGACTAACATAAAATTCCTGAAACAGCAATTTATACCTTAAGTTTGTCTCTTCAGGATGATAATACATTTTCTCAAGTTGTCATTGGGATGTTAGTTTCTGAGGCTTTATCAGGAAAAGTCCCAAGTATAATGATCTCTTTAATTGTCCTCAGGTCAAGTGCAACGAGCAGCCTAACAGGGTAGAAATCTATGAGAAAACTGTGGAAGTTCTGGAGCCAGAAGTCACAAAACTGATGAATTTTATGTATTTTCAGGTAAAAGGAATAGAAACAAAATTTGTCAGTAGGCTTGTATCTTTATATTCCTGTTTTGTATGCTTGGCACTGTGTGCTCAGATACTGAACTTTGAAGTCATTATTCTCTGAAAAAAAACCCCATATTGTCTCACAGAAGGGGAAAATTTCGAATGCCTATCTTAAAAACCTCAGGCGATCTCCATTAAGACTTTTAGCTTAAAATTGAAGGTTATAGCATATGGTCCCTACATAGCACATGGGGACAGTTCTGGTGCTTTAGGAAGAAAGGAAATAGAAATAGAATATGTTTCACATGCATATATAAAAGCATCTCGGCACAGAAACCATTTGTTGGGGGGTGAGGGATCCGCAAGTCTGGACACCAGAGCAGCAGGTGCAACTTTGCTACAGAAACTCATAATTGAGTCAAGCTAACACAGTTGTTGTGACCTGCCAGCCACTTGAGCTACATGAGCCCTGGAGAATAGCAGTCTGTCTTGATTTCTCCTCCCGTGCCGGCAGCTTGCCATTTGGTTCAATAGACATTATTCCAGGCATTATTCGGAGGGAGCCAGAGCAGCTAGAGCCTGCAAGCCCCGGAGCACACAGGAAGAGGAGACTGAATGAAATGTAATATTTCCTGTTGTCTTCCCCAACTGGCAGATCTTACTGACTGCGAACAACCTCCTTTTGTTCAAGTAGATTAGTGCTCTGAACTCAGAACAGATTCCTCTTTACATTCAAAGTTGCTGTCTTTTTTCTGTACTTGTAATCTTCATCTCAAATGGCCCTGATTTGCACTTGGAAATAAGCCCTCAAATAAATATGTGGCAGGATGATTTTACGAGTTGGAATTTACTGCTATTGATCAGTGCACAGTGGTTTTTTTTTTGTTTGTTTTAAGAGAATATGCCTATAATCTGCCCTTTAATGCATATATGCTTTCTCACTAAAGAAGACGAAATCACTTGTTTCAAAGGGATTTTAAAGTTTTATGACTTTAATCTGCAAAGAAGAACCTTGTACTTTGTGCCAGGCAAGCTCTGTGGCAGAATCACTGGTGACGCAGCATACAGCAAGTACATGGAGGTGGAGTTGGAAAGTTTGTGCTGGTGCCATGTTACCCTCACATGCTTTAAACACTTCTCTGCTTCAGTGGTGCTTTTCATTGGACTGGCTCCAGTTACACGGTGAAACTTTTTTCCTGGAAACATCATGGCTTTTATTCCCCAATTCTTCTTTTTTTTTTTTCCCCATTAGAGAAATGCAATTGAACGATTTTGTGGGGAGGTGAGACGCTTATGCCATGCGGAGAGGAGGAAGGACTTTGTGTCCGAAGCATATCTGATCACTCTGGGCAAATTCATCAACATGTTTGCGGTATTGGATGAGCTGAAAAATATGAAGTGCAGCGTGAAGAACGACCATTCAGCCTACAAGCGGTAAGTGGCAAGGAGCAACAGGACCTGGTTTTCTGCTACCAGGGTACAGACCTCCCACGAGATGGCAGCAGTTGCTCTTTTTCTGACAGATTTCTCTTCAAAAGTAGTTCCTTCATGTGTGGGACAGATTACCTTGAAACTAGGGATGCACTGACTGCAGTTAGGCAGTTGAATAAATCTGCTCTTTTTATGCTGTTCTTCCAGCAGCAAAAAGTTCTTCTGCCTTTTAATGCCAATCTGCCAAATACTTCTGTCTTGGTGTACGCTGAATGTAATGAATGTACTTTGCTCAGTAAAGCTTTTGGTTTTAAGTCTGAGAGGAAACTGGCTTTCTGGTCACTTGTGCCACTTCTGTTCTATTCTGTCCTGTTCTATCCTGTCCTATTCTATTTGTGGCATCTACTTTTGGTGTTTGTAGTTGAGAGTTGTTACACTTATTCTTAAGACATTTCAGCTTTGCCATTCAAGTTTGTCGTGGCCGCAGGTGTAGCAGGGAGGGGAGGAAGGCGGGATATCAGTGGCCAAGTTTTGTGCTTGAGCTGCCAGATGGTGTTGGGTATCTTTTGTCGAACACTGTGGTCAGAGCATCAGGGAAAGACAGTCTTTATGCCAGCTGTAGCATCTGTGGTCTTTCATAAAGAAAACCGTTCAGGCAATGACTAGCCAATTGTATCTGTGCTGCTTCCACTTAAATGAGATTCAAATTCTACCTCTACCAGTAGCTGCCTTTTGTAGTTGTTGTTGTGCCTGGAGACCTCTTAAACTTAGTCGGTTTGCATTTTTTTTTCCTTTGGAGGTGTGCTTCTGGAGGACAAACCGTTTTCTGGAAGGCTGACTTTTCCTGGGTTGTTGTGTGCCTTGGATCTATACAGCCACTGTTGCCCCCACCAGTTGAGGGATATACCCAAAGGTTTTTGGGTTTGGTTGGATTGGGTCTTTTAACTAGGCTGCAGTGGGGGATTTGGGATTGGAAAACGGTTCATTTGGTGTAAATTAAGTCCATCTCTCTCTTATAGTAAATTTTCACTTTTCTTTTCAGCTATTTTCCTAAAAAGCCTTCCCTTTATCTTTTATGAAACAGCCTCTTGACGCAGATTTGTTGACTCCATAGCCTGTGTTTGGATACCTTACTTTTATAAAGCTGTGACAAAAAAGTACTGGCTGTGTCTGCCAAGATCCCTTTCTGCTTGATTCAGGAGTTTGGAGGCAGGAGATGTGCTGAGGTTGACAATCCTGTACAAGCAGTGAAATGTTACACCATTGTACTGGCAGTTCAAGATGTGCTGACAACTTAGAGTTCCCCTGGTAGATTTGGGGACGCGTGTGTTTCTATTGAGAGGGGACGGATTTGGTTACAAGCAGTCCTGCTGAAGAGACATACTGTTCTTTCTTGTTTTCAAAGAGCCGCTCAATTTCTGCGGAAAATGGCAGATCCTCAGTCCATTCAAGAATCCCAGAACCTCTCCATGTTCCTTGCCAACCACAACAAGATAACACAAGTAAGCTTTAATTGTCTTTTTGCAAAATACCTGATGCTTTACAAAACTATTAAAATAAAACTCTTCCCGTTTGGGTAGTAACTGTTGTTCCCCAGGGAGTATAACTAGTTGACTAATAGCCTTTTCTTTTTTTCCAGTCTTTACAGCAGCAGTTGGAGGTGATCGTTGGCTATGAAGAACTGCTTGCAGATATTGTAAATTTGTGTGTGGACTACTATGAGAACAAAATGTATCTAACGCCCAGTGAGAAACATATGCTTTTGAAAGTAAGTTTCTTTCTGGTACAAAATGAAACAAATAATTGTCCAGGCAGGACAAAAATGACTGAATTCCTGGGTTTTTTTGCTTTGCCCTTTTTTTTTTTTTTAAAAAAAAACAGGTTAACTAAATAAATTATTCCTTTTGCCTTTTTTTTTCCTCTCCATTGTCTTTTTTATTATATTGCATCCTAAATCTATTTAGAAAGTTTCTAATCCATTTTTGTATTTCATAAATTGAAGTTGACGCGACTGAAATGCAGCCTTGCTAGGACACCAGTTCTATGAAATTGTGTTTCTGTGTAGTATGACAACAGAAGAAAAACTACTATGTTTTATTTTTTGACATGTGGCAAGTTTGTATAAAAAGCTTTTGGAGGTGAGGCTGTGTATCAGAGATTTCAGAGAACAAGTAGCTTAAAATTAGGGTTAGTAAGTAGGTAAGTTTAGTTAGCTGGAATATGTACAGGTAATAAGAGTGCCGGGCAATGTGAAGTGTGGTTGATCCTATCAGCTGCATGTCTTGCAGTGGATGAAAAGGTATAGGGTAAGAATTGAAAATTTGCCTCATGACAAATATTTAGAGTCACTACAGTGTATAGATTCTGAAGGGCTCTGTTTATTAGGACCAAATGGAAGCATCCTGACACAATATATGCACTCTGGAACATTTGTGTTCTGTCTGCAAGGATATCCAACGTGTCTTTCATATTTAGGCCTTTTATTAGGTAAATGTGTGCTTAGAACATATTAATTGAGTAATGCTCAGCTCCTGCTATTGTAAGAACTGAATTGTAAGAACTTTATGTTAATGAATGACTTGGACAAAACATAATTAGATTTTTTTTTTGGATGCTTCGGAGCATGAGTGTGTATAATTCAGAGATATGCTGAAAGCCATAAAAAACTATAGCTCAGAGATGTTAGATCTAAAATTTTATTACAGATCAGTTTGCACATACAGAATTTTAATAAAATGGAAGTGAAAAAAAACCTGTCTAAAAATAGCCAGACTCTAGTTTCAGTGAGATTTTTTTTGTATGCTACCGCTTCATACAAACAAGTAGCATCTTATAAGGCTAATGTTAATATAAAACCTACTAATATACATATAATAAAAAAATACTACAGAAATGTATGTATTTGAAAATATATTCTGTTTGAAGGAGGGTGGGTGTTTCAGGACTGTGTTTTTAAAATACTACTTTTTTTTTTTTGTAATGATAAGAAGAATGGTCTTATTGGAGCATGTTTTTGCCTCTGAGGTCCTTTTGCGTTGAGGTTTGCTTTTCCTTTTTCAGGTTATGGGCTTTGGATTGTACCTGATGGATGGAAATGTCAGTAACATCTATAAGCTGGATGCAAAGAAAAGGATAAATTTAACCAAAATAGACAAGTTCTTTAAGGTTGGTTAAGGTGTGATCTTAATATGTGATTTTTCAATGGTAATTCCCCTTGCATTTTAAATGTAATTAAATTGAATAAAGATCACTTTGGACTATCATATGGGTAAATAATGGCTTCCTTTCACCAAGATTTGTGTTTTAATAATTTATCTAATCTGATTTATTCCCTGTGTACAGCAGTTGCAGGTTGTCCCACTGTTTGGTGACATGCAGATTGAACTTGCAAGATACATTAAGACCAGTGCCCATTATGAGGAAAACAAATCCAGGTAAAGGGGAGAAGGAAACAAAGAAGGGAGTGTGTGGGCTGGGGAAGTCTGACCGTTGGAGTATAGTTTCATAATCATGTTAGTCTAGGGCCTGTGGTTATTACTTTAATATGATTTTCACTTTGGTCTACTTTTTGGTGTGGGTATTTCACTATTAATGTACTTCATGTAATAGATATAACTAACTAAAGTTGTTTGAAGACCTTTCTATGCTGCAGAGATCATTCTTGCATCTGTAACATTTTTTATCACCTGGGTTGGAGGAAATTAGTTTTATCTTACACTAATTTCATTTTTATTTTTTCCTTTAAATATGAAACTTTCTTTAAAAGAAATGAAGGATTTACTAAGCAAGGTGAGCAGTAGTAGTGCATGGGTGAATAGGCATGTGTATACTGTATATGAAGCAGCAACTTAGCTTGTCTCCCCCTCTTTTTTTTTTTTTTTTTTTGTAGCTAGGCGTGCAGCACAGCAAAATGGCTAGAAAATGCAGCCAGTTTTTACATAAATGGTTCCATGGTTTATGGTTATTGCTTGGTTTTAGTGAACGTTTCCATGCTCCTCCAAGACCTTCCCTCCATGCAGTTACATGAATTTAGAATGTAGTGCTTTGCATTTTAATTCCTGCAGAAAAAAAACCCACATAACCTGCATGTAATTGCTAAGAGAAAAATCAACAGCGGTGGGCCTACTGAGCTACTAAAAATGAGGCTACTTAACATGACATACTTGGTAGCATGTCTTTTGTGTCCCTCTTGATAACGTGTTGATAGTACTTAGTAATGCCTTTTTTTATAGTTGGGAGGATACTGAAAGATCTTCATAGTTAAACAAGAATAATGAAAAACAATCTGAAGGTAGCTAGATGTGCCTTGCAGCCTATACCTATCCTTCTGCCCTGCCTTTCAGTACTTTTCAGTCCTGTCCCTAAGTGTATGCTCCAGAAGAGAGATGCCGGTTTGTATTTCATAGCAACAGCCTTTAAAAAAAATACAGAAAAGAAAAGGGTTTTTTAAGACTTGGAAGAAGTGCTGTTTGAACTCAGAAACGCAATCCAACGCTAATGCATTGTGCAGAGTCAGAGGCAGAGGTGTGAGGAGAGTAAAGGCTTCAAATAGAGGAAAGGAAGATTTTTTAAAAAAGTAATGTATTGTGGTTCTTTCTTTGCAGTATCAGTTGTACTGTTTATTGCCTAAACTGATTTAGGTGGGGTTTTTTTGTCATCTGAAACAGATGGACATGCACGTCTTCCAGCAGCAGTCCCCAGTACAATATATGTGAGCAGATGATCCAAATCAGAGAAGACCATATGCGTTTCATATCAGAACTGGCTCGTTACAGCAACAGTGAGGTGTGTGGGATTAGAGCTATTCACGCAAATTTCACGTCACTGATTAACAGTCTTTGTTAAGCATCTGAAGAGCAGGTAAACCTCAGGCTAGGTAAATGACAAAGCTTGATCACCTGAATCAAGCAAAGCTGGCTGCAAGGCTAGTACCCAGTCTCTGTATGATATTTACGCTATTAAAATTTAAAATAATAATGATACATTATGCAACTGCAGTATTCCTCTGCGTTTTTTTATATATCTGTATATCTATATCTAGGATATGTATGCTAGAACTTTTGGCATGTGTCTTTTGGAATAGGTTGTCTAGCCCTTACTCCTAATGGGCACTCAGACGAGTTTAAATGAAATTAAAAGTTAAGAGATCAGCTAAAAAACAAACAAAAAAACCAAAGCAAAAACCAAACGCACATGTATACACACATGTATACATATATAGAACCTATAACTTTTATATAATATACATAATCAGTGTCATGAATTCATCTACAAAAGTAATTTGGTGATTAGGGATACCAGTGATTTCCATCACTTGACCAAAATCTGTGAAGTTCAGTGATGTGTAAGTGTCTGGAAAAAAAAAGCTGATATTAATGCAGGAGTTGGTACACGATGCTTTTTTAATGCTTAGAATAAATCTGTTTAAAAATTTGGCTATGGATGCTGGATGCAGCATGTTCTGATGTGGATTTGGGTTTTTTTTGTTGTTGTTTAATCATGTTCTAGGTGGTGACTGGGTCTGGTCGACAAGAAGCTCAAAAAACAGATGCGGAGTATCGGAAGCTCTTTGATCTCTCTCTCCAAGGCCTGCAGCTTCTCTCCCAGTGGAGTGCACATGTCATGGAAGTGGTATGTTATCTGGGGAATAAAACCAGGTGAAAAAGAGGTGGCTTGGTGAGGTTGGACAGGCTTTGCTTTAATAGAATGAAAAATGCATGTTGTGTTTTGTTCCCTTAATTCCCCTCTTTCCTTCTTCCTTCACTCCTTTTCTCCTCCTGCTCCAAACCAGATTCTCAGAGGAAGGCACATGAAGTTTTTAGAGTGTAGAAGTACTGTTGCTGCTTTGAAGATCCAGTAGCACGTAGTCTCTTAGAGTACGTTCAACTCGTTATATTTAATGAGTAGGTGATCACCTGTGAGCCTTGACCAGGTGTTTTTGTTGCTCTTGATACATACATTTTGTAGACTTAGGCTTCATTATTTTCCTCTAAATGTTGTTTAAAATTATGTTCTGTTAGCAATATCCATCCAACATGCAGTCACACAGGAGGTGACAGTACAGCTTCAACTGGCTATGTTTGGACATCATTGCTTAGTAAATTGAAGCATGTAAGGTCTTAACCAAAGGCACAAAAATGAATGGGAAGGCTCCCGTTGGCTTTAGGTTTTTAGCTGAAAGGAAAGTAAATGTGAGGGAAGAAAAATTTAAGAGGAGATGAGGGAGGGGAAATAAAGAACCTGCAGAGTTGTTTCTCTGTATTTTAATAATGTATTTTAAAACAAAACACCAGTTAGAAAAGTGACTGTGTTCTTTTTCCACTAAGAAACTGCTTAAGCCAGGATGCAGGAGTTCTTTTTATGCTGCCGACACTTAGCTGCATGTCTTATCTGCACCAATGCGTGTTCTAGGAAGGGTTGAAACAGATGACGTGTTGTATGAGAGAAGACGAGAATTGCTCCTCCTCTGCCTCTGATGTCTGAGGGAGCATCAAGCCATTTGCACTGTATGAATCCAGTGCGGTCACAGTGGGCGTAGCTAAAGACCCAGTTTTCTTTCTCATCTGTATTTTTAACTGCCTCTTTTAAAAGCCAGTAGATGAGTCATGTTTTTTCCTGTATTATCCTATTCCTATTTAAATCAGCAGTGTTTTTTATAGCGAAAATCTTGTTCTCCTTTTCTCTTTAAGAGAGTTTGCTGTCATCTATTTCTGGCCTCTGCAGCTCCCAGACTTGGTCCCTTTATTTCTGTCATCACAAATTGCTGCATTCAGGCTTTTTCTTCACAGTGGCAATCTTCCTATTTTATTATATCTCTGCAGAAATTCTATTTTATTATACCCCTGTAGAACATCTGTCATTCTTAGCTCTGTTTTTGTCCTCCCAGTTCCAGAACAAACTTTCTCTGGGGATCAGAGCAGGTTGTTTTGCCTGTTATCACTGTTTTTCTTTGTCTTTCTGATTTGTATAGATTCCCGTAAGTACTTCTCATGTAAGTTTATGTTCACCTTCTCCCTGTCCTCCTACTGAGAATTTATTCTGCTCTGGATTATCCGATTTATTTACCTGTCTTCTGCATTCAATGAGTATCCACGAACTCTGTTACATGCATCGTGTTCAGATAAGTTTCAGCATACGTTTGATGTCCAGCCTAACCCCATGAACGTAATGCCCCCAAAATACTTCATCTTTGATCAATAATTTCCCCAGTGTCCTCTTTGTAGCACTTAGGTTGCAGGGCATGATGCTATTCCTTACCACAGGTAAATTGGTGCAAACATTAATCCATGATAGTAGCTAAATTTATATTGCTCTGTAATCTAACACTTATGCAAAGATAGTATCAACCAGACCTTACTATTGGCTGAACTCAAACTGTGAGAAAATTATATTTGAATGTGACTAGGATTTTTCACGAGAAGCACCCTGATGGATATTAGATCAGCCTGACACTGCTCAGGAACATTTTGAGCTGTGTTTGCAGTGAACTGAAAAGGCAGCATGAAAGAGAAATGCATGCTGTGCAGTTGATATTGTCACAGATTAATAAAGCTACTTCCACACCTTTAAGCCTAGTAAACAATAACACCTCCCCGCCCCAAAATGGGTAGTTTTCCAGTTGTCTTTTCAATTCTAAACGTGAATATTTGGCCAAGCTGGAAGCTCCACTTTTTGTGTGTAGGTGTGATGGATTATTTTGTTATGCTTTGAGATCTCTCTGTGTTTCTGCAGCTTGTAATGGAGAAGAAACTTTTGCCTATGCTAGTATTTGCTCAGTGAAAAATACCCTGAAGTGCATCACCTGCTGAGTGTGAATTGCATTTTTTGAGCTAAGGCAGGATCGCTGGCTTTCAAGAAAATTTGTTAGGCAAATTATTGTTTGGCATTTCTGCTAGATAATCGTTTCAAAATTTATGTGGGTTTTAAGAATGGTACCAAATATTAATTTTCAGATATTACTGAAAACACTGGAGCATTTCTTAAAGCATGTTATTTGGGTCCAGCTATGTTTTGTGTTTCTCAAGCCTTTTTTTTTTCTCTCCTTCTTCCCACCCCCCAAAAAAAAAATATATATCTTTTTTCTCCCTATTCTCTTGTGTGAACTGCAGTATTCGTGGAAGCTGGTACACCCAACTGACAAATATTCTAATAAAGACTGTCCTGACAATGCGGAAGAATATGAAAGAGCAACAAGATACAATTACACTAGTGAGGAGAAGTTTGCTTTGGTTGAGGTAAGATAAATCTTTTTTAATAGAGATTTTCCAAAGATTAATTATATACAAAGGAGAACATTCTCTATAAGCATTTTCTATACCCAGTGCAAAAAGACATCATGCCCTGTGTTGACTCTGAAAGAGCATATTTTTCCTCCATTCAGTCTGTAGGAGCGGCACAGGAAAACTGTCCTTTTTCTTTTGGGATTTGTTAATACCCCTTTCATAACTTTCTGTATTTAAAAAGAGGCTTTTTGAACAATTATACAAACAAAATAAGAAAAATACAGTTGTGGTGTGGTGTTTTTTTTTTTTTTTTTTTAGGTGATTGCCATGATCAAAGGTCTTCAGGTGCTGATGGGAAGGATGGAAAGTGTTTTCAATCATGCCATTCGCCATACCATTTATGCAGCTCTTCAAGACTTTGCCCAGGTGACACTTAGAGAGCCATTAAGACAAGCCATTAAAAAGAAGAAAAATGTCATTCAGAGGTAACATTCTTGTTTTCATCTTCTCCTGTATTCTTTTTCACAAATCTTACTACATTTGTCCCAGAATTGCACAGCTGTTAAATTTTGCCTCTTTAAGTCTGTACTTCTGTTGTGGTTTAGCCCCAGTCTGCAACCAAGCACCACGCAGCCGCTCGGCCGCTCCCCCCTGGTGGGACGGGGAAGAGAATCGGAAGATTCAAAGTGAGGAAGCTCATGGGTAGAGATAAAGAGTGTTTAATAGGTAAAGCAAAAGCTGTACATGCAAGCAAAGCAAAACAAGGAATTCATTCACTCCTTCCCATGGGCAGGCAGGTGCTCAGCCGTCTCCAGGAAAGCAGGGCTCCATCACACATAAGCGGTACTTGGGAAGACAAACACCATCACTCCAAACGTCCCCCGCTTCCTTCTTCTTCCCCCAGCTTTATATACTGAGCATGATGCCATATGGTATGGAATATCCCTTTGGTCAGTTGGGGTCATCTATCCCGGCTGTGCCCCCTCCCGGCTTCTTGTGCACCCGGCAGAGCCTGGGGAGCTGAAAAAGTCCTTGACCAGTGTAAGTGCTACTTAGCAACAACTAAAACATCTCTGCATTATCACCCCTGTTCCCAGCACAAATCCAAAACGTGGCCCCATACCAGCTACTACGAAGAAATTTAACTCTATCCCAGCTGAAACCAGGACAACTCCCCTACTAGTCTGGTATTCAAAGTTAGCTTGATTGAATATATATTGGAAGTGGAAGAAGTCTGAAGTTGAGTCAAAAATTAATGGCTGTGAACATGGCTACCGTAAGAGTCCAGGCTGTCTTAAGCCACTTAGGACTACCACAGGAAGTCCTGTGTGGCCTGTAGTTTATTTTTATTTTAAGGAAAGGTACATACTGTAATATTGAAAGCAAGACTAGTATTTTTATTTTGAAGAAGGGTGTTACTGTCCACCTTCTTTGACTCCAGTGTGTCTTCTTGTGTCTCATGTTTACACCCCACCCCACAGTCTTATCTCTGCCCTCTTAGCATCCTGTCTTCTTTCTCAGCTTCTGCTGCTTTTGGCTTATTAGCCTTATGCTTCTCTTCCAAGTGCTCTGTCTTCCCACAGGGACTGTTGGCATTTCATGACCTTATCTTTTGTCTCTAATTGTTTGCTTTTAATCTTGACTTGCTTACCATTTACTCCCATGTTTCATTGCAAAGCTCTCAGAGGTGAAAGTCTTTGGCTACTTGGGCTATTGCTAAATGCTCTGGCTGCCACAAAAAAAACATCATAAGCTAAAAATAAACAAATTACTTAAAATTATCAAGGGAGAGTCTGTCTTGGAGTTTGTTCCAGGGACTTTCATGAAATAGGGAACTATTATTTTTATACCTGCTCAGGTCTGGGAGGATATGTTTGCTTGATCATTCAGCTCAGCACAGGACATGGCAGGCTGTGTTTCTGTCAAGCATCTGAAGTCCAGTTCAGTATTTGGAGTTAGAAGTACGAGGCTGGCTATATAAATTCCAGCTGAATTCTGGGCTTCTGCAGGAAACAGGATTTTTACTGTTTCTTTTTATTTCAAACCTGAATTGTCTCTCTTTGGTTAGTAATCTGCTTTGGTTTGATGGAATAATTTGCTTTTTGTGGTTTAGAAGAACAAAATGGCTTGATGCGCTTGCTAAGGACTGCAGGGGTGATGTCTTGACATGTGACTTTTGTCTCTGGTAAACCAATTTCAGAGGTCAGCTTTCTTCCAACAGAGAAGGGCTCTGCACTATCCTTTCTGATAACAGTGCAAAGCGATTTCTTTTCACGGATGTGGCATTCTTGAAGTTGTTGACGAAATCGTTTGCGGCTGCTCTGAGCTAGCCCGAGCTCCTGAATGCTGTGGCAAAGTTTCTGTGCATGTGGAAGAGTGCATAAAAAAGTAAAACGATCTCCTCAATGCAATGGGATGCGTGCCAGTCTGAAGTAGCGTGAATTGTGTTCAGTGTTTTGCAGGCCATCAGAAAGACAGTCTGTGACTGGGAAGCTGGCCACGAGCCCTTCAATGACCCAGCTCTAAGGGGAGAGAAGGACCCCAAAAGTGGTTTTGACATCAAGGTCCCGAGGCGTGCAGTGGGACCCTCCAGCACTCAGGTATTTTCCTGTTTGGTGGTTGTGATACCTGTCAACAATTATGGCATGAAATGTTTTCTCTCTGGCCTGAACGATTTAAAATTTGCAGGGTCTTTTTTATTTCTTAATGTTCAAAACCTACTCTGACTAGTTTTATGTTTACAAAATTTATATATACTTAATCAAAATCCTCTGTCTGGGTTGCTGTCACTCTCTACTCTGAAAACTTGGAAAAATTATGAATCAATCTCTTTAATTTGACTTACTGGGAAGAAATATTTCCTCAATGAGCTCCTAATGTTAATTAATTAATATTTTTGAATTATTTGATTTATCTCTTGACTGACTCCCTGGTAATTCCTCTTTTTGTTAAACCCCATTGTACAATAGATGTTTATGTAGTTTTAAAATACATTTAAAATATAAATTATTGCCTGTAAAATATGGGAGAGTATTTGGCTTCTGACAAGGTCCCTCTTACTGTTCAGTAATGAATGATAAAACCGCTCCCTAAAATCTGTTCAATCTGCTGCTGCCACTAAAACAAGAGGTATTTCAAGTGTGTTTTCTGTGATAGTCATTGAAATCCCATACCTAGGTGCTTGTTCTTGTTACCTCCATATAATTATCTTTTTTATTTTCTTTGTGAATTTGGTTGGAGAGTGTATGATCTGGTATTCATAGCTCATCTGAGAAAATGAGGTACTGAGCACTTAGGGTAAAAAATTTAAGGCCACTGTGGTTTGTAAATAGTATATTTTAAGCTGTGGGGAAGAGAGCATGTATGGATAATAACCTTGGTAATAAAAAGTTGCTTAAATTGTGCTAAGATGTGTTTAATAAAGATTTTGTTTTGGGGATTGGAAAAAAATGTTTTGATTTTCTAATTTTCTGGGTGGAAAAAAATCAAATGTCACCACCACGGTGCTTCTCCTGTGCTTGGTTTGTTTAAAGGCTTTGTTTCACTGGCTGCAACAGGCTATTTAGAGTACATGGTTCTGTCTGCTTTTTCTGCTCTTGGGCTGGCACACTTGTCTGTCTTGGCTGACGGGAGGAAGGGGAGTCGAATATATCGATTTTTAGATAGGTTTTTCTCAGTTTTATGCAGTTCTAAAATGGCTATGTATGAATTGGTAATACATGGAAATCAGTTGAGAAACTAATGGCGCTCTGAGCGTCCTCTGAAGTGAACGGGAACTTTTTCCTTTCGCTTGAGGGAGCACCGGATTGCAGTGATTACTCTGAATGAAGAAACCTTTCTGTATGTCCTCCTCTGCATGCTTACTGTGCTGCTTTTCGTTTTTAACAAACTAACACATTTTCTCTGCTTCTGTTTCCCCTTTCTTATTTACCCATGTGTTTTTATTAACGGATTCTCTCTCCCCTGCCTGCCCCTGTCTGTTGGTTTTTAGCTCTACATGGTTCGCACTATGACAGAGTCCTTAAACTCTGCTGAGCTGTTGAAGCAGCTCAAGGCTCTGGGACTGGAAAAGCTAATGCATGTGACACACAAGTTTCTGAGGCAGTCCTACATCTATCCGCCTCTTTTAAACTTTGGTGGTAAGACATTACTTATTACTTTTACTTTTGTGGTGATGTGAACTGTTCCACTGCAAATGGTCTGCTGCTAAGTGTCAGTGGAGGTCCCCTTGGCATGGGTAGGCGTTCGTGCTGGTGCATAGGCTAGCGTTGCATCTGTTCCTCTTGCCTGAAAGGCTTTTACCCACACAGTGCCATTTTTCAATTTAAAGTGGAGCAGTCGCTTACTGATAGTAATTCTCAGTGTTGCTCAACTAATGTACCATGTGTATTTTCCTTTTTTCCCCCCCCTTTCCACCACAATTGTTTCCTTTAATGATACAGCTTTACATGGTGAGAACTATGTTAGAGTCCCTCATTGCTGACAAAAGTGGTTCCAAGAAAACCTTGAGAAGTAGCCTTGAGGGACCCACCATATTGGACATAGAAAAATTCCATCGCGAGTCTTTCTTCTACACTCATTTGATAAATTTCAGTGGTAAGATATGTAGATGATCAGTGTCCAGCTTAGCATGTCCTAACACCTCTAACACGAACTGGAAAATGTTTCCGATTGCCTAAGCCAACTTACCTTTGGTTTATTTATCAAAAGCGTTGGTCTGTCTGAACTTTTTCTGAGAAGTGATATTCAGTATTGTGGTGGGATTTTTATTTTAACTTGTTATACATTCGTTTATAATGTGTCAAACTTCATATGTTACCTCCCTTTTTTTAATGTATGTATTTATATAAACAAGGGACAGATAAGCCTATACACATTGAAATTTTGAAAAGGAAGTAGTTTTTGTGCTTTGAGTTTTTTGGGGTTTTTTGTTTCTGTTTTAAGTACAGAGGAAACAAATTCTCTGTTGTGGTAAATTTGATGTCATTTCACTACTCTTACTATTCAGTTAATTGTAATCGGAAACATGCTGTCCTAAAGAATTCACCTACTGACATTGAACGTACCTAGTCTTTGTCATCACCATGCTGTGTTGTCTTTCATTTTTGTTTTGCTAATGGACTCCTTTGGCCTCAGAGAAGGGGGAGCCTCTTAATGTCAGTCATAATGCTGCCGGGGAACAGTGCTTCAAAAGGCCTTCAGAAGATCTTAATGCAAAGAGTTCATTCCCATTTTGATTGTGAAGCCTTCTGCAAAAGGAGGCTTGTGCTGAGTGTTTCCTGGAGAGGTGGGAAGCACACCTTCGTGTCCTTGACAGTGGCTTAAAAAACTTCCTGTTTTAATTCCTCCTTCATGTGTCTGTCTGTCATTTCCTGCCCATCTGATCAACAGGAACCTGTGGAGTGATTCAGTCCTCCAGAGGGAGAGATGGTACTGGTGGATCTGGTACAATTTGGTCTCCCTCACCTGCTGCTTCCCAAGTTCAGTGTACGGCTTTCTCAGCCCCCAGCTGAGAAATCAAACTAGAAGTCCCCCTTTATTGGTGTACATAGTTTTTCCATTTAACTGGTAGCCTGGTTTACTTCCACACTTTTTCTGTAATGAGGCACCACTTTGTGGGCCAACATGAAGTTCGGAATTCTTTGAAAAAGTAATGGGCATTACGTTTTGAATTTGGTTTACATATTTGGGCTAGGTGTAGCTCTAGTGACTCAGGCCTGCTTTTTTGTTTCACATTGCATCATCAGAATCACAGTTGTATTGTTCTTAATCTATTTCTGTAAGAAGTGTAATTCTTCCTTATTTATTCCAAAAGAAACCCTGCAGCAATGCTGTGATCTGTCCCAGCTGTGGTTCAGGGAATTCTTCTTAGAGCTGACCATGGGCAGAAGAATCCAGTTTCCCATTGAGATGTCCATGCCTTGGATTCTGACAGACCATATTTTGGAGACCAAAGAGGCATCAATGATGGAGTAAGACCTACTTCTGCTCTTCAGTTGAATGATTATTCTTAACGATAGTCACTCTGTATTATAATGTTACTGCTTTAATTGGTTTTAACAAGCAGACACTGAGAAAGTATTCTAAACCTTCATATATTCTTCTCTTATATTTGCTGATTTACAGATTCTCAAAGTTTACTTTTTGAAATGAGTAATTGAAATAAGAAACCTTTCATTTAAGTATCATTGCACCAGCCAAACATGTTATTGCCTGAGTGAGTTCTCCTTACTTACTCCTCAAAGATGTCAAATATGCATAGTGGTAAAAGCACTAGTTCCATTTTGATGGAAAGCTACGTCCAGAAAACAAGTTTCAGACTGCAAACTTATTTATACAATTTCTTGAAGTAACAAAAGAGTTTTGTAAAGGAGAAAGTATGATTCGTTATATATAAAACTCAACCAAAAATGATTCTGTGGTTCATGCAAACATGTCGGTTATAATATTGACTGGCTTACATCATCTTGATTGCACCATCCTAAAGAATCATAATTTCTATAGAGGTGTAACTTTTTTTTAATTCTTTTTCATTCAGGTATGTTCTGTATTCTTTGGACCTTTATAATGACAGTGCTCATTATGCACTTACTAAATTTAAGAAGCAGTTCCTCTATGATGAGATTGAGGCAGAGGTAAAGTAACCTTACCTACTGGAGAAAAATAGTCTGTATCTGAATGTGAAAATTATGCTAAAGGCCAAGACCTATTATAAGAGATTCAGGACAGTTGGAGGTAATAGACAAGCTGGGAAGAAAGACTAGAAGATGGGTAACTGGTTGGGTGATACGTTGTGAGGAAACCTGTAGACCTGTGCAAAATGCCTCACGTTAATGTTGAAGACTGAATGTCATCTTCTCTTGTACAGGGAAATTTGCATCCATTAACTTTCTTAATTATATTTGATGAACAGTGGGAGGTCTTGGATAAGGTCCCCTCCTTTAATTTTAAGTATCTCTAAATGCACAATTTTTTTTCCCCCAAGGTAAACCTATGTTTTGACCAATTTGTCTACAAGCTGGCAGACCAAATATTTGCATACTACAAGGCAATGGCTGGCAGGTAGCTATTCCACTAGTGAGAACTTCTATTCATGCATTTCTGCTCTGCTTTGCTGTCTGATATACTGTAAGCATTTTCTTCCTTTCTTAATAGCCTGCTTCTGGATAAACGATTACGTTCAGAATGCAAGAATCAGGGAGCAACCATCCAGTTGCTACAGTCCAACCGCTACGAGACATTGCTGAAACAGAGACATGTCCAAGTGAGTTAACTCATACTTTGTATTCGAGTTGCTTGGCAATTTTCCAATGGTGCAAATGTAGCTTTTATATACCTACATAAATGTAGGTATATGAAACTCTTTCTGTGCTTTTTGTCTTGTCATGTAAGTGGCATAACTGACATTTGAGAATCAGCTTTTTTGTCATGTGAAGGAGTAAATTAAGGAAAAAAACCCAAACTTAAAAGATCCTGTTTTAATGCAAATGTCTGTTGCAGTTAAGGAAACACAAGTCAAATGGGAATGTCATGTGTGGTAGCGTTGTCTTCCTAATAATGTCTTTCACCAGTTTTCAATATGTTGTTGGCACCATGTCATGGAAGCATAAAATGCTGATATAAATACTTAGTTATAAATGGAACATGTGGTTTTACTTGTTTTTGTGAGAATTGGGATGTAATTGTAATACTTAATTTGTTCATGCATTATAAATTTCATCCATCTGCTTTTTTTCTGTGTGTTCGGAATGCGAGTTTACCATGTGAGAGTCTGTTAATCTGTGGAGTGTCATAGCCCTTGTACAGTTTGTCTCGTAACTTGACTCTCACTTCAAAACTTGATGGCATTTTTGCTTTAGCTTCTCGGGAGGTCAATAGACCTGAACCGACTGATCACTCAGCGAATTTCAGCAGCCATGTACAGGTCAATGGAACTGGCAATTGGTCGATTTGAAAGTGAGGATTTGACTTCCATTGTGGTGAGTGTTGTGTTGCAGTTTTGCCAGATCGCTAACGCTGCAGTTAGGACTCTAGAGTGCTTGTTATTTTTGTTGTTGTTGTTATTAGTAGTAGTAGTATTAGTATTATCGTCATAATTATCATCATTATTATTTTAAACTTAATGTTTTTATATTATGTTTTACTTTCTAATTTCTTTTATTTGCATTGAGATTGATAGACATCTAGCACTTTTCTCCCCCGTTATAAAGCTGTGTTTGCTTTTTAATGGCAAAGCAAAAAAGTTTTCTCAGGTTTTGCTAGATGTCCTCTAGACAGTCTCTCAGTGAATAGTTGTACATTCATTCCTGGAGGGAAAGGCTGAGTGACTAACTGGCAAACTCGTTTTATCCTAAACCTTAGTTAAATATATATACAAATGGGAAGGAATTTAAGCAGTCTTATTAGAAAAATAACAAAACGGTTCACTACGATGTTTTGGTTTCATTTTTCTGTAAGCATGAAATCATATGATGCTATGGTTGAAGTTCGTCTGGTTTACTAGGCCTAGATTGACAAAATCCCTTACCAGAGAAGCAGCTTATTCTTGCAAAAGGCATTTTTTTCTAGTGTAATTAGTCACCTGCAGCTATACCATAAATTACACTGGCAAATCCTCTGTTGCCATTGTAGTGTACTGTGGACTTTGATTCTGATGTGCTATCATTTTTTCACCCCATACCTTAGCCTGCATCTCAGTTCAAACCATGCTTTGGCCTGACCTAATGCAGTGCTCTGGAGTATGCTGCTGTACTCGGGACTGTGCGAGTCCTGATCCTGTTGAGACTGAGAACCTTGTTCTTTCCTTGCCCAGAAAAACATAAACATGCTGCAAATGAGGGCATCTGTAGAGAAGGCATATACTAGGGGCTATGAGGAAACAAGGAAAATGAGCATTCTTGTGATTTAAATTTTTGTAAATGCCCACATTGGTTCATGCATATAGGTAAATTGCAGACCAAAACAAAACAGCCCTGTGCCTGGTAGAATCAAAATGAATTTGTTTATCCAGGCAGCTTGGTTTTGTAGCATTGACAAAATAATAATAATTTTTTTTGCGGAAGAATGAGGTCTGACTTGTGCCTGTGGAAGGTGAGCATCTGTGCAATATTGAGGTGCCTTTTTGAGTAAGTTTCCTGATTAAAATGCTAACAAAGAAATTGAATTTCCAGACAGCATGAATTTGACAAGTAAATATGCAGTTCCCAAGAAAAATGTCAGACACATTGAGTTCTGCTGGAATGAAACAAAATTAAAAGTTATGCAAGAAGGTTTACCATTGGTCTTTCCATAATAAGTTTTTTTTACCTGTGAGATTGTGTCATGCAGTTAACTACCTTGATTTTGTTTCACCCTTTACTGAAGATAAATACTGAGGCCATACAGCTGTGCAGGAGCCTGGCTTTTCATGACTTTTCAGTGCTTGTGTTATAGCCTTTGAATGAATTAAATGTAGTTTCTCTTTGTTACGTAAGGGTTTTCTAAGTAGCTAAGTGAACAGAAACTGTTGATGCATTTCTTAGATCGTAGGCTCTCTCTCTTGAGTTATGAAGTGGCAGGGCTAAGGTAGTGTCCCCCCACTATACTCCTTTTTTTTTCTTTTAGTTTCTTTTTTTTGGGGTTTTGTTTGTTTGTTTTAAAATGCAGAATAATTTCTGCTGAAAACTGCTTGGTTTCCTCAGTAAGCAACTGATACTAATAGTTTAACTAATAAGTTTCTCCACTTTATTAAATGCACTGCTCACATTCTTTCCTCTTGTCTTTTGTAGGAGCTGGATGGCTTGATAGAGGTAAACAAAATGACTCACAAGCTTCTGAGTAGATATATGACCTTGGACAGCTTCGATGCCATGTTCAGGGAAGCCAATCACAATGTGTCAGCCCCTTATGGAAGAATCACTCTTCATGTCTTTTGGGAACTCAATTATGATTTCCTTCCAAACTACTGCTACAATGGATCCACTAACAGGTTAGCATGGGAGCTTCTTGTTCTCAGCAGTTGTTCTACCACCCCCCTGCAACTTCTTTCCTAGCAAATGCTGACAAGTCCCTCCATTCATTTAGCGTGTTTTTCACTTCTAATGCTTTACTTGAAGTGAAGCAGCATGAGTAATTTTACTAAGTACTGTCAAATGGATGAAAGCCTGTTATATGTTCACAATAGAAGTCAAATGTAACCACAGCATCCAAATTCTGTCATTTTAATGACTTAGCCTAAATGCTGAAATTTTTCAGCTGATATGCTGAAAAATAAAGCGTGTCCAAAAATACTGCAAAGTGCATATCAGGAAGGTATTTTGGTAAACAGGATCATCAACTGTGCGGTGATAGAAATAAAGTGATATTCCTGATTCTTCATTCTTGTGAAGAAAAGGATTGTTTACTGGAGAAGGGAAGAGTTCAGCATTCACTGCAACTACAGTTACAGCCTTTAAGGACAGTGAATAATGGAAATAGAGAAAGGTAGTATCTGAAGTCTGAATAACTGGAAGGCACAGTGCTTGGGACTTCACATTTCTGGGCTTCCTGCTTGTGGGCTGCTTTTAGGATTTGTGTTGCTTTTAGCCTTTACCCAGGTTTTGGTTAAAGTGCTGTGAAGTGACAGTAAAACAGTATTGAATATTGAACTGAAGGAGGAGGAGGAAGCCTGTTGTCATTTATCACTGTTGCCTTGGAGAGCTTTCCCTGACATCTTCCATATTGGTTACGTTGCAAAATTCTGTTGGGGTGGGGGGGGGAGGAGTGGTTTTTTGGGTTTGTGGTTAAGTTTTAGCCAAGGAGCTTCTGTTACATGAATCTGTCTGCACAGGAGGGTTGAATGTATTTCCAAGGAAGCTACTGTGCAGTTGATGTATCTAGAGATCGGTAATGGAATATTCTGTGCATTAAGAATTGTGTAAGCATAATTTTTAAAGAAAATCTTGGTAAAATGTAGATCCTTCACCTGTCAGCTTTAATGAAAGGCATTCAATAGCTCCTATACAATTCAGCCCATGTTCATCCTGGCTTTAAGGACTGCCGTACTGCAGACCACAGTGCTTGGGAAGTGAGCGTAGACAGCCAAAGGACATTAGCTGGATCCTGTAGGACTGTTGCTGGTCTGTTTAAAAATTGTATGCATTAATTGAATTATGCTGATCCTTAAGTTTGTTGGATAAGTAATTCAGGATCATTAATTTAAGACATGATAAGGGAGCCAGATCTTAGGCAGTATGTGTGCCATGTGTCCAGTTTCATCACAGAATTGCTTTTGTTTCAGTCAAAAACAGTAGAGTGGAGAGAATTACCCTGTGTGTTGCACATGCTAAACAGTGCCCATTGATACCTTTGCTGGGAGAGAGGACAGTTTCTAGCCCTTTTATAGTTCCTAAGCACATTCATTATATCTGTTGCTGCCTTACTGGTAGCATGAACTTGAAATTGATGAGCTCTCTCTGTATTCAGCTGTAGAGGTTGTTTTGTGCAAATACAGGAAGGAGTACACAGTGAGGAGCTCTGTGAGAGCTGCTAGTTTACCTATCAAGAGTCAAGAATTAATGTCTTGCATGAAAGCTATGTGTAAACAAGAGAAGAAAAGTAACAATGAAAGGCTGGAAGAAAGAGAAATAAGTATGATGAAAAGCAGAGAGGTTGCTTGGTGGTGAGGGGTTGAATACCTGTGGCTTGCCTTTTACTAATTTGACCACAGCCTAGGTGTAAGGATCCTTCTTTTAAAGTTAGTGTTTTGGTCAGATTAACTTGTACCTAGTACCTTTTGAAGCTGTTTTTCCAAGAATGCTTGAATGTGATGATTTCAAACATTTGTAAAAGAGTTCGAGTGTTTAGAAACCCTGCAGGCTTGGTTGAAAGACTAAAGCTATTCTTGCAGAAGTATTGAAACATGTTGCATGTTTAATTATTTGGGACTTCGGATTTGTTTGGTTTTTTTATATCTGATAATGTACTGAGATTAAACAGTGAGGTTGCTATTAAAAGATTTAGCAATTTAATAATTGCAGTTGCCAGTTTTCTGAAATTTAGTCTCATTAGTGCTGGCCAGCTGCGCAACTGTGTCCAGACTCAGGTGCAACTGTTTGTGAAGTGAATGGGGGACATGAGTGAGGGAACCTCTGTGGATGGGCATTAGCAGTGAAATCCAAGGTTGTTTTTAATCTACTTGTTGTCAATCAAGAAAGAAAGAGAATAAACTTTTGGGTAATGGCGTAAGTATACGAACTGCAGGTGAGGTCAAAGCCCTCTCTAGGCCAGTGTCTTGACGCTGGTAGCAGCCATGCAGAGGCCAAGTATGAAAATGAGGGAGGCTTGTGGTGATTCTTCTCCCAGGAAACGTGCCAGCCTCTAGCAATGATCAGGTTTTTCTATAAAACAAAAATGGTGGGATCTTAGTGCATTTCAGGCCCTTTACAGGTATTTTTTTCCCCCATTGCTTTGTCCAGTTCTTTTTTTTAAAGCCATGTGAGTCTTTGGCTTTCATGAAGTGCTGTAGTGAGGAGTCTGCAGTGAACCTTTGTGCTGCATGAAAAGGTTATCTCTTATTTTGCTCTTAAGTTGTTGCCTGTCAATTATACTGAAAGTGACCATCAACAGCCATTTCCCGCTTGTTATTTTTCCTGTGCTGCTTGGGTTTCTTTTTTTTAAGAGCCTTCTCTCATTTTGTCCTTCAGCTGCATGTTTTTTCAAGCCAAAGGTCTTTCCACACCAGGAATCTTTGTCATGCTTATGCCTGCCTCGGTACTTTTTTCATTCCCCTGTATCTTTGTGGAGTTAAGAGGACTAGGGCTGGCCAGAGGATTCAGATGATGCAAGGACAACTTCCAGATTTTTGTTCTGTGCTCCCACTATCTGTAATGTTCCTTTTCCTGCCTTATTTTCTGTACTAATTCTAAGCTGGTCTTGTGCTTCCATGATAGCATGTTTTGTATTCGGGGCTAACAGAGGAGTAAGTGTGAGACAAGCCTAGACATTTATTTGGATTGAGGGTTTTCTGTGCTTTCTTGACACAAATGATACAAACTTTCTGAGACAGTAGTCAGACTTGTAGCTCCATCTCCTCTCAACACATTTTCAAATCTGTATTCTCTGCTAAAAATTCATGTGTATAGCACTCCTCCAAATGCAGTATGACATGTTTCTTCTGAGGATACAGATTTGCCACAGAATGAACAAAAAGACCAGCTTTTTATTTTTCCGTCTTCCTGCCTGCATCCCCCTTCTTTTCATGAGCTCCCTGTCTCTCTCGTACTGCTTTTGAGACTAGTTTTCACAAGAGAACAGCTGTGTCGTCTTGTCTTGCATATAGTCTGTGATAGTCACTCCTCAGAAAAACTTACAGCCCATTCAGACACTGCTGGAGCAAACCTGAAAAGCAGCACTGGCAGTGAAAACTATCTAGTTTTCTATCTGCTACAAAGAGCCAAAAGGTGTAGTTATTTAGGCTTATGCAAAGGAGGGGTGACAGTAGTCAAATAATCCATCCAGTTTGACACCAAGCACCCAATCTTCCCCCACCTGAAAAAAAAAAAAAGCTGTCTTTCTGCCAAATCGATAGTGGTGGAGTGGCAGATATCCGGTATTCTTTCATGCTCTTTTTTTGTCTGCTGTTCCTTCCACTTCAGTTTGTACCTCCCTGTTCTCTGTATTTTGATATTCATGTTCCAGAAGGGTGGGTTAGATGTAGCGTTCACTGAGAGAGGAGGTGTAGGGCTACGCTTAGGTCTGGTCGACAGGACAAGCTAATTTGAGAGACTGGAAGTTAGAAGTGTTCACACCAACTAGACAAGGGAAGTGCAGAGGGACACTTTCTGTATAAGCAGGGAAGCGAGGATTGTGATATCTTCCTGCTTCTGAGATGGAGCTCAGAAAGTTTATGAATGAGATTCTGTCTGATCTGGTGCCTGCAGTAGCAAGGCAGCAGGTTCATTGAACAAAGTGGTCTCTTTCAGATTTCTCCTTACTTTCTTAAATATATCACGGTAATGAGAATCATAGAATCATTTAGGTTAGTTTGTAAAGTGCTTGCCATGAACTCCTTCCTGGTAGGTATCACAGAAACACTGATGTGACATTATCTGGTCCCTAAGATACTTACTTTGGAGCTCATGTTGTCCTTTAGCAATCACTGTTGCAAAGCTTGGGTAAGCCAGCAGGCTTTTCATCTGCTTAATCTACTTTGATGGCTTACAACCTGCGTTGATTAAAATGGATAAATTGCTGTGAGATCATCAGCACTGATAAAAAAATGAAAACAACTGATTATCTTGGAGTATGCCAAAGCCTGCATCCAGCAGTGTCCGAGGGAAAGTAAAAATTTGCCTAGCTTTAGCACTCATATTCAAAGAGCTTCTGTCCTTCAAAGAGATGTTTCTGTTTCCTGGAGGAGGAGCAGGAGGAAGCCAACCAGCAGGATGCCGAAAAGAAAACACACACGCACATTTAAAAAGTTTGAAGAATAGCAGATGATGCTGAACTGTAAAGGTTTCTATATAGCCCCTAGTTCTGAGAGAAGAAATCTCTAGTATTTAGCTGAATGTTATGTTGGGACTAGTCACATACCTCCTAGAATGGTGCGCTCTCTTTTCCCTGTTGTATCCTCAGTACTTACCATAGCCCCACTGTAAGATATCAAGTGACTGTGTCTCTTGCCCCTACTTCCTTTTCTTAACCTCTTTCTTCCTCTCTAGGTATCTTTCTCCCACCTCCCTCAAGAAAGTATAAAATGGGTACTTGCTTCAAGTCTTTAAGAAACCTTTACGGTTATCTTGCTACTGTTCTGAAACGTTAGAGATGAAGAAACCCCCAAGAGTGTAGAGGAGCACTGGGGAACACACAACAGTTACTTGTGTTTGTACAGAGCTAATGAAACTTGGAGACTCTGTCTCAGAAGTATTTCTCTGGTATTTGATTTCTGAGACTGTGATTTCTTCTCAGTCCAAATACAGTCTGGTTAGCTCCCAGACACTAATGACACTGTAGTTCAAATATATTCATAATATCTTTCGAAAAGAGAAAGAAATATAATTACAGCTTCCCAAGTCATGGGATGCACCCACATTTATATTCTGAAACACTCTTTTCCTTGTGAGGGTTTTAATTTAATCACCTCCTGCCCAGTACGTCTGCATGTTGAAACACAGTCTTATCTCAAATGACACAGTATCTCTTTTGATTTCTTTCATTTTGGAGGTTTTCTTAGGACTTGAAAATCTATGTCAGTTTAAAAAGGAATGGGATTTGGAGAGAAAGAAGGCAGAACAGAGTAATCTCTGGGACTGTCATATGTTGCAGATTACTTTGAATTCCATCAGATGTTTACATCATCTCTGGTAAACTCGTTAATGAAATATCTGTGCAGACAACAGATTCAAGTAATCTCAAGAGTTTTCAGTTGCTACCTAAGTGAAAGAGAAGGAGGAAAACTTGTAGACTGAGGAAATGTTAATGTAAGATTTAAATTATATGTATATATATAAAATAAAAAATAATACATGTAAATGATCTCTTTTTCCTCAAAATCTGTAAGTGCAATCACTTCCTGGACCTCAGCAAGTACAAGTACTTTTGGAAAGACAGGGGTGAAATACATATGAACATGTAGCTGAAAATATTGGAATACCTATTTTTGAGCAGGTTAAAAAACCGCAGAAAACCTTATCCAGAAGTTATAGATTCTCACAAGAATGATTCAGATTACTCAGAAATAAAACACAGTGGTAATAATTGTAAGCAACATGTTTGAGTGAATCAATTTTTTACTAGCATGGCTGTTTTTGTTTTCAGCTAGAAAATGGATGTATTAAAAAGAATTTCTATGTTCTTTCTAGGAAAAATTATTTATTACTCACTTATTTTGTGTATTGATTAAATTCAAATGTATTTTAAACAAAAACAAATCAAGATGTAATTGTATCTTATGATTTTATGATGTACTGCAAACTTCCTTTCCTGAAACCTTTTCCTAGATGCATTTGTTTTATTCGGCTATCACTCAGAACAGCCTGATTTGATATAAACATTTGATGTACCCTTCTTAAATAGCTGTTTTTCCTCTTCCTTGTGTATAGATAGCTTTGCACCATTTACCAGGAAATCCCTTTTATCAATTTAAAAAATGAAGTAGCCATCCAACCGGTAAACACAGGCACAATAGTTTTGCTTGGTTTAGTAATGTTAAGCAGAATCAGAATTGTAGCAGATGTTGATTAACTACTTTCTGCCCTAAAACTGTAGTGGCGCAAAATGTGCATTACACAGTTTACAGGCAACATCAGGGGAATAGGTCTGTGCTGCTTGTTGGCAAGAGGGCTCGTGCCTGCAGAGTTCTGCCCGAGCACCGTTCTTCAGACTCTGGGGCCCTCAGTTTGGAGTGGGCTGTTTGATCCTATCGTTTGCAATAGTGCATATCTTTGTAGTTCTCTTGTCATCCTCTTAACAATATACAAAGGTAAAGATAAACATGACTTGTAACAGTAAATGAACACACTAAAGTGTGATCAAACTTTTGAAACATCAGTTTTGCTACAAGGATTACAAAAGGCTACAAAAAATGATCCAAGAACTGGAGCACCTCTCCTACGAGGACAGGCGGAGAGAGCTGGGGTTGCTCAGCCTGGAGAAGAGAAGGCTGCGGGGAGACATTATTGTGGCCTTTTAGTACACAAAGGGGACTATAGGAAGGATGGGGACAATCTCTTTAGCAAGGCCTGTTGTGACAGGACAGGGGTAATGGTTTTAAACTAAAGGAGGGTAGATTTAGACTGGATATAAGGAAAAAATATTTTACAATGTGGGTGGTGAAGCGCTGGAATGGGTTGCCCAGGGAAGTAGTGGAAGACGCATCCCTAGAAACCTTGAAGGCGAGGTTGGACAGGCCTCTGAGCAACCTGATCTGGTTGAAGATGTCCTTGCTCGCTGCAGGGGGGTTGGGCTGGATGACCTCTAAAAGTCCCTTCCAACCCAAACCATTCTATTATTCTACCCTTCCTCCTGACCTTTTTTTAAAGGTATTAAACTAAAGTATTTCTCTTGCTTTGAGTTTCTTTGGGGGGAAGAAGCTCCAAAACATTCCTTGTTCTTCTTTGAAGGTGTAGTTCATTCTCAAGGACTTAATTTTGGAAGCATAAGGAACTTCCTTGCTCTCTGTGAGAAGTTATTGCTACTTTATTAGTTGCTTCTGTTTTCTGCTGGGCTAGGCTAGAGTAGAGGTGAGAAATATTTTGGACCCCTGCACACCACCGAAGAACAAGGTCCCAGTAAGTGATGGAGAATTGCATTGTGATTTGTGTCGAGGTTTTTGGCAATGCAGGCTTTGTACTTCCTCAGTTTCAACTTGGGCTGAAAGGCTACCAGTCTGGCTTTGATTTTATGTGTAGACAAAAGCAGTATTATACAGGGTAAGGTATATTAGGTGCACACTTAGTAACCTAAGTATAGTTAATGAATTCTTTATGTTGTTTTTATAGGTTTGTTCGGACCGTGCTACCATTTTCTCAGGAGTTTCAGAGAGATAAGCAGCCTAATGCACAGCCACAGTATCTCTATGGATCGAAGGTCGGATCTAATTTCCTTTATATTTATGGTTTGCTAATGTTTAAAGGTATCTTTTTTATTATAGAATTTATGGAATATGAAAGTTATTAAAAAAGGACTCATATACATCTTGTGAGTATTTTAAATTCAACATATGCTTTTTCCCAGACTTTGCTATGAAGCTCACCATATGTTTCAGCCAAAGTGCAAGTGATTAGTCTGATGGTTAGTCTTATCTGACATAGCTAAAAATAAATCCTTCTTTCAACCACCTTGCATTGCACAGTTTCTTACAGTGGCAGAGTAGACTGAAAGAAAAGATTAATTAGTCATCTGGTGAAGTGAGAACAAGAGCCTGTCTTGGGAGCAGATGCTCCCTTGTTACAGTGATGAAGGACTGTGATGGCAGGAGAGAGCGATTAAATAGGAAAAACTGCTTCAGATGTTATCTGACTTAAAAGGAATACAGATTTTGACCATCCTAAACTATCAGATACCAAACTGTTTGTTATTAAACAAACGAGCAAAAAAAGAAGTAATGTTTCTGTGGCATCTTCAACCCAAGGACCTCAAAGTCATTGTGATGAACTTGGCCTTGTGGCCATCTCATCTCCTGTATTAGCATCATCTTTCTAGCTTTGCCTAGAAGGTTTATACAAGTTTTCAGCAGAGGTGTACAAGATATGCAGTCACGTACTCTGTGCCTTGAGGCAATGCCCAATACTAAGGTTGGAAAGCTTACGCGGGTGACAAATTGAGAGAGTACTTGGCGCGAGAGAATAGTTATGGGCTTTTATGGAGCTACCCAAGTGAGGAAAGTTAGCCTGTGTTCACAGGACCAACGCTATGCTCATGTATGCAGTCTTGTATGTTGGGTGGATGGATTTATTCTCCCTGATCACTGCAGATTTATTTTATTATGCTTCAAAATTATTACCCAAGCCTTAACGACAGTTAAAGGCATAGCACGTGAATATACTTCTGCATTTTTAATATCCAGTCAGAAATATTGATCTACTTTCAACAGCAATAAAAACCAGCAGTGGTACCTTCAGCAAATAATCTGAGAACATCAAGATGTCACTCTTAATTTTGCATTGTTTTGTTGAGTATCAGGGAGGCAAAATGAAGTTATGGAAAAGATCAATAAAAATATAAGGATCGAATTAGAGGATTGTTGACTAAAAAATGTTTTAAAGTAAAGTACTCAATTATTCTTGTAATTTACACAAGTGCACTGTAAGCGTCATTTTCATGTCTAGCTACTTTCATTAACTAGCTCCTACTTAAACATGAGCACAATTAGTCCTTGTCTTACTGTTATTTTCTGCACATCATATCCTAGTTACACAGTGCAATCTCTGTGATTTGCCCAGCAAGCTAGTTTTTGAGAGCTGAAGAGATAGCTCAGAAGTTACAAATTACAGTCCTAACATATCTGCTGCGTCTGTAAAACTTCCATGCTTTTAAAATATAAAGGGGGTGGAAAAGGATTCACATGTCTTTAATGTGGAATGTAACACCCGATTGTCTGGTACCGTGAATAGTATTTTATATAACCGTTCTCCAACAGGGAACAGTAAATTATAGGAAAGTGGGATTTTCTTACATTAGAGTTATTGTGTTCCCTACTATTTTAGGAACTCACCAGATGCAGTGTAAAGAGCAAAAATCCCACTGAATTTAGTAGAGATTGCTAACTTAATTTATCTAAGTGATGACACAGTGGGGTGAGTGAGAGAGGATTAACTGGGGAACGCTTTTTTTTTATCAGTCAGGTTACATTATTCAAATTAGTTTAGTAATCTTTACTCTGAGAGCTATACATTTTCAGAAATCTGATTATTTTTCTTTATGAGCAGAAGCAATTGAGGGGGTTCTTAGATGCATTGCTGGAGCAAGTTTCATAACCAGATATGCCTATATTAGCAAATATTCCTGACTTTCGGTAGTTTTAAATTTTTACAGGAGTATGTTTTTATTCTTGAATCTGATGTGTTTTGGAATTGAGGATATCTGAATGGAATTTCAGGAGGACACTTCTACTGTATATAGCAAGTAACAGACAGTAATTCTTACATGGTAAAGGCTACATGTTCTAGTATGTGATATAATCGCATTATATTATTCTGTGGACTATATAGCCAGGCTTGTCACAGACCACATCCTTGTTTGGGTCCTTTAACAGTTATATTGTTGAATTGCCTCCTGACCTGATAATAGTGGGGTATGGAGTAGCTATGTGGTTTTATTTTGTTGTCTTTTTTGAGTTCTTGAACTACTCAAGATATTCAAGTGAGCACTTCATATTGATCATAGAGCCGAGGTATAGGACTTTTTACTTTCCTTATTGGACTTTTCTGTTGCGGGTTGGTTTGGGTTTTTTTCGGGTTGTTGGTTTTTTTTTTTTTTAGCAATCCATGATATATGTTTAGGTCGAGACAAGAGCACTGTGGTTTCTTGTACAAATGTACGCTCATACATGCACGTATTGGAGTGTAATGGACAAACACTTTCTGTGCAGAAGCTTTGCACAAGTAATGTTCTTGCTTAAGAGTAATTCAGGAAATTTTTTATTTTAATCTCAAAGTGTTTGTGTATTCTCAGATATTTCTAAATGGATCAGAGTATTTGGTCTATATTAATGTAAACTGATGCTTAGCGTAGTTGTGTCCACATTCTTTGTTGCATATGAAGTTTTCTGAGTGGTATCTCATCCAATTAGCCAAATGGAAACCTACAGATACAACTTAGTTCTCTGGGCTGACATGGGAGCAGAGCTGTCAGGGGGAAAGGAGCCAACCTGCAAAAGCTCATCAGGCTTTTAAGTGAGCTGGAGTACTTGGAATACTTTAAAAGCCCATTGAGCATAGTCATTGAAATCCCCTTACTCAGGTGAAATGTGTGTAGGGTTAATCAAATGAATGTTAGCAGATTGAAATTTGGCAACATGGGTTGGATGCATAAAATGCTTCATAATGTACACATAAGAAAGGGTCTCTTTGGGGGATTTGAAGCTAACTTCGCAAGTTAATGAAGTACCTGGTTTTATAGAGCTTGTGTAGACCAGAATTTAAGAGCTTCCTTTCTGGCTTACACAACATTGCACAAATTAACATCAGTTTGCACTGTGTTGCATCTTGTTATCAGTTTAGTAATCACTTATAATGTTTGCCCCTTACTAGATCACTATTAAAACTGGACAGTGAACTACCAAAATGCAGAATTGCCAGAATGAACCTGAATGAATTTGTAATAAAACTTGCTGATCAAGAGACAAAGAATCGTGTAGCTCTCTGAGTGTGTGATGCCATGAGTTCTTCAAAACTAGTGCAGAATTCAGATGACGCTCCTTATGCATTGCTTATTTGCAGCAGGTGCGAGGTAGTCCGCTGCTCATGAGGTGATACAAACGTTTACCTAAGTAGTGCACAGTAGACTCCTGAGGTGGAATGGTTGTATATTTAAATCCTACTCTTGGGAGCACTTCTGCGGTAGCTTCTTGCCTTCTCAATCTGATATATACATGTCTCTTTTTGTATATATGTGTTTGTGTATAAATAACAAAATTCAGTGGGTGAATTGCCTCAGAACTGCTTTGACTGAACTGCTCCTTGTTCTCACTATGGTGTATGCATGTGTGTATAACATATAAATGCATGTAAATATACGTACTGTACTGCCTTAAAACCCACATAAGGAAAGAGATGCGGAGAAGTAAACAGGTTTTCAGGTGCCTAAGATGTTGGCAGAGATGAGAATATATGTCTCTTGGCTCCATCCTTTAACGTTAAAATCATTGTTTCTCTCCTTGATGAAATAATAGAGAAGTGCTACTGCTAATTTGATTACAAGATCATTTTAAAGCATTTTTTTCTGTCCCTGCTACCCAGCCACCCTTTTTGGCAGTAAACCTGTAGTGTTGGCTTTGTGCTCTGAAGAGTGTCTGTTTCATGAACCACCTTCATTTGAAATAGCAGTAAACTGTTGCCATCTTCACAGTTTATTTAACACTGGTGTGTAAGACAAAGGGCATGTGTCAGCTGGAGGAAATGCTATGTAAGGGGTAGAATACACATTATTGCTAAGTTAACACAATAAAGATGCCTTTTGAAGTGTTTTCTAAAAGTAATACTCACCCCTATTCAGCACACGTTTCTGCATGTCGTACCTATTCTAGTAGAAAAAAGTAGAGATGACGCATCAAACTTATGCCAACTCGCGTCTTTCCAGCAATAGGAGAGCTGACGTCTTTCACAAGTTGTGGGAAGTGTTGTCAAAATACGGTAGCTGAAAAGACCCACTGCCTGCTGTGAAATATTCAGCGGGTGCTCCCTTGCCAAAATTGTACAGTGCCTCAGCTTCCAGGTTGCGGTGGAAAGGGATGGCAGCTGCCCAGCCAGCAGTTCTCCAGCCTTTACTGGTACAGCCAAGCTGCGTCAACAAGAGCTGACTTTACGCATAAGTTCATATCGATAGCAGTTTAAAATGCCTGCAGTCTCAGTGTATCTTTGTTTTTTAGACATACCATACTATACAGCACTACTGAGATTTATTATATTTTCATGGAACACAAATGCACTTAAGAGATTTAAAACAGGATGACTTATACATGTAAGCCAGACAAGACGCATCGTGTTGTGAGGGTGAACAGATTTCTGTCTGAAGGGCCTTTCCTGGCACTTTGCCATGAAGCTCAAGGCAAAGATGGATGATCGGCAGATTTGCTTGTTACAAAAACAAAATGTGTTTTGGTGTGTTTTTCCTTCCTTGCCGCTTCATTACACAAAGCGTACTTTGTGGTCGAATGGGAATTTGCAGCTGGTGAATGAGTTTTATCATTAAAACTTAAAGAGAAAGAGAGAAGGAAGAGTCAGAAGTTGCTTGTCTGAACTCTCTTTCCCCTACAGGGAGTCACTCACCTGCGGAGCAGAAGGTAGCTTGTGGTGGAAGCACAGAGTGCAAAATACAATGATTCAGGCTATTCCCTTAGTTTTATTAGAAGTGTCCTTACAGAGTCACTGTCTCGCGTATGTTTTTAGACAGAGGGGAATTTGAAAGACAAAGGGGATACCGTTAATGTCCTGGTGAGTTTAGCTTACCTGCTGAGACTAGGGGAGCTATGGAGAGTGCCAGGGTCGGCAAAGGGCGTAGTCTGAGTGTAGTAGTTTGTAGTGTACGGCTTGAGAAGCAGTTGGGTTTGCGGGGGTAAAACTCATGCTGGCAAACCACTGCACTTGGGGTGTATGTTCCAGGTGCCTGTAGCGTTAACAGTCTGGGTTGCCGTCTGAAAACTTCTACTCAGTTTTAATTTCTGCTAGTAAAAACAAAATATCTCTTGGTCACTTTTGATTCATTTTTATATGTTTGCTGTTTTAGACTAAAGAAAAGCAACCAAAAAATCCCCTCAAAATGTAAACCAATTACTTGCTACATGCTTCTTTTTTAAATAATGGAGTGCTGCTGAAGTGCTCAGTTCTTCGGAGTCTGAACCTTTCCCTCTGAGTACCTCTGACTGTGTCCGGGCTGTTGGAAAGGGACGTGACACTGGAGGTACAACCGGGAGCGCTGCGGTGAGCAATAGGAGCTCCTTGACGTGAACGGTGACAAAGCATACAGTGTGTTTGAAGCAGTTGGGGTGTCATATGTAGTGAAAATCTCCCTGACAAAAGGTTTCTAATTTATAGCACTGGCACTCGTCATTGGCACTCGTTCCCAGCTTTTGGAAGTCGGCATGATGGGCTCCTTGCATGCTGAGGGATTCTCTATGATTGTGGCCAGCTGAATGCCACCTGGATGCTTTTCCTCAGTGTTCTGCATCAGTTGGCTCTGCCTGCCAAGCTCCTCCAAGGCGTATGCCGTGCTTTTGGTCCACGCCTTCCCATGGTCTTGTTCAGAAGTCCTGTTTTGCCCTTGCAAACGCTCACGTCTCCTGCGGTACATGAGGTGCAGGCAGCCGTAGAGGAGGACTGCAGCGATGATGAGGAGCAAGACACTGCTGGTGAGCCAGATGCCCAGTGCCAGCTCTTTCTTGGTGTTTCTTGTGGATGCCAGGTCTTGTTCCAGCGTGTTAAAAACTCTGCACTGGTCACTGGAGGGGTTTGCGGACTGGCAAGTCACGCACACGATGTATGTTGTCAGTGGAGTTAGGTTTTCAACAACAAAGGATGAACGACTGGTGGGCACTCTCTCTTCCTTCTGAAAGCTCTTTCTTGAGTAACTCGATAGCATGCTGTTCCAGTTAGGGTGGTACATGACGCTGTAAAAGCTGTCGGCACAACTGGCCATTTTTGGCCAAATTACCATTGCCGTGTTTCCTGTGATGTTTTGGACAGTTATTCCCATCAGGATGTTGCTCAGGTAGATTTTTTTCTCTCCCAGTGCCGATCTCGCTGTGGAAGTCGGAGATATTCGTTTCCCAGTGAGGTAACTGAGAAGTTGCAGGACTGGAGATGTCGTGTGGATCTTAATCGTAGCGCTCTGTAATTTAGGAAAGGAGTTTATTAAGAAACTATGCTCCTACTGTTGGTTCTGCTGCATCAAAGTGAGAGTTGGCTTAAAGTCTGGAATATTTTAAACCGTGTACTTTTTTTCTCAAGTGAAAGGCTAGATACGTGCTTACAAAAATTCAACTGGAGCTGCTGCCTGTCCAGGTGATCATTGTATCTTTTCTCTGTGGGAGACGGTGTGTTCTGCAGAATTTGCAATTGGGGAACCACTTCCATTCACAGAATTTTTACAGATGACTTTGCACTTGCAACTGGGAACGAGGGGGATGCTGGCCCTCAATATCCCATTCAAAATTTGCCTTTATGTCAACTTTGGTATACACACTGCCTACGTATTTGGGACAGTCCCCAGAATAAGGTCACTGGATATTTTTCTCTTCAAGAATTTGTGGTTAGGTGACATTAAGGGAAACAAAACCTCTTCAAAACTGTAAAGGGGAGAGGTGAACATGCTTTGTACATCTGAAATATATATCCCTCCCACAGGGAAAAAGGAATGATCAGAAGTTTAAACAGATGCATCTGTAATCTCAAAGCTGGCTTTTGTGAGCAGTGAATTTTCTTACGTTAAGTGGCGAGTGAGGGGTGGCAGTGAGGAGTGGATCTTGAGGGACAAATTCCTCTGGCCATCCACAAGTCTTGATTTTTGCCTGTCACAGTCAACTGAAAAACAAACCAGGATGTGGAAACATCACCAGCTATTATTTTGTCTCCAATATAGTTTTACGTTAGTTTCTTACTCGCCAAAACTCTGTTTTCTGCTGGTGAGTTAGCGCACCTGTAGCCTCCGCTAGAGCAGCGGCTGTGGTGATTGTACATTGATGGCTTCGGTACCACAGCATTTAGCCTTGATGCTAGTCAGCCTCTTGGAAAAGCTTTCTCAAGCTAGGCTTAGCTGGTGAAATACAGCTTTCACTATAGCATGCTCTTTGGATAGATACTGTTTTTTAAAAAAATAACTCTTTTTAAAGAGTTTTTTAAAAAATACTCTTTTCTGTGTTACGTGATTGTATGTAATTCCATAATCTGTCTGCCCCGAACCAATACTACTCCTCATAATAAAATTAACATTAGAAAACGTGACAATATTTTGAGATTCTAAGTTTGTTTTGCCACTGTAAGTAGTGTAAGGAAAACATCTATTTTCTGCAATTTTCTAAAGGCTTCAATTAAAGAATATCTTCCCTTCAGTACAACAAGTTGGCTTCTGCCTTGGTAGGCTTTTAATTAAAATTTTTATTTAATAACAAAACAAACCTTAATAAAAGCCAGTGGATATTTTTGTTATTGGGTGTTTTTCTTTTTTTTAATTTTACAGGTGTGAGGATAAATTTTTCAAAAGAGCCTACCTCGGCAATTTAATCTGATTCTCTTGTAGCTTAATATTTAGTTTCTAGTGGCACTTGTGTGACAGTTTTTTTCCACTGTAAAAATATTTTGCTTTTTTTTTATGAACACAAATTCCCATGACAGTAACACTGTATGTCATTTGTTATGGCTTTGTTATAAAAATTACTTTTTTTTTTTATTATTATGAACAGGTTTCAGATGTTGTTAAGACTCTTGGCTAAGCAAAAATTTAGTATTCAAAATTTTCCTGATTAAGAAAGTTCATAACATATGCTCATAACATATTCTGAAATTATTTTGTAATACTTCTATTGTATTTTATACTAGATAGGAGTCTGGCAAAATACATCGTATTTTAGTGGGATCATGATTGTTACATTACATTAATAGTAAGAATTTTGTGACTTTATGAAAATTGCTGGTCAAGACTTCTGGATTATACTTATTGGGAAGTGGGAAGAAAAAGATGTGTGTTCATTTTCATTACAATGTAAAACCTTAGATATGACTGATCTGGGTAGGTGCTGCCTTTCTAATCATTTGGTAAGTGCACCCTTTTGGATATAAATATAAATATAAAGCAGTTGAGTTTGCTATCAAATAAACTTATTAGACACATTTTGGCATCTGCCCAGCTTCTGCAGATATTAAAATCGGGCGCGTTGGTCAAATCAGAACTTTCACTTGTTCATTTGTCTTCTTTTCAGCTGGTAGGTCCCAATTACTTAAAATTATAATTTATTTTTCTAGAACACTTCCTAACACAATCTAAAATAATAGTTTCATCCTCACAGCATTTTGTAAATTCAATGTTTGTATTTTAATTAAACAGCAATAATACCAGGTTTTATTATTACAAAACATCGACTATTAGAAGATAGAAAATTACTGGCATGTAAATGTTTGGAAAACCCATTTGATATATTATAGATTATAAAGTCAGTACTTACCGTCACTTCCTGACAGAAATTTCAGAACAGAATTTTCATATGGTGATGCTGCTGTGAAAATTACATAAACACTTAATTTCCTGTATATTTTTTCAACTGAGTGATTTCCTACTGATCTCTGCTAGCCAGTTTGCTTTTTCTTCCCCTCTGATTCCCTGGACTGAATTCTCATAGCTTGGTGCTTTCAGTTTTTTTCTGCAGTGCTGCTGGTGGCACGGTTTCTTTGTCTCTTCCACTTAAATTCATGCAAGAGCACATCTTGTCTAAAGATGCTGTTGCCGTGCTTTTCAAAGAATGTACAGGAGGAAAAATAATGTATTTTCCCCCGTCTCTTGCTTGCCTGCCCTTGGACAGTGTACTGCCTGAACATTCCTGTTATATGCTTTTGTGCCTCTACCAGTGATGCTGTGAGTGATTAATGTTAGCACTTTGATGACATCAGTAACTAGCAACTCTCTCCCCCCCCCTTTTTTTTTTTTTTTAATTTAATTTAACTAGGGGAGGGAGCAAGCATAGCTTAAAAAAACCCCACAGAGCTCCCTCTCTCTTCCCTTCCCTTCCTCCCCCCCAACTTTGTTAGTGGCTTCTTCCCTACACATTTTATGCTTTCGTGCATCATGGGGGGGAAGCAGCGGTGGCATGTGATCCCTTGTCACAGTGTATAAAGCTCCACTAATCCAGCGCTTACAGGTGGACCATTTTAGGTACTTCCCCATGAGGCTTACATTAAAGAAAGATGTGTTTTTAGATTGGCTGGCTTCTTATTGTTCTGTATTGGTGAGTTTTTAAATACTGAAATCATGTTTTTAGGGCTTGCTCTTCTATGACAAATTTATGCTGTGTGAAGAGGAGTTCCCTCCCCTTAACCTCACAGCAGTAAAATGCTTTAACCTACTGGAGTAAAATTCTCCTTGTGCTATAGCTTAAGTAGATCATTTGGACGCATTTATTGTGGAGACCTACCTGATTGGAAACATCAAAAGCAAAAGACGAAATCTCGCCTTTTAGGGACAACTCTATAAATGCTTTGTGATAGGGACATTCATCTTGCACATATTTGCTTAACGTTTTACCAGTTCTCTTCGCCGTCGATGCCCCACACCCCTTTTCTGTAAGCAGAGAGGTACGCAAACGGTGTGCTAGAGGGATGCAGCTTTAGGCTGTCCACCCCGTGGGCGGAGTGTTTGGGGTTTAGCCTTTTAGCCAGCTCTGATCTAATAGCAGGACTGTGTTGTGTATTAGGAGTCTAGTAATTAGCCAAGTGTCTATTTTAGTTTGCATTCACAGAAAAGATGGCTGAGTATTTGGAAACAGCCCTCCTCCACAAAATCAACACAAGCCCACGGTCCATAGAACAGACCTTTCCAGACTGACAGACGGCTGAGGCCCAGGGACCTT
The DNA here is from genome assembly GCF_949628215.1 of Phalacrocorax aristotelis. NCBI lineage: Eukaryota > Metazoa > Chordata > Aves > Suliformes > Phalacrocoracidae > Phalacrocorax > Phalacrocorax aristotelis. Next base: position 74,947,801 of record NC_134276.1, on the reverse strand, counting down.
CCAGAGCAGGGTGACCTGTGGCAGGTTGCTCAGGGATGCGTCTCGTTGGGTCTTGAACATCTCCGAGTACAGACTCCACAGCCTCTCTGTTTGACCACCCTCGCAGTAGTCAAGTTTTTTCTGATGTTTAAATGGGATTTCCTGTTTGTGCCTGTTGCCCCTTGAACTGTCACTGGGCAGAGTTGGCTCTGTTGTCTTTACTGCCCCCATCAGCTGCTTACGCATGTGGATGTGATCCCCCTGAGCCTCCTCTTCTCCAGGCTGAACAGTCCCAGCTCCCTCAGCCTTTCCTCACTGGAAAGATGCTTCAGTCCCTTAATCATATTTGAGGCCCACTGCTGAACTCTCCCACATGTGTCTCCATGTCTCTCCTGTACTGGGGAGCCCAACAGTGGACCCAGCACTCCAGGTGTGTCTCACTCACGCTGAGTAGAGGGGACGGATCACCTCCCTTGACCTGCTGGCAGTGCTGTGCCTGATACAGGACTGCTGGCTGCCTTTGCCACGAGGACACGTTGCTGGCTCATGGTCAGCTTCTTGTTCACCGGGTCCCTCAAGACAAGAAAAACAAAAAATCCCCAAAACCCACCTTCTGCAGGTCAGGCTGGTTTCCAGTATAGTTTTTCACGTAGATGGGGATGGAAGTTCAGGCATGTAAGAAATATAACTAAATCTTTAAGTGAATTCCAGTACTGGCAACTTCTTGAGTTTTCACATTGCAGAAATAAATTGCTGGTTATGACTTTCTGTGATTGTTAAAGCATGATAAAACTTATGTAATTTTCTGTGTGTGTGTTTTAATAACATATGCAAAATTTCCTACTTAGGTCAGGAGTTGCCTGATTCAGAAAGTTGGTTTTGGATCTCTAGTTCTCTTTTTACGACCTAGATGGTCTCTTCTGAGCCTGTGTTTTCGTGTATGTCTTTCATAATGCAACAATTTTTGACCCACAAGTGTTTGTGAAGTACATCTAGGGCATCCACAAAACATGTCCCAGAAGTGTTAACCTGATGCCAAGTCAGACTAGAATCCAATTTTAAAATTTCTAAGTCCACAGTTCAAAACATGTCAGAAACTGGTGTTTATATTGAGATTTACAACATACATGAAAATGTGTGTCTTTTATCCCAATATCTTCTAAAGACGATTTGTAAGACTTTTTTTTTTTTTATAATGAGACTACAATCCCCCAAGAGTGTGGTAGACTTTCATGACTTGAATTCCTAGTAGTTTCTTTGTGCAATGCCATGTATCACAGTATCTGGTGTCGACTTGCATGGATAATTGGGGCAAAAACTTCTTCACTGAAAGAGTGGTCAGGCATTGGAACAGGCTGCCCAGAGACGTGGTGGAGTCACCGTCCCTGGAGGAGTTCAAAAACCGTGTAGATGTGGCGCCTGAGGGCATTGTTTAGGAGACATGGTAGTGCTGGGCTGACAGTTGGACTTGATAATCCTAGAGGTCTTTTCCAACCTTAATGATTCAATGATTCTAAGATCCGCATTGGAGGGAAGGTCAGTGTTCTTCCTGGATACTGGTGAAGGAAAATTTTGTTACAGCTGATGTGTGTGGAGTTGAAAGTCTAGCAGTATGCTGTCTTCATGCATGGATTAGAGAGAATGAAAACTGCAGAAAAGGAAACAAAACAGAACCTTCTGCAAGAAAGGTTCACAAGATTCCCCTTTAAAATTAAATTTCAGGGTATTAGGAGAACAAGCCACTTACAGAAGTGGAGGATGTTAAGTTAGCTAACTCCCCTTTGATCTGCTGCTTCAGCAAACAGTTCCTAAATCCCTATGCAGCATCAGTCTGTACAGTTGTGTTCACTTGTAAGAAATAGTCATTGATATGGCAAAGCACCTGATCCCATTTACACAGCTCTGGAAGAATTTCCATGAGGTTACATCCCAGACTTAGATTTGCTTTGATCTTTGGTACAGCTAAGGGATTGGAAAAAGAGAGATCCTTATTAATTAGTTGCAAAGACAGGACCTGCAGAAGGCTGTTCTTCTGTAGTTGAGTCTTCAGAGACTTAAAAGACCTATTATGAAATGAAAACTGAAGTAACTTCTTTCAAAGTGCGTTGTGTATAAAATGGACAACAGGAATAGAAGCTGTGCTTTAAATTCAGGGATCTGAACATTGGCATTGACTACTCTTATCCTTTTATACATGTGTAAATAGAAAAATACGAAAGAGGAAATGTTCATGGCTTTATAAATAGTAAGTGGAAGATGCCTGGTGAAAAACAAAAAAATACGTTCACAAATTTTTCTTGCTAATACAGAAATTTTGGTCGGAGTTCCTGCCTTACAAAAGGGAAGCTTTCTATTTTAGCTTCCTAGAGAGAGAGAGATATAAAGTTAAAATTTTATTTTTAATATGCTTTAAAATGCTGTTTAAATTAGAGTATTATAGAGATGCAGTCAGCTGAAATTGTCATTAATCACATCTGTTCTCTCATTTTAGGCGTTGAATCTCGCATATTCCAGTATCTACAGCAACTACAGGAATTTTGTTGGACCTCCTCACTTCAAAGTCATCTGTAGACTTCTTGGGTATCAGGGTATTGCTGTGGTGATGGAGGAGTTGCTGAAAGTTGTCAAGAGCCTGGTATGCCAATTGTCTTTCATTTTCTGCTATTCCAAATGGCTTCTGATAGGAAATAGCTCAAGAAAAACAAAGTGAAAGTAAAATCTCAGATAAAACTAGTTAAAATGTTACTTCCATTGAAGTTCATTATAATCTGTGTTTGGGAGTACTGAAGGTCTTGTGAAAGCAATAGATGGTACGCTTTGGTAGCCTAAGCAGAGTTTTGAAAACCTTGGACTCTGCATTGGAGATGAATTAAATTTCTGGAGACCTATGCTGTTAGGTCCTGGGTAAACTCAGGAAAAGTATGAATGTTTCAAATTAGCTGATTTCAACTTAAAGGTTGTCTGTAAATTCACTTTCTTGATATTTTTTGAGAACCACTGGAATGTGTTTTCTGCCTTGCCTATCTTCAGGGCTTTCATTAATAACATCATCAAGAGATGACGCCTTAATAACGAGGAAGGTTTAATCTCTGTGCTTGATCTAGCAATGGATATCACCAAGACTATTTAGAAGAGTGCTCAGACCAGATCTTGAAGAAGTTATCCATACGGCCTGGGCATCCTGTATTGGAAAAGACCTTTTCTGTAGCTAGGAGGAGGTTGAGGGGCTGGCTGTTCACTAAATTATTAATAACTATGTATACATTCATAAGGCATTGCAGTTAAGTTTAAGCCAAAGAAATGGCCTTTTCCTCCCTGTCCCTGCTGCCTGTAAGGAGCATGCTGACAAAATAATCCAACTCTACTGGGGGATAGATGTATTTTTTATAATCTCACTTCAGACACTTGACACGTGGCACTTTGTTTACAGAAATTCCCACAATGTTCTAAGTATGGTTTTGACATTCTAGAAAGGCTGTAGCCTACTTGAAGGGGTTTTGTGGTCTAATCTTCAGGAAAAGAGGAAAACACAGATATTTTTTGTGGTTTGGGGTCAAGTGTTGGTTTGCTGGTTTTGGGGGGATTTTTTGTATTATTTATTTAGGTGGTAAATTGTCTCAATTCATTAAAGATAGCATTGAATGCTTGGGCATTTATAAAGGAGGTTAAAAGGTGGGGGTGGGCATCCTGCTGATGCCTGATGCAAGTGCTCAGATGTAGGGAGATGGGGATGAGATAGGTGTCTTATGGGATGAAGGCAGACTGGCTGTAGGCTGGGACTCTGCCTTAACTGGTATGTCCGGAATAGCCAGTTTAAGCTGTAACAAACATACCTGATGTTAAGGATTTTTCCATTGTTGCTTTTGAAAGCGTTCAGATGCATCTTTTTCACCAAAAATCTAAAGGTTGGTTAGACAATAGAGCCAGTCTGCAAGAGAACAACATAATTTCTTCTTTTTTACCTTTTTGGCATTAGCTGTTGTGCCTCCAGCAAAAGGAGGCTGATGCCATATGAAGGAAAGGGCAACTGTATTCATTTGAAAAACTTGCCTTTTTGAAGATGATGGCTGACAATTAAATGCAGGATTTTTAGAGCTTGTGCAATTCATGTGTAGTTTGAATGCAATTTGTTGTAAAGTTTCTTAGTTCAATAACACTGACATGTTTACACACATCTGTTTTCTCTTAGTTACAAGGGACGATTCTTCAGTATGTCAAGACCCTAATGGAAGTGATGCCTAAGATCTGTAGGTTACCAAGACATGAGTATGGTTCTCCAGGTTAGTTCACATTTGGTGTTACCACAGTAGCCTTAATACGATGACACTAATAGCTGTCTTCTGGATCATGTGTACCTCTCTCTTTCCCTCCCTTTCTTGTTTCTCACAATAATCAGCGCTTGGTCTTGTCTTTTTTCTTCATAACAAAAATCATTGAACACTGGGCTTTCTGAAAGTACTTAAAATTTTAAGACTTCTATGCTTAGGGCAAATAAAAGGATGACAGTCTGTATATAGACAGCCATATGACATTGATCTTCAGCTGGGATGTCCACAATAGTTTCTATTTCTAGTCTTTCTCATAAGTGTGTTGAGCTTTTCCTTCTGCAAGTTAGCCTCTCACACTTGCTCTGTTTAAACGTCTAATTTAGGTAACCCTGATTCTCTGGAAAAGCCTCTATTCCCTCTCCCTTTGCCCTTATGAAATGTAAGATAAAAGGAGTGCTACTGCTGAGAGGCAGACCAGTCCTGCCAGAATAGTTACATCTGAGGCTTGTGTGGGTCTCAGCCACTTAACAGGAGGTGTGACAGTTGCAGAAGAAATTACTTTGAAAGCTGCTTGCCACTATGGAGAAATAATTGGCTAATTAGTATTTATCACATTGTTCACTGAAATTCTGAAACTGCTTCCCCCCTCCCTCCAAAATATTCCTCCTCCACAACTTCTAATTAACACAAATTAATCATTCCATGTGCCGCCCACCTCCTGTACATCTTCATTTTTCCAGAGTCGTTTAGGTTTATTAAATGCCACTCCAACTGGAATGAGGTTGTGTTTTTTCTGCTTCCCACAGCTTGTTTGACGCTCATTACCAATGTTAAACGAAATTGAGGACTTACTAAGTGTTTCCTTCCTGTTTTTCTCCCTGAAGCGTAGAAATGAATGAATCACAGTAGTTAGCAGTATAAAAATAACCTATCTGAGGTTTTTAGCCACTCATTAAGGTCTGACCACAGAAGCAGTAGGGATTCTCAAATACAGATTATGCATCGCCAGGGTCTGCAATGCTGCAGGTGGTATTAGGAAACTCATAGTCTCTTGCCAGAAATCCTCACCTGTAAGGAAGTAAGTATTTGGCAGGGGATGCCCAAGGGACTTAAGCAGAAACTTTTTCTTGAGGTGAGAAGGCAATCTATCCTATAGGAAAGGCAAAACTTTACTTGTGCAGTGGTAGCCTTCACAGTATTGATTAAAACATTTTAAAATCCTTCATCGCTTTCCTGTTTTGTAGAGATCACAAACTGCTTTGACCTCATATTTACTTCTGCAAAAGAAATCCCGTATGTTTAGTTGCCTGCTGTACAGAGACACCAGGGTAACTCTTGGTGTTACGATGGAAGATCACAGTAACCTGATTTGGACTGGATCTAAAAACCCACTTGATTCTGTCCTCGTTCACTGTCCTGGTTACTAACATGTTTTGTCTTGACATGTGTATTTTTCCTCTTCCGAACTATTTCTTGCAGTGGACGCTTAACTTCCCAGAGAGTCTCTTCCAAGAAATGGCAGAGACAGGCTTTATAGCACTGTCACACTGCCTTTCTTTCCCTTTGCTTCTGAAGATGCTAGACAGAAAACACATGTGGAAGCTCAGGACATCTCCATCCCTCTCTCACATCACTGCACAACTGCGTTGCACTCTCTGACACTTCTCCATCATGGAACTGCTGCCCTTGGAGCAGCTCTGATTCATAAAGGAAAATGTTCTCTGCGATGGGAATGTGCTGCTGTAGATTTTAGCCCTCATCTGGCATCTTGAGAGGAACTGCCAGATTGTAGAAGGGCAGGCTCAAACCGTGCTTGATTTGAATCCCTGTCCTCTCCTTTCTGTGCTAAATTCTCCTCTGTAGCGTTCTTTGCCACACTTTGTTTACTTGGTTCGCCACAGAAAGTGCAAGCTAATACATGCCAACTGTTGTCTGTTCCCCCCCCCCGCCTCCAAAAGCTTCCTGCAGAAGTTAGTAGTTGTAGTAGTAAGTCTGAGTCTTAGAAGCAGGATACAGACATGCTCCATATTCTTTCATGACAAATCATTTCTTCATAATTGGCACTGCCTATACATACAGAGCAAAACTGATTCTCATCTACAGATTAGATATGTAGATTCTTGTCTGTCTGGATGTAACATGCATTTATCAATTCAGAATCGATTTCCGGAGTCCAGTGTCCAGATGCAAAGTGATTTAAGTATGTAAGCCTCTAGCTATTTCATGCACTTCAGACTTTTTGGAGAGCTGTGTTTGGACTCTGTTGATTGCAATTCCCTGAGCCCTACATAATCAGCCCTCTAGACCTGTGGATTCCTAAACAATGATTAATTCCTTCTAAAAGGAGCAGGGTACAGACAGTGGCATCAGAGTTGTTCAGGACTCCTGTTTGCCAATAGGTTTGTTTCCATAGGAACAGCCAAAAGCAGTGGGGAACTTGCTCATCTTGTAGTCTTTATTTGTCTAAAAATACATTAAGCATAAGGATTTTTAAAGGGACCTTTTAAAGTCACTAAAGCTCTTAAAGGAATATTGGCCTATGAGTTTAAACGTGAAATTCCATCTTGGAGGTGACGTTTTCTTATGCTGTTTTTCTACTATTTGAATATGGCATTCCTGCTTTTGATAAACGAGTATTTCATGTCCTGCCACTCTGAAGTGTGATTGGACACGGTGAGGAAGGCAGTTTGTCAGCTCTACTGTGAGATGAGGCTTAGATTTTTGTCACTGGTATATCACCCTTCCAAAAGAAAGTTTTTTTTAAAAAAAATCGGTAAACTTAGCAAAACATAAACCTGGTGAGAAAATAGCCTAATTGTGTATTTTTTCACCAAGTATAACATGGAAATGTTTCTTCTTTTTAAATAAATAAATCAAAAACCAAAATCCCACGGCCTGGTGCAGGGCAAAACACTCATTGCACCAGGCCATGATCTCTTGAAATCCCATGTGTTTGCACGGCAGTTTGGGGAAGCCTCCCAGTGCCCTGTGCTCCTGGCTGCTGTGTTCCCGTGTCTCCCGGGGCTGACTGCCGCTGGCAACACCTTCTGAGCTGCTTCAGCACAGCAACCTGGCAAAAAACAGTCTTCCAACCCACCTTTTTCCAGAATACTTTGGGTCAGGGTCTAACAGGAACTGGAGCTAGCCTGGGCTGGGAAGTGTGGTGGAGGACAGTAGTGGCTAGAGGCTGCTGCCAAAGCATCACTTGGCACAGCAGATGGGCTAGTAATGCTTCCCGTTATCCCAGGTTTTTGGTCAAACTTGGATGAATAGGAGAATAAGTTAATTTCTTGGTGGGGGCGAGATGGCTTGAGTCCTCATGGGGAAAAATATGAAGGGAGTTTATTCATGGGTTTTTCTGGAACCTGTCCATTGGAGAAAGATTTGGGAGGGCGTCATGGACTAGTTGAAAGAATTTGGGAGGTACCCAAATCACCTAGATGATTGCGAAAAGGGCAGTAAGGACTGATCAGTTATGCAGAAAAATAGATTTCTTTCTACCAAAATAAACACAGTGCACAGGCTCAGTGATCGTAATTCCCAGATACATGTATATGCTTAAACCTTACAAACATTTCTGTTGAAAGGAGTGGCATGACTGCTGATATGCAGAGTTAATGATGTCCCTTGTGAGCCAGAGAAGTATTTGTAGCTACCATTTGAAGGTCTGTATGAAAGTGAACATAAACTATAGGTCATTGTAGCATCCAGTTTCTTGGGAGCAGTTTTGCTGTTGCAGATTAGCAGATTTTACTTGACAATAGTGAAGTCAGTACTCGGCAGAAAATAATCCATAACACAACTAGGCCAAGAATTATATTCAAGACCTAGTTCGTTGTTAGTCAGCAATTCAGTTCTAGAATTAACAGCCAATTTTTGTCCTAATCTTTTAGGTACCAGAATCGTTACAAACTCTGGAACATGTCTGATTTGAGTCTGTAGGTGTGGCTGAGATTGCTTTATAGAAAATGAAAGGTGGCCAAAGCGAAGAAATCCAACCAGCTTCACATCGCATGTGTTGATTTGGTCTGACATCCTAAATCAATTTGCTGAAACTTGGCATCTGCTGGTTGGGTGCTGTTGAGATAGGATTTTGGAAGCAGAGATGGAGCCTAATCCTTTACTAATCTTCTATACTTTACTGGATCTATTTGATATCAACAGCCTTTGCTTTTGTTGAGATCTGTGTAAATGAAAAACTAGGATTATAAGATCAATTATTATGACACCTAACATCATCCCATCTGCAGGAATAGAGGGGCTTAGTTACAATCGCTTTCTTGGAGAGAAGGAGCAAAAGGCTCGATGCTATGTATATGTAACTAATTCAGTAACTTATGAATTGCACCCATAAATAAAATCAGGAGAAAGAGGAAGGTTGCACGCAGTTAAGTTAAATTAACTTTTCTAAGACACTTGTTCTTTTTTCAGGGCTTCAGTATGCACGCATATTCTTTCATAAAAACATAGTTCGGTGTACTGCGCAGTGTAAGGAGGTGTAATCAGGAATGCCGTTGCTCAAATATTAATGATAACATAATGATGTATTTCTGCCACAGGACTCCACTGGGGAGCAGATCGTGCTTTCGGTGTCATTGCTGTTCCATCAAAAATATCTTGTGTAGCTTTGTAAATTTTTTTCTGTTTTGCCAGAAAATCAAGCCCTTCGTCTAAGGGGAAGCAGTGTACTGTTGATAGCAGCATTTGGAACAACTGCGTGCTAAATACTGGGTGTCAGCTTTTCAAAATAATGATACAATTTGTTCATGAATGCGTATGTGTGGGTGTGTGTATTTACGTATCTGTACATGGAGACGGGGGCTTTGGGTGAAGAAATAAGGAACTTTGTTAAGCACTTTGAGAGGAACTCTGTAACTTGGAGTGACTATGAAAGACAATATGTAATTTTTACAGTGTGAACCTCAAGCCTCTTTGACTTCTGCTATGCTGCTGCTTTTGGGTGGACTTACTGTCTTGCCTTGATTTCAGTTGTGCCTTTGGTATGAGCTCCTTGTTGCTGGTCGCTGTCCTCTGTGTTGCTCCTGGTTTCTCTGTGTGCCATCCTGCTCCTTTATATCTGCTGTAGGGGACATGGGTTATTCTCAAGATTTCACTTCAGAGCTGCCCATATAACACTGATACAGTTTTCTCGACGTCATTCCAGGCACCAACCTCTTTTCTGAAACTCCCCACAAAGTCCACAGGCTGGGTGGGAGATTGAGTGAGTCTGACCTCGCCCTCACCCCTCTTTCCACCTCCTTCATGACCAATGGTTGTTTCTGTGTGATAGCAGAATCATCCTTGCTGCTCTGCTCAGCTTCTATTTCTCACCAAATTGCTCCCGACTCACCATACAACATAAAGGGAAGAACATCCCCATGTCTGTACTTGTCATCAATATCCTGCTTGCTCGGGTAGTGCTTTCTCACCATGGTCACTATGTGGAGAAGTCTACGGTTAGTCACTGGGTTTCGGAGAGTCTTCCAGCCCTTCTGTTGATTCACCATCAATCTCTGTGTACATCCTATGGATAGTAAGTTTGATTTCCTCTGTGGCACAGACCTAAATCCTGGGTAATACAATGGACTTTTGCTTCCAGAAGGGCATCCAGTCTTGGTATGAGGAAGGGAATTGACTTGACTTCTAGCAGTTGATCCTTAGAAGACCTTTCTTTCTAGGTGTGGAAGCCCTTTCATCAACAGAGAAAACCACAAAGGAAATACCAGGGCGTGTTACTAAAACACACTGTAGACTCGTGGTAAAACTTGCTTCAATGACCTCACTCTGCATTTTTTTATCCTAGCAATAACATTTGTTTTGTGAAAAAATTTCTGCCCTATCAATCTGTCTTTTGAACCTCATCTTTAAATAGGAATGCCAGTATTTATCACTGCAGCATCTCGTTGCTATGGTGGGCACAAGTGCTCGCTGCTGCTCAGACACCTGGGAATTGCAGTTGGTCTTTATACCACAGTGTTGGATGTACACCAGTGGTCTTCTGCAGAGCTTCTTCATTGCATGGTCCCCATGGTATGGGAAGAGGGGGAGGGGGTTGGTGGTGCGCTGGCACAGCGTCTTTGCTTTTTAGCTAGATTTAAATGTGTTTTCCTTTGAATAAATCAAGCTCAGCAAGCACTTGTTGCATCTGACCTATCTCCATTAGTTTTCCAGTTCTGCTTTTCTACTGAGTCACTAAACTGCTCAAGTTAGGTCTGAAAAAAAATTATCTCCATGGAATGTGTGTGGGAACACTCATTTACTGCA